>NW_026294447.1:71941178-72562779 GCF_007827085.1 Peromyscus californicus insignis
ATTTGGGAGCTGGTTGGTGGCCCAAAAGAAAGCCTGCTACAGGTTGTAGGTCACCACAACACGAGGAACTGTATCAAAGGGTCGCAGCATTAGGAAGGTTGAGAACCACCAGTCTAGGAGAAAGATTCAGTGGGGCTAGAGGAACCGTGGTGTCTGCTTTGGTGTCCTGGGAAGAAGAGGTCTTCAGTAACGGAGTGAAGGTGTGTGCGGCTGCCACTGAGTCTGGGCAGAGAGAAGCCCGCACGGACTGCTCTTGCTGGAAGCCCTTGGACAGGATGAGCTCTAGAAAGGCATAGTGTAAGGTGACCTCACAAATGCTTATTTCCTGAAAACCCACGTAGCTCTTTGGCAACAATGCTCCATCTAGGTTCTAGAATCTAATTTCCTGATGCCTAAGGATGGGGATTCGGATGTGGGATTCTGTGCATGGAGTGAGGTCCCTAGCTAACAGCACAGATGCTGTTCTTTCTCCTGTTCCAGTGACTCAGAGTTATCCATGGACCAGAGTCCCACGTATTTATGTTCTGGTCAGTAAAACATTTTGCTCCCATCCCCACTCCCCACCTGGCCTTGGCTATTGGGCTCCCGAGATTGGTGTAGGTGCAAATTTCTCTATCAAACTCAGCGGCAAGTTGTCTGTGGTAGTGCACGCCTGTAATCCTAGAATTTGGGAGGCAGAGGCAGAAGGATTAGGATATCAAGGGCACCTTCAGCAGCATAGCAAGTGTGAGGACTTGGGGTACATCAAACCTGCGGCTTCCCTGGAAGAAAACGAAAATCCAAGAATAGAAGCCTCAGCTGTATGGAGTAGGCTGACTCCACAGGGCGTGATAGGACCGGTGGAGGAGGACAGAGTTCTGTGTGAGCATGGGCAGGAGCCTCTCACAACCCACGAAGTCTTCCCAGCCATGCGTTTCAATGCACGGAACAGATCTGTGCTGCATCCACACACCACCCTGCCTCGCCATGTCACCACACTGGGCCTCAGTTCTCTGTAAAATGGGGCCAATAATAACAGCCTACCGCTTCCCTAGGCGTAGGGATGTCATGGGACATGGGAAATGCCATTGAAAGAAGGTAGGGAGTAGCAACTAACGTTCTTGGTTCTTCTTGCTTTTAAATGTGCCATGGCAAGTGAGCAAAAGCCGTACGGGGCTTCACTGTGTTCATCTCACGGGCAGAAAGGTAGAGAGGGGGCTGTAAATAGAGCACCGTGACTTAATAACCAGGAGTGAGCGAGCGAGCGAGCGACACTGTGTAAGGCAGGGACAGAGCTGAGAGAAGCTGAGCCCTAGGCCTCCCAGGTTGATGCCTCCCACCCCTCCTGCCTGTTAGGTTTTCATATTCCATATCAAAGTCTCGATCGTTCTTTCAAGTCCTGTGTAGTCTGGGCTCTGATCATCCGGGGACTGCACAGTTCTGATTAATATTAAAGGTGAGGGTTTTCTTAGCTTTTTCCCTTCCCTTCTGAGTCAGCCTCAGAAAGGGGAGGGCGAAAGTGGAGTGAGAAGGACACCTGTGCCCTGAAAGGAATGCATTCTGGTGTGTCGCACAGATTTGCCCCCACCTTCCCCCAGTGACTTCAAGGATTGTGATGTCAAATGTGAGCAGTAACTGATTAACTTCAGGACCCCTGTGACTATTAGAAAGCTTTGATTGGAGGGTCAGGCTGAAATGGACAGTTTGATCCTAGAGCTTCCTCCTGCCCGATACCAGGAGTGCAAGGAACACGGGATGCACACTAGATGTTAAGATTCGCTATCAATGCTATCTAGCTCAGAGGTTCTCAACCTGTGGGTCACGACCCCCACAGGATTGAACAACCCTTTCACGGGGTGGCCTAAGACCACTGGGAAACACAGATATTTATATTGAGATTCATAGCAGTAGCAAAATTACAGTTATGAAGTAGCAATGAAAATAATTTAATGGTTGGGGGTCACCACAACGTGAGAAACTGTGTTAAAGGGTGGCAGCATTAGGAAGGGTGAGAACCTCTGGCCTAGCTGCATTCACAAGAAAAACATGTCAAGTGCAGCCGTTGTAAACAATTTGGGTTTTCCAATCAGCCACATCACTTCAGCTTAATTTTTACTTCATTTCTGATTGCCTGACACCAGTGAGGGCCTTGGGAGGTGAGGTCCTCATTTTCCAAGCCTCCAACCTAAATTTTTTTTTTAAGTAAACACTTTGATGGCCAAAGAGGTTTGTACCCTTTGAAAAGCCCCACTTTTTTTTTTTTGGTTTTTCGAGACAGGGTTTCTCTGTGTAGCTTTGCGCCTTTCCTGGAACTCGCTTTGGAGACCAGGCTGGCCTCGAACTCACAGAGATCCGCCTGGCTCTGCCTCCCGAGTGCTGGGATTAAAGGCGTGCGCCACCACCACCCGGCTAAGCCCCACTTTTTAAGGAAGGAAAAGATGACTTTGATAATTGAAGGGATGTCATTCTGTGGCCTGTTTTTGTGTCATGGTGTTTGGGTTTTCTGGGGAATGGGATCTGGAGCCAGGCCCGACTGGTAATGGGCAAGTGGGGAAGGAGGCATGACTTCTCAGATCGTCCTCAAGGGAAGACAAGAAGGTGGAGCATATTGCCGGTCGCGGAGGTATGCATCAGGTTCTGTGTGTCTGACGCCATAGCATACTGCCAACTGCAGCTTTGACTTTCTCTTCCATCCAATGTGCATCTCAGTGGGGTTTGTTCCAGGGAAGCCTCCTAGGTGTTGACAGGGTCATGAAGAAGGTTTGCGGTGTTTTTTGGGGGTGGGGGTGGGGTAGGGTCTCATGTATCCCAAGATGGCCTCAAACTTGCTCTGTAGGAGAGGATGGCCTTGATTCTTTTGCCTCAGCCTTCCAAGGGCAGGGATTATATGTGTGTGTGTGTGTGTGTGTGTGTGTGTGTGTGTGTGTGTGTGTGACTATGTCTGTCTCAAGAGTTTGCAATTCATGTAGGTAGCAAGATGTTTTCAAAAGCTACCCTTCGCATAGAATACGGACACATTGCTAGGTGGTGGTGGCGCATGCCTTTAATCTCAGCACTTGGGTGGCAGAGGCCAGCGGATCTCTGTGAATTCGAGGTCAGCTTGGTCTACAGAGAGTTCCAGGACAGCCAGAGTAACACAGAGAAACCCTATCTCAAAACAAACAAACAACAACCAAACAAAAACCAACAAAAAGAATAGGGACACACGACACCCTTTGGGAAAAATAAATGATGTTAGAGTGTGTTTCTCATTTTGTGACTTTTCAACACTCAAAAAGCAGTACATTATTTAAAAATAATGTATAGGACAAAAGGGCATAAAACAAAACCCCAGAGGGTCAGGCAGGCCCTTCAGTGGTTAAGAGTGCACACTGCTCTTGCACGGGCCCTGAGCTCCGTTCCCAGCACCCATGTGGGGTGGCTCAGAACCACCTGTAACTCCAGCTTCCGGGAAATCGTCACCCTCTTCTGGCTTCAGTAGACACTGGCACTCGTGCCCCCCTACTCCCATGTATATATATAATTAAAAAATAAAATGCTAAGAGCGAGACTTCCTCCCCATGTGCCCATTCTGCTCTCCATAGCTGTACACAGTTTTTTGTGTATCCTTCCTTACATTTTCTATGCCATTGTGAGCATGCATATAACATGTCTGCAAGTCTATGTCAGAATAGCTGGTAAGGAGTCAGTTGTAAAGCAATTTCCCTTACTTCTTTGATGATTGGTAAAAGGAGAGAAATCCTGTTCTCATCCTCTAGTGGACTCCTTCCTATAAACACTTCAATGCCCAGTAAGTCTGTTCTGTTGCACACGGCCTGGGTTCTGCTTAGGAAAGCCAACAGTACATGGTTTGTGGAAAGCAAGTTACTCCAAGTGTTGATTGGGTACAGTGGGAACTGTGAGCATTCACCGCACACACATCAGGAAGGAAGACAGCAACAGTGACCACATGAGCTGAAGAGAAACGGTTTTAATAGTTTGACCAGGGGTGCGTACCACTTTTCTGGGAATCTCAGAGCAAAATCGTAAAGGTTGGATAAACATGTAACGTGAGAATGTGTGACATTTATGGCCAAGGTGGTGACAAGCTGTGATCCTTGTGGGTACGAGTGCCTGGATGCTAAGACCACTCAGGCAGGGCTCTGCCTGGGCTCACACACAAATCCCACCCTGCCGCATTTTAGGAAAGGAGGGGATGGGGGAGGCAGAGTGAATTCAGTGTGGCAAATGGGACCCAGACTTTGGTTTGAAACCCCCACAACATGTTTGCTGTCTATGGGTTCTGGAGAACAATCCAGGTCTTGGGACTTTTTCTGGTGTCCGGTACAGAGTTGTACTCAGGCTTCTGACCTTTTTTTGCTTTGTGGCATCCTAGGGGACAGAACGCCAGGAAGCCTTGAGAGACAGCCTCATGGGCAGGAGCTCTGCCAGCCATCTCCTCCTCCATCCTGTTTCTGTGGGCTCATTCTTTTTCTGCAACTTGAGTCTCTCCAGAGAACCAGGTCTGGGGCCCAGAGTTCCGAGCTCCTTTGTCCCTTCCTCTGTTCCCCCTCCAACTACCTGCCTTAGCTCTGGGGCTCTAAAAGGGACAATGTTTGCCTTGAAAGCATCTTTGGAGGATTAACTGATGTCTGCTCTATGCTTTGAAGAGAGGAGAGAGAGAGAGGGGAGAAAGGAGAGAGAGGAGAGAGAGAGGGGGGGAGAGAAGAGAGAGAGAGAGGGAGAAGGAGAGAGAGAGATGGGAAGGGAGGGAGAGTCAAATCTCTGGGCTGTCCTCAAAGCTCACCCATCCCAGTTCAGGCTGCCAGGTCTGGCTAATAGAGGTATAGAATGAGCTGGCCTGTCATGGCCACCTTCCTGAGCATCTCATTTCCTCATCTACCCATGATATAAGGGCCATTGCCCCAGTAGGGAGGAAGAAATCCTCAGGTGGGCATTTATACATTTTTTTTTTTTTTAAACCAGGAGAAAGAATATTAGCATCAAAATGATCCTCCCCAGGGAAGTTAGTTTGTGGCCATCTGTGACATTTTCTCATTTGGAAATTGTTCTCTCTCTTTTTAAAAGCTTTCTAAGTGTCAGGGGCAAGAGGAGTTATAATCTGCACCTCTCAAAGAAGGCCCTCTGCCAGGCTATTGATATGTTAATTTCATGCTGTTTGGGGAGAGAGGGATGACACCTGCTTCAAGGTGAGTGTTTCCATCTCAATGAATTCTTTGTAAACAGAAGAAAAGGGCCTGGCAAGCCGCTTATTGAGAAGATCCAGATAATTCAGTGTGAGTTAAGAAATGGAGCAGAGCGTTTGGCCTGGCACAGTAGCCAATGCTTGCAATCCCAGCACTTGGGAGGTGGAGGAATGAGGGTCAGGAGTTCCAGGCTACCTAGTCAGAACTACATGAGACCTTGTCTCAAAAAAAAAAGCAAAGCTAAAAGAGGTCTATTTCGGAGGCCATACCAATCAGAATTAAAATCAATCAATGACAGTCTCAGTTTGTATTGTGATTGAAGAAGACAAGACTCCAGGTCCAAGACAGCTAAGCATATTGGAGTCCTCTTCCAAGGCTTTGGGTGGTACCGGGGTGCAAAGAGGGTCGGAGCACCGGAGGCTGAGCTTTCCTTCCAATGGGGTGGCAGAGAGCGGCCTTCACTTCCTGGTGTTTGGATTAACTCTCTGGCACCTGGTCCTCAGAGTCTCTCAAGTGCTCCACAGCTTGCTGTTCAGCACAGGCCTTATTAACAGAGGCCATTGTTCCTTCCTGGATGATGCTCCTGGCTACTGGAAAAATCTGAAGATCTGGCAATCCGGATCTTCATTGCACCAAGGCTCCCTGCTGTTTGGATAGGGCAGTGGAATTGCCAGCTTCCGGGTTATCCACCCGGGGCAAAGGATGCCAGCATTACCTGTCTGCAAAGCCAGTGAGGAGGAGTGTTATCTAGCAACACGTGTGAATGTGCTTGGGTGAGTAGACACAAGCATGGGGATTGAGGCCGAGGAGGGATTAGCTTTCTAGAAAGGTCACCCCTTCGCAGGTTGAGGGTACATAAGCTGAGCCACAGACTCAAGAAGAGTAAATCTTGGAGCAAGGTGAGGAGTACCAGATTATTACGGCACACAGTAGAAGCCATGTCATTCAAAGAAAGTACTCACTGCGTATCCACAGCTTGGCAGCTACACTGTGGATGGCTCCAAGGACCCATGTTTCAGCCTCTGTCCAGTGTCCAGCCCTGCACAAGTCCTGGGACATCCAAGAGCTTGATGAATCTTGGCCTGGCAATAGGCAGGATGGACTTGCCCTTGAAGCCACTGTCGTTGGAAGTGTACGCTATGAATATATGTGGCTCCCATCGGTTAATAAATAATGTTGTTTTGACCTATGGCAAGGAAGCTTACAGCCAGGCAGGAAATCCAAGTGGAGATACAGGAAAGAGAAAGGCAGAGGGGGAGAGACACCAGCTGCCGCCCAAGGAGCAGCAAGATGCCAACAGACCAGTAACGCCATGGCCACGTGGCAACTTATAGATTAATAAAAAACGGGTTAAATTATAAGAGCTGGCTAGCAAGGAGCCTGCCATAGGACAGACTGTTGGTAATTAAATATAAGCATCTAAATGATTATTTTATAAGTGGCTGCAGGACCGTGGGGGCAAAGCAGGACCAGAGAAACACGGGACCGTGGAGCCCGGTGGGACCGGAGAAACTTCCAACAACAAGCCACCTTTGAGAGCAGGTGAACGAGTCTCTTTTCTCTCCAGTTTGTTCATCAAAATGGAGACACTAGTGCAGGTGTTGTAGACTCAAACCCCAGAGGGTCAGGCAGGCCCTGTAGACAAAAGGGGTATCCTCATGGGAGAGGTAGGGAAGCAAAGGGGAATGTGGTAAACTGGGAGGGTCCTGTTCCTGATGGGATGCCCACACTGAAGACAACTTTTCCTGCCTGGGGGAGGGGAACCCAGTGCTGTCAGAGCTACCGAGCTCTCAATAGGTTTGAAACAGGACTTTGCAAACAAACTCTGACAACTTAAAAACAAAACAAAACAAAAAACAAAAAATACCCCATTACCTGGCCAGGCGGTGGTGGCACACACCTTTAATCCCAGCACTCAGGAGGCAGAGGCAGGCGGATCTCTGTGAGTTTGACGCCAGCCTGGGCTACAGAGAGAATTCCAGGAAAGGCTCCAAAGCTGCACAGAGAAACCCTGTCTCAAAAACAAACAAACAACCAACCCATGACCCTATTTTTGACAGGTTCTTTCTATAGGTCAGGCTAGTCTGGAACTTGCTATGTAGCTCAGTCTGGCCTTGAATTTATGATCATCTTGCTTCTACCTTTAAAAATTATTTTATGTGCATGGATATTTTGTGTTCATGTATGTCTGTGTACCATGTGCAGGCTTGGTGCCCATGGAAGCCAGAAGAGGGGGTTGGATCTCCTGAACTGGAGTTATAGATGACTGTGAGCTATCATATGGATGCTGGGAATCGAACCTGGGTCCTCTGGAAGAGCAGCCAGTGCTCTTAACTGCCAGACCATCTCATCAGCCCTTCTGCTGCTTTTTGAGTGCTGGGATTCCAGTGTCTACTATCATACCTGGCAAGAATAGTTTTTCTTATGGTTCTGATCCCAGGGATGTGTGCACGCCAGACAAGTGCTCTACCACCCAGTTGCATCCTCAGCCCTGAACTCTGACAACTTCAGATAGAATGAACTAATTCTTAGAAAAGCAGAGTGCAGACCAAAGGAAAGACATCTGGAGGCCATATTGATCTTAGGTTTGCAAGCCCTGGGTAAGACTTCTCCACGAGGCCATTGACTTGACTTTGTGAATCGAGGGCATAAAGAGGGAAGATCTCTTATGGATAAAGAATGGCTGCGAGGACCAATATGGGTGAAGGGAGGGTGCAAAACTTGGACTTCACCGTCACCAAGCTAGAGCAGCATGTCTGGCCTCTGAAGGCTTCGATGAGGATTGCTGTAAGGCCGGTAGGAAATCCAGGGACAGCTGAGGGGAAAGTGTGCACAACTGTGGGTGGCAGCTGTGGGGGCAGGTAGGGTGCAGAGGTCAGGGAGGCCTCAGGACAGCTCTGGGGGAGAGGGCAGGCATGAGCTGGCATGGACTTGGAGTTGAAGTTGTTTATACTCTGCCCTCATGTCGCCTGGTGGGTGTGCACATCCCTGCTAGTCATGCACAGAGGAAGAGCATCACAGTCACCAGAAACATCTCTGGGCGTCTACTGGAATGAGCGTAGAACTTGGGCCCAGCCCTTGAAGTTTGTAGTTAGGACTAGAAGCCGGTCATACACGGAGAGAAGTAGGGCAGCTGGTGGTTAAGAAGACAGTGAGTGTGGGTTCAGAGAACATGGGTTTGGATCTTCCCTTTGTTACTAGCCTTGCCACTGGACCAAGTTACTGAGCTTTGGAGGGGCAGGGTGGCTCATTTGGGGAAAAATAATTGTGGCTACCTCTAGGGTTATTGTTAGGAATCAATGAATCTGAGTGCCACGGTGCATGAGGAGTTTAGTTCAGAGCCCGGCACACAGTAAGTGCTCAGTTTGAGCTCATTATTCTGAGACAAGCAGTAGCCTCAGCTAACTGTGGTTAAGCACAAAATGCGTTGTCTCAGAAGAGAGCTGACAGGAGACACAGTGTAAGGTCACCGTGTCCCTGCCCCCATTGCGAGTGCATTCCTAAACACAGACCCTCTAGCCTGAGTCCCTGCTTCTCAGATGTCGTACTCATGTGGATAGCTGAGGAAGCTTCTTTGGGCCTGGTTTTTATCTCTATCTCTATTATATAATGGGAACCCCCCCCACCTGTAGCTAGAGTTTTCCTGCCTGGCCCACGGTCAGGGCAAATCTCTCTCACCCGCCAGTCCCACAGCCACTCAGACCCAACCAAGTAAACACAGAGACTTATATTGGTTACAAACTGTATGGCCGTGGCAGGCTTCTTGCTAACTGTTCTTACAGCTTAAATTAATCCATTTCCATAAATCTATACCTTGCCACATGGCTCATGGCTTACCGGCATCTTCACATACGGCTTGTCATCATGGCGGCTGGCAGTGTCTCCCTCACCCAGCTTCCTGTTCTCTCCCTTTTTCTCTCTGTTAGTTCCGCCTATACTTTCTGCCTGGCCACTGGCCAATCTGATTTATTTATTGACCAATCAGCAACACATTTGACAAACAGACCATCCCACAGCACCCACCCCCATTTAGTTCACAAATATTTACTAAGAAACTCCTATGACCCAAGTCCTAAGAAGTGGCATTTGAGATGTTGAACACAAGAAGATAGAGGGTACTAACCATGTAATTAGTTTTTACTTTGTGTGTGTGTGTGTGTGTATGTGTATGTATGTATGTGTGATACTGGAGAACAGCTTTTGGGAGTCCATTCTGTCCTTCCACCATGGGTTCTTGAGATCAAACTCAGGTCTGTAGGCTTGAGAAGCAATGGCCAGCCTGGGTGTATTTAGATGCTGAAGCTAGCATATAGGCTAAGCTGCTATGACAAAGAGATCCCCAAATAGAACAGCTAAGACAGGATTTAGCTGTCAAGCAAGTCCTGAGGAAAGCACATCAGATTGGCAAGCAGGAGTTTTTGTTTTACACCCTTAAGTCTGTCTCAGGGTGTGGGAGGTAGGAGGTGAGGAAATCCAAGGGAAGTGGCTTGTCTTTGAGAAGGAGCGATTCCCATCCTATTGGCTGGAATTTAGTCACATGGTCACATCTAGCTGCAAGAGATGCTGGGAAATGTAGTCTACAGCAGATGAACCTATGCTTAGGTGAAACTGTGGATGGGGGTTGCCACAGGAAGAGAGAGAGAGAGAGAGAGAGAGAGAGAGAGAGAGAGAGAGAGAGAGAGAGTGGTAAATACTGAGGTGCAGTTAGTAGGTCTAAATAAAATGGATGGTGGCCAGTAAAGTCCCTTAGGAGTCTGGGGAGAACTTTCTTTTTCTGGACTGGACACTGGGGATTCCTATAGGGCCTAATACATGCCAGGGAAGCACTCTACTCCCACTGCATTCTACCCCAAGCCTGAGAACTTTATTCTTGAGGTTCTTTCTAGAGCTCCTTTGATAGAGTAAAAACACGCCCCTCCCCCCCATTGGCAGGTCAGAATGTCCTCTGCCCTCGAGCTGGTGTCTTGTGATGGGTAGAAAAAGCATATTTTCCACCTGCTGCAGGGGTTGGATAGAGTGTCTGTCTGGCTTCAGAGCAAAAAGCTTTAACATCTCTTGGTGGTACGTGCAGTGGGTAGATTTTAGCAGAGACGATGATAATGGCTTCCCAGCAACTGTCTCACTCTGTGTGGTCTGAGGAGTTCAGTACCTTGGAACTGGACTTCAGATTCTTCTGGAAAGCTATGTTAGCTGTAGCATTGCAACAGCTGTAATTTCAGACTCTTCAAAAGATCTTGTTGACTTCCAGGAAATGGGGCAGATGTGGGAGAAGGCAGCATGGGCTGGAAGGATCTCGTGTGTTCAAGACTCCATCCATCTCCACAGGGAGAGGCCAGTGACAAGCACCACTGTGGGCACAGCACCGGTGTGGGCACAGCACCGGTGTGGGCACAGCAACCGAGGGCCTGGATCAGACAAGCTTATTCTCCTTCTCTTGAGGAAGACTTATGAAGGGTCTGTGGTTGTGTGTGGGTGCTGGCTGGAGTTGGGCTTCCCATCCAGAGAGTCTCAAATGAGATGCTAACCTTTTCTCTGTTCTGGATTTTATGCACAGTCAGAAAACTGTTCATCAGAAGACATCAAGTGCACGTCAGTGCTTAGTCCACATCTTAGGGCATTCTGAATTAATATTTAAGATAGATACCTGGTGATTCTTAGGGCCATAGTTACTGTACACTGTGTTTGAGTTTGAACGTGTGTCTATAATGTGCCGTGAACTTCATCATACTGCTCTGTATTGGTTATGCTTCAATGTTCAGAGTGCTTGGTATTTTCCTTCCAATTACAGTGAATGTAATATTACTAAATCTCCTGAGCCAGGGGTGGGGAGGGTGTCAAGGGTATTTACTCCGACACCCTACTCTGTCCAAACAGAATGGCGTCAATGAGAAACGACACTGACTTCAAATCTAGGAAGAGACCATTTCCTAACTTGACATTTTAAAGTGAGACCCCTGGATGCCTATGCGAGCGAGCCTCCTCACTGTAACTCCCACACCAGTATTTCATACACCTCAATTGCCTCTGGTCCAGTGCGGTAACCAGCGCATGGCCAAGACTTAGTCAACACCTAGTAGGAGACAGTAAGAACACAGACTAGGGATGATGTCTAGCTCCATCACTTGGTAGCTGTGTGCCTCTAGACAGTTTCCTTACCCTCTCTGGAACTTCATTCCAGACTGTAGGATGGGAAATATGCTAGTACCTACCTCATAGACAGAGACTAGACATGTGAGCTTTTATAGGAATGCCTAACCCATGCAAACCCCTCATTAGCTGTTGTTACTGGATCGTTAATGACTAAATAGAAACCCAAGTTTGCCTGCTAGAACTTTATAATGCATCTTTTCAATCTCCTTCCATTTGGTCGATGTTGATCAACCCCTTCTCCAGTCACTCACACACTTGATTTCCACATAAATCTTTTTTTCTCTCATTCCAACAATTTAAAGAAGTTTTAAAAAATAATTATTTTATGCATATGGGTGTTTTGCCTACATGTATACCTGAGCACCACATGCCTGGCACCTGTGGAGGACAGAAGCGGGTGTTGAATTCTTGGGAACTGGACAGATAGTTGTGAGCAGCTGTGTGAGTGCTGGGAATTGAACCTGGGTCCTCTGGAAGAGTAGCCAGTGCTCTTGAATGCTGAGCCATCTCTCTAGCCCCTCCAGCACAAGGGAAACAAAAGCAGATGGCTGCCAATAGTCCCAGATGTTTTTGATGCAAACCAGGGTCCAGCCGCAGGGGATGGTTAGAGGGATTAGCTCTCATGGGCCGAATCTGCACATCCAGTGCTCTTTCCCAAAGACAGGACATTGAGGATCTGCGGTTTCCCTGACCCAGCAGGACCTTGGAAGACATTGCTGTTTGGAAGTCAGGATCCCTTTGGGAGTAGGGGTGTCTTTTCTAAAGAGAAGTAGCAGAAGGTATATGCTTCATCAGCTTGTTGTGACCTCATGGTGGTGGTTGATACTCACATCTTGATATTTGTTTTGTCTGTCTAGAAAATGCTCTTTGGATGAAGCTTTTAGTTTGATCCTGAACAACGCATAAACTGGGCTTGGTGGTGCCTGCCTGTAATCCTAGTACTTAGGAGGTGGAGACAGGAAGATCAGGTGTTTTGGGCCTTCATCCTCTACATAGCAAGTTTGAATCCAGCCTGGGCGACACAAGACCCTACCCAAACAAACACAGTATCAGTTTTTAGAAAGGACACATGGAAGAGCTTACTTCCTGTGGTGGTCTGAATAAGAATGGCCCACCTAGACTCATATATTTGAATGCTTAGGGTGTGGCATTGGGAGGTGTGGCCTTGTTGGGATAGGTGTGGTCTTGTTGGAGGAAGCAAGTCACTGGGGGTGGGCTTTGGGGTTTCAAAGGCCCAAGCCAGGCCCAGTGGTTCCTTCTCTTTCTGTTGTCTGCCAATCCAGTTGTAGAACTCTCAGCTCCTTCTCCAGCACCATGTCTGCCTGCGTGCCACCATGCTTCCCACCATGACAATAATGGACTGAACCTCTGAACCTGTAAACTGACTCCAGTTAAATGTTTTCTTTTTTAAGAGTTGCCATGGTCATGGTGTCTCTTCACAGCTATAGAAACCCTAAGATACCTCCCTTTTGATTGTAGTGGCCAAGAATTAAAACAGAATAAATGGTTATTAGTAAGGGAATGACTCAAGAGCTGTGGTACCTTCCTACCATGATTCATAAAAGAACCAGTGAAAGGATTTTATAAGTCTATAAAATTGTAACTATAGTAGGAAAACGAAAGGGGAAGGGATGTGTACAATATTTGTTAAACAATATTCAATCTAGAGGGAGCCGAGAAGTTAGCACTGTATGTTGGCCAGGGTTCTGTTACAAGAGCTGCATTTTAGCTCACAGCTTTTGACATTTCAGCCCATGACTTGCGGGCTCCACAGCTTTGGAACTGTGATGGCATCGTGCCTTATGGTGGGAGCATGTTGGGGAGGAAACCTTTGACCTCACGGTCCCCAAAGTGAGAGAGAGGGAAAAGGGTCTGGAGATGTGTTACCTCACACCGAAAGAGAGGAAGAGAAGGGAGTCCTAAAATCCCCTTCAGGACACCCGCCAGTGGCTTGGCCTCCTCCCTCTAGGCCCCAACTCTTAGAGGCTTTGCTACATCCCAATAGCACCGGGGCTTGAGGCCTAAGCCTTTAATACCTCAGCTTTAAGGGACTTATGAACCAAACTATGGCTGTGAGCTCCCTGGTAAATAAACAGAGATGAGGATGCTTATTTGGGAGGGTGGAGTGAAGGGAAGTAGCATAACAATATAATGTCATTTGAATAAATTATCTCTGCATGTACTTGCATAAAGAAGTGCACAAATACCTGTGGATAAATGAAGAGAATCAAACAGAAGAACAAGACTGAGCTCCTGGGCCAGCCTAGGAAAGGCAAGGGCTGGGCTCCGGAAGTGGAAGCATTTACCCAACAGGTTAGTGTGGCTGCAAGTCAAGGATGCTGGTGAGAAGTGGGTGGCCGGGCACAGGCAAGCTGCTCAGTAATCACTACTGTCACCCCGAAGCGCGTGAGGTGCGCTGACAGTCTCCTGATTTTTCAAAGTGAAATAATTATGTCCCCATATTCCGGACGAGGAAAAACAATTGCATGTCACCGAAGGTGCCACACAGAATAAATGATGCCAAGACCCAAGTCCAGGTCCGTTTGCCTGCAGAGTCCCAGCTCTTTAAGTGTCAATTATTGTGTGGAGCCTGGAGGAGGGGCTGGCGTGCTCCAATCATAGCTGAGAGTTCTGCAGGACCCTCTCTCACAGGTGTGTTTTGCTATTAAAACTACCCAAGTCACCATCCAGTAACCGTTTCCTGTGTGTACTTGCTGGCCTGGTCTGTGTGTGTGTGTGTGTGTGTGTGTGTGTGTGTGTACACGTGCATGTGCATGCAGCAGCTGCTTGGGACTTTGTTCCCAGGGGAGCAGACTGCACAGCAAAGCAGGGCATCTTGCTGACCTGCCTTAGGACAGGTGAGAGCGGACGCTTGTTAAAAAGGAGCGCACTGTTACTGAGTGTGACAACTGGACCCAGAACCATCTCATCAGCTACTTGGGGGGCAAGTAGCAAGTGCCTGGACTCTCCTGGAGGCTCTGTCTTCCACCTCTGCTTGCCATACCCCCACCCCACAAAACACAAAAGAACTAACAAGAGTGGCTTGTTTGGTGGCCTGGTCGTGGGCTTTTGTACAAATTGCTGGGTACCATTGCGGTCAGCAAAAGGGCCTCAAAGGGAGTCCTTAAGGTTAAAGTCACAGTTCTGCAAAATGGTGTCACCTGGGATGGCCCCTTCTATTTCCTTTTCCTTAGTTCCTCATTCATAAAGTGGGAATACGATTTTTATCCTCCTAGCCATTAAAAGATGATGTACAGGGGACTGGAGGGTGGGAACTGGAGGAGCTCTGGGGCTTGTTGGCCACTAGTCTGGTTCTAGGTTCAGTGAGAGATCCTGTTTTGAGGGAAGCAGGTAGATAGTGATAGAGTAGGGCAGTAAGACATCGATCGTCTTCTGGCCTCTGCATGCATGAATGGGCATGTATACCCTGCATACACATGCCCACATACCACACACACACACACACACACACACACACTCATGAGTCGAATATATGTATATATATATATATA
This sequence comes from Peromyscus californicus insignis, assembly GCF_007827085.1. Lineage (NCBI taxonomy): Eukaryota > Metazoa > Chordata > Mammalia > Rodentia > Cricetidae > Peromyscus > Peromyscus californicus. The sequence goes on from NW_026294447.1 coordinate 71,956,006, forward strand.
ATATTTGTCTGTATTTTTTAAGTAATAGAAGATGTACTATACACTAGAAAGGCAAGGCCAGGAATGTGTGTCAGGTTTAGACAGAAACAGCAAGCCGATACCCCTGGTGACGGCGACTTTGTTGTTTAAATCTGGATGTGTCCAACGTGATGAGACCACTCTTTCTTTGGACTTTAACGATGGCATTGGTGACTTCCGGGAATAGGCTTGTTTATAAAAGTTAACTGTACTGCAGAGGTTGGCTGACTTCAGGGACGCCTGCCCTGGGCCCCTCTGCCCGTTCTGTGGCAGATGGCCGCCATTTCCCTGGTGAGATTCCGCCAGCTGGCACCAGAGTTACTGGCTGCTGCCTTCCTTTACTGCCTGCAAATGTCCCCACAGATCTCAGGAGCGGGAGAGAATGAGGAAGAAGTGTGCTACAGGCTATGGTCTCCATTTGAAGGGTTGGAACGAGGTCTGCCTGCCCAGGGCCAGCGCCTGTACCTGTGGTTGTCTACAAGTTGTATGCTGAACCTTCTGCCATAGACAGACTGGTTTTCTAGAGTCTGGGTTTATCTGTCCGGAGGTCAGGGTCTTTTCAGTCAACCATTGTCGTCATTGTCTTTGTGAACAGTGACATTGTGAGTTCCTTACAGGCAGAGACTAGGTTTCTGGGTAGCCTTCCAGTGTCTGCTGTGTAGTAGGAAGACACAGACATGCTTTTCCTGTGGGAATCTCAACTCTGGGAGTGGACAGCATGAAAGCCATTTTTGGGAATGATTTTCTTCTTGTCCTCTGCATTCATCTGTCCAGGCTCAAGTGTGGGGTCCATATCCCCCATCTTTATTCCTCTTTGTCCTTATTTTTCTTAGAAAGTGGCTTCATCCGGCCAGCCTATCAAGCCAAGCCAGGCCCTGACCACATACCCTCTCCTCCAGGCAGGAGATGCTGAAAGCATTTTGTTGGTTCTACTTTGAATCAGTGGATCAGCCAGCCTGGGAGTGGAGCTTGCCTGTATCCCGGGAGCTGCTCCCATGAGGACCACAGAGTCTAGACAGCATAGTTTACCTGGAGCCAGGGAAGACAAGAGCTGACCTCTTGGTGGGCCCCCAGACAGACATGGGTAAAAGGATGTCCTTTAAGGAAAAGGAAAAAAAAATCCACCCAGGTGGGATGATGAGAGGAATGATATCACGGTTGGCATGACAACGGCAGGGCCATCATAATCTCCCCACAAGGTGGTCAGAATCCCAGGGGAAGGCTGAGTGTCACTGCTCATCTCACTTTGGGACAGGCAGGAGCGGTATGGGATGGAGGAGGGGCTGCTTACTCAATGGCCACAGCAGGCCTGGGGGCCTGGACTTTGTCCCCAGAGCTGCTTCTCTGCCTTGACAGTCTCCCAGGGGTGGTGAGTGCCACCTCGAAGCATTTGAATGCCGTCCATCTACTATCCAGCATGGCGCTGGAGGAGTGGCCAGAGAGACGGGGCAGAACAGCAGAGCAGGGGGATACATGGCTGGAGAGTGGAGATGAGACAGAAGATGGTTTTATGGGATTCTGCGAGAGTCCCTGAGCTGTATCCTCAGCTCCTCCTTCCCAGGGGCTCCAACCTCTTTGGATAAGTGTGCCACTGGCCTCCGGTCCCTACCCTGCTTTCTCTGGAGTTCTGCCACAGGTGGTGTGGCGCTGGGTCCAAACCACGTAAGTTGTACTAATTTCAAAGCCACTTGTTTCTCAAACCAAGAGAGACAAAGGTTCAAGTGACTCCTTGGTCACGAAGATGCCGTGATGAATGCTGTCTCAGGCAGGTGCTCCTCGAGCACAGAGCAAGGATTTAGATGTTGAAGAGTTGAAGGGTCATGAACTGTGGGTTTGGTATCCTGGGGGCTTTTCTTACCTCTGCCCATGTGGTGACTGTACCCAGGTTGGGCCTGGTTGGTGACAATTATACCTGCTTGTTTAGCTTTCTGGATTCTGGCGCTTTGGGGTTTTGGAAGTGGGGAGGGGTCACGAGGCTGGATGTTTCAGCTCCTTCTCCATTGCGGAGCCTTACACCTTGGCTTCGGGCTTGGGAAGCCATATCAGAGTCTCTCTAGCAGCAGGCTCTTCAGTTTCTATAGTGGATATCTCAGCACCACCCCCACCCTGCCCTGTTCCTTTTGCCTATGGGTAACTGTCTTAGTTAGGGTTTCTATTGCTGTGAAGAGACACCATGGCCATGGCAACTCTTAAAAGGAAAACATTAAATTGGGGGAGGGGGGCTCACTTACAGTTGCATGGTGGGAAGCATGGTGGCATGCAGGCAGACATGGCCCTGGAGAAGGAGCTGAGAGGCCTATATCTTGCAGGCAACAGGAAGTTGACTGAGACACTGGGCAGTATCCTGAGCATAGGAAACCTCAAAGCCCGCCCCCACAGTGACACACTTCCTCTAACAAGACCATACCCACTCCAACAAAGGCATACTTCCTAATAGTGCCATTCCCTATGAGATTATAGGGGAGGGAATACATTCAAACTACTACAGTAACTTTGTAAAGTGAACTTAATTATTATTTAATTATTTGATTGATATTAAAATTCACAGTCAAACTCAACAGTTCTAAAGTGATCACGATATTATAGATCCAACATACACTTCCTCATTCCCCTATCCCCTGGACCCCCAGAAATCACTAATTTACTATATCTGCCATTGTGAATGTTCCTCTATTCTAGATATTTTATATACATGAAATCTCACAATATATGTAACCTTTTGTGTCTGCCTTCTTCCCCTTAGCATGATGTTTTCAGTGTTTAGCCATATTGTGGCATGTAGAAATATTCCATTTTTTTATGATTGAATAGTATTCTATTGTGTGGAATCACATTTTACATATCCATTCGTTGGTTGGTGGAGATTAGGATTATTTCTACCTGTTGGCTATTATGAATGATGCTAAAATGAATATTTGTGTGTACATCTTTTCTGTGGGCATGCTCCCTCCTCTTTTCCCTTCCTTATTTATGTACATGTGTGTGTGCACCATGTACATATAGGAGCCTGTGGAGACCAGAAGACGCCATTGAATTCCTTGGACCTGGAGTTATAGGCAGTTGTGAGCCACCATATGGTGCTGGGCCTTGCCAAGGGCAGCAAATGCCCTTGGTCTCTGAGTCATCTCTTCAGCCCTATAGTTCCTTTTTTGGGATAAGGTCACTTTGTCTGGTCTGGAACTCAGGATATAGTCCAGGCTAGCCTCAAATTCAATCCTCCTGTGACAGCCCCTGAGTGCTAGGATTACAGTCTTGTGCCATCCCATGTGGTTCAGAACATATGCTTTCAATTCTACTGAATAACACATAGCTGAAGAGTAATAACTCCACGTGTAACTTTCTGAGGGGCTGCCTGTTTTCCATAGTGTCTGCTCCACTTCTCATCCCCACCTCTGTGTGTGTGTGTGTGTGTGTGTGTGCGCGCGCCAGAGAAAGCTATCTGGTGTCTTTTTTCATTGCTCTTCACCTTATTCCTTCTGACAGGGTCTTTCACTGTACCCAGATTTTTACTGTCTTCTTTTTCCAGCTAAACTGGTAGCCACCAAGCCCCACCTATCCTCCTGTCTCTGTCCCCTGTAGCAAATCTTCCTCTGTACCACCAGCTCCCAAATAATGACATGGAGACTTATTATTAATTATGAAAGCTTGTCCTTAGCTGAGGCTTGTCCCACTAGCTCTTATAACTTTAATGAACCCATTTATTTTAATCTATGTTCTGTTGTGTGGCTCGTTAACTCATCTCTCTGTACTGCTCATGCTGCTTTCTCTGCCTCTGGCTGGCAAACCTGCCTTTTTTCTTCCCTGAGTCCTCTCTGTCCCCAGAAGTCCTGCCCAACCTCTTCCTGCCTAGCTATTGGCCACTCAGCTCTTTATGAAACCAATCACAGTGACACATCTTCACACAGTGCAAAGGAATATTCCACAGCAGTCCCCTCCAGTGCTGGTATTATAGGTGCTTGTGGCCATGCCCAGATTTTTTATTTTTGAGATTATAATTACATTTCTCCCCTCTCTTCCTCCCTCCAACCCCTCCCATACACTGTCCCCCACTCTCCTTCAAATTTATGACCTCTTTTTCTGTTAATTGTGATTGTATGCATATATGTATATACATATATATTCCTAAATACAACCTGCTTGGTTCATATAGCATTACTTGTATGTATGTTCTCAGGGCTGACCATTTGGCACTGGACAACCAATTGGTGTGCTCTTTCTTGGGGAGGACCCCCTCTCCTACTCCCAGCTTTCCTCTGTTGCCTATAGGTCTTGGTGTAGGGTGGAGGCCTGGTGGGCTTTTCCCCATCCACTTCGGCATGTCCATTGGTGGCATCCTTGTTCAGCTCACATTTGGCAGTCATATTGGTGAGACCTTATGGGTGTAGCTTCTGATGTAACTAGGAGACACAATCTCACGGCAAACTCCCTAGTCCTTTGGCTCTTACAATCTTTCTGCCTCCTCTTCCACAATGTTCCCTGAGCCTTAGGTGCAGGAGTGTTTGGTAGATGTATCCCTTGGGATTGGGCTCAACAACTCTACATCTTGATTGGTTGTGATTTTTTTTTTTATAGTGGTCTTCATCTGTTGCAAAGAGAAGTTTCCTTGATGAAGACCACACTTGAGTGAAGACTACACTGTGGGCATAATATTTATAGATAGTTGTTAGAGATTATGCTAGTTATAGTAAATTAGTGGTTATAGATTCTCTTCCTATAACCATGACTCTACACACTGAATAGTTAGCTAGGTTTCCAGCAGCAGGCATGGTCTTCCTCTTTCTGAGCAAGTCTTAAGTCCACTTAGAGAGATGTTGGTATACCAAAGTATGCATGCCACTTCTGCATCCTCAGGGTCATCGTGCAATTCTGGGCATGGATATGGTTCATAAGCATCGTAGCTGGGTAGGATTGTTGGTTGCTTTCCTCCTTAGGAAGCTTGTATGGTACCTTCTGGTACCATGGAAGTTAGTTTTCAGGGAGGGAGCATTCAGGTCATTTCCATTTCAGGGCCCATAGGCCCTGTGTCTGAAGGGCATTATGTCTTCACTATGCCCAGCTTTTTATGTGGGTATGGGGATCTGAACTCAGATCCTCTTATTTGCTGAACTCTCTCTCCAGCCCCAGTCTGCCCTTTTGAATATACCCATCCTAGTGGGCATGAAGAGGTATTTCACTATAGTTTTAAAAAATACATGTACTTATCTACTTATTTATCTGTATGTATATGAGTGTTTTGCCTGCATGTATGTCTGTATACCACATGCATGCTTGGTGTCCATGGAGGCCAGAAGAGGGTATTAGATCCCCTGAGACTAGGGTTTCAGACAGTTTTGAGCAGCCGTGTGGGTGCTGGAAATTGAACCCGGGTCCTCTGGAAGAGCAGTCAGTGCTCTTCACTGCTGAGCCATCTCTCCAGCCCCTTGATTATGGTTTTGATTAGCATTTCCCTAATGACTAGGGATGCTGAATATCTTTTCATGTGCATATCGGCCATTTGTCTATCTTTTTGTATTATGCATACCCATTCAAATCTTTTGCCCACTTTCAGTTATTTGTCTTTTTGGTGTTGAGAAGCGAGTTTATTGAAACTTACCATTGTTTCCCCAACCCACCCACACTCTAGCATGGTGCCACCAGCCTGGGATGAAGGAGGCATTTAAATGGGTCGTCTGAAAGCAGGTTTTAATCTTTGCCTCTTTGATTGCTCAAACGTGCTTAGGAATCTCCCCTTCCCTCACCTGACTTTCTGTCCTAGATCAGTCTTGCTTTGCAGTTGGTCCTCAGCTAATCTGCTCTGTGCTCATGGCATTATTTTTTTATATGTACGTGGATCATTCCTGCATGCTCGCTCTTTCTACATACATAAACATACATACAGCTGGACCCTCAGCATGCTCATAACTCAGCACATTCCTTTGCCCAATCTCCACCCCCCCACCCCACCCCCCCGCCCGTTGGATTCTCCGTCAACATCTACCTAATCAGCCAGAGGAAGTCCTCATGGATTTTTTCCTCTGAGCCACATCTACCCACCAAGTCCTGTCCATGGACTCTTTTCAGTGTGTCTGTATCTCTACCCTCATGCTCTGACTGACATGGGCCAGGTCTTTGTCATTCCAACCAGGCTCTCCAGTTTTGAGCATCTCTCACTCACCTGCTCTCTGCATGATCTGATCCTTCTCATCTTCAGCCTCTCCCATGATTCCATTGCCTGAGGACGAACTTGTGGCCCCTTTGATAAGCATACCACCCTTCTAACATGGCTACAACCTCCTTTTGAAACCTCATATTTCCCTGAACATTCTCCTCTTTGTCCCTACTGTAGCCGTGAGGAATTCCATGTGGCCACTTGAATGACTGTCCTTCAACTGCCGTACATGGACTGCTGTGAGCTGGCATGAGTTTCATGAATGTGGCTGGGGACAGATTTCCATTGTGGCCCAAGCTAAATGCTATTTTGGATAGAGAACCTGGTGACTGTGGATTGGGTATGAGTTTTGATTCAACAATTTCCTTATGTGAAAAAATTTCCAAATGGAATTAAAATCAAACTGAATTTTATTGATGTTATGAATCACGAAGCATATGTGTAATTTGGGAGCTGATGAGTAAAACATATTTGAAATTAGGTTTGAACCTCAAGCTTGCCATGACTTCTATAAACAGCAACATCATGTACTTGTTTAAGATCACCTTTGACCTTTAGGATGTCTTCTAACCTTTTCAGAGTATGTTAGTCCTTAGATAAAGAGATTAATAAAATTTAAGGTGTGATCCTAGCCTTTTCCATGAAGTTTTTATTTTTTTAGATTAATTTACCTTAAATTGTCATTTAGTTCTCTCTTTCTCTCTCTTTCTCTTTCTCTCTTTCTCTCTTTCTCTCTCTCTCTCTCTCTCTCTCTCTCTCTCTCTCTCTCTCTCTCTCTCTCTCTCGTCTCTTTGGTTTTTGGAGACAGGGTTTCTCTATATAGCCCTGGCTGTCCTGGAACTGCCTCTGTAGGTCAGGCTGGCCTTGAACTCACAGAGATCCGCCTGCTTCTGCCTCCCGAGTGCTGGGACTAAAGGTGTGCGCCACCACACCTGGCTTTTCTCTCTAATTTTTACTTAGCAAACTTTTCAGACCTTTTGAGAAGCTCTGAGAATATTATAATATCCTCCCCTCCCCCTTCTCAGACGCACCATCTGTCAGCACATTCGCCACATTTGTTTCCCCCTCTCCTGCTCAGGTGCACAGGAGTGAGTGCACACGCGCAGACACGCAGACATTTGTACACAGCCTCCCAAACGGTCTTTCCAGTGCTTTTTTGTTTTGGCCATCATGTCACATGACCTGCAGAAGATCGCTGGCATGAGCTGGGACAGTAGAGACAGGTGCCCTGGAATGGAGGGAGAAGGAAGTAGCTGTTCTCTTTTGTGGGAAGGTGTGATTACCCTCTCCACTGTGTCGGTGGATGGAGGGCCATGGGACACAGCCCTTTGGGTGTGATCACACCTGTTTGCAGGAAGCGTGAGATCAGTCGACAGTGCCCCTTTCCTGTTCTTGGTGTGTTTTCAAGCCACACAGAGAACCCCAAGGCTTGACTTTTTGGCTCAGTACTGCCCAACTGCAGCACACTTGGCAAAACCTCAGTTTCTCCATTTACATAGCAAGGGCTTAAATCACCTGCTCTTGAAGGCTTCTCCCTGTACTCAATGTCCTGTGGCCCCATGATGGCCAAAAAAATACCTCACTCCTTTGGGAAATTGTCAGGAGATACTTAAATGTACTTGTGAGATGAACCTAGGAAATTTATTGCCTGCTGAGCTGTGGCCAGGACCGCATCTGGTTAATAACAAGATATGTTTTTTTCCCCTCATAGGAGCTGCAGAGTGCAGAGGTGGAGGCTGGAGGGTGGGCTTGGTGAGGACAGGCCAAGCAGCAGGAACTCTGACCTCTCCGTGTCCCAGCAAGGAGCTCAGAGGCTCCCAACTCCTCCCCCGACAGTTCTTTGAGGTCATGGCTTTTCCCATTTGTTGTTTGTCCTGCTCCCCCACACCCTTTTATAGCTACTTTGTTCAAGGATCTCGCCACCTCCTTTTGCCGTCCCTGGCTGACTTCCAGGGTTAATATCTCAGGACAGCAGCGACTAGAAGATGTTGACGGCACAAGTGACTTTCTCGGGTGGATTTTAAAACAGGCCTCACTGTCATGGATGGGGATGAGAATTATCCAGAGGGTGTTGAATATTGATACTGTTTTCTAGAAGTTTCCAACAAGGTTCCTACCTAGACTGGTCAGACTCATTTTATGGGTTTAATTCCCATAAGTGGAACTGGAAAATGTTCTGGTAAAGGAGAAAAGAACTTAGGTGTGTCAGGCTTGAGGAAAGGGACTGTTGAGAGCTGGGTGATTGGAGATCCATTTATTCATTCAATAAATGTTTATGGGATGCCTGCTGTATTATGTGCAAGGTCCTTTTACCCAGAAAGTCTTTCTCATTTTCATGGTTTGGCTCTTTTAGTTTTTGCTGTGTAGCTCTGGCTGGACTTGAACTCACCATGTAGCTCAGGCTAGCCTCAAACTTGGGTAATCTACCTGTCTCCGCCTCCAGATTGCTGGGATTATAACTCATGTCTAGCTTCAGCATGTCTGGAATTTGGGTGGACATCATTACTTAGGTACCTGACACTGGGCTCTGTGGGATAGAAATGGTAGAAATGGCACAATTGTCACATCCTCTCTTCTGACAGTCACATGCTGAGCTATAGCTGTACCATTGAATCTTCCTAGAAGATGTAACATGCTCCCCAGTCAACTGATGGGAAGGTTGACCGAGAGGGGGCCCTTATTCAAGGTCAGCTAATGACAAGTGAGAGTTCAAATACCACACTCTCAGCCTCTGTGTCTGTACCCAAAGCTGGTTTATGGGTTCACCCCATTTAGTAATGGTTTCTACTGGTCCAAAAGATGAGGACAATGTAGTTAGAGTTATAGTAAGGCTTATGCTGTGTTGTCCAGTGAGTCTCGGCTGGGGTAACTTTACTCTCAGGGACATTTGGAAATGCCTAAGGTAGTTTTTTGGTTGTTACAGCTGGGAAGTGCCATTGGTAGTTAACTGGCAGGGGCCAGGGATGCTGCTTAACATCTTCCAGTGCACAGGACAGCTGTTCCCCTCCCCGAGCCAGGAGCTGATTTAATTAGGATGATCATTAATCTTAAAATTATATTATTCTGATTTGTGAGAAATATATCATCATGGGTCCTTTCGTGTGTGTGTGTGTGTGTGTGTGTGTGTGTGTGTGTGTGTGTGTGTGTGTGTGTGCGCGCGCGCATGCACTCTTATGTGAGATATATGTGTGTACATTTATGTGAGTGTGCATGGCTTCCTACATGTATGTATGACAGATGCTGAAATCAGATCTCTTCTTCAATTGCTCTCTGCCTGTGGTGGTTTGGATTAGAATGGCCTCATAGGCCCATATATTGCCAGGCTTAGTACCCAGTTGGTGAATTGTGTGGAAAGGTTAGGAGGTATGCTCTTGTTGGACGAGGTGTGTGCTGGGGGTGGGCTTTATAGTCTCAACAGCCAGGTCCAGGGTCGCTCGCTCTCTCTCTCTCTCCCTCTCTGCCTGATGCTCGTGGATCAGGGTATAAAACGCTCAGCTACGGCTCCAGTGCCATGCTTGCCACTGTGTTCCCTGCCACGATGGTCATGGACTGACCTTTCAACACTGCAAGCAAGCCCTCAATGAGATGCTTTCTTTTATGAGAGTTGTGTAGGTCATGGTGTGTCCTCACAGCAATAGAACAGCAACTATACTGACACTACCTTATTGTTATTGCTAGATAATATAGCTAACATTTATTTAAAAAATATATTAGATAGCCAGGTGGTGGTGGCACACACCTTTAATCCCAGTGCTTGGGAGGCAGAGGCAAGCGAATCTCTGAGTTCGAGGCTAGCCTGATCTACAGAGGGAGTTCCAGGACAGCCAAGGCTACACAGAGAAACCCTATTTTGAAAAAACAAAAACAAAACTATATATACATATACATATACACACATATATATTAAATAGAAAATTTCAAACACAGCTACTAATAGAAACATAAAAATGAAATTTCTTTTCCCTCCACTATGAATGTAACACATACTTATTTAATGAAATTTCTTTATTTTTGAGTATATATATATTTTGATCAAATCCATTCTCCTCCCCAATCTGAGATGGGATCTTGTGCTGAACCTGGAGCTTAGCAATGCAGCTAGAGTGATTGTTCATTGTGCTCAGGGATCTTCAACACTGCTTCCCCAGTGTTGAGGTTATAGATACACACCACCACACCTGATTTTTTTACATGAGTTCAGGGTACTGGGCTTACATCGCTTTTGTGGCCAACACTTTATTGAGTGAGCCATCTTTCCAGCCACCATCTTTTTATTTCATCAACAAATGCACATATATATATATATATATATATATATATATATATATATATATATATATATGCAATGTTCTGAGTGGTAAATCAATAGATGTGTATGGTGTGTAGTGATCAAATGTTGGTAATTAGCCTTTTTACTCCCTTAAAGAACATTTATCTGGTGCTCGAATTTCTAAAGGTCTTATTAATAAAAAACCTGGAACTAGATATTGGGGCAAATGCTGGAAGATCAGAGAGACAAAGGAACAAGCCACAGCCACCACTTCTTACCTCACCAACTCCTCAGCCTGAAAAAGCCTCTAGTTCATGTCTCCCTCCACCTTATACACCTTTCTCTGCCCAGCCGTCACTTCCTGGGATTAAAGGCATGTGTGCTTCCCGAGTACTGGGATTAAAGGTGTGTGCTACCACTGCCTGGCTCTGTTTCTTTCCTAGACTGAGTCAATCTCATGTAGTCCAGGGTGGCTTTGAACTCAGAGATCCAGACAGATCTCTGCCTCCTGAGTGCTAGGATTAAAGGTGTGTGCCACCACTGCCTGGCATCTATGTTTAATCTAGTGGCTTGTTCTGCTTTTTGATCTTCAGGCAAATTTTATTAGGGTACACAATATATCACCACATTTCCCCCTTTTTTTGTCTAAAATAATAAAAGAAGGTTATAACTAATATAATAAAAACTAAATACAATAAGTACATACAATATATACACTCAAGAATTACACTAACAATGTCTAGTCCATTAGAATTTGACAAATTCAGAGAAAATAGCTCAATTATTTATCCTATTTTGGTGAGTCCAAAATGTACCTAATTCACTTTCTATCCTAACTTGTATTACCAACCCAAAACTATCTTTTGATGTCTTTCAAACTTACACACTTTACACCTCTTTAATGAGTTTCTTTTCTGAATTTGTTAACAAGGAAAACTATAACTACTTAGTCTTCAACTCCATCAGAGACTTGAGAAGGAAATAATATTACCTAAGTGAACAGAAAGTGCAGGCAAGCGACTTCCAAAAAATGTGAGAAATGACAGAAACAGCTGGCTGCTTGGACAGTCACCCAAGTTTCCTCTGCAATATTGGGGCATCCATCTTCAGCCTAGCATATCTGGCAGACTCATCTGTGAAGCGGAATATTCTGAAGGGCCTTCCTACCTTGTCTTGGCAAGAATGAGCAGTCCTTTCTTTTGTGTCCTGCTTGTCCATTTGGACAGCATACTGTCAGCAGTCGAGGCAAGGGTGCTTTCTTGCCCAGTGGCTACCTTGCCACAAAGAAAGTCAACTCCATATGGAGTTTCTTAGATGCCCATCATTGTCTCTGAAGTAGATTGGTGCTGCCAGGAGCAGACATGTCTCATAGTCATAAGAAAAGAATCTATGTTATTAAAATATCTTAAATACAATGTTCTGTAGATCTCTGAAGTGTCTGAAGATGATTTGTCTATCTAAAATGTATCTCTGTTTGACCTTGGAAACATACCTAACATGACTATAAGTTTGATTGTAATGACTAACTACTAACTTGCATTTCTTTATATCCTAAATAGTTGGTAGTAATAACTTTTAAGGACTAGCAATTTGTATTACATTGTTAAATGAACTCTATAGGTACAATACCTTGCACACAATTAGAAGTATATGTGCAGTATGCTCTAATAACAAAAATCTCAGATTTGTATCAATATACCAAATTTGTATACAATATACAAAATCCAATCCAATGTAAAATATTTAAAACTAGTAGTTGCTTTTTAAGAGTATATTCAATAGTCTACCTTTTTACCTTATATCTATATCCTCTTTTTTTCTTTTCAGAGTAGATTCAATAGATTTGATAATCTACCTTTTGTCCTATCATGTCTGTATCCCCTTTTTTATTTTCAAAACAAGAACTCTGAATTTAATCTTCTTTGTTTAGCCCTTTTTCTGACCATTAACAATTAACAAATTAACAACCATCCTAAACAATGACAATTATCCATAACCCATTGAAAGGCCAAAAGCCACTTGCCTCACCTCTTGGGAATGTGGGTGTCGTGTTCTTAAAGGTACTTCCTGCTGTTTGGGGGCAAAGGCATCTAAGGATCCTGATAAGAAAATTTTGGGTTAATTGTCAAGTCCTGGGAGAGGCAGCTGTATCATTTGTTGTCCAGTCTCAGGGTAATGAGAAAGTGCAGGGCTTGTCTCAAGTCCTGGCTAGAGTAGTCTGTGAGGCTGGATCATCTCAGCTAACCATCTTGAAAATGTCCTGAGCGGTTTGTAGTCCAAAGCTTATCTTTGGGTGGTGTTTGTCGGTTTAATGGTATTGTCATAGTCCACATGGAACCATCATCGTGGGATCGCACCATCTTCTCAAAAACTTCAAAGGTTGCTATTAGGTGTGGTCATGGTTCACAGCAGAAAATCTTTTTCATGTGACATTTTTTCTGTATGATTTGTCCTTTTTCTTCAGATGTCTCATTTGTCCAGTGTTCTTCAGATTCCTTAGCCTTCATTCTGCTGAAAGACAAAAAACAAAACCCTTCCCCAGCCCTAACTTTGAGGAGGTTCCCTTTTGGCAAGTTCTATCTGATCAACTGAAAAGCATTTGTTAGTCATATAAGTTAGTTTAAATTGAATGGTCATGCTGGTTAATGAACTATCACCTCTTCTAATTAAGAGGTCTCTCTTGTTCAAATCAAACTTTTATCAATTTTGATGGTATCCATAGCTTTTCTTCTCTGGTGGAAACAAAAGCAAAACCCTCTGTCCATTGTAATACATATCCTGGTTTCCATTCTGAGGTCAGCACATCTTTAAAGTATATAGGTTGATTTAATTCTGTAGTTTTTTTCTATTATTCAATGCCTCTCCACAGCTGTTGTTCCTTTCTCATTAGCATTGAGAAAGTTCAAAGTTAATAAAGCATTATGTAATATATTTCTGGGGGTCTTTGTTACCCCTTTCTGTTTATTTAGCATATCCTTTAGAGTTAGATTTGATCTTTCTATGACTGCTTGGCCTGTAGGTTTGTGTGGTATACCTGTAATATGCTTTATATTGTAATAAGCAAAAAACTCTTTCATTTGACCAGAGATATATGCTGGAGCATTGTCAGTCTTAATTTGTAGGTATAACCATGATGGCCATAACTTCTAGCAAATGCGTGATTACAGAATCAGCCCTTTCAGAACTCAGAGCAGTTGCCCATTGAAATCTTGAATAGGTATCAATGGTGTGGTATACATATTTCAATTTTCCAAAATCTGCAAAATGAAACACATCTATCTGCCAGTACCATTTTGATTACATCCTGCTGGTAGTGGAGTTTGATTGTATAAAGAACAAGTAGGACATTTCTTTATAATTTCCTTGGCTTGTTGCCAGGTTATGGAAAGCTCCTTTTTAAAACTCTTACTATTGATATTTTTTTTTATATAAAATTCTGAGGCCTCTAGCACATTTCCTATCAATAGTTTATCAATCTCATCCTTACCTTGTGTTAGAGGGCCTGGCAGAACCATATGAGATTGGATGTGTGTTATATATAAGGGATGATTCCTATTCCTGATTATTTCTTGTAATTGAATAAATAACGAAGTTAATTCTGACTCATCAGGGATAAATTCAGCAGTTTCAATGTGTAAGACCACTCTTTTGGGCATACTGAGAGTCAGTAACTATGTTGAGAGTTTCCAAAAAATCCATTAATCCCATAGAATGGCATATAATTCCAATTTTTGGACAGCATTATAAGGACTTTGAACCACTTTACTGAAATTACCTGATTTGTAACCTGCCTTTCCTTTTTGGTTTGCATCAGTATAAAATGTAGGGGCTCCAGATATTGGTTTTCCTGTACATTTATCATCACTTCGCATCGAGAAATCTTGAACTCTTCAAGTTCTTCAGAAAGTTTAACAAATACATTAAAGTGTCCCCCCACCCCACACCCCTTTAGTTTTTTTGAGACAAGGTTTTTCTGTGTAACAGCCCTGGCTGTCCTGGAACTCTTGTAGACCAGGCTGGCCTCAGACTCACAGAGATCCACCTACCTCTGCTTCCCGAGTGCTAGGATTATAGACATGTGTAACCACTGCCTGACTGTAGTGTTTTAACAGTGACTCTGTGCTGTAGAACATTAAAACTCATTTTACCTAACTGTTCTTGGTTCCTAGCCTTCAGCCTGCCTATCTTTTCTCCTTATTTCCTGTCTTAACCTCCAGGGACCACTGTTCTACTCGATGATTTCAGCTTTTCTAGCTGCCGCATATTAGCAAGAACACATAGTCTTTCTATCTTTCTTTTTTTCTTTCTTTTCTTTCTTTCTTTCTTTCTTTCTTTCTTTCTTTCTTTCTTTCTTTCTTTCGATTTATTTATTTATTATGTATACACTGTCCTGCCTGCATATATGCCTGCACACCAGAAGAAGGATATCATTACAGATGGTTGTGAGCCACCATGTGGGTGCTGGGAATTGAACTCAGGACCCCTGGAAGAACAGCCAGTGCTCTTAACCTTTGAACCATCTCTCCAGCCCGTGTTTTTCTTTCTATGCTTGGCTCATTTCACTTAGCCACACATCTTCCCCCAGATCTATACTGGTTACCGCAGGCGCAGAGGATCTCTTGTTTAAGGAACAATGGCGTTTAAAAAAAAAAAAAAAAGCTGGCGAGACTTTCGTTCTGTCGTTGGTCTCTCCAGCAAGCATCTAGGAATGACTTGTTCCAGGAATTCTATAAAAACTGCTTAGTGAGGATTAGAGAAGGGGAGCACCCTGTACTGCAAGTGAGGCGATGACTAGGGTGACAGCTCTCCAGGCCTCCGGAGTCCAATTTAATGACGGGCGTTTACTGGCTACTTATTGCCCAGTACTGGCCAAGGCTTAGGAGAGACTAAAGGGAGATTTCGACAGTCTTCGAAGATAGAAAAATTGAAGCAGTGTCAGGGAGGAGACAGGAAAAGCTGGGCGAAGGATGGCTAGGCTTAGCCACTGTCCGATGACTACGCAGAGCGAGGGGGTCTTTCCTCTTCTTCCCTTCTTTGTTTCTCTCTTTCTCTCCTCCTCCTCCCTCGCCTCCCTCCTCCTCCTCTTTGGAAACAGAGTCTTATGTAGTCTAGACTGACTGTGGACTCGCTGTGTGGTTGAGGATGACCTTGAATTTCCGCTTCTCCTGACTCTGTCTCCCCAGTAATGGTTTTATAGGTGTGCACCGCTGTACTTGGTGTATGTAGTGCTGGAGATCAAACAGGCCTTCATGGATGGTAGGCAAATGAACAATCTACCAAATGAGCTGTTTCTCCTTTCTCCCCCCCCCCCACTCCCTTCCTTCTCTTTCTTTCCTTTTCTTCCTCTCTTCCTCCCTTCTTCTTGCTTCCCTTAAAACATTTTTTTTTGAGATAACGTTTCAAATAGCCCAGGCTAGCCCTGAATTTGTTATGTAATCCAGGCTGATCTTGAACTCCTGATGCTCCATTTCCTAGTAGCTTCTATGTCCTGAGCATGACATACATGTTTCCTGCCTCTTACTTTCTCACTGGTTTCTATCTTGGATGAGGGTCCCCAAGCTGGAGTGTGGCAGCCATCTCTGATACCTCCTTTCCCTCTTCCTTCTGGGGGACCCCTGTCTTGTCGATTCTGTTTTGAATATGTTTCTGGAGTTGGCCTAGTTTCTCCTCATTCTGCAGCATTCTCCACCCAGCAGCATGAATGAATACTCTTGTTAAGATATAAATCCGAGCGCAGCCTACCTCTGCTTATAGGCTCCCGTGGTTTCCTCATTGCCCAGAGGGTGAAGTCCAAGTTCTGTATCGAGGCATTCTTGGCTCTGGCTGGCTGGCCTGCCTCTCAGTACTTCCCAGCCTTTCCTCTTCAGTGGCACTCACCCCATGGTCTGGACATGGACGGCTCACTCTTTTCTAAGCACACACTGGGGACTGACCCAATGTCTCCATTTCTTTTCCACCTGGCAAAATCAAATTAACGTATTAAGACTTCTGTAGATTATCTCTGGGAGTTGCCCCGGGCTCTGGAGACAGTCCCTTTTCTCCTTTCTGCCCAACTGGTCTGGGAGCCCTTTGGGGAGGTAGGGCCTGCACTTACCTGGTTCTCTTGGAGACGTCACGCTCAGCTGGGTGCTTAGCATGTGGCAGCTGCCCAGTCGTGGTTTGCTGAGTAGACAACCAATGGACATAGGAAGATTTAGAGCTGGACTAGCTCAGTGGAGAATGCTTGCCTACCACCCATGAGACCCTGCTTTCATCCCCAGTATTATGTTAAACTTCAGGGTGAGGCTGGCACTGTGGCTCAGTGGGTAAAGATTCCTGCTGTCAAGCCTGATGACTTGAGTTTAATCCTTGAGACCAACAAGATGGAAGGAGGTAATTGACTTTTTTTTTAATGAGGTTTTTTTTTTTTTTTTTTTTTGAGACAGGGTCTCTCTTATGCAGCTTTGGCTGTCCTGGAACTTGCTAGGTAGACCAGGCTAGCCTCAAACTCATAGAGATGCTCCTGCTTCTGCCTAAGTGCTGGGATAAAGGCATGTACCGCCGGGCGGTGGTGGCGCACGCCTTTAATCCCAGCACTCGGGAGGCAGAGCCAGGCGGATCTCTGTGAGTTCGAGGCCAGCCTGGTCTCCAAAGCGAGTTCCAGGAAAGGCGCAAAGCTACACAGAGAAACCCTGTCTCGAAAAACCAAAAAAAAAAAAAAAAAAAGGCATGTACCACCACCACCACCACCACCACCATTACCACTAAATAAAACAACAACAAAACTTCTTCAGAAATTTGTAAGTTGTAGCACAGGCTTGTAATCAATCCTAGCACTCTGGAAGCAGAGACAGAAATCAGGGGTTCAAGGCCATTCTCAGCTATAGAGTAACTTTGGGACCAGCCTGGGTTATATGAGTTATATTTCAAAAAAATAAAACATATGGGGGTTGAAGAGATGGTTCATTGTATACTGCTCATGCAGAAGACCTGAGTTTGGTTCCCAGTACCTACATCAAGAAAGCTCACAGATGCTACAAATGCCTGTAACTCCAGCTCCAGAGGATACAACGCCCTCTTCTGGAGTCCATGGGCACCTGCACTCACATGCACATACACACAGACATACATGTATATACATCCTTAAAATAATAGAAAATAAAGCTTGTGACTCCAGATTACCCCAGTGCAATGTTGTTTTGCTTATTTTGAGCAATCCAAAGAGACTTACAGGAAAGCTCTGCCTCAGTGGCACAGGAAGAAGCAACATGACTAGAGTTGTTTGAGTGGCCAAGTCGCCAGAGCCTCTAGTGACAACAGGTCATTTCTTTCCCCCAGAACTAGGGTGAAGGAGAGCGAGCTGTGGCAGGCAGGAGGGAGGGGCCTGGCTTTCTGATTTCTACCCGCCCCAGTCAACCCAAGTGGTAGAGAGGACACTTGAGAAAAAGCAAAAAGATAGAGAGATAATTGGACTCTGTGGCCCTTTGCAAATGCCATCTGTACCCAACTTCAGTAGTGTGACTGTATCCCCTCCCCCCTTTTCTTTTTAGTCTTTTGAGAGAGGGTTTCATGTAGTCCAGGCTGGCCTTGGATACCTGATTCTTTGGCCTCTACCTCCCAAGTGCATGCACCATCACACCTTGTTCTTTGTGTGTGTATATATGTGTATGTATGTATGTGTACATGTGTGCGTTCTTTTATGTGCGTGGGCGTGTGGAGGTCAGAGGACAACCTTGGGTGTTGTTCGACCTCAGAACCACTATCTTGCTTTGTTTTGTGAGGCGGGGTCTCATTTGGTCTAGGGCTCCCAGATAATGCTCGGAAGGCTGGCCCAGCAAGCCTCAGGCACCGGCCTGGTTCAGTCCCCCAGCTCTGAGATTATAAGTGTGCCACCATGCCTGGCATTTCCCTCAGGTTCTGGGTATTGAGTGTGGCAAGCACTTCACAGTCTGAGCTGTTTCCCCAGGCCTACTCTTCCTCCTCCTGCTTGCGGGGCTGGGTGTGGCCTCACATATACTCAGCACATGCTCCACCACTGGGCTACATGGCCCAGCTCCCATGAATCCTAACCTCCATCCCTGAGGCACCCCAGGCTGTGAGTCCATGGAGGACAGGTGTTTCCCTTGTTAACTCCTGTCTCTGCAGGTGTCTTGTGCACGTGCTCCCCGAATGAATGAACTCATTGAGTAAGAATGACATTTGCCTCTTGCGCTGGTTCCTTGGGGCTCCATGCTTCTTATTTTCCTGGACATTTTCTCTGGACAACTTCACAGTTACCCCACGTTCTCTGGATACTGACTCATAGGCATTTTTTGTCTTTAGACTCAACTCCCCTGGTTTTTAGACTCCCCCCAAAGGTTGCCCCAGTGCCTTTAGAAAGAAAATGTGGGGGCAAGCAGAATGCAGAGAGGAAGCCTAAAGGATTAATTGGTTAAATTTTATTACATAGGCTGGTGCTGTTGTTTACAGGCCATTAAAAACCATTATCATCTTCCCAGGCTGGGCAGACAGCACTGAGCTGCTTTGATGCATGTCTTAGAGAGATAAGGAAAATTTATCCCTTGTTTTGACTTCAGAATTTCTTCTTGGTTTATTATCTGACAACGCGATTCAACTTTCTCTCCAAATGTCCCTGAGCTCAGGCAACTTTTTCAAGTTGTTGGCAGGGGAGGTTCAGATTAGAAACCTACAATTTTGGTGTGGGAAGAGACCTCTGAGATAAATGACTGTCCCTAGCCTGCCTCCTCCCTCTCCCACTTCCATCTGTATTTGTCTCTCATAGCGGAGCTGTTCCTGGACACCCCAGATTCTCAAGTAATTTGCACTTATTGATCTTCAGGCAGGGCAGATGTTTCTCACGACCTCCAGCTAATCCTCCTACCTCTGTGACCACATCTGCCCAGCAGGGATGACTTCTTGGAACACACACGCGCGCGCGCACACACACACACACACACACCAGCTCCTTAGTGTCCCTTGAGTACTGTACACATAGGTGAATGAACTATCTTAATTCTGCCATTTTAAGTGATAGGATTTTCAGGGTTCCCCTGGGTGGGCTGGGCCTGGAACCCTAACATATTCCAGCCAATCTGTGTGTGTATGCACGTGTGTGAGCTTGCTCGCTTGCTCGTGTGAATGTGCCACATGTGGGTGCCCGAGGAGGCCAGAAGAGGGCCCGGGTTCCATGGAGCTGGAAGTTGCAGGCAGTTGTGAGCTGCCCCATGTGGGTGCTGGGAACTGAACTCATGCCCTCTGGAAGAGCATCAAATGCTCTTAACCACTGAGCCATTTCTTCAGCCCCCCTCCCCCACATGCCTCCTTGAGGTGATTTGCCAGGGGATAGAGGCTGTGCTACTCTGTGGGGGTCTGATGCTTGTCTAGAGAGCCTGCGAGATTTCTCTATTTCTTAGATGTGAAGAGATGTGCTGGATGGGTGCTGAGCTTACTTTTAGCCGATCAATGAAAGAAGTGGGTGAGAATGCCCGGGCTTGGCAGACAGCAGCTACTCACACGCTTGAGGAGCAAGGACTGATGGAAGCAGGAATTGGGGTGCCTGCCAGCCCCAGGCTGCTCCTCCTGGCCTGTGTCTTCAGTTCAGTAGGTATTTTATTTGCTGAGGAAGGGTTTAATTTAGAATGTATGGGGCCTGGGGGTGGTGGTGGGGGAATAGCTCAGTGGTTAAAGTGCTTTCTGGGCAAACATGAGGACCTGCATTTGGATACACAGAACCTATGTAAAATGCTTCATGACGGAGATTCTCAACCCCCTCCCCCCAAACAAGGAAGAGAGGTGTTGAAGGAGATCCAGGCTGACCTGTGGCAAGGGCAGACGTACTGAGACCTGAAAGTGTCTCTCACTCGCCAAGACCAGTCCCGGCAGCCTTTGTTCAAAACCACATTTCTCTTCCAGTCAGGGTGGCTCCAAAGCCATCTCAGGCAACACCAAATCATCCCAGGAATTTTTCCAGGCGTCTGACCCTCAGGCAAGACTGAGGGGAAGACATTCCTTTCATCCAGACCTTGTTAGTACCACTGGGCTGGAGTTTACTGTCTTCGGAGGGTTCACAGGATAAACTCACAGATGCCTGGACTTGGCGAAAGGAGATAAGCACCGCTTCTGGACACCTCAGCTCCCATAAGGCATTTCGTTGTCTCCTCCTAGGCTCCTTTGTTGCCTGCACAAGAATGACCTCTCCCCAGGCTTTTCTTCCACCATTTCCATTTCTAGAAGGCTTCCCCCCTCCCCCCATTTCTTTCTGTCCGGACACATCCCGTTGCATCTTCTGCAAGGACTGAGCTTCCCCCTTGGCTGGAAGGAAGCGCATCATTTTAGGGGCTCTCAAAGCATGTTTCCAGCTGGGGGCCTGACCGAGAGGTTGGCCTTTTTCTAGCTTTTGAAATATGTGCCACTGGGTGGCTGTCCCGTAGATAAAGGGAAAATGGTGCCTCTTACTCTGTTTTACTGTAAACAAGTACCCAGGATCCATGGGATTTTAAGATGTACATTATACACACACATCCCCTCTCTCTCTCCCTCTCTCCTCACTTTTCCCATGTTCACAAGACAACTGCTTACTGATGGTCCAGGGGAAGGGGGGGGGTGGGGGGTGGGGAGCAAGAGAGGATCCTTAATCCCGGGGAGCAGAAACAAATGCAGAAAATGCCCTGGGAACCGAAGATTCCCGTGGCTCCTCATGTCAGTACACAGCAGCCCATATATAACCCTGGGCAAGCTTCCCCGCCGCGGCCCGGCTTATCTCAGCCTCACATTCGCGGACTCACCAGCCTGGAGTCTCTCTGGATGTTGGCCAGGCCAGTTGGGAATGCATAATATCTGAGATAGGGCAGAGACTCATGTCCTTGCATGTTGGAGTGAAGGTCTCCTTTTCCGCCCCCCACTCTCCTGTCTTCTAATTTCCCCCCTCTGGCGTTGGGACTCGCTTCTCTAATCCTTTAAGGAGGGAGGCCCTGACTCCAGGTGTGCAGGACTCTGTGTTGGTGATACAGGTGACTCAGGACAGACGGAATAATGTTAGACAGTTGTGCTTTCTCTTTTGGTTTTTGTTTGGAAACAGGGTTTCACAATGCCTGACCCAGGCTGGCCTTGAACTCTTTATGTAGTTTGGGCTGGACTTGAACTTGGCTGTCCTCCTGCTGCCACTTTAGGGACTCAATTGCAAATCCTGAGACTTCAGGCTTATGCTAACAAGCCTGGCTTAGCTGCCTCTTTGACAGCCTGGCTGCAGAGACTTGAGTTGAACGCCCCCCGCCCCCCCCCCCCCCCCATCTCTCTTTTCCTGCTAGCTAACTTGGACTTTACATCCTAGTCTTTGGTGGTGTTTTTGTCTCAATAACCAGGATGAAGAATGGTGAGGCCTCTGGAGAGAAGCATCTAGTCTGATGAGAGCAAAGGATTCTGGGAAATTGAGTGAGGCCATAATGGCCACTGGAGCTTGTGCTGGAGGTGTGGACAGGCAGGTGGCGCCTCCATCTTTCTCTTATTTCCCTTTTTCTCTGTGTTGGGCTTACAGCTGTGGTCCCCCACCACACCCTCACATAGAGCTTCAGGACAGCTGTAAGGGTCACAGCTTGCTTCTGAAGTTATATGTGGTGTTGATCGAATTGTTTCCGCTCTGTAGACAGAAGCTGAGTTCTCCACCAGCATTAACTCCCCTTCCTCTGGCTCCTCCATTCTTTCTGTTCCTTCTTCTGGAATGTTCCCTGACCAGGGAGGAAGTGATGTAGATGTCCCATTTATGACTGGTCACTCAACAGCCCTTTAGTCTTGGTACTTTTGACCAGTTATGCATCTCTACAGCCATCACTGACCATTATGAAAACAATCTTCTTGGACCAAGAAGGACAGCAGCACCCTTTTATGGGCATCAACAGTCCTTTCAGGGGCAATTTGATGGGCACATCATGTCTACTCAGCAAAACAACAGCAGCTTCCCTGTGATAGCCCATCATCTCCCCAGCCACAGGCTTTGGACTGGGTTTATGCGACCAGATACGAGTTTTATCCTGGGAGTTGGGTACCAGATCCAATCAAAAAGCAACTGCTTACCCCTGGAACAGGCCTGCCAGTGCCGTACCCTTGGCTCATCATGCTTGGCCAGTCAGTATTACTGCACACAGAGCCCACAGCTGGGTAACATGGGTGCTGGGAATTCTCCCCCAGCGGCCTGCATGCCTCTGGCACTCCGAGGGCTAGCCGGCAGGAAGGAAGAAGCTTCCAGCCCAGGTCCAGCCTGAATTCTTTATGTCCTGTAATCAAGGCCTGTGGTGTCTTAGGTAAGGGTCTCACCTACTAGTTCTGGTGTGGAGTCAACAACAGTGATAATTTCCTGTATTGTTTTGGGGGGTCTCAGGGACTTCCCTGACCAACTGATAGGGGAATATCCCACCCCTGGTGCTGGCTGGGATTATTATTTTAATAACCTATGGCTTCTGGGAGCAGCTTTATCCACCCATTTAGGGTGCCTCATTAAAACACTTAACACACACACACACACACACACATACACACACACACACACACACACACACACACACTTTTTGATTAGTGTTTCAAATGTCAAATTTCTTTATGGCTTTTCCATACATTGTTAATTTTATTCCCCCAGCCCCCATTCCCTTTATCTCTGTGCCCAGAGTTGTCTGATTTCTTGCTATTTTTTCTAGGGTTATAAGTTTTTATTTAATTAATTTCTTTTCTCCATTCAAAAAGTTGCTTTTCCAAGTGTCCTGTATTGTCTCGTTTGTATTTTACTTTTATTGTAAAGGGTTACACAAGGCCATTTTTCACTCAAGTACATAGTGTATTTATTTAGCCCCCCAATACTACTACCCACTTCCTCTTCTCCCCCTCCCATTATGTACCTTGTTTTCTTTTTACTAATAGTATACCTCAGATTATTCTACAGCAACAGGTATCTGCCCCCTTTTATTCACAGTACTGGGGTTTTGAATCCAGGGCTTTGGATATGCTAGGTAGACAAGGGCTCTGTGAGCTGTACTCCCAACCTGCACATTCTACTTGAAACATGGTAGTTCAAGTGTAGAGATGACATTTATTCAATTTCACCACTCTTGATAGACATTTAGATGATTTTTCAATTGTTGCTTCAATGGAAAAATTGAATATGCTTTACCCACACATGTTGTCATGTCTGTACATGTTTTACCCGTTCATGTGAAGTCATCTGGACTTCAGAAGTTCGCTTGTAATATATGAGTTGAGTGAATTAAAAAACATCTTTTATGTTCTTACCTTGTACAATATTGATCTCTTAGTGTTTGCCTGATGGTTTATTTTAGGTAAAAAAAAAATTTTAAGTGTATAGGTGTTTTGTCTGCACGTATGTCTGTATACCACATGAGTGCCTGGTGCCCATGGAGGCCAGAAGTGGGCACCTGGTCCCCTGGGACTGGAGGTTATGAGCTTCCATGTGGGTGCCAGGAACCTGGGTCCTCTCAAAGAGCAGCCGGTGCTCTTAACTGTTGAGTCATCTCTCCAGCCCTCTAAATAATTTCTTCTTGGCATAACTGAGTCAGTAACAAAAAGTTGTATGTACAATTCTGCTACAAGTCTCCTCTCAACACTAGGTGTCTTTTTTCAGTTATTGTCTACCTTGAGACAGTCACTGAACCTGGGCTGGCTGATTTAGCTAGAGTGACTGGCCAGTGAGACCTGGGGATCTTCCTCTCTTCTCCAGCTCTGGGGTTACACGTGTTCCTGAACATACCTGGCTTTCACATAGTGCTGGAGGAAGGAATGTGGGTCTCCATGCTTAGACAACAGTACTCACTGAGCCGCTCTGCTGGTACCTACTATCTACTTCTGATTGTGATCATTCTTAGCACAGTTTCCTAGAAATGGGTTAACTGCTCTGGAAACTTTATATTATTAATTTTCTGTTGCACGAATCCTAAATGGTCTTATAATAAAAACCTGGAGCCAGACATCAGGGTGAAAGCTGAAAGATCAGAGAAGCAGAACAAGCCACAGCCATCACCTCTTACCTCACCAACTCCTCAGCCTGAAAGAGCACGAGTTCCTGTTTCCTCCTGCCTTATACTCCTTTCTCTGCCCAGCCATATCACTTCCTCTTTCAACCTTCCTAGTGATGAAATTAAAGGTATGTGCCACCACTGCCTGGCTCTGTTTCTCTTTCAGACTGGATTAATCTCATGTTGCCCAGTGTGGCCTTGAACTCACAGAAATCCAGACAGATCTCTGCCTCTGCCTTCTGAGTGCTAGGATTAAAGGTGTGTACCACCACTGCCTGACCTCTATGGCTAACTCTGTGGCTGTCTTGGTCCTCTGATCTTCAGGCAGGCTTTATTTCCTAGATTACAAACAATATATCACATTTCCCCCCTTTTTTTGTCTAAAATAATAAAAGGTTATAACTAACATAAGAAAAACTGTATACAATAAGTAAAATAACTATGTACAATATATACAGTCAAGAATTGCATTAACAATGTCCAGTCTACAAACATTTGACAAATTCAGAGGAAATACTCCATTATTTATCCTATTTTGGTGAGTCAAAAATGTACCTAATTCACTTTCTATCCTAACTTGTATTAACAACCCAAAACTATCTTTTGATGTCTTCCAAACTTACACACTTTACACCTCTTTAATGAGTTTCTTTTCTGAATTTGTTAACAAAGAAAACTATAACTATCTAATCTTCAACTCCCTCAGAGACCTGAGGAGGAAATAATAATTACCCAAGTAAACAGGAAGTGCAGGCAAGCAACTTCCAAAAAAATGTGAAAAAATGACAGAAACAGCTGGCTGCCTGGACAGTCACCCAAGGTTCCTCTGCAATGTTGGGGCATCCATCTTCGGCCTAGACTATCTGACAGACTTCTGTGAAGCAGGGTTTTCTGAAGGGCCTTCCTACCTTGTCTTGGTAAGGTTCAGCCGTGCTTCCTTTTGTGTCCTGTGTGTCCCATTTGGACAGCATACTGTCAGCAGTTGATGTAAGGGTACTTTCTTGCCCAGTGGCTAACTTTTGCCACAAAGAAAGTCAACTCCATATGGAGTTTCTTAGATGCCCATCATTGTCTCTGAAGTAGATTGGTGCTTCCAGGAGCAGACATGTCTCATTGTCATAAAAAAAAATCAATGTTATTAAAACATCTTAAATGCCATAGTCTGCGGATCTCTGAAGTGTTTGAAGACTCTAAAATATATCTCTGACCTTGAAAACATACCTAACATGACGGCAAGTATGGCTAACTCTGTAGCTAACTCTGTCCTCTGATCTTCAGGCAAGCTTTATTTCCTAGATTACAAATGATTTATCACCATAATTTTCTCTTGATGTGATAAAGTACCATGAGCAAGGCCACATACAGAAGTGAGACTTTTATTTGGGCTTGCAGTTCCAGAGTGCTGAGTCCCTCAGGACAGCAAGCAACCCACATGGTGACAGGAGCAGGAAGCTGAGAGGTCACATCTCAACTGCAAGCACAATGCAGAGAGAACAGACTGGAAATAAGGTGAAGCCAAAACTTTTAAAGCCCACCTCCAGTGACATACTACCTCCCAAACCTTCCCAAACAGTGCCACCAACTGGGCACCGTGTGTTCAAATATCTGCACCTCCGAGGGACATTTCTCACTCAAATCACCACAGTTGTTAAGGCTCTGGACCTTATTGCTGAATTGTAGTCTGTCTAGAAATGTAATATTTTCATTACTACACCCTGACTGGGTGTCCATCTCACCCTATGACACTAGCATTGTCACTAAAATAGAAACAAAGGTGTGCTAATGTAGTATGTGAAATGTGGCGATTTATTATCTTAATTTTTAAGTTAGCCATTATAGTTGTTTCTTAAAAGTTTTTTTAAAATTCTTTTATTCATTTCTCTCTCTCTCTCTCTCTCTCTCTCTCTCTCTCTCTCTCTCTCTCCCTCCCCCCACCCCCCATGTGTGTCAAGAATAGTCTTGAACCCCTGATCCTCCTGTCTCTACCTTCCAAGTTCTGGGATTCCAGATGTGCATTGTTGTGCAAGGCCTCACAAAAGGTTTTAAGCCAATATTATTACTATTAAAATTTGCAACAATAGAATGTACTTTAGTCTACATACCCTGGGGGTTTGAAAGATGAATATATCTGTGTAACCACAACAGGACACTCTAGAATCCTAAAAGTTTTTCTGGTCCCTCTTTGCAGTCAGCCCTGCCTCTGTCCTCAGATAACCGCTGATTCCTTATGTCACCATAGACGAGCTTTACTGGATCTAAAAGTGTACATAAACAAAATCATGTAGCATGTATCCTTTCAAATCCCGCCCCTTTCACCTAGCCTCTCTTTCTCTAAGACTTGCGCTTCTCACTGTATATTGGCAGTTTGTTTTTGGTAGCATCCCATTAACTAGTGTAACACCCTGACACTTCTTAATCCACTCCCCACAATTTTTGTAAGTTCTTCAGTTAGCAGATAGCTGAGTTGTTTCCAGTTTTGGAATGGTATGGTTTAAGTTGGGACCGCAGCTCTGTGTGAGTTTCTCTCAATAGAATTCTCTCCGTCTTGCTGTGGCGATGAATACTTAGGAGTGAGACTTCCAGGTGTGTGACTCGTACATTGACTTAGTCAGGGTGTCTGTTGCTGTGAAGGGACACCATGACCACGGCAACTCTTATAAAGGAAAACATTTCATTGGTGAACTTACCGTTTCAGAGGTTCAGTCCATTATCATCATGGCGGGGAGCATGGCGGCATGCAGGCAGACATGGCGCTGGAGAAGGAGCTGAGAGTCCTACATTTTTTTCTTTCTTTTTTTTTTTTTTTTTGGTTTTTCGAGACAGGGTTTCTCTGTGTAGCTTTGCGCCTTTCCTGGAACTCACTTGGTAGTCCAGGCTGGCCTCGAACTCACAGAGATCCGCCTGGCTCTGCCTCCCGAGTGCTGGGATTAAAGGCGTGCGCCACCACCGCCCGGCTGAGAGTCCTACATCTTACAGGCAACAGGAAATTGAGTGAGACCCTGGGCGGTATCCTGAGCGTAGGAAACCTTAAAGCCCACCCCCACAGTGACACACTTCCTCTAACAAGGCCATACTCACTCCAACAAAGCCACACCTCCTAATAGTGCCACTCTCTTTGGGATTATGTGGGTCGATTACATTCAAGCTACCATATACATGTTTTTTTTTTTTTTTTTTGGTTTTTCGAGACAGGGTTTCTCTGTAGCTTTGCGCCTTTCCTGGAACTCGCTTTGGAGACCAGGCTGGCCTCGAACTCACAGAGATCCGCCTGGCTCTGCCTCCCGAGTGCTGGGATTAAAGGCGTGCGCCACCACCGCCCGGCATGTTTTTTTTTTTTAATTTAAAATATTTATCTTTTATTTTTATTTATGTGCACGTGTGTATGTCTGTGTGAGTTTATGCCGTGTGTGGATGTCCATGGAGGCCAGAGGAGAGCAGCAGATCCACTAGAACTGGAGTGACAAGCAGTTGTGAGCCATCTGATGTGGCTACTGGGAACCTACCTCTTGTTCTGTACAAAGGCAATGAACACTTTGAACAACCGAGCCATCTCTCCAGCTGCTGGCTTCTCCAACTACTATAACTTTTCTGACAGTGGTTGCTTACAGCGCCGTGAGCAGTGCATGGGCATTCTTGTTGGTACACATCCTTGCTAGATGTTGACACTGTTGGTCTTTCTAATTCTAGTTGGTGCAAATGGTATCTCATTTCCATTTTAAACTTGGACCTTCCTGATTCCTAATGATGCTAAGTATGTTCATGGTTATGTATCTCTTGTTAATTACATAATTTATTATAATTAATTTATTTGTGCAGTTGTGTAACCATTACCCCTGTTGGTAACAATGTCTTTGAAGAAGCAGAATTTAAAAACTTTGATGAGCCGGGCGGTGGTGGCGCACGCCTTTAATCCCAGCACTCGGGAGGCAGAGCCAGGCGGATCTCTGTGAGTTCGAGGCCAGCCTGGGCTACCAAGTGAGTTCCAGGACAGGCGCAAAGCTACACAGAGAAACCCTGTCTCGAAAAACCAAAAAAAAAAAAAAAAAACTTTGATGAATTCCAAATTAGTTTTATTTTTCATTTATGGTTTTTGCTTTTTGTGTCCCAAGACTCTTGACTATACCAATGTCCTGAAGACTTCCCACAGTGCTCTCTTCTGGAAGTCTTAGAATCTTAGTATTTTTCTGTGTAGCTTTGGAGCCTTTTCTGGAACTCACTCTGTAGCCCAGGCTGGGCTCGAACTCACAGAGTTCTGCCTGCCTCTACCTCCTGAGTGCTGAGATTAAAGGCATGCGCCACCACCGCCCGGCTAGAATCTTAGTGTTTTACTATGATGCTAGAATCCACTTTGATTGCACTGGGGGTGTGGCATGAAGTACAGGTTGAACTTTACTTGTTACCTCA
Source organism: Peromyscus californicus insignis (assembly GCF_007827085.1). NCBI lineage: Eukaryota > Metazoa > Chordata > Mammalia > Rodentia > Cricetidae > Peromyscus > Peromyscus californicus. The sequence goes on from NW_026294447.1 coordinate 71,984,840, forward strand.
CTTTTATTTCTTTAGTTACTTTGTGTGTGTTTCTGCACCAGGCCTGGGTGTGGTCAGAGTGCAATTTGTGGGTAGGAATTCTCTCCCTACCGGAGGATGGGACTTAGGCTATCAGGCTTAGGGGTAAGCACCTTTGTTCACTGAATCATCTTGCCATTATATTTTAATATGGAGACCTGGTTAAAATAAATAAGATCCATCAAGCTGGCTCAGTGGAGAATAGAGCTCATTGCCAAGTCTGATGACTTAGGCTTGATCCCTAAACCTGGTAGAGCTCTGACTAATAGATCTCATAGCAGAGAACTGACTCCTGAAAGTTGCCCTCCGAACTCCACCCACATGAGTGCCCTGGAATGTGTACTCCTACCTCCCAAATAAACAAACAAACAGATAAACAGACAAAGTAAAATAAAAAGATAAGTAAAATGAAATAAGTACATATTAGCCATTAGTCATTGATTTATTCTGTTGTGGATTAGAAATTATAACCCTTCTCAGGGATCTGGTAGATACTTGTTTCTACAATCCATTGGATTTTTACACATGCTAGGGCAAGCATCTACTACCTAGCTACATCCTCACCTCTGTCTGCTAGACTTAAGCAACCCAATTCTTTGATTTAACTGGAATACGTTTAAGCTTATGTAATAGTTGCACTCAACATTCCACATAACTGAATAGGAGGAAAGAAAAATGTGGATGTAGTCGATGCACAAAGGTGTGAAATGGGGGCCAGAGCTGCGTACATAGCTCTGTTAGTAACATGCTCAAGCAAGAGGACCTGAGTTCGATACCTAGCACCTATGCAAAATGGTGTCATGTGCTTGTAATCCAAGTCCCTCGGAAGCTGGAGACAGGAGCATCCCAGGGACCAGCTGGCCGGCTAGCCCAGCTTACATGGTGGGCCCCAGGTCTCCTTGACAGAATTTGTGAGAGAAAGCAAGGTGGGTATCCTCCAAGGATGGACACTAGAGGTGGACTTACAGTCTCTACACACACACACACACACACACACACACACACACACACACACACACACACACAGGCCTGCTTCTGCACACACATGAGCATGCACACCTGTGACCCTTAAAACAAAGAAATGGGAGCCATTTGGTGTGTGGGATGGAGGTGTCATGGAGGAGGAGCTGGAGAGCTTGGTTGCACAGCACGGAGGATCCCTACATTTGTCCCGTGGGTGTTGTGAGGTCTGAGAGGGGGCTGGAATGTGTCCCATAGCATCACATGTTAGCATCATGGCTGGTCTGATTGGGGAGACATCAATGGATGCGGTCTGACAGTGGGATGCTAGCACTCTGTCGCCTTGAAGAGGGACTGATTGCTGAGAGATTGAGGATGGGATGGGGTGGAGGTGGTGATGTAGGAAACTGCCTGATTTCAGAATAGGTAAAGATGGAGGGAGGCATTTGAAGATTTGACCTTGAGATCCAGTTGGGATGTTGGGAAGGCTATCTCGGGTTTAAATAGCGCTAAAGATAGCAGGGGGAGAAGCTTTCTCAGAGTTGAAGCTTAAAGGAAATGAAAATGATTTGCTTTTGGAGAATATTTGTGACATGGCTTGAGAGGATCATCAAAACTGATTCTCCTTTTTTGTTAAAGCATTTGAAAGTCTGCAAAGTGCTTGTGCATGCAACTTTTCTCTTTTTAAATGTGCTTTTATTACTTTTATTTATGTGTACGTCACATGCATGTGGCTTCCCATGGAGCCTGAAGAGGACATCACACTGGCCAGAACTGGAGTTACAGGTAGTTGTAAACTGCCTTGCCTGGTGTGGGTAATTGGGATCTGAACTTGGGTTCTTAGGAAGAGTAACAATATTATTTTGTTGTTGTTGTTGTTATTTTGATACAGGGTCTCTTTACATAGCCCTGGCTGTCCTGAAACCACTATGGCTGGCTTTGAACTCAGAGATCTGCCTGCCTCTGCTTCCCCAGTGCTGGGCTTGAAGGTGTGTGTCATTACCACACCCATCTGCAACAAACGTTCTTAACCTCTGAGCCTCCTCTCCAGGCCCAGTTTTTTTTTTTCTTTTTCATTATACCTGATGTGGTAGGCAGGGCAGGAAGGGAGGCTCTGCCGTGGCTAGGGGATGGCTTAGGGTCTTTTCTCTAAGATAATTGGTGCATGTAGTATCAGTGGGATGGGATGAGATAGAATTCTAAGCTGGACGTCTATCCATTGGCTGTGTCAGAAAGTCACAGCTTTTCTTATCTGTTTGATCAGGTGGATAGTGTCTGCATCATTAGCCCCAATGGTGGGGATGGTCAAATAAAGCAACCCGAGTGAATGAATGACGGCAACTATAAAGCAGGGTGCAAACCTCAGCCGTTTAAAGGTTACACTTTCTTTGTACTGTGGCTGGGGATCAGCTGGCCACAGGGTTGGGAGATGGGGAAATCCAGGGTTTACACTGGTGCGGTCCACAAGAGCAAGGCCGTGCCCTATGGAGTGGGATGGAATGCTGGGCTCCGGGACAGGGTGGTGCTGCCCACGCAGTCCGAGGCTTCCAAGTTGTCAGGGAAGCCAAAGGCTCGCATGTACCGGAAGAACTCTGTGTTTCGATTCAGAAGCCTTGGGACTGTATATGACTTATTATATGGCGGAAATACTATACTGTGCGACCCTTGATTCCCTTGAATCTTACTGCACTCTTCTTGTTTGGTTGCTTGTATTGTCTTGTGTGTGTGTGTGTGTGTGTGTGTGTGTGTGTGTGTGTGTGTGTATTCATGCATGAACCTGTGGATGGAGGCCAGAGGTGTTTTGCTTTTCTGCCTTTTTTTTTTTTTGAGACAAGCTCTCTTCTTAAAACTGAAGGTCACCAATTTGGCTAGACTGCCTGGCCAGGGGTCCTCTGCCTCTGCCTCCCTAGCATGGGAATTACAGACATGTTGCGCCATACCTGGCTCTTTATGTGGCTGCTGGGGATACAAGCTCATGTGTGTATGTTTTTTCCGCAGGTTCCCTAACCACTCAGCCATCTCCCTAGCCCTCCTTCTGTTTCCTTCATAGTGCTTGGGATTTAAACCCAGGCCCCTGGGCATGCTAGACAGGCACTCTGCCACTGAGCTCTGCTCCCAGCCTTCAATATACTCATCTCTGAAATGTTATTACATGCTCTGGAAATATGGAATGACTTGTGAGTTTCTACAACTTGCTGTACTCCTGTACTTCTGACCCAACACCCGTTCCTTCCAGCCTAAGTGAAGAGAGTGGGAGATTGGAAGACACAGCATTGGTATTTGGAGAGAGGGGTCATGAACCTCCAGGGGTTATTCCAGATAAGGAGACAGATTTTCTTAATCCTCTCATGGAACTAGTCCTTCTGACAACTTGATCCCGGTCCAGTGAGAGTGACATTGGCCATGTGGCCTACAGACAAAACATTTGTGTTGTTTTAAGCCAAGTTGTTTGTGGCCATTTGTTATAGTAGCAAAAAGAAACTAATAAAGTGGACTGAAGATTCACTGAGATTATCACATGCAGAGATGCCTTCTAGTGTATGGCTGGCTGTACCATAAAATGCCTATCCATTTATCAACTGATGAGTGTTTGGGTTGCTTCCAAGTTTGAGCTGTTACCAACGAAGCTGCTATGAACATTCATATATAGGTCTTTGTATGGACATATGTTTTCATGTCTCTGGAGCATTTGCTCAAATGCCTGTGCGTGGGATTGCTGGGTCACGAGAGCCTATTTCGCTTTACAAGATGCTGCCAGAATACTTTCCAAAGTGGCTGCTGCATCTAGTGTTTCCACCAGCAGCTATGAGAGCTACAGTCACACTGTATCCCTAGCCAATGCTCAGCATTGTCAGCCTTTTTAATTTTAGCCATTAGAATAGATGCTTAATGCTATCTCATTGTGATTTTAATTGCATTTCCCTGATGACTAATGATGTTGAACATTTTTTCCCATGCTTTTTGGCCATCTGTAGCTCATCTTTTATGCAATGTCTGTTCAGTTCTTTTGTCTGTTAAAAAATTGGGTCATTTGACTTATTATTAAATTTTAGGAGTTCTTTATATATTCTGACTAGACATCCATTATTGGATATGCCTTCTGCAAATATTTCCTTGCAGTTTGTGGCTTGTGTTTTATTTTGATACTAGTGTCTTCCAGAGAGCAAATGTTTTAAATATTGATGAAATCCAACATAGTGGGATGCCCAAGTTAAGGCACTTTTTTTTTTTTTTTGTTTAACCTACGGTGAACAGGATTTTCTTCGTTTTTCTTCTAGAACCTTCATAGATTTTGCTCTTACATTTAGCTCTCTGACCCAGTTTGAGTTAATTCTTCTGCAGATGAGGTAAAGGTTAAGGTTTGTAAAATTAAAAATACTGAGATGTCTAGCTGGTTTGGAATTAGGGTAATACTGGCCTCACAGTTAGCCTGGTGCTCAGTATTGCAGGGAAAATGTAGGTAAAATCTGATCTGCGATGGAAGTTTTTTTTTTTTCTCCTTTGTTTCCTTTTCTATTCTTTCTTTGAGACAGGGTCTCATGTAGCCCAGACTGGCCTTGAACTCATGATTCTCTTGCCTCAGTCTCCCAAGTGCTGGGATTATAGCTGTGTTTCACCATCGTTGGCCCCTGCTGGAATCCCCCCCTCCAAGTGTGACAGAGGTAGATTTTGATGAGTTTATGGGACACATACAGATGAGCTGCTTTGGACCTTCAAAGAAGGGACAAGCCATGTGACGTCTCAATGAAAGAGGTGACACTGAAGAGGCTTTTGTGGGGCCGCCAAGACACAGCACTGGGTCGCCATTTCTCCTGGGAAGAAGGCATGGTCGATGCCCTCATGGTGTTGATCTTCCTAAAAAGAGACTGCTGGCCAAGTGATTTCCAGCAGGAGGAGGGATGAGTTGGGTGGGTAACTTGGACTGTGCTAGCTTAGAGGAGATGCCGTGAACGTATCCGTAGTGGTTATACGTGCGTGCGTATGCCTTTGTCTCCCCAAACTCATAAACTCTGAGTCATATTGTCCCTGCAATGAATGTGGTGCTGAGAAGAAGGAACGAAGGAAGGAAGAAGTTAAGAGATAAGGAAAGGAGGAGAGGGACCAGCCTTCATGGAGCATCCCCCCTCGCCCCTCCCCAGGTTTGTGCCCAGCAGCCAGCCTACGTCATCTCAAATGGATACCCCCCCTCCCCGCTTCACAAGAGCATCTTTGTCCTCTTCGTGTTTGCAGATTAAAACACAAGGCTCGTAAGCGTCAGTTGCCACGTTGAGGCCCAGGTCTCCACTCCGGGCTCCCTGTGGCTCTGGTAGACTAGACTCCTTCCAGCTGCCCCGAGGACACTGCCTTTCCGAGGATGACTGGCCCCGGCAGATTGCAGTGGATTGCAGGCAGAGGAGGGGTAGGCCTGGCTGGGGGTTTGTGGGTTTGCTCCGACTTAGCCCAAGTGCTCTCTGTGCGGCTGGCTGGGAGGTGGCTGGCTGGCTGCGTGGTTGGGGTTTGCAGAGAGTCTGAAGATCCCTTTGCCAGAGATAGCTGCAGCTCTCAGCAGCATCTATCAGCTAGGATTTTCTTTCCTTCTCCTTCAGGTTGAATCTCGTCAGGGTTTTTATTGGCTTCTCTGTTCCCAAGATGACCCCACGTCTTCCTAACCTGTGCAGCCTCACCTGTGACCCCCTACACTTCCTGTCACACGTTGGTTGTGGGAAGGACCCTTGAGCAGTCCTACCATTTGACCCTGTTATCTGCTTCCTCATTCCCAAATTCCTTTGGTTTCCTCTAAGAGGTGTGAGTTCGTTAGAGATAAAAGCATACCAGGATCTTGTGTGAATTCAGATTCATGTGTGTGTGTGTGTGTGTGTGTGTGTGTGTGTGTGTGTGTGTGTGTACGGCTGCTTTTTCTCTGTGTCATGTCTGAGCCATTCTCAAAGGGCCCCTAAAAACAGACAGTGCAGGGAATGGAGTGTGTCTGGGGAACCGAGCATCCTGGATGGTGCAAGTTCCCATTGACCCTCCCTGTCCTCCAGGTCCCTTTTCTCTGGGCCCTCTTGCCCGTCTGCCTCTGAATATCTGTCTTATGCTTTGTTTGGTCATCATGGTCCTGGCCCCTGCCAACTCAGAAAACCTGAGCCAGGGCCAAGCCTGGCTGCCTGGTCTCCTGGACGGTGTTGCATGCTGCTTTGCGTCAGCAGAAAAAGTATCCTCTGCCGGTCACATTCTAGAGCACCCTGTCCCTTGCCACCCTGGCCTGTGAGGCCTCTGTGCTGAGGCTGCTTACCAGGCTGTTTGATCTCTCTGCCCACATACCCACTAACTTCAGGAATCCCCAAAAGATGACTTGGTGGCTCTGTGACTTCAGGCGAGGTGCTTGGGGTTGGTTTTCCATGCCTGTTCCTCCTTCCCGGGGTTACCAGGGGTGTCACCTCCAAGCTCCTCCCAGCTCCCAAAATACCAGCCCTACCCCGCAGCACTGCCAGAAAATGCTTAGCACATTAGCGGGTTTAGCCACCGCCACAGTGACAGGCACTTAGGAGGCTGCAGAGGCACATAGATTTCATTGTGCATTCCTTCCAGCGCCTCACTGTTTTGACAACACAGGGCAGCAGCGCTGTTACCAGGAACCTGCCCTGCCTGTGAGTTAGAAGGGTGGGGGTGAGGGGAGCCACAGTAAGTAAGGGCTCCTGCCAGAGGGTGGGCTGCACCTGCCCCTCTTTTCACTGCGACTGCATCTGTCTTCAGCAGCCCTGCCTGGCAGACCTCTCTTTGGCCTTCTGGAGCTTGCTCGGAACAGGTCTTGGATCCTTACAGCTCTTTTTCCACAGTTACCTCAGCTCTTCTTGCGGCTTCTCCTGCAAGGGGAGACAAGAGGTTCCTCCTCCTCCTGCCAAGGAGGCAGCCGGGCAGGCTGAGGGAAACAGTCTCGCCCCACACAGCCTTGCGCTCTGAAGCCTCTGCCCTGGCTCCCTCTCTGCCCCTTCATGCTGCAGGCTCTGAAGCACGTCTCCAGCTCTCTAAAACCCCGTGTTCTCGTCTGTAGGCCAGAACAACGCGGCCAGCTTGACCTGCCTCCGAGTAAGGCTTGCCATCTGCAAGAGACACTATGCGTGGATGTGTTTTGGGAAGTGTCAGATGGAGCACACTTGCGTCCTGTGAGCTGGAGGGAGAACACTCTGTCTTGTTTACTGTGAATTCCTCCACAATGTCCAGTCCATTGGCTGGAAAGTAAAAGAGGATGACTTTCTAGGAGTTGTCAATTTACTCCACTGATCAGTGTGGTGAAGAGCAGGAAGGCTCAGGGTGTGTATTAGTGTATGAGGGCTGCTGTAACAAATAGCACAGACTGGATAGCTTAAACATCAGGAACGTAATTTGTTAGATCGCGGAGGCTAGAAGTCCACCATCCCAATGTCAGCTGTGTGGGCCCCTCCTACGGGCTCTGGAGAAGTGTCTGTTCTGTGGCCCTCCCCCCACTTCGGCTGTTTTCCCAGCATTCCCTAGTGGAGAAGTATCACCCTCCCTTCTGCTTTATCTCCACAGGGTGGTGGTGTCCCTGTGTGCATGGCTCTGTGTCCAAGTGGCCATTTTAGTTTTAAAGGAAGACACAAATTTTTCCTGAATTTTTGTGTCCTAGAAACAGTAGTACGTTGTTTTCCCAAATGGCTTATAAAAAGTAGAATCATTCCATTTGTCTTTTGGAATCAAAGGTAGTACCAGTTTATACTCTTCACATACTTCCTGCTCCTTTCCTGCTTTACTATCTATCTTGGGCTGGCCTGAGAACTTGAATCAGTCCTTCCACTGCAGCTTCCTAAGTACTGGAATCGCAGGCATATCCCAGCATGCCCTGCTTCCTACTTCTTTTCTGTGCCATCTTTTCCCTCGCGCCTCCCTGTGCATCTCTGAAGCATGGGTGCCCAGCTGCTGTCGTAAGATTCACATTCTTTTCCCCTTCCTGTGCTGTAAATATTGTCCTGTTCCCCAGTGTCATTTCAGTGCATCTCTCTGGCAAGAAAGCCCCCTCTGTGTGTGTTGGACTTAGGGACTGGCATATCGATGGCGTGTTCTGGGCTGGAGCATTCCAGACCTGGTGTGCAACTAGATCGTCATGCTGGTGATGACCTTTGCAGGGTCTGGTGCCGTAAACCTGTCCTTTGTTTCCAAGACTCCACTGTTGCTCATCCATCTGCACCTTCCCCATGAGCTCTCCAGTTTAGGAAGATGATGGGCATGGAATAATACCTTTACTTATGTGCTACTCCTGAAGAAGAGGAGACCCTAGGATCCTTCCCATGAACTATGATGCCATATATTCTCTATTGTTTTTCTCATTTAGGTCTCTTGATAATCCCAAGAACCAGATACTTTCACTGTCCTCCTCTTACAGATGGGCATTTAGGGTTTTGAAGGGAGGTGTAAGCTTTCCAAGCTCCTCAGTGAGGGAGGGACTCAGTCATTTCTAGCATCTCCATTTCCTCCTGCATGTGAGGAATGTGAGCTGTGGCCATTCTCCTTCGAGTCATCTGCAGAGCTTTGTAAGAAGTCATATTTCAGGGTTCCTCCAGTCTGCTGAACCCCAAAGGAGTCAGAGAAGCTCAAGAATCTCTGTCCAAGTCCAGCCCCCAGAGACCCAGGTTATACACACATAGGTGAGAGCCATCCATGCCATGCCAGGTTCCTTTTAGTGTTCCCTACCCCCTGTCCCACCCAGGCTGGGGAACCTGCAATCCATCTGTCTTAGTCAGGGTTTCTATTGCTGTGAAGAGACACCAGGACCACAGCAACTCTTCTAAAGGAAAACATTTAATTGTGGTGGCTCACTTACAGTCTCAGAGGTTCACAGTCCATTATCATCATGGCGGGGAGCATTGCGGCATGCAGGCAGATGTGGTACTGGAACATCTTGCAGGCAACAGGAAGTCGACTGAGACCCTGGGCATTATCCTGAGCATAGGAAACCTCAAAGCCAGCCCCCACAGTGACACACTTCCTCCAACAAGGCCATACTCACTCCCACAAAAGCCACACCTCCTAGTAATGCCACTCCCTATGAGGTTATGGGGGCCAATGACATTTGAACTACTGTACCATCATACATGGCTCTGAGTGGAGTGGCACATGTGACCTGCCTTTCACCTTTTCCAGGCCTCTTCTCTTCTGTAGAGTGGTCTTGGGGGGTCTCGTGGGGGCTCCCACAGTGAGAGAGTGGCATGTGTGACTATGTTAGCATCCCTATTTTTCACCTATTCTCTAGAGCTTAGGCTTGTTCTGTGGTCCCTTGGAAGGCGTCTGGCCTGGAGTCAGCCGACAGTGTACAAGGCAGGATGTGGTAGCTGATGATGATGAAGAACCCTGCCCCCTCTCACCTGCCGTACCATGCTCTGCCCTTCCTCCTTCCTCACCTTCATTCTCTCCTGCCCCTACATCTGGAATCCGATCACCAGGCAAAAAAAAAAAAAAAAAAAAAAAAATACTCATGCCCAAACCAATACCTCTTCTAAAAACCCAGTCCTGCTAGGCGGTGGTGGTGCACGCTAAAAACCCAGTCCTGCTGGGCGGTGGTGGTGCATGCCTTTAGTCCCAGTGTTTGAGAGACAGAGGCAGGTAGATCTCTGAGTTCAAGGCTCGCCTGATCTACAGAGTTAGTTCCAGGACAGCCAGGGTTACACAGAGAAACCTTCTCAAAAAACCAAACCAAACCAACCAAACCAACCAACCAACCAAAAAAACCAAACCAAAACAAAAATCCAGCCCATTCCAGCAATTTAACAAATGAATAAATAAGCAAATGACGAGAGCCACTGCCACCACTGAAGGAGCAAGCACTGTGACCTGGGCGCTGACTGGGCGGTGGTGACTTGCTCACCCATAGGCTTACATTCTTGCCTATGGAAACCCTGCCCTGTCTCTTTCCGAGACATACAGACATCATGGAGGGCTTAGCTGGCACAGGCTCTTAGCAGTCACAGGACCCTGGAGCTAACTTGTCAACCCAGTGAAGGCAGGAACCTTCTGCATCCTGCGTGGGGAACATGTCTGGCCTGGAGTAGATAGATGCTCACTCGATGTTTCTCCACTGAACTGAAAAGCATCACCAAGTTAATCTTGTGTAGAAAGAACAGAGGAGCAAGCCATGGTGCAAAGACATGGACTCACTTACCTGAGTAATCGATTGTCGTGGCTAACGAGATGATACCAAAGACTAGTTATAAAGACAAGAGGCTTAGTTAGTTCAAGGTTCTGGTCCGTAGTCAAAGGGCTGTATGTGTGATGGCCTTCTTGCAGGTAGGAGCATGAGACCTTGCATGGTGAGAGACCTCATGCATGTGTGTCTCCTGGCCTCTGTCTCCTTCCCTGTGAAGACATCCATGTTCACTCAAGACTACTCCATTATGTTCTGCTTTTCTCTCTACCAAGGGTACTGCCTCTAAACACCAAAGTAGGATTAGGTTTCCACCATTTTTAATACTTCACATTAGTGATTAAACTTTACTGTAAATTTCAGAGGGGTCACACCATATTCATGATGTTGATCATACAACAGGTAATGTTTGGGACTAGAAACCAAATCAATAAAACTATTTTTGGCTTCTTAATTGGACCAAAGTCTGAGCTATGTTTTCTTTTGTTTTTGTTTCATTTGGAGACAGGGTCTCATTATGAAGACCTCCAACTCATGATCCTCCTGACTCAGCCTCCAGAGAGAGGGGATACCAGGCATGGACCACAGTGAGTGTAAGCTATGGGTTCTGAAAGTAGTCGTTACAAAGTCAAGAGACCCTCTGGCTAGTACTCTGACAGGAAGAGATCTGGATCGATATAGCAAGTTGTTTTTTTTTTTAAATAATAATAATAATTTTTTTAAATCTCTGAAGATGTTGGCTTAGGATTCCAGGCTAACTTAATCTAAATACTACCTCATCCGAGGAGTAAATGGTAGGCTATTCTCACACATTATTAAAAATTTAACTTGGAAAAATGTCCTTGGAGTGCACAGTATGTCCAGAGTGGAGAGGCCCTGTGGTGAGCCTCTCGCCTGCAGAACGGCCGCAAGGCCTGCTGGGACATGCTCGGCATCCTGCTTTTCCGGTTAGAGTTCAAAATGCCTTGTTTTCAAATACCCCGAGAAGCATTTTTCTTCCTCTCCCTCCCCTTCTCGTCCCCAGTTCTGTCACAAAGCCGGACATTTTGATGTTGTGGTGGGGCTGTGGAAAGAATTCTCAATGTGACTCACAATCAGATATCCCTGAAATGTATCTCATCCTTGCGGCCTTCAACCCTGACTCTTACCCAACTTCTGAGCTCCCCTCCAGGCTTCTAATCCATCTTTGATCCTCCCCTTCCTGAGAACCAGTCCATTCCTGACCTTTGTCCTGTTCCTAGCTCTGACTGTATCCCTTATGCTTATCTCTTTCCATTCATGAGCTCGGGATGAGGGTGGCCTTCAGCCAGCGCCCAAACCATTTGCTCCTCACTTTTCTTGGTAGGTTTCAGAAGCTGAATGTTTACTGGCTTGTTTTCTGGTTGTTGTCAAAGGACCCCTCTGTCAACACTAGCAAGTGTCAGAGTGTACCATATCACACGCCACCTTTAAAATAAGACATTCATCATCATCATCACGCCACCTTTAAAATAAGACATTCGTCGTCATCATCACCACCGTGTGTGATGTGCTCTAGGGTGTGTGCATGTGCGTGTGTAAATGTGAGTGTGTGAAGTGTTTTCTCTCCTTCCACGTGGGTCCCAGGGATCAAACTCCAGTTGTAAGATTTGGCAGCAAATGCCTTTCCCTACTCAGCCCTCTCACTGTCCCCTCCCCTTTTAATCCTGTGAACAACAGTTATATAGTAAAAACTATTACAGTGATATAAGAGCAACAGCACTAGTGTGTCTACTGAGCCTCCGTTACTTATTGTATACTGCCCTTGGCACATTCTCTCACGTCCGTCCATTAGGTCCTCACAGTAACCCGAAGAGACACCTGTTTCAGGCTCTCCTTATGGATGGAAAACAGGAACAAACACGTCGTTTGCCTAAGGCATCCAGTTAGTGACTTAGGACAGCTACAGAATGACTCAATGACACAAATTCCATTCAGATTGTGTCCTGAATAGGTGAAGGGTTGTTTCTAGGTCCCTGGTCATCTCCCTTGTGGCTCTGCTAGGATGTTTTCCTGTGGTCTAATGGTGGCCCCTAAGACTGGGTGGGAGAAAACTCATTTCTTCAACCCTGCAGGTAGGTAAGCCCTGTCTTGGGCCATGTGAGAGACAAGGGAGAGACTGTCCTGAGGAGCAGAGAGGTGAAGGTGAGGTCCCCAGGAGCAGGCGAACAGTTGTGCTGACTGACTTCCCAGACTTTCTACATTTCAACAAATATTTACACACTGGGCAGTGTGGGGGCTGAAGAGAGAGCTGTCTGTTCTAAGTCCTCAGGATTGACCAGACAGCTACAGTTTGATGTGGCTAAGAAGTGCCATAGGAGAGTGAGGCAGGGAGGGGAGGATTGAAGATGTAAAAACCCATCAGATTTTGGGTGTCGACTGGTTATATTTCTATTAGATGCATCCCACACTTCTAGGACAGAGTTGGTTCCAAGAACAGGCTCTTCCCTGCCTCCCGCCCCAGTGTTTTAGGTCGGGTTTCTATTGCTGTGAAGAGACACCATTACCACAGCCACTCTTAGAAAGGAAAACATTTACCTGAGGTGGCAGCTTACAGTTTAGAGGTTTAGCCCATTATCATCATTGTGGGGAGCGTGGCAGCTGGGAGTATGGCGGTTTACAGGCAGACATGGTGCTGGAGAGGTAGCTGGGAGTTCTGCATCTTGCACAGGCAACAGGAAGTGGTCTCAGACACTGGGCAGTATCATGAGCATATATGAGACCTCAAAGCCCGCCTCCACAGTGGCACGCTTCCTACAACAAGACCATGCATACTCCAACAAGGCCACACCTCACAAGGCCGCACCTACTCCAACAAGGCCACACCTCCTAATAGTGTCACTCCCTTTGGGGGCCATTTTCTTTCAAACCACCACACCCAGTGAAGAAAATTATTACTATGTAGTGTTTCCCCCAAATTTGCAGGACTGAACCTTTTTATTTTAAGGGGTAATGAAAGGGACGGTAAGATGTTTCAGAGGGTAAAGGTGCCTGTTGCCAAGCCCATTGACCTAAATTTAATATGTGTGGTACACACGGTATAAGGTTAGCTCCAATCCTGGCCATCTGTCCTCTGACCTTTACACCCAAGCTGTGGCGTGTGCATACACACAAAATACACCCCTACAATATAAATGCATAATAAAAAAGGGGTAGTGAGCATGGAGGTGCTTCGAGTTGTTTAAAGCCCTTTCCTGCTGTCAGGAGTTGTAGCCACTGTGGTAGGTACGCAGGGAGGGAAGAGGGGCAGGGACTCGGCCTTGTTTATTGCTTGCACAGGCTCAGGAAACATCCTGAAGGGGTGGTTCAACATAGGAGTAGAGCCCTGGCTCTTGGAGGATCCACTCATGTGTGGTAAAGACTGTTGAAGGTTGGTAGAGCCACGTGACGGCCTAGAAGTGGCCACTGGGTGTGGCAAGGGGAAGGAAAGGAGTAACCAGGAGAAAGGGGCCACGGAAGGATGGTTAAAGGATGAGGAGGATGTGCAGAGGGAGGACAAGCATGTGTGTCTCTGTGTGTGTGTGTGTGTGTCTGTGTGTGTGCATGAGTGTACACGCCTGTGTATGTTGAGACAAGGTTTCAGTAGTCCAGACTGGCCTCAGGGTAGTTGAGGATGACCTTGAACTTCTGAATTCTGAAGCTTCTGTTTCCACTGTTCTTAGGATTATATAGGGTTTTTCAGGCATGTGCCACCGTGTCTGGTTTATTAAGTGCTGGGATTGAACCCAGGGCCTTATGCATGCTAGGCAGGCTACTATATCAACTGAAGATCATATGATTGAGGAAGCTTTAGCAGTTGATTTGAGGAGGGAGGTTGGATATCTCTACATAGGACCTCAGTGACTTACTGGGACCATCTGTTGTCATGAAGTCTCCTGCGTATGTATGTGTGTTGGGGGAGGGAGGCAGATTAGTGTGGAGTGTGTGTGTGTGTGAGAGGGTGAGAGGTGGGGAGGGGTGAGTGTGTGGGAGAGGGAGGCAGATTACTCCTGGGAGGAAGGGAAGAGGCGAGTCCCTGTTGAGAGATGAGCGCTATTTTCCTTAAAAAACCAGAGGCATGCTGGAAAACAGAATCCTGTTTTCAGACTTCTGCCATTGCCCATCGGGTGAGACTGGCCCCACGTGGGGCTGGCTGGCTACCCCTGCCTGTCCTCCTCTGTGGAGTGCTGGTTTAACAGCAGTAGGTTTCCCCTGCCCCCACCGGGGCTGGGAGGCAGGCCCCAGCAGAGGCCAGAGCTGTATGTGGAATCTAGAAGCGGCCCATGGGCACAGGAGACTCCAGGGCTGGTGGGGAACCCTTACTTGGCCTGCGAGACAGCTGAGGCTCCGAGCAGAGAGTGTGTGACCTTATGTTCCCCAGTTGTCGGCTGTCACAGGACCCCTCACCTGTGGCAGACATGGGACCCACATTTACTGAGTCAGTCTAGGAGACGGCTAGCTAGTATTTGAGAATCCAGATATTCAGATTCTTTGTCATTCAATGACACCACCCAGAGCTGTGTATATTTTGCTGCAAGGTCCTTTCACTAGAATGCCAAGAGGGGGTCTCTCCCTCTCTTGTTTTAAAAGACTCATAACTTTTATGTGTGTGAATGTTTCGCCTATAGGTATGTGCATCACATGTGTGCCTGAAGCTACCAAGGTCAGGAAAGGGTGTCACATCCCCAAGAACTGGGATTATGGATGGCTGTGAGCTGCTGTATGGGTGCTGGGAACAGCAAGGCCTCTTAACCCAGCCATCTCTCCATCCTCAAAGGGAATATTTCATGGAATAGGGTTGTCCAGTAGAATCACGTTCTGCTCCTTTGAGGGACTCCTGTGTGCCCCATATTGGCCTTGTCATTCTTCATGCCCGGGTTACCTTCCCCTAGTCTCTGCTTTCTTATTGAAAAAGTGAATCCAACCCTTCTAATCCCATCCTCCAATCCTCCATCGGTTTCACTGAAAGGAGGCCTTGTGGGTAAAGAAGAAATATCCTACCCTCCAGCTGATAGAGAGACGCGGCTCCAGCAGCTTGCTATCTTAGGCATCCCGTGGCTTGTTGTTGTTGTTTGTTTGTTTGTTTGTTTCTTGTGCCTCCAATACGCAACACTCACCAATGCCTTGACTTTTCTGTCTCTTCTTCTAGGGTAATTATGGGTTGGCACAATGTACCGATTGTTCTGTTCCACAATGAAGCACTGTGTAGGGTGATGGGCTGGGCTAGAGGGGACCCGCAGAGAGGGTCAGGAAGGGAATCATTGTCTGGGTTGGTGGTCCACGAGTGTGTGTCCTGGACAGCCGCATTGTGTCTCGAATGTTTCTTCTTCCCACCCACACCCTATTAGTTGTTTGTCCTTACTCTATTTTTTCCCCCTCTGCATCCTTCCTTTCCAGGGTCACCACTAATAGCAAGGCATGGCAACTTCCATCTTGAATGCCAGGTTAGGGTGTTGCAAGAAGTGTTTAAAATTGTTTCAGTGAATTTGCCAACCCCATTCACAGGATGTATTGTGTTGCTCATTTGAGTTGTTCAGAGTCTTTTTTGCTCTATAAAGCTTGTGATGGTTTCTGGGAAATGTTGGGCAACCTAGTCATCTACCCATGCACCCATCCACCCACCCACCCATCCACCCACCCACCCATCCACCCACCCACCCACCCACCCACCCATCCATCCACCCATCCATCCACCCATCCACCCATCCACCCATCCACCCACCCACCCACCCATCCACCCATCCACCCATCCATCCATCCATCCATCCATCCATCCATCCATCCATCCATCCATCCATCCATGCATCCACCCGCCTGCCCGCCCGCCCATCCATCTGTCCGTCTGTCTGTCTGTCCATCCATCCATCCATCCATCCATCCATCCATCCATCCATCCATCCATCCATCCATCCATTCACCTACCCATCCATCACATGTCATTGAGGGCTCATTAGGAGGCAAGGTTCTGGGCTATATGATGAGCCTATAGTTTTAAGAAGAGCAAAAGAGACCTTCTGTTGTGAACCTTCTGTTGCCTACTCTGGCAGGTCAAGATGTATAGGTGTGAAGTTCAGTATTGTCCCTGTGGACTTCAAGGTTGGGAGATGTTCATAGCTTGACTCTTACAGATAGAAATTAGAAATAGGTCTTCATGCCCATGGTCCAGCCATCACCAGGCAACACAATAACAATTGTTATTTGGTTGTACAACTTCTTAGACTGGGTTATCTGTAAGAGGCATCTATGGTTATATCTGTCCCTATTCTCTCCTGTCCCCAGACCCTCTTGCATTGGGGCTGGCTGTCACATTTAGCAATGTTTATGACTTAGCTGTGGCAGCTTTTCTGATCAGAACCATTGCCATCTGAATGCAATGACCTTCTGTGACCCTCACCTCAGGAGCTGTAACTCTCACATCTTGCCCTGAGGGATAGTGTCAGGCTTCACTGAAGCCAAGGGACACAAAGGCTGAGACTCTGTGAGCCCACTCTGGGAAGAAAGGGACACTTCTATCTGGGAGGAGTCTGACTGGGAAGACAAAGGCTCGGCTGAAAGCTCTTTGCTTATTTAGCTGTGGGTCCTATAGCTTGTCAGCCTTACTGGGTGGGGTAAGTGGAGAGTTCAACAGTGGGCAGGTACTCTGCACCCCTGTAGGGGTGATGAGACAAAATGGAGGTCCCTGGAGTGCTGAGGTCCTGGAGGGTTATTTGAGAGCTCCCCAAGGCCAGGGTAACAAACTGAGGCTGGCTGGAAGCCAACAGATAGGTGTTCTCCATCACTTGTAGTCTTTGAAGAGGTCACCATGGTATAATACAGCTCACAGGAGCAAGGGAAAGATGTATTTTTTTTATGTGAATGCAGGGGGTGTGTGTGTGTGTGTGTGTGTGTGTGTGTGTGTGTGTGTGTGTGTGTGTGTGTGTGTGTGTCTTAGCCAGAGGTTAATATTGAATGTCTTCCTTCTTTGCTCTCTATATTTCGCGGCAGGGTCTCTCACCAGACTGCCTGGTGATCTACTGTCTGTGCCTCCCAAGTCACATTTGCCTGACATTTAGATGGGTGCTGGGGATCCAAACTCTGGTCCTCTCTCTTGTGCAGCAAGCTTTACTCACTGAACCATCTCCCCAGCCCCAAGAATGGTTTTTTAGCCTTGCTTCAAACTCTTGACTACATTTGAGGATATATCATAAAATAAATAAGGGCATTCTCTTTGTATATATTTTAAAAGGGATCCAAATTCTTTCCTCCTGTTAAGTTAAAACAAATCCTCAGGGCAGAAAACCCATGTGCTTAGGGACAACCAGAGTGTCTTGGCTCCTGGGTGTGTGTGTGTGTGTGTGTGTGTGTGTGTGTGTGTGTGTGTGTGTGTGTGTGTATGTGTGTGTGTGTGTGTGTGTGCTCGCGATGTGTCTCAGGTGAGTGCTGATATGACAAATTGGGTGCTCGCCCTTTCTAACTCTGACTAGACATGATTTCAGAAGCACAGGTCTGGGGACTCGGTGCTGCAGCTTGGTTGCTAACACACTGGGTTCGAAACTAGGCACTTGGGTGGGAGAGGTGTGGGAGGGAATCAGAATTTCAAGGTTATCCTTGACTTCATAGTGAATTTGAGGCCAGCTTGGTCTACCCAGGGCCCTGTCTCAGAAAAACCCAATCCTGAAAACAGCTGCAGCATCAGCAGCAGCACTTACCATAGGGCGGTCGTGCTGTGTTAGAAACCAGCTAATCTGAGCACTAGACACTCCCAAGACTGTGAGCTGCTAGGGGTTTCAATTATGGCGGAAGAAACTGAAGCTTGGGAAACGCAGTGATGGACTTCCATGCCCCACAGCCACAGAGCAGGATGAGAACCCCAGGCTCCTGGTTCCCAGGTTGTGTGTGCTGTGACTCCTCGCCCATGGATCTTACTGTCTCTCTCAAACAGAAGCACGCTGGGGGCGGAAACCTCAAGTGCTATCTCCTCTGTGGCATTCCAGGGGTTGGTGACAGCTCTGGATGCCCAGCTGTCCCTCCATTTGGACTTTAGCGTTCACAGGCTGCCATTTGTTGGAATCGTCCTCTTTGTTATTCAGTTAGGAATCATTTCCATGGCTCCCCTTGTGCTGTGTTTCCTTGACTCTGAGACTGAGCCGCCCGCCCCAAAGGTGATGCCTCGTAGGATGGCATTGCCTTGGATGCTCACCACCTCGGTTGGCTCCTCTGTATCTGTGGGTTCCTCATCTGTACCCTTAAACCGGGGATCAAAAACACTGAGAAGAAAACAATTGCTTTTGTACTGAATACCAAGAGTTTTTAAAATTATTTCCTAACCAGTACAGCTTGATATCCATTTCCATGGTGCTGATGCTGTATTAGGTAACATAGCGACCTAGAGATGCCTTAAGCACACAGGAGGATGTGCACAGGCTCTATTCCATTGTTTATGAGGGACTGGAGCATCTTCAGATTTTGGTATCTGAGAGGAGCTCTTGGAAGCAGTTGCTTGTGGGTACCAAGGGTGACTGTCACTTCCTACAAGGCCTTGGCAGCCACTCTTCTTTGATGCCCTTAGAAAATGTGGGTATGTGAGTTCACTTTCTCCCACTGTCCCTGGCCGTGAGGCGTCATTAGATGAACTCTCTCTTTGTGCCCCATGTGTCCCATTTCCAGGGTGGTGTCTGCGAGTATGAAGGGATATGGCCAGGTTTCGCTCTCTCCGGGGCTTGCTTGCTTCTGCTCTGTCACCACTGAGAACCACATTCTGAACAGATGCAGTTAGAGCTGCCCAGCTGTGAGTATTCCTCCTCATGGGTCCCTGGAAAGACCCAGGGTTGCTTCATGGAGATAGCAAAGGGAGTATGATTCATGGTGGAGCGGATGATATACAGTCGTCTAAGCAATTGCCTGAACTGTGGGCTGAAAGAACCACAGAGAATAAATAGTTCACCAGTAGGTCTCTGTAAATCACCAGTGACCTCTGAGGTCATGGTGATGCCTTCAGCCAGGTGGCTGAGGGGCAAGCCTTCATCTTGGATTGGCCTTTTTTTGCTACTATGTTTTTGAGGTACTGTGTGTCCCCGATGAGCCACCCCGAGTTCCCCATGTCCTTGTTTCGCAGCCCGGAGCCTCATGGGTGTATTTGTGGCTATCTCCCTGCATTATTCCAAGTCCAGGCACCTTACACAGCGCCTGCGTCTTCTATAACCTGTTGATTTCTGGGACTGTTACCAAGATTCAAGTAGCTATTAGGGATGGAGGAGAGGGAACCTGCTTTTGGGGTCAGCTCCTCTCTGGTGCAGCTGCCTGGGGGAAGTGGCTGAATGGTTTTCTTGGGGTACATTGTGTTCAGATTGTGTTAGCTACTTTGGTTGGGAGGGGTGGGGAGGAGAGAAGCTCCCAGATGAGTTCAACCCAGAACTCATTATTCAACCATTATTCTGAAGATCACAATCACTCACCAGTCTGTGGTTACCTGCTTTCCCTTGGGATCAAATGTTCCCTGATGGAAGTGGTTGAGGTTTTACTCCTGGGTGTGTCTTGCCTACTTGTGTGTTGGTTCGCCTTGCAAACGCAGAATCACTTACCTGCTCGACCATCCATTCCTCCATCTGTGAATGAGTTCACCCATTCATCTATTAATTCACCCATCTATTAATTAATTAATAATTAATTCTTTCGTTCATGCATCTAATAAAGGGACTATGCAGGTAAAGTAAATGAGGAAAAGGCTTACAAAAGGTAACAGGGATGATGGGAACTCTGGTGACCCAGAATTCTGAGCAGGGCCAGAGATGCCCATTCTTTCAGCTCCATTCCACTTCCTAAGCATGAGTAGAGGCTATCTTGACGCCTGCTCAGTCCCTTCACCCTCCAGGATGAGGCTAGCACAGCATACTGCCTTGTGGGTGCTTCCCTGTCCTAGGCCAGGGAAGAGCCAGACTTAGAATTTGGAGCCTGGGACTTCCCAAGCTGAGCAGAAGCTACTGAAAGGGAAAGGGGATCAAGCTGTCTAGGCAGCTTTTTCCTGGGAACTCTGGTCCCAGAGAGTCCTGTAGGTTTCAGGACTGACTTTGGTCACGTGATCGATCCTCAGTGCCAGACACCCCAGCTTTCTTCAGCTTGAGCAATTGCATCCTTCACTGGGCAGGTTTCTTACCTTTGTTTGTGTCATTTTATTGTTGAAAATATGGGCACCAGCTGCAGAATATTAAAAGAAACCTAGCCGAAGGGATAAATGGAGCTCATGAGAGCCCATCTCATAAAAATCATCAGAAGGTAAAACTGTTTACTGAGGAAGTGGAATTATTGATGATGGACAGTGTCCAAGAGCCTTCTTGGTTTGTCTTAGTTACTTTATCCACCAGTGAGGTTGAGAGAGGGCAACATAAATTACTATCTCGCAGAAGTAAAGATGTTAATTAGGAGAACAGCAAGGTCCCTGTTATTGCTGAATTTAGAACCCAATCTTGCTCACACTTAATCACTACCACTAACATTATAGGTATGTGTGAAACTCCCCTCCCTTTTTTTTTGCTAGATGGAACTCAATGAGAAAAAATGTTGACTAGGAAGAATAAAGTCAAGTTTTTCTTTTTTGTTTTTGTCATTTATTTATTTAGTTTTTGAGACAGGGTCAGGATGGCCTTGAACTTGATATGTAGCTGAGGATGGTCTTGAACTTCTGGTCTTCCTGTTGGGGTGACAGTCGTGTACTGCTGCATCTAATTTATGTAGTACTGAGGATTGAGCTCGGGGTTCTGTACATGCTAGGCAAGCACTATACTCATCGGCCTAAACCACCAGACCAGAAAGTGGATTTTAACATTAGGTGTTTAAGTATTCCTTAAACCAAAGTATCTCAGGGCTGGCAAGATGGCTCAGGGGGTACAGGTGCTTACTGCCAACCTGAGTTGGCTCCCTGGGACTCACATAGTGGAAGGAAAGAAGCTACTTGGGCAAGCTGTTCTCTGATCTCCACATGTATGTTGAGGCACATACTTGCCTCTCCATCAATAAATATACAATTAAAAAACCCCTACATAAACAACCAAAGTATTTCAACAGGATTTTGTAATGTAGCCTTATTGCTGCTTTCTCGAGTATACTATTCATCAATTCACCTTGTTACTGATTCCAGACAGATTCATGAAATATTTATGTAACTGTTCCATGGGAAGCCTTTTGTTGGCTGTTGAGTATATAAAGACGAAGGGAATAGATTCCTGCCTGTATCTATTAGTCTTGCTACTTACCAAAGTGCTCCAAAGCGTGGTGGCTTCAGTTGGAGGCTAATCAGCCATGTATTTTGCTCACTATTTCACGGGCTCAGCTGCATGGTTCTTCTGGTCTAGACTGGGCTCACTTAGATGTCTGTAGGCGGCTGGTCTCGGGCAGGTTGTGGGCTGCTTGATCTAGAACAGTTTTAATTTGGACAGCTTGCCCTTGCTCCACATGGTCATATGCCTAACAACTAGCTAGGCAGGGTTCCAGGAGAGCTGGGGTGGGGAGGAGATGCTGGGCATCTTGCATCTTGGACTTGGCACTGGCTTAACCCAATATTCTCTCTCGATTGTTCTCTCACTGTTGGTGAGGGTGCCTTGTAGGCTCTCCCGCCGCACTCAGGTACTTAGGAAAGGTAGTCCTTTTCCTCCAGGCCTCGTACCTTTTGTTACTTCTTTGCACCCCACCTTACCCTCCCGAGAACACTTCCTTTATCTAACTCTATCTTGTAGGTTCCCCCTTCGTAAATCTTCTGGTGTGATTACAGACTTAACTGTGCTTTCCAACAGTAATGATACGTGTAGGTTGCATCTACTATTCACTGGGAATGAAGGTGCAAAAATGCCTGATCTCAAGAGAGTGCAGGTTTTTAGGAAAATGGGAATAGTAAAGAGTTATCTGCCTCATAGAATTGTTAAGATTAAATGAATGAATGCATAGAAAACTTGGCATGGTATCTAAGGCATGTACTCTGGAAGTGGAACACTATGCCTAAAGTTTCAGGTGGTGTTTGACTCATACTACAGTCTCTCCCTCCCTCCCTCCCTCCCTCCCTCCCTCCCTCTCTCCCTCCCTCTCTCTTTCTCTCTCTCCCCCCTCCCTCCCTCCTTTCCTCCCTCCCTCCCTCCCTCCCTCCCCCCCTCTCTCTGTGGTATGCATGCAGGTGCACAGATGGGTGCAGGGACATGCCTGTGTGCCCTGAGCGGAGGCCTGGGGAGGATAATGGATGTCTTCCTTTGTTTCTGTCCACCTTGTTCCCTTGGGATAGGGTCTCTCACAGAGCCTGGAGCTCACTAGTTTGGATGGGATAGCTGGCCAGCAAGCACCCAGCATCTGCCTGTCTCTGCTCCCATCCCCATTTTGTTGGGCTTTCGAGACAGAGTCTCACTATGTAGCCTAGACTGGCCCTGAAATCCTGATCCTTCTGTTCCAGTCTCCCTGTGTGCTGGAATTACAGGCACATGCCACCATGCCCAGCTCTAGTATTTTGAATATCATTTGAGATACTTCAGTGGTGGAATCAAAGGCCTGTAATGTTGTTCCATTGAGATAAAGATCTTGTTCCTTTGCTCTTTGCCTCAGTTTTTCTATCTAAAATATGGGAAGACAGAAATATTTATACTGGGAATTGTTGACTATTATCTGTAGCCTAAATTTATTGCAATATAATTAGAAATACCAAGCGATGGTTTGTAAGTGAAAGACATCCAGAACAGTGGAGTCTGATCTGTGGAAGAGAAAGACTTTATGTTTTTATTTCCTTTCTGCAGAAAGTAAACAGATTTCTGTTTCTGGACCATGTCAGAACTAAGATGACATCACTCTGATCTTATTGGCAGATCTTTGGGTGTCTCTCCTGGGATCCTCAGACCTCAGCATGGCAAGGCTCATCTGCCTTGGGTGAGGCAGGCTTTCTGGTTCCTGGGGCTTGACAGGGTCTGGTGTATTTGCTGACAGTCAAATGGATCATGTCAAACAGATTGATTTAGTGACTGGGCCTGACAGAACCAAAGTAGTAGAATAACAGGAACATGCCCAGTTCAGGAGCTGCCCTTTGCAAAGCATTTACCGGGTTCTAGGCATGGAGTGAAGGATTCTGTGCCTGTTCTGTTCTTTATTCTTGTGATTAGTATTTCTAGTTGAGTAAATGGAAGCTCCGATTATATTAAGCGGTTGTATTGGCTAGTTTTTGTCAGCTTGATGCAGATTAGGACCATCTGGGAAGAGGGGACTTCAAATGAAAAAATACCTCTATTAAATTTTCCTGTAGTCAAATCTGTGGGACATTATCTATCTATCTATCTATCTATCTATCTATCTATCTATCTATCTATCTATCTATCTATCTATCTATTTTTTTGAGACAGGGTCTTTGTTACTTTGGCTAGCCAAGAACTTGCTGTGTAGGTGAGGCTGGCCTCCAACTCACAGAGCTCCGCCTCCCTCTGCCTCCAGAGTGTTGGAATTAAAGGCGTGCACCACCAGCCAAGTTGCACTGTGGGCCGTGGTCCTGGGTTGCTAAGAAAGTAAACTGAGCAAGCCATAGAGAGCAAGCCAGTAAGCAGCATCTCTCCATGGCCTCTGATTCAGCTCCTGCCGCCAGGTGCCTGCCTTGAGTTCCTGCCTTGACTTCCCTGTAAGCCAATAAATCTGCTCCTCTTCACAACAGAAAACCTATGCCAGTGGTGGAGCTGAGATTTGGACTGGAGCTGTGTATCTCTGAAACCTGAGCTCCCAGAGAGCATTTGCTTGTGTTGTTTGAGAGAAGGTCTCTCAGGCTGGTCTTGAGAGCCCTCTGTAGTCAAAGATGACCTTGAACTTCTGGAGCCTCCTGTCTACGAGGACTTCTTAGTGCTATGTGCTGCCACACCTAGTTTATACAGTACTGGGGATTGAACCCAGGGTCTTTGTGTTTGTTAGGCAAGCACTCTATCAACCTGGATAAATTTCTAGCCCACAACATGTGCTTTATACTTGAACATTTCTCAAAAAGTTGGACTGCTTTAGCAGTCTTCTTATTTTAAAAAATTATGAGCACTTGTGTGTATCTGTGTACATGTAAGTACAGTAGCTTTGGAGTTAGGGGAGGCTCTCAATTTCCCTGGAGCTGGAATTAGAGGCAGTTGTAAACCACCTGAACTGGGTGCTGGGAATTAAACTTGGGTCTTCTGGAAGAGCAGTATGCACTCCCCCCCCCCCCCCCCCCACCCCGAGACAGGGTTTCTCTGTGTAGCTTTGCGCGTTTCCTGGATCTTGCTCTGTAGACCAGGCTGGCCTCGAACTCAAAGAGATCCGCCTGCCTCTGCCTCCCGAGTGCTGGGATTAAAGGCGTGCGCCACCACCACTCTTAACTACTGAGCCATCTCTCCAGCTCAGTTTCAGCATCCTTGAACTGCAGGCTGAATGATACCCATGCTGCCTTTTCCCCATGGCTTTAATAGTGTCCACATGTACATGCAGCAAACCCTACCTTGGCAAACAGAAGAAACTACGTCTCTTCAAAGATGCCCACACCTAAATCCTAATCCACAAAATGTTATCTACGTGGTAAATGAGACTTTGAAGAGGTGATTAAAGGGTTTGGCATGGGAGGCAAGCCTGGACTTGGAGGTTGCCCAACATCATCACAGGGTCTTGATATGAGGAGGGAGGTTGACAGCCTGGCCGGTAATATAGAGTCGGAAGTGGAGGCTGAGATATGTAGTGGAGGATCCCCTGGCTCTTGCATCCACACCGAGAAGCAGACAGACCCTGGAAGCAGGAAAGAGCAAAGAAGCAGATTCTTAGAGCTTTTGGAAGGAACACAGCCACCCTGATGTAAGCCTTGGAAGACTCGTTCTGGACTTCTGATATTCAGAACAGTATGCCAGTAAGCTAGTGCTGTGGTCATTTGCTTCCATAGTAGTAAGAAGCCGACACACCACTTCACCATGTCCTAGTCTGTGTTCCAAACTGTCAGCTTGTGGAAGCTCTGCTGTGGGTTGGGAGAGCAACTGAGTGACATGGCCCTTGCCTAGTATACACAAAGCCCTGGGTTCCACCCACCTCTCCACAAATCCTTTAGAAATATCCCATCATCAACTTGTGGAGGCTCCTCCTGTGACCCAGGGCCCTTTAAACAAAGGTGGGGGATCTGTAGACTCTGGGAGGGTCTGTGCTGGGGCTCAGGCTTCTGCTGGTGGGGGAGGTTTTGTCCTGAATCATCCACACACCTGAGGCTGTACTTCTGATTCCTGACCCCATTGGCTAGACAGCAGACTGGTCATCAGAACTAATGACACTGTTTTTTCATTGCGTCCTTTATTTCTCAACATATTCTGCTCTGTTCATCCAGTGGGCAGAGTCCCCTGGAACAGATAGTATTTTCTTACAATTGACTCATGACCTACTGCTTTCTACCAGGGGTGGTGACAGTGAGTGGAAGATGGGACCCCCACGTCACCGTATCAGGAGCTAATATTTGCTGATCATGTACAGTCAGGGTGTTACATTGCTTTTCTTGGGGGCGTCTTTCTGTTTATCTCACATAGATAGGGCCATGGCAGGCAGTGCAAATGATCCCATCCAAGTCCACGTTGGTGAGCCAGTCAGGTACTGACTGAGGTAACTTACACAGGAGGGTTGAGTAGCTGCATCACTGAAAAGTCCACGCCAGCACGGGTGACAAGCAGGAAGGCTGTACCATTGGAATTCTGTGGTCACTCCCGTTTTATAGATGGGAAGTGAGGCTCAGAGAAGGTCAGCAAACAAGAACACAAGGAGCCAAGACTCAAACGCTTCATGTCAGTCCCCCACTGAAGAGCTTTTCCTGGACGGGATTGTGGGAGTGAGTGACACGTAGTTACTGCTTAAACACTCCCTGGCCACATGACTCGGAGGCTGGAACTACCTGTGTGAACTCAATCCAGAGACAGCAAGGTGAGCACAAGGCAATCTAATTAGACGTGGAGTATTTGCTCTTATGGGCAGGAGGGTCCAGTCGTGGAGCCTTTGTGTTGTCTCTCTGACCAATCTGGACTTAGAGACAGGGCCAATAATATATATGTACACACACACACACACACACACACACACACACACACACACACACACATACACTCATATTGGCCAAGGTCTCATGCAGCCCCAGCTGGCCTTGAACTCCCTATGTAACTAGAAGAGGACTTTGGACTCTTGATCTCTTCCATCCACCTCCCGGGTGCTAGGGTTATAGTTGCGTGGCACCGTTCCCGTCCAGGTATATTCTTGTTGAATTCCCCAACACCCTCCTTGTCACATATCTGCAGACAGCAAGCGTGGGTGGTGGGGACAGAGGTCTCTTAGTGTGTTCCTTAACCCTGGGGCTTCTCTCAGCCCCATCTCTGGATGCTCTAGAGGGCCCAGCCGGTGATGTAGGTAGGATTGATGCTCCTGGATGTGGAAGAGAGATGGACACATTGAGAGAGAGGACGGAGATAAAATTAGTGTGAAGCTGCAGGAGCAGCCCATATGGCCTTTGCCTGCGTGGAAATTGCCGATGTCCTTAATGCACTGGCAGGGAGTAAGCGAGGCTGGTTCCTGCCTTCCACTTCCCTTTATGTCTCACTTCTGTGCGAGATGAGAATTTACCGCCAATGAGCCTCATGGCAGATGATGAATAGAAAGCAAGTGACCTCGGCCGTCTCTTCCCTTCCTCTGTCCCTCTGTCCCCAAGAGTGCCCTGTCAGCTTCAGTGATCTTCACCCAGCCAGTCCATATGGGCCGATGCCGCCTTATTAAATTGCCTCGTGGCTGCTGGGTGACACTTTTGGCTTCCTTCCTCCCCAAATCACCCTCAAGTTATGACTTCATTTGCAGCAGTGGTCAGAGCAGGGCAATTCTATTGATTTTCCTTCTTTTCCTGGTTTCTCTATAAATTAATTGGGTCTAATCATGTTTGCCATCCTATCTTTGGAGGGGATTAAACTTGCAGTGTTTAAAGGGGGCAGAGAGTGTTTTTGATTTCAGTGAGTATGTTTGAATTCTAGTAGTCCAGAAACTTGAAGCTGGCACACTCCTTTTTTTCTTTTCTTTTTTTTTTTTCTTCCCAGACAGTGTCTCTTGTAATCCAAGCTGGTCTTGAACTCTCATGTGGCTGAGAAGGACCTTGAACTTCTGATGTACTTGCCTCTACCTCCCAGTGCTTGTTTTATAGGTGTGCATCCCCACGCCTGGTTTTACGCAGAACTGGGGGTTGGACCCACAGCTTCGTGTGTGCTAGGCAAGCATTTTACAAACTGAGCTACATTCCCAGTCCCTGACACCCAGTTCTATGTTTCAGTAGTAAACTTTTATTCTAAAGACCAAGCAAGATTCCTAAGGGTTTGGGCTGAAGAAGGAGGGGGAAGGGGCATTATAGCTGGGGATATGGCACCATCTTACCAGGTGTCATAGCCAACAGCTCGCTCTGCTTGGCCTTGTTCTATCAGGCTCACAGATAGGGACACAGTGCGAGGATGGGGTGGTCTATTGGAGCAGGCATTGTGCTACTGGATCCTGGGAGTGCTTGGATCCCTGGGGAAAGAAGCCAGCCAGCAGTCATGTGGACCAAGGTCAGATGGTACTCCAGGAGCCGAAGAGAGAGCCAAGGCTGAAGTAGGGACTATTTTGGTCTAGGGGGTGGTAGTGCATTCTCTCTCTGTGTGTCATACACACATGCTCACAAGTGCCTCCACTGATGGCCCCCAACACTTGACGTGTCTTATTTTTGCTATTGTCTCCAGACCGGTGTTGACTGGAAGGGGGGTTTAGATTGGGTCCGCTCAGTTGGCCTGCAGCGCCTGAGGCAGGAGGCCTCCTCCTTCTGTTTCTGTACCACTCTGTCTCTTACTCCTGGGGGTTTCCTTGCTACTTTCCTGGACACGATGTGGTGGGCTTTTCGTCCCAGCCTGCTGTGCTGTGTGGCCAGTGTGGGCCTGGGATGGACACATGACTACAGCCAGTCTCTATAGGAAGGCGCAGTGGGCACATGCCGGCTGATTAGGACTTACTGGGCTCAGACCATGGCATGCCTCTTGAGCAGTGTGACTTTTGACAGCACGGACCTTCTGCACCCATCTTCCTTGCATCCTGCTTCAGCCAGCCTTGTGGTCACTGGCGATGACATCTGTGAGCAGCATGCGCACAAGCCTGTGGTTCCCTCAGACGGAGGTGACATTGGTGGAGACTGAAGGTCTGTTGGCTTGACTAGTGCTCTCCTGGTTCTGGTTTGTCCCCATTTCTTCATCTCTTTGAGCCTCAATTCCTTATCTATTAAAGCAGAATGAACGCAGGAGAGCGACAACCCAGGATACAGCTTCCCACGTGGTTGTTGATCAGTAAATTAAGGTATTATGATTGTTGAAATGTTGATGGCTTTGTTTGAGCGACCAGCATAGTATCTAAGGGGTCCCCCAGCACTTTACATGGGAGGAGCCTGATCCTGGTATAGGGGATCCCTGTGCTGAACCCCAGTGTCTCTCCTTTCATTTCAGCAATCGACAGACAGATTGATGTGGTCTACACAGGGCTCATGTGGAACACTGCTCTTCCTACCACATACTGCCTCAGTCTTAACAAAGGAGTGGTTAGAGCCTGGGCAAAGAGCTGAGGCTGCCAGGGCAAAACCTTCAAACCAGCAAATGAACATTTATTTATAGGTATTAGAGGGAAATGCCAATCCCAAGCAGGGAAGAAGGGCCAGCAGAGGCAGCTGCAGTGAGCAGTGGGCATGGAAGGAAGCCAAAGTAGTGTGAGTGGGGGATTGTGGGAGCTCAAGAGGCTGGGTGACGTCAGTGTGTTGGAGAGTCAAGGGGCCAGCAGAAAGTGGCAGGTTCAGTCGGAGCAAACCAAGGCATATTTAATAACAGGACCATTATAAAACGTGGGCAGGGAACCAAAGCAGGGGGTGGGACAGAACCCAAGGACTAGGTCAAGGGGAATGGGAAGCTGACTGGAATGGCAGCTTGGAGAAGGCTGCCTAGCAGGAGCTGTGGCCTGCAGGAGACAGCTCCACCCACCCCACAGTGACCAGGAAGGAGGGGCCTGGGAGTGACCCCCCTGTCACTTCTTACTCCGGCTGCTCCTGGCACCTGTTGTTGGCCGAGGCCACTGGAGCAGGGGCAAAGAGGCAAGTGTCCACAGGGCAGATTGCTGTGACACTGAGCAGGAAGAGCAGGGGCCTAGGGGACAGAGCCAGGGCAGAGAAGCCAGGGGAGGTGATGGGCTCAGAGGGGAGCTCCAGGGCTGCAGGCCGTTGAGGGATATCTGGATAAAGAGAGTTGAGTTACTGGGGGACTCTGCTGGAGGCAGTACAGGCCAGCTATGGATGTCATGGATTCAGGAGGCAGAAGGGAAGAGTGATCCGATTTCTGTGTGATTGAGGGCTAGCACTGCAAGCTGCCTGAGCTCCAGTTTCCTCATCTGTAGAATGGGCACAAGAAGGACAATGTTCTGAACCTCACAGTGAGAAGCAATCCCCCTCTTCTCCCCCGGTCCTTAGCAAAGAGTGAAAAAAAAAAAAAAGACTCATGGGTAAATACAGAGCAGACGGAGCGGGGTACATGACAGGGAGGGGTCAGCATGGCTTGTGGAAGACTCAGTGGAGACAGTAATTTATCTATCCAGCTAATACTTATTGATTGTCCACTAGAGGCTGGGAACCAGTCTTCGTTACTGGGAGCACAGGAGTGAATAAATTAGACCCACCCTTCTCCCAGAGAGCGTATTTACAGAGAAAGAAGGATGTTAAGTAAGCTTATGAATAAAGCTGTGCCTGACAGTTGGCACCGTGACCCAAAGACCTCCATCCTGAGTGATGGGAAGGAGTAGGGAAGGGCCTGAGAAGGAGGAATGAGTAAGCAGCCCCAAGGAGACAGCAGCTAGCTCCGTAAAGCTGAGAGAGAGGGGGCTGGAGAGATGGCTCAGCGGTTAAGAACACTGATTGCTCTTCCAGAGGACCCCGGTTCAATTCCCAGCACCCACACGGTAGCTCACAACTGTCTGTAACTCCAGTTCCAGGGGACCTGGCACCCTCACACAGGCGAAACACCAATGCACATAAAATAAAAATAAATAAAGTATAAAATAAAAAGATGGGAGAAAAGCTCACCTGTGACAGGTTGGGGCAGGTGCGGAGGTTCTGAGAGAGGGCTAGGCTCGTGTTTATGGGACAAAGGGATGGTTCAGGGGGTATATTGTGGGGCCGACTATGCTTGCCCTGCCCCGCCCCTCCCGCCCCGGGATGTAATTCCTATGTGGAAAGCTCTGAGTACCTGTACATGTCTAATGACCATTAGCTATTGGCGATGGCTATGATTGCAAAGAAAGAATGGCATACATATGGAGATAGAACACAGCATTAGCTACTCCACTCAGTCAGCAAAATTAACTGTAGAGGCCAGCTGGTTCCGGGTGGTGAAGACTCCAGAATTCGAGATACTATCACTTAGTTTAAATCCTGACCTGGCCCTGTATTAAGGAATCTTTGCTAATGGCTTCAGCTCTCTGGAGCCCTGTGTCTTCTGTGGAGGGGGCGGTAGTGGCAGGACCTCTTCTACAGTTGCCCTAAAGATGACTTGTCCTATTTCCAAGACATAGGACAGTACCTGGTCCACAGTGAGGGTGGCTGAATGTCTTCCTTGTCATTGAGGGACGTGCTCCTGGAAGCAAAGACGCTTTCAGTGGCTCACGGTTAGCTGTGAGACACGCATTTAAAGAGAACACAGTACCAGTGGGCCACATGTGTATGCCATGAAAGGCATCCTTAGAGTGCTTAATTGAAGCAGACTTTGAAGAACAAATAAGACAAGCAAAATACTGGTTGGGGTTGGGATGTAACTCAGCGGGTAGAGTACTTGCCTGGTAGAGTACTTGCCTGGCACCCAGGGTTCCACCCCCAGTATTACATAAAACTGGGTGTGGGGCTGGAGAGATGGCTCAGTGGTTAAGAGCACTGGCTGCTCTTCCAGCGGTCCTGAGTTCAATTCCCAGCAACCACATGGTGCCTCACAACCACCTGTAATGAGATCTGGTGCCCTCTTCTGGCCTGCAAGGACACATGCAGACAGAACACTGTATACTTAATAAATAATAATAATAATAAAAAACAGAAACAAAACTGGGTGTGGTGGTGCATACCTGTAGTCCCAGCATTTGGAAGGTCGAGGCATGGAGAGCAGAAGTTCAAGGTCATCCTTGGTTATACAGAGTTTGAAGACAGCCTGGGCTACATTATACCATCAAGAAAGAAAAAAAAAAAAGATGAAAACCCACCAGACCTAATGGCATAAGGCAGGTAAAGACAAAAAACCAACAACAATTAAAAAAAAGATCCCTGGACCCCAAACTTTGCTTCTGCCTGTCCCACACAGCCTTTGGGACAATCTACATTTCCTAGGCTGTACCTCAGCTTCTTATATTTATCAGTAAATGACCCCCTCCCCTCCCCATCTCATTCCTTTGTCAACACACATAAAGCCCTTGAGACTCTTCTACCCTTAAATGTCCCTCCTTTGGTCCAGAGACGCAAAAGCAGCTTTGAGGGCAGAGGAAGTGGGAGTTTGGAAGTGAGAGGCAGCTGAGAGGAAGGGAGCCAGGAGCTGGCGGCAGACAGAGGTGGAGGGCAGTGAAGACGGAATTAACTAGAACCTTGTGTGTCTGGCGACTGGCAGATTCCTTGGATAAGATAAGTGGAACCCTCTGCAAGGTAATTATCAGAGAGCGTAAATTCCAGAGATAACCTGTCCTGGGAGGTATTGATGGCGGTGGGGCGGTGCTGCAGGCTACCCTCTCTTGTGATCCTGAGGCCTCCTCCTGCCTTCTCTTTCTTCCTTCAGTGTCCTGCCGTGCTCTGCCCCCTCCCTCCTCTGCCTGCACAGCTTCCCACTCACATCAGTCCTTCTGGTGCCTTCTTTTTGCTTGTCTCCTGGATGTTGGGGTGACAGAGGTCTAGATTTGCCATTGGAGGGACCTAATTATCGATCAGCTAAGCAAGGGCACTTTTGAGAGGGAACGAATAATTATTGCATTATTATTAAGGGGACCTTGCAGCGAATTGGGACTCTTCTGTGCAAACCTTTTCCTAGCCATGTGTGTTAGTCAGGGTCCTTTGAAGGAATAGGACTGAGAGAAGGAATATATGTGTATGTATGTATGTATGTTTATATATATATATACACACATATATACATATACATGTATATATAGACACACACACATATATATGTATACTTATTATATTAAAAGGGGATTTATTAAAGGCTTGCAGGATGTGGCACTGGTAGTCCAAAAGTGTCCATCTCACACTGGGGAGGCCAAGAACCCTATATTGCTCCATGCATGAGGCTGGATATCTCAGCAGTCCTACCTGGCTCTGGAGTCCTAGAGGGTTCCTGGAGAGCTGCTGGTCTTCAGTCTACATTGGGATCTTGAAGATGCTGGCTCTGACATTGGTGAAGGAAAGTCTCAGCAGCAGCAGGGATGAATTTGCCAGCGACAGTGAGGGCAAGCAGGCAAAGGCAGAGCTCCCTTCTTCCCAGCCCTTTGATCTAGATGGTCACCAGAAGGTGACACCCAGATTCAGGGTGGGTCTTCTTGCTTCAAATAATCTCATCAGGGAAACCCCTCACAGTAGTTCCCGGCAGCTTGTGACTTCTGTGATTCCAGATGTTGTCAAGTTGATAACCAAGATTAGCCATCACACTGTGAAGCTTTCCAGCTGCCACGCTGCTGAGAAACGTCAGACTCTCCAGCTTCGGCATTCCTGGTGTTGGTGTGTATGATTTACAGACCGGCCTGTGCTGCCCACTCACCTCCTCTCACCTGCCTCCCACTAGTACATCTTGGCACACATCCTTCCGTTTGCAATATGTGCATGCAGCTAAATCTTTCCACTTGACAGGGGCCCAGAGGCTGAGAGCCTTGCTGAAGACCCAGAGTGACTGAGTTCTGGCTTCATCCTGTTACCCATCTCAGCCCCTCAGGAACAGGCCTCTTTCCAAGGAGTGAAGGAAGGCAGCAGCAGCCCACTGGGAGCCCTGCATACCTCCTGATCACTTCTGGAGAGGAGGCCATAGCTAGGCAAGGTGGGAAGGAACCAGTGCCAGAACTGCGCCCCTCATTCCCCAAGCCATATCTTGCTCTTCCTAGACACTTTTCGTAGAGTGTGAGGGACAAGCAGGCTTTAGGCGTCATCTCTCAGACAGCCCCGAGCTCTAAGAGGGCACCCCAGGGGAAGGGCAAGACTCAGTTTCTAGCTTCCTCAGAACCAGGAGAAAACAAAGGCCTTGAAGCTGTGAGCAGCATCTTCTCACCCACTGGCCAGCAGCAGCATTTCCAAAATGACGAAGGGCTTTCCAGGGAGCCTAGGAAAAAAATTAATTTTCAGTGATGTTTTGCTTGCTGTAGTTAACAATGATTATTAAATAGGCAGGGTGAGCTACTGCGTGTTTTCCTTGTTGTTAGCTGTGTTTATGGGTTTTTATTAAGTTGTACCAAGCTGAGATAATTGTATAACTATCTGCTTAAGCTGTATGACTCTTAGACCTCCTGGTTTTTCTTCTTTCTCTGTGATGATGGAGAGTATGCCTTATTCAAGGTTTATGCTGGAAGTTGGGAGCCAAGGAACTTTGCTTGTAAAGGTCCAAATGGGAAATATTTCCAGCTTTACGTGCCGTGTGGTCCCTGAGGAGAATACAACAGACTCCCCTGTGGATGCCTGAAACCTTAGATAGAGGTTATATGTACTGTGGTCCTTTCTTAACACACGTGTGCCTATTATGGTTAATATTGATTGCGAAGGTGAGAGGCTCTAGGTTCACCTAGGAGACAAAACTCTGGGCATGTCGGTGAGATGTTTCTAGACTGGGTTAACTGAGGTAGGAAGATCCACCCTGATGTGGGTGGTGCTGTCCCGTGGGCTGGGGTCTGTGACTGAATAAGAAGGAGAAAGTCAGCTGAATTCCAACCTTCACTGTTCCCGGGCTTCTCGACTGAGGATGTGGAGTGACCAGTCACCTCCCCCTCTGGCCACCATGCCTTCCCCATAGCTATAAATTCCTTCAAACTCCACACCCAAATAAATTCTTCTCCTTTTAAATTTCTTCTGGTTGAGTAATTGATGATAGCCTGAGAAGGTACCTGACTAAGACCCGTGATAAAATCTAATTTACATATTAGGCCAAGTAGGATATTAAGAAAATAATAGTAAATTAGACAATAGCTAGATACCGACACTGTGATGGCTGATCTGGTAATTGGGATGGCAATGAATGGCAGTGTGACAGTTACTAAGCTCCAAGCTGGTGGCATGTAAAGGTGAGTGAGGTAGGCTAGAAAAAGGGATGATTCATGTTCTGGACTGGATGAAACAGGACAACCTGAAACTTCATCAAACACCTCAGAATGGCCTGAAAATTAAAACTTTTGCTTTGCCTGTTTTTAGAACTTTCATTGAGTACTTTTGGGTTGTAAAAAACAAAACCGTGGATCAGGGGAATTCTATACATTTTATCTGCTGATAAAACTTTGGGTTCAGGGTCTAGTTTCCAGACACCTGCTATAAATGGTGTGAAAAGCTCCGAGTGAAGAGTCTGGTCTGATGAGCTAATGCTGGTTCCCGCTCTGTGTGCCAGGGGCAGATCATGTCATCTCTCTGGCAGCTGGGTTTCTTTCCAATAAAACTAGGCAGCAGGGACTGGAAGAGATGGCTTAGTGGTTAGAAGCAAATACTGTTCTTCCAAAGGACCCAAGTTTGATTCCCTGCACCCAGGGAGCTAATGAGGTATTCTCTGGGACTCTGGGGTGTCTGAGTCCTCTCTTTAGTCCAGGTTGGGATCCCTTTGTCTCTTATTAGATGTGAGGACCACAGGGTCCTTTGGAGTCCAGTGCCTCTTGCTCAGTCTTGGGATGAATACCTCTTTAGATAGCTCTCTGATGGTATCTTTTCAGGAATTCCTACCACCAACCAACCGTTCTCTTGAGTTACTGAGAGGTAGCTCTGGTGTGGGTATCTTTTGAGCGGTGTGGGAAACTGAGGCATAAAGGAATGAAAAAGCTAAAATGACTCAGCAAGTCTGTGATGCTCATTGAGAAAAACTTAGTATTTCCAAGAAAGTGTGGGTCGTTGAGGTTATTCTGGGTCTGTCTCCTGGACTTGCAACTCCTTAATGCCAACTATACCCCAAGGCAAATTGCTTAGGATTCTCCAGACCTCAGTTTGCAAATCTCTATAAGTGGGATGATGGTGATGATGGTGATGGTGATGATGATGGTAATGATGATGATGATGATGGGTTGGATGAGATTAGATAAAATAATGCAAGGAAATCATATAAAACACTGCCAGCCACGTGTCATATATGCTCAGTCAGTATCAGCTATACCACTCAGTGCCGTCATCCCATCATCCTACAGCCGTGCTGGGTGTATATCTCTTTTTCATTTATTTTTGTGTGTGCAGTTGTGCATGCATGTGTATACATGTGCATGTGGAGGCCACAGGGTAATACTGAGTGTCTTTCTTGGTCAGCCCCACCTCATCTGTTGAGACAGGGTATCTCACAGATCCTGGGGTTTGTGCCTGGGCTAGGCTGGCGGGCCGGTGAACTTCAGGAAGACCCTGTTTTGGCTTCCCTAACACTGGGGTTACAGTGTGTACTGTCATCTTGGCCTTTTAATCAAGGCTGCGCAGTAAGAACTATGCAGACAACTATTTCCTCAGCCCTTCTGATTTTTACCCCAGACTCATGTTCAGCTTCTGAGTAGAGGCTTAGGCTGAGGGCTTTGTCCCTATCCCGTGTGTTAATTGACTCTTGATGAGGTGGATGAAATGGGAGAGAAGATGGCAGCAGGAAAAGACAGATGAAGATAGGGAGTGCAGGGGTCTGGGAAAATTATACACGAAGAAGGGATAGTTGGGTTCTAAACTCAGCCAAGCTCCAGCATCGACTTTGGAATTTTTAAGTTATACACCTCAAAAGATGGCAAGTTGGAGATGATTTTCTCAGGAGCCTAACAAGAGAACTTGGAATGCTGTTGAACCGGGTGGCAGGAGGAAGGAGACGCCTCTTTGTCTGGATGTCCCTTCGAAGGGCAGCCTGAAGATCACTTGGTGTACAGGGCATTGCTTCTGCGGCTGATCTTAACCAACTCTGACAGGAGGGCAGAGGCCCCCAAGCGAGGTCAGGACCACAGATCCCATCCCAGCAGGTGCCTGGCGGGGAGACTGTGCCCTCCAGATAACCTTCAAGTTCTCATTGATTTCCTGTCAAGCCTTTTCCCACCCCTAGCCTGCAGTGCCCCTGGCACTACCCATAGGTTTGGGACTCAGAACAAGGACATGGATCAGCAAGCTGGGACAGGACCCTCAGAAGAGGTTAATTTGGAGGAAGGCATTGAAGGGAAACAGAATGGGCACATTGGAGACTATCTTCTAATTTTGCTGGTTGCAGCACTGGTTCCAAGCATGGACTGTCCCTTTGGGCATATAAAGCAATGACCAACACTATAAATGGGTACTGTTTACCAGCCCTCACTCCAGAGTTTGGGGTACATAGGTGGCATTGTGGGGCCGTGAGCAAATTCACGTAGAGATGGTGGAGTTGGAGATAGGCCCGCTGTCCTGGGTGCATTGGGCTGGCTGGGGGAGTGAGGGGTGGTCAGAAGTGAGGAGGCATTTCTGCATTCCTCATTTTTAAGTCCTGGGGGCCTCTGCTCTGACTTGCTGTCTATCTGCATCTTTCCATTATTTGTTCAGTGGTGCCGCCTGAACATTTCCTAGAGTCCAAATCCCGTGTTGGGTGCGGGGGATCTGAAGAGACTGGGCCCTGGCTGCACAGGGACTAAACTTTAATTGCACAGAGACAATTAGGAGACAAAGACAGTTTTGTATTAATTTTAAAAACACTATTTTTTATTAATTTTATTTTAATATTTTATTAAAATCTATAAACATAATTGTATTTAATATTAAAATTAAAATGTTAAATTAAAATGGAAGCAATGATATCAATTTATTATTATTATTATTGTTATTATTATTATTATTATTATTATCGATATACAGGGTCTCACTGTGTAGTTCTGACTGGCCTGGAACTTTCTATGTAGACCAGGGTAGCTTTGAACTCACAGAGATTCCCTGCCTCTGGCTCCCGAGTGCTAGGATTAAAGGCGTGCACCAACATGTCTGGCTAAGCAAAGAGAATTTTGATTCTGGAAGGTGTTACAAAAACTAACATAGGATGTGAGATAGCAAGGGATCAGGAAGGAGTGGGGCGGGGGGGGGGGGGGGTGCTGGTTACTGTAGATAATGAGGCTTTAAATCCTGCCAGGAGATCTGGGAGAAGTCTGTGAGGGTAGAGCTGTCCGCATATGCAAAGGTCCTGAGGTGAGGTCACCTTGAAAGAGGAAGAGGAAGAGGTACAGAGAGAATGGACCCCAGCGTGGGGAGGGTGGAGACAGATGAAGAAGGAGGAAAGGCCAGTGGAGTCAGATACCCATCTGGGGTTCTACAGCCGTGAGAGGGACTTCGGATTTATTCTGGGTGCTATGGGAAGGTACTGAGGGATTTAAGGAGGAGAGAATGTCATGGTCCGGTTTCTGTTTTGAAAAGGTCGCTTGGGCAGCCGCGTAGAGAATTGACTGCGGAAGAACATGTTCTTTGTGACTGTGTTAAATGCCAGACCATATCCTCTGTGCTGGGGAGGGCAGCACCGAGGCTCCTGTCCTCCAGCAGCCAAGGCGGGCTGAGCTCTCTTAGTCTGAGAATGGTCTAATTGATGACCTACTCCTTCAGCGGTCACACTGGGGGGACAGCGTCTTGGTGCCCTGCTGGGGTCTCAGCAGACTCCTGCTGTGAAGCAGGTAATCGAGGCATCTTTTCCTTTCCTCTTCCCTCCCCTGTCTCTGTCCTTTTCTCTGTACACCTCCCCTCCCTCCTCTCCCCCTCTCTGCTCCACTCTCCCTTCTTCCCTCTTTCCTTCTCTTCTTTTCTTTTGGCTGGCTTCATGAACGCCTGCTGTTCCTGCCTCCATCCCCTGAGCTCTAAGACTGCAGGTGTGTGATGCTACCTAGCTAAGGAACTAGACATCCTTTTACCCCGTGAAGCTTCTTCTGTGGGTGTGTTTTCTTTTCAGGGAAGGAGTCACCCTGCATAAAGGGGGCATTGTTGCTGCTGTTCGACTTTTGAAAGTTGGTGACATTCTGTACATTCTTTCACCTTCAGAGGAGAGATTTATTTTGTCACATCTAGATGCCATTTGAAAGGCAAACCTTGGGTACCAGTGAAGCTAGTTTCCTTCTTCCTTCCCCAGAGCATCTCTTCCCATCCCCCTCCCCTTCCCCCTCCCATTATTTACTGGAAGAAATTGTCCTGCCTCCAGTCTCCTGTCCTTGGCAGCCCCTTGACTTCAACCCCGAGATGCGCGTGTCATCAGAACATCCAGTGGCAGCTCAGAAATCATGACCAGGTTCAATATAAATTCCGTCTTGCTTAGGCAGCTTTGCATAATAACTCCCTGGAAAGTCTTCACCAGAGGAAGAGGGATTTATTGGGTCTAGTGGGCCTGAACATCCTCTGAACGGCATTGAAATCACAATGAGTTTTAGGGTTCAAATTCTTTGTCTAATATGGCTTTCACCAGGGTCACCCTTGTCCCCAGTGTGTCTGTTCTGGGCCATTATGAAGATCAGAGCCACAGGCTGAATGACTGAGAATGTCAGTGCCTATCCCACACATAGGCCTTGACTAGGCCTCTTGGATGTTTGCAAGGGATGAGGACTTCTGGGGGATGGGCCTGCGACAGGTCAATGCTGTCATTTTAATCCATGCAGCTTCCTGAGGTTTTTCCAATGAGAACCAAGCCAGCTGAGTTAGAGTCAGTTACTGGAGCGTCTCAGCTCTGCCTTTAAAACACAAGTGTTTGAAGAGTCTATGCCCTTCCTCCAGCACTGAACGCCTGGGGGTGAGGAGTGGGCTGGTGTGTGATTCACATTCCAAACCCCCAGAGTCAGCATCAGAACCAATCTCCCAGCCTTGTACCGCCTATTGATATCTTTTACAAACCCCAGTGTGAGAGCCGCTGCTTAGACCATGTTTTTCCGAGAGCAGGGTGATGTGATGGCATTCCTGGCACAGAGGGACATTTCATGACAGGTGGGGAAGATCTATGTCTCTTGGGGCAGGTCTGATGTCTACACAGTAGTCAGTCGGCTTCTGAGGCTTGGAGAAAGAGAAAGGGGTTGGGTCTAATGGTGAACACTGTCTACTTGACAGGATCTAGAATTGCCTAGGAGGCAAGCTTCTAGGCATGCCTGTGAAGGATTATATAGATGAGGTTCATAGAGGAGAGAAGATTTTTCCTGAATGTGGGCAGTACCATGCCACGGGCTAAGACCCCAGACATCAGAAAGATAAAGCTAGCCGAGCTGGGGCACTGGTCCTTCTCTGCTTCCTTACTGTGGGTTCATTATAAGCAGCAGCCTCACACACCTGCCTCCATGCCTTTCTTATCGTGATGGATTTCTC
This sequence comes from Peromyscus californicus insignis, assembly GCF_007827085.1. NCBI lineage: Eukaryota > Metazoa > Chordata > Mammalia > Rodentia > Cricetidae > Peromyscus > Peromyscus californicus. The sequence goes on from NW_026294447.1 coordinate 72,024,451, forward strand.
CTCAAACTGTAAGTCCAAGCAAGCCACATCCACTCATTCCTTCTACTTCTTTGATCAGGTACTATTTTTTTTTTTTTTTTTTTTAAGCAATGAGATACGTAAGTATGTCAGTAGTTTGGCAACTTCTGCAGGACAGCCTGAATTCTGGTAAAGAACTTCTAGAGCTAAGGTGACCCCCCTCCCGCCATTTTAGGACATGGAGAAATATAGTGGGCTGTGATCTTGTAGGAAGTTTGTTTGCAGGCATCTGCTCCTGTGCTTGGAGAAGCTAGGTACCTTCAGGCCCACCCCATGCTCAAGCAGAGGAGGTTTTCATGTTCTGCACATTTCGCAACTGTGACGACACTTCCGTTGGGTTTCTAGGGACGGTCTGTGTTGGAAAACATTAGACTATATGTAGTATTGCACAAGGAGACACATGAATGAAAAAGAAAGTAACTTGGTGAGGCAATTTTCTTGGCAAGAGTATGCAAAGACCCAAACTGGGCGAGCAAGCACACCAGGGTAGGAATTTCACTTCACTTTTTCCCTAGCACAGGGCTGCAACTGTGTCTCATTCCATTGCTGGGAGCTGGACCTCACAGTCCACTGCTATTGGCTAATGTGTAATTGGGGAAGGGTGTTGTAAGTCAAGTTTTAAGAATGTTTGGTATCTAGGGGCTGAGCAGACAGACATGTACAAGGGTTTCACAAGGTGGGTGGGTGGGTTAGAGTGCTGGTCTTTGGGAGACTTGTGATAGGAATTCCACTCAGACACTCACACTCATGTAATGTGTGTGGTTTGGGGACAGGCAAGAATACAATTCTCTGACCCCATCTTCAAGACATTCACAGTCTACATGGGTGGGGAATGGATAAGGAAGACAGCAAAGACCAGCAAAAATTTAATGAAAAAATAATTAGGTAGACTGATGGAGGGGGAGAAAAAGTGTTTTGGGCAGGATAACCGGGGAGTTTTCCTAGAAGAGGCAGAATTTCAGGTAGCCTTGAGCCAGTTCAGATTAGCCAAACTGTGGGTGGAAGGAAATGAGTGTTTTGTTGGGCACAAGAACAAGGCTTCTTCTGTGCAGGAAATCATCAGACGGAGATTAACTTTGATTGATTGATCTTCTACTTATGTACTTCTTCATCTATCAGCTCAGCATGGTAGACTCTCTGTCCTGGGCTTTGGGATAGAGCCACAGATGAGTCTGGCGTGGCCTCTGGTACTTAGAGGAGGCTCTGGGAGTGCTGATGGAACCATCACGCCCCAGCCATTCTGCTCTCTAATGTCTGAGGTTCAGCTTGGGGTCAGAAATTTGAATGGGCTTCTGACAGCCTCAATGTCATTGTCATAGTGAAGTTTCCATGGCGGGATGTCACATGCAGAGGACCAGCCTGCTCAGGCAGTGTTACTGCCACAAAATGGTAGAAAATGGGTTGCTCTCAAGGGGAAGAGAAGGGGAAGATGGTGGGTTGTAGGCACTCCTGCCTGGGTGGCTGGATTCTAGCTTCCCAAGTCCGTCCACAGGCCTCCAGAGCAGTGTGTGTGAATCTCAGGGAAGGTGGTCAGAGTGAGGCACAGGGCTGGGAAGCCTGTAAGGGGTGGAGCTGGACAGGCCTGCCTGATACGGACCAGCCTTTCATACATCTGCTCCCTCAGAGCCTCCACAGCCTGGCAGAAGCATCGGGGCATCCCTGGGAGATACTTTGAGATCTGTACCAAGGAATCAGAGGCTAAAGGAAGTTTTGAAGGAGATTTCTTTTTGCCAGGATGGCTGAGAAGACAGCTATGGTGATTATAGTGAGAGAAGGCTGCAATAAGTCAGATGTTGGGGGATGAGCACAAATGGAGAGATCGTAGACAATCTCACTTTCTCCGCTAAAGTTGCAAGTGGACAGGCCTCGAAGTCACCAACCTCCATGTGCGTGTAACGCTGAGGACTGAGCACACGTATGTAGTGCATGAGTTATGGGCTAAGTGGAAATCCTCCCCTGTGCCGGTGACACCTGGGTGTCAAGTGCAGCACCACCCAACTTCCTGGATACTAACCACGTATCAGGTTCTGTGCCGGATGCTGGGAATGACCCGGATGGAAGTCCAGGACTTGGAGACTACTGGTCTACCCCACACAGGTCACTTTCTTCACACAGGAGTGGGATGTGTCCTGGAGCTGTTCGGTGCCCAGCCTGAGCAGCTGTGTGCTGTGGCGCTGTACATACAGTCTCTGTTCTCTTGGGGTCACAGTCCAGGAAGGAAGACACATGTTAACATAGCCATGGAGTTGGGGTTAAATTGATACAGTTATAGTATTGTTGTTTTGGTTGTAAGGAAATGAAATCAGGGAGAAAGGGTTTTGGAGTCTCTCCTATCTCAACAACCTTCTCTGTTTGAAACATCATTCACTAGTTCTGACTGTTGTAACAAAATACTTATTTCTTGGTTCTGTGAGTTCCAAGTTCAAGATTACATGGGGCCAGCAAAGTCAAGTTCCCAGTAATTCCCAGTAAGGGCTCTTTTCCTGGCTTATTAAGTATGGCTGCCTTCTTGCTGTGTCCTCAAATGTGGGTCTATGGGGACCAATGTATTTAATTTTTCGTTTTTTTTTTTTTTTGAGATGACATCTCATGCATCCCAGGCTAGCCTCAGACTTGCCCTGTAGCTGAGGATGACTTTGAATTTCTGGTCCTCTTGCCTCTACGTGGGATTAGAGTGCTGAGGTTAGAAGTGTGTACAGCCCGCCCCCTCTCCCCCACCCCAGCATTTTTTATGTGGGTTCTGGGGATTGAACTCAGGTCCTTGTGCTTGTAAGAAAAGCTTTTACTGGGGCTGAACTATCCTCTCAGCCTCTTACGTTTGTTCTTCCCTTAATCCTCGTGCCATTGTGCAGACTCCACCTTCATGATCTAAAAGCTCTATCTCCAAATGCCGTCAATCTGGCGGGGCAGGACGTTAGTTTTTTTTTTTTTCATGTGGGGTGACACGATTCAGTCTATCACTAACCTAGCTTTTCTTCAAGGGCCACTCTAGGAACAATACGACATCAAAGGACGTAAAATGGTCCCTTTACCTTGTCACAAACGGCCTGTAGCTTGTGAGGGCTCCTTCAAAGCTGAGTGAGAACAGAGCTATCTACGGCACCTGTTACACATACTAAAATGCAAAGAGCAGGACGTCAGTGCCCTGGAGATGAGTCTAATGTGCGTATGTGGGTGGCTGGGGACTGTGGGCGGCTGGGTGAGACTATGGGGGTTAGGGTGCCAAGCAGGGCGCCAGGCAGAGGCACTTCAGAGGGTGGCGGTGGGAGGGGAGAAGGGATCAGAAATGTCACTGGCCAGGGCTGCTTATCTCTGTTTACAGGCCCAAAGAGTAGGCCAAGGTCCTGTTGTAACAGCAACAGGGGACTTGTGGCCACATAGTGTGCGTGAATAGACAAGAACTCTGGAAAGTGACAGAACTCAGTGCCAGGCGGAGTGAGGGCAGAGGGAGGGCCTTGGGCCAGTGGCCGTGTGGGTGGGGAGCAGTGACCCCTCTTTGCTCCCCCTCCCAGAAGAATGAAAGCTGGAGAGGGAAAAAGGCTCTTGGCAGAAGATGAGGAATTTGCTTTTGAACACTCCCTCTCCCTCTACTGGAGGCAAAGACTGGTTGCATAGTCCAGGATGGCCTTGAACTTGTGACCCTCTTGCTTCCACTTCAAAGATACTAGGGTTGTAGGCATGTTCCATCGTATCTGATGGGTACGTATGTGAAGCATGGCATGACACATGTCCTTAGTTGTGAGTACAGAACCCGTGGGACAGTAAGGGCAAGTGTCTGATTGGAGGCTTGGCGCCAAGCATTATCTCAAGGTGGTAGACAGGAAGTTGAACCAGCAAACACGTTCTCTAGAATAGGAAGTTGGAAGAGGAGCAGAGGGCCCTTCAGGCCCTGGAATTCATCTCCCTATAGATATGCTCAAGAAAGGCCCTTGGAAATCTCTTGAGAGGAACATCCAGTTCTCAGAGCTAGACTGGACCCCTCTGTCCAGTTGAGACCATAAAGGGACCTTCCACCCCCTTCCTTACAAAGGCCCCTGGAACCAGGGGGCTGGTATTCCTGGAATACTGGAAGGCTTTTCAGAGCCCAGAGACTTGTTTTTGCCTTTCTGTTTCTGATTGCAGTCTTTAGTGGCCTGGGGTCAGTTCTTGATGAGGACATCACTCTAACCTGCCTGGTGCCAGCTTCTTCCAGCTCAAGACATCAATCATGCCCTGGTAATCTAGGCCCCATGGTCTGGTACCAGACAGGTGATGACTGAGGTTGGTCCATGCCTGCTCCAGCCTGGGGCACACTGGTCACAACTCCACAAAATGAGTCATATGCTGCCAGCCTGTCCTTGCTCCTTTTGCCCCCTGTGGCTTTAGTGCAAATGTCACCCGTGGGATCCTTTCCTTGTGGGACTTTGTTTATTTATTTATTTATTTTTAAATGCCATATTGGAGAAGACATTTGTCTTCTTTTCTGTTTAAATTGCTTTCCATGGGTTTGGGAGACCTGGCCATCGATTTTCTTTTAGAGTTAGTAGAAAGCTCCGTGAAGATTTTGGCTAATTAACTTTCGGAGAAGTGCCACTTAAGTTTATCCAGGAAGTTGAAGTTCTTTTTTTTTCCCCCCTCCTCCCATATCTTCAAAAATGGCATTTAACTTTTATTTTCAAATCCCTGCCAGTATCCCGTCTGTTCAAAAGTGATTTCCCCGGGGATAGATGATGGTCTAGAGGTTCCAGTCTTTAACACAGTGGGTTAGAGGCCCTTACCATGTAAGCCCAAGGGACCCGAGTTCAATCTCCGGAACCCCTGTAAAGGCAGAAGGTGAGAACTCCGGCACGACACAGGATCTGATAGTTATAAGAAGTTTCATCCACACAAAGATTACACTTTTGAAAATACACATTTCCCCCAGCGTGCCTGTTAGTACTGACACCGAGTGTCCGGAGATCAACTCCGTTTTTACTGCATCCCAGCTCTGTTGGGCTCCATTCGGTGTGAGATGCAGATGCTGGACAAGCTTCACCGTTCACTCTTAGTAAGTTCACTTTCTTGTTCCTCTTATGTGGGCCAAAGCTGTTGGAAGCGAGGAACATGGCAGGGAAATTTGCCTTAAAATCTTACTATGGATTTCTTACATACTGGCTTCCAGAAGAAAGAAATCCTGTTTCCTCCAGGAGGTGAATTTTACCACACCCCCCCCATCCCTTTTTTTGATCTCAATTTTATGTTTATCTTCTTAATTTTTTCCCCCTTAACCAGAATTTCTTAGGTTGAACTAGTGAACATCTTTTTAAAAAGATCATGAGATGAGTCTGGATTGATGGTGGTGCTCACCTATCATCTTGGCCCTTGGGAGGCTGAGGTAGGAACATGGGCTCCATAGTAAGATCCTGTCTGAAAGAAACGGCATGGCTGTTTGCTGCTGGAGACTCTGGGCAGGCTGTGTCATCTTACATGGGTTGAACTGCCTGTAAATGGTTCCGTTCCTCTGAGACACATGGCCTTAGCAGGGGGAACCGTTCAGGCTGGTGTGACACAGGCAGATACTTAGTTGAAAATGTTCTTCATTTTTGATCAATCTCATGGTCCTTGTTAGTATCTTTGATTACATCAGATTACGTGCCGTTCCATTTTATAGCATTTTAATGGGCTTTCAGCTTTCCCTCCCCAGTTCGTTTCCAGCTGTGTGGTTATTAGGCTTTGATGGTAGTTTGGTTTTGTTACTGCTGGGATACCTTCTCTGTGTGCTAGGCCTTCTGTGTGACTATGAGGATCTTCAGAGGTGAAGAGAGGGGGTAGAGGGGTGGAGGAGCAGGGCGGGGCATTGTTTGTTTCTCAGAGACTTGTCAACAGTTAAATTACAGACGAATCTTCCATGACTGCATTCTCCAACTGTAAGATTTTTGCTTTCGATCCTTTGGTAGGAGGCTGGTGAGATGACTCAGTGGAACTCAGTCCTATGACTGAGCAAGCCTTAGGACCTCAGTTCCATCCTCCATGGAAGGAGAGAACTGTTTCTGCAAAGTTGTCTTCTGATCTTCACACAGTGCCCTGCCCCCACACTCACGCACTAGTAATAATAATGATAATATATTAATATACAAAATAAAGTTAAAAATCTTCAGTAGAATCTGATCCATTGATTTTAAAAAGAAGGAACAGAAAAGTCTGCTTAAAACCTTTCTGTCTGGCAAGCAGTAGTGCAATATGCTGGATTAGAACCCTGTGCATTGTGGGTGGGATTGTGAAATGGCTGAGCCACTGTGAAAACAGTATGGTAGTTCTTAAAAAAAAAAGCAAGAAAGAAAGAAAGAAAAAAAAGGAAAGCAGAATTTCCAGATGCTCCATCAAATCCACTCTTGGGCCTGAACTCAAAATGATTGAAAGTAGAACTTGATGTTTATACCCCTACGTCCACAGAGTATTGTGACATGTTTTCTGTAGAGAGTATAGTTACTATATATTCATAGTGACTAGGGCATGAAGGCAATCCAGGTATCCATTGACTGATGAACTGAGAAGCAAAGTATGGAGTATAATACAGTCTGACACCGAAGGACACTCTGACATGTATTATAGCATGGGTGAATCTAGAATGCTGTATGCTAAGTGCAATACGCTGGCCTCAAAAGATCCAAATTATATGAAATACTTGATTCACAGACATAAAGTTGACTCTGTTTAAATTGGGTCACCACCCTGCAAACCAGGATGGTCTTCTATTGTATCTTCAACTCTGGGCATTCTCAAGTAGTATTATTATTAATCTTGTCCTAATTAAAAATCTCTCTCTCTCTCTCTCTCTAAATGCTACTCACATGTGTCTATATGTAGAGGTCAGGAAAGGGCATTAAATCCCCTTAATGTTATAGGTGGCTGTGAGCTGCCTGACCTGGATGCTAGGGACCAAACTCAGGTCCCCTGGAAGAGCAGTGAGTGCTCTTAACAGCTGAGCCTGCTCTCCAGCCTCACCATTTTAATTTTCATTAATTAAATTTATTCTTTGGAAATTTTACACATATAATGCATCCTGATGACTACCACTACCTCTCTTATAGCTCGTCCACCCACATCAAACTCCCCTTTTCCATATAAGGCCCCATCTTCCAATCATGTCTTTTTGTTTCATTTTGTGTCCTACTATGTTTAGGCAGGGCTGTGTGACCAGGGGTGTGGGACTGTGCACTGGGGTCTAGTGGGCTCCCTTTGGTGGTTACACAACTCGCCCTTCTGTAGCATCCCTCAGCAATTCCTAAGGTAGGGGAGTGTCAGACATTATTTAAATACTTCTCTTGTTTTGATCAGAGAAAGTTCTTTTTTCTTTAACTGTGGATTTAGAAGATCCACCTGTGTCCTTCCTTACATGCTTCTTACAACGAATGGCTGAACCTCTGCAGGATGTCTTCACTGCCCCTTGTAGTCTTAGTTTATTCTAAATGCTTCCCTGTTATAATAGGAATCTGGATGTGTTTTGGCAACTTTTGAGAGCAAAATTGTGGGGCTGCTCAAAGAGGGGGCTCTGGCAGCTGGATGCTCTCTAAGTCCTATGCAGAACATTGCTACAGACCACCTCGAGGGGCTGGCCACATCTCAGCATCTCAGGACAGGGCTGGCCACCTTTACTGATGGTTTGTTCTTTGGGGCCTATTTTAAAGGAGCTTCTAAGCGACTTGGTAGATAGGACAGGAAATGGGATCTGGTAGAGATTTGATGACAAATGGGGCTCTTGGTGCTCATTGACTTGGTTATCATAAATGTGGCTGCTTCCTGAGGAGAGAGTGGGGGTCTTCTTCCCTCTGATTGTGTCTACTTTCCCTGGTCTCACTCCTTGGCTCTTTTGCCTCCCGTAGGCTTGGGGACCAGTTCTACAAGGAAGCCATTGAGCATTGCCGGAGCTACAATTCACGGCTGTGTGCAGAGCGGAGCGTGCGTCTGCCCTTCCTGGACTCGCAGACTGGGGTAGCCCAGAACAACTGCTACATCTGGATGGAGAAGAGGCACCGAGGCCCAGGTGAGTCATGCCACCGCTGGGACCAGCATGCACAGGGGCTCCAGTCTGGAGGAAAAAATACTACTGTGTCTGGGAGTGCACACAGCTGGGTAGGGTGGGGGTCAGATAGTACAGATTCTCTAAGGGACCAGACAAGGATGATGGGAAGTATTTATCTCATAGAAGTCCAGTGAAAGCAATCTTCATTTTTCACCCTTGGGTGTCTGCAAATGTGCTTAGTTGTGGGAATAAGGCTTAGTTTTGTCATCCGAACTCTGTCCCTGAGGCTTGTCGCCTGTGAAGTGTGGAGAATCTCAGTATTTACTACACAGACTTTATCGGGATTGAATGACAATATCTATAAGTAACTCAATATGCATATGCTCTAAAATACTGGATATTATTGCTGTCATGGCTAAGATTTTAATCTAGGCTTCTCAGAATAGAATAAAAACCCTGGTGTAGATTAGGGAGATAGCTAACTCTAGAAACGCAGTTTTCTGTGGTCATAATTTTTTATTTTAAAATTTAAGTATGTATATACGTGTTTCCATGTGTGTGTGTGCATGGTGAGTGTGTGTGTGTGTGTATGTGGGTGTGTGGGTACATGTGTGCATGCAAGTATCTTCCTTAATTAGCTGCTCTTCACCTTGCTTTTTGGGCCAGGATCTCTCTCTTTTACCAGTAGCTTGCTGATTCAGCTCGGCTGGCCAGCCAGCGAGCCCCAGGGCTCTGCCTATCTTTTCCTCCCCAGCACTGGGATTACAGATGTGTGCATTCACATGGGTTCTGAGGATTGAACTCAGATCCTGTGCTTTCATGGTAAGCACGTTACCGGCAGAGTCATCTCCGTAGCCGCTGTGTCGATTTCTTCTTTTCCCTACATTTGGTAGGGTCTCACATAGCCTAGGCTGATCTCAAACTTGCTGTGGAGCCGAGCCAAACTTGCTATGATCTTGACCTCCTCATGGTCCTCTTGCCTCTCCCTCTCAGGTGCTGGGATTAAAAGCATATGCTACCACACCTGGCTCCGTATGAGTATAGCAAGCAAACTTTTGTTTTGAAAAGTTTCATATTCATGTAAAACTGGGATAATGGCAGAGAAAATGGAAATCCTCATGGCCCAGCTCCACAACAGTCACTTTCGGCCAATCATTTCATTCATTCTTAGCTGTCACCTTTCTCCCCGACTCTGGATGACTTTGAAGTAGATCTGGGACAACACATCATTTCATGTATAAATACTGTGGACTTAAAATGTCAAGCCAGTTGGGTACAGTGGGACACACCTGTAATCACAGTTTTTAGGAAGCTGAGACAAGAGGACAGCGAGTTTGAGGCCAGCCTGGGCTACATGACAAGATTCTGCCTGAAAAGATAAAGGAAAAGACCAAGCCATCCCACAATCTCAATCAAATCAAACAGTCGGCACTCATCTCTCCAGCCCTTATCTCGCCTGCTACCTCTAGTATAAACCAGCCTCCAAACAGGATTCCTACATTGCACCTGGCTGATGTCCCTCTTAGAAATCTGCAGGCTTTTCTTGGACACACACTCTTTCTCCTTTGTATGTTATTTGTTGAAGAAACTGGGTTGTTTGCACTGTAGGGTTTCCAGAGCTGGATCTGCTGATTGCATCCCCGTGGTGTTATTCCTGTGAATTGATAATTAGGTCTAGAGACTTACTCAGGCTCTCTTCTCTCTCTCCCCTCTCTCTTTGGCAAGAGAAATTCCTAAGTGGTAGTTTGTGCTTTCGTCAGGAGGCGCGTACAGTCTGGTTATCTTCCCTTTATTCATGTTAGCAGCTCTTGATGATAATCATCTAGATTCTTATTCCATTAAGAGTTGCAAAAAAAAAAATGTGGCGTTTGATTGGAGGCCATCTTTGTTTTTTCATTTGTTAGCTCTACAGCTTCTGTACAGGAAAACATCCCCTCATTAAAACTTTGGTTATTATGAGGTGCAGCTGACAGGAGATAGATGGTATTTCCCCTGTATTTACCAGTTTTCAGAATAATGACTTGGTTCCTTGGTATTGTGCAAAGCTGATCAATACAGTTACTTTAAGTGCGATCATGAAGTCGGACTTAAACACATTGGATGCACTTTAATCCATGGCAGCTGTCATTCTGATTGATGGCTACGTGGTCCTCTCTTCAGCCAGTGGGGCTTTGGAAACAGCCCCAGTTCCGTCTGGTGGCTTCCTTGCCATTCCAGTATCAGGACACATGGGTGCAGACTCACCTGGTGTACTTCTTGCCTTAGACCTAGATGGAGCTACTTCTCCTTGGAGCCCTGGCTTCTCATTTTTTTGTAGATGTTTAGAAGCAACCATCTATGCTGTTCACAGCTCTCAGGTTTATCATTGTTTCTCGGAGTTTTCAGTCAGCATAGCTATGAAGCATGTTTTTAAGTGAAATACGCTGTGGAATTATACTATTTCCTAGCTAATTCAGTTTTAAATAGTTTGTACTTAGTTATCTTTATTCTATCTCCCTCTTTTCAGACATTCAACACACACACACACACACACACACACACACACACACACACACACACACACACACTTGGACACACATTCCCTGTGAGTGCATGCATGTACACGTATATCACATACATGCCATACACACACATGTTCACAAATGCATGCATGCATACAACACATATGCAATATACCCCCAAACCAGGATTTAGTGGTACTGACACACTTGCTTTATCCCGTACAGTGCTCACAACAGATACATCAGTATCACAGTAACAACAAGACTATTCATAGGAAGATTACTGGACAGGGTTTAAGACTTCTTTCCTTTTGCCTTTTGTGGGGCTGCTCTTCCTTAGGCTATAGTGTCCAACCACTCTGCCTTGAAGTCATTTCAAACAGTCTTCTGTGTTGGTTGTGACAGTAAGTCTTCTACACGGTTGGATTTATAGGTTTCATTTCGGTTTTACTTATTAGGGATTGCTCTGTGCAGAGGTTCCATAGAATCTCTTTTCTTACAATTAGTTTCTTGTTTTGAGTCACCGTATACCTCCTGGGAGACACAAACACAGCACAGAGAATGCCTGTCTGATTTTCACTCACTGTCCCCTAAGATCAAACCAGAACATCTCCCCAGAAGTTGATGTTGGTGAAATGCATGTACAGAGCTCTTGCCATTGTTTTTTATATTTAAAACAATTTTAAAATTCAAATCTGTTCCCTTCCCCCAAGTCCTTCCAGATCCTTTCCCCTTCCCTACCCACCCAACTTCAAGTTCTTTCTCAAAAGACAGGTAAAACTCCAACACAACAACAAATTCCCAAAAGAAAGAAAACAAAATACTATCCAAAAGGAAATTAAAAAAAAAAACACCAGATCATAGCCAAATAAAAGCACACACAAAAAAAACTGTGAAGTCCATTATATGTTGGTCAACTGCTCCTGAACATAAGGCCGCCCTTGGAGCTATACCCAGTGCCACTCCACTGGAGAAAACAGATTTTCCTTCTCCAAGCAGGTATAAATGACAATCTAGTTGTTAACTTTTACCAGTGTGTAGGTTTTTGTTCATGCATTCATTCATTCATTCAAAAAAAACCCCAAAATAATATATAATATGTAGCATGAATCTTAACAGGCTTTATTAATAAAAACAAACCTGGAGCCAAGTATTGGGGTGAATGCTGGAAGATCAGAGAAGCAGAACAGGCCACAGCTACCTCACTTTGCCAATTCCTCAGTTGATCCTGTTTCCTCAGACTGGATGCCTCTCAGCTGAACTGTACTGCTCAAAAGCCTAAAAGCTTAACCAGGCTCTAGTTCCTCGTCCTCATGCCTTAAATACCTTTCTGCTTCCTGCCATCACTTCCTGGGATTAAAGGCGTGAGTCACCATGCCTGGCTGTTTCCAGTGTGGCCTTGAACTCACAGAGATCCAGGCAGATCTCTGCCTCTGGAATGCTAGGATTAAAGGCGTGTGCTACCACTGCCTAACCTCTATGTTTAATATTGTGGCTGTTCTGTTCTCTTACCCCAGATAAGTTTATTAAAGTGCACAGTATTTTGGAGAACACAATACCACTACAATAATAGAAAACAAAAACTGTCACATTGGTGTTGAACAAGACAAACCAACAGAAGAAAAAGAGCCCAAAGGAAGGCACAAGAATCAGAGACCCACTCATTCACACACTTGGGAATCCCATTAAAACACTAAACTGGAAGTCAGTCTAAGTGCAGAGGACCTGGTGCAGACCTGTGCAGACCTGTGCAGCTTCAATCTCAGAGAGTTCATATGGGCTTTGCGCATGTTGATTTAGAGGGCCTTGTTTTCTTCTTGTCCTCCGTCCCCTCTGGCTCCTACACTCTGCCTCCTCTTCAACAAGGTTCCCTGAAGATCTTGCCATTTTACCACATGTAACCAACACCACAATCAAGACACAAAACCATTTCCTCACCATGGAGATCTTTTTCATACAGCCCCTTTATAACCACACCTCACCTTTTCCTCTCATCAAAGCCTCTCACATCTCCATTGATAAAACAGCTGTCCTCGTAACACGAATTGCTAAATGGTCTTATTAATAAAAAACCTGGAGCCAGATATGGAGTAAAAACCTGAGAGATCAGAGGAATAGGAAAAGCCACAGCCAACCTCACCTTACAGACGCCTCAGTCTCCAAAGAGACCTACTTCCTGTCTACCCACATCTATATAACTTTCTGTTCTGCCATCTCATTTCCTCTCTTCGCCCAGCTACATCACTTCCTCTCTCTGCCCAGCTCTGTCACTTCCTGCCTGTCTGTACAGACCTCCAGACTTTTATGGCTTACTTGTGTTGGAATTTAAGGCTTGTGCCACCATACCTGGCTCTGTGTTCCCAGTGTGGCCTTGAACTCACAGAGATCTGGATGGATCTCTGCCTCCCAAATGCTAGGATTCAAGGCGTGTGCTACCATTGCCTGACTTCTATGTTTACTACAGTGGCTGGCTTTTTCCCTCTGATCCTCAGATAAGCTTTATTGGGGTACACAGATAAAATATCACCACATGTCCTACTGACCGGTTAGCTCAGTTGGTTAGATGGTGGTACTAATAAAACAGCTTTCCTAAACATTTCCTGTCTATTGAGGAGCACATCAGATCATTACACACCATTTAGAGCACTCGAAGAATGCTTATCACAGTTACTTAAAGCTCTGTGATAACTCAGGTTTCCTTCCTCAGAGAACATGTTGATCTTTCCTTCATTCCCAAAGAATACTTTTTATGGCTATAAAATTACAAATGGATAGTCCTTTAGGAATAGCATTTGAAAAATCTGCAACTTCTTCAGAAGGCTTGTGATGAGAAATCTGCTGTCAGCCACATGGGTTTTCTCTTGTAGGAGAGGTGTCATGTTTTTTCACCGCTGTTAAGTTTTTTTCTTTGCTTTTAGTTTTCAAAAGTTTAATTTTGACGTCTTGTAGTAGAGTTTTTTCAGCTTTATTCTATTTGAAGCTTACTTGGCTTCCTGGACTTGTAGATTTTTTGTTTTTGTTTTCTCTCCAAGTTTGAGAAACTGTTGGCTATTATTTCAGCCCCATTCACTTTCCTTTTGAGGTTCTAACAACACACATGCTGGATATTTGCTTCCCGGGCTCTGTTTTTTTGGTTTAAAATTTTATTCCTTTATTATGTACGCGTGCTCTGCCTGCACAAATGTAAGCACCACACGTGTGCAGTGCCTGCAGATGCCAGGAGAGGGCATTGGGTCCCCTAGGACTAGAGTTACAGACAGTGGTGAGCTGCCATGTGGGTGCTGGGAATTGAACCCGGCCGGGTCCTCTAGAAGAGCAGTCAGTGCTCTTAACTGCTGAACCACCTCTCCAGCCCCTCTAGACTCTATTCATTTTTGTTTTTTCAGTTCCTTAGTTGGGCAATTTCTACAATTTTATCTTTCTTTTACTGCTTTTTTTGTTTATTTTCTTCACATTCTGCTGATGAGCTTCCTCCGTGGAGAATTTTTTGGTTCTTTGATTACTATTTTTCATCTCAGTTTTCTATTTGATTCCTTGGATCTTCTGTGTATTTTTTTTCTTTTTCTATTTTTCTTTTATTGAAAATAGTTTTTTTATAGGATATATTTTCATTTTAGTTTCCCCTCCCCCAACTCTTCTGAGATCCTTTCCTATATCCCCTCCCGTCTGAATCCACACTCTTTTCTGTCTCTAGTTAGAAAATAAGATAAGATAAGACAAAACCAAACAATCTGGAATAGGAAAATCACAAGAAACACATAAACATGCACAGACAGACAGGTTCGCATACCCGCGAATCCCATAAAAACACAAACAGTGGAAGTCATAATATATACTCAAAGGAACGATAAGGTTAAAGAAACTAAGGCCTGAGAAAACACTACGAGACAAGGAACCTGCAGAGCTGTCCCCGAGTTCCCTTTGTGGCGGCCATCTACCTTTTCTGAGACTTTTTGTTTTTTTCATCTGTTGCACACGTTCACAATTGATAAAACATTTTTATGATGGCTGCTTTAAAATCCTTGTCCGATAATGCTGACATTAGCACCATTTAGCTTTTTTCTTATGAAGTTGATTAGATCTTGGACATTTTGGCTGTTTTGTTACGAGACTCCAGATGTTATTGATATTTTGTTTTAGGTAGGTTCCTCTGATACTCTGTGTGTGTGTGTGTGTGTGTGTGTGTGTGTGTGTGTGTGTGTGTTGTTACCAGAGGATGAGCATGGGCGTCAAGGTTCCTCATGAGTTCAGGCTTCTCCCCTGGCTCTCTCTGACATCAACACACTAGATATTCTGGACTCATGGAGAGCTTATGCCATTCTTTTCTGGTCTTTGGTTAGAGAACAGGATTTTCTTCCGACTTTTTTTGTTGTTTGTCATTCTGTATTTAGTGAGATCTTCAGGTTATCAGCTTTCCTAGGACCCAGTCCAGGAAACTTGATATAAAAGTAATACCCAGGGAACTCAACCAACCAGATGTCCCTCAGGTCCCAATGTCCTCCACTGGTCTGCTTTGTCACGTGTCGGTACTGGCTTGTTTGACGAATGGATAGTATCTAGTGTAGTTGGCTGTACTTACAAAAAGTATACGATGGCGCTGGAGAACTGGCTCAGAGGTTGAGAGCACTGGCTGCTCTTCAGGAGGACCTGGGTTTTACCATTCTTACCATTCACCTGACAACCTACAAATGTCTTCACTTCCAGTCTCAGGGAATCTGATGCTTACCTCTAGCCTCCTTGGACACTGCACACATGTGGTTCATAGACATAAATCTGGACAAAGCACCCATGCACATTTAAAAAAAATGAAAAAAAGAATAGGAGAATGTTTACCTACTCCAATGTCTAGAAACAAAAATTCTTGGATTTACATTTTCATGAAACGAAAACCTTAACAGCATTATTACATATAAACTGAGCACCCCTAATCTGAAGATCTTTTGTGTGTATGTGTGTGTGTGTGTGTGTACATACATGTGAGATGCTGGGGATCAAACCCAGGTCCACCTGCTGGAAGGACTAGTGTTCTACAGCCCTGAAAATTCAGTATTTTGAGTTTCAGTTTTTGGAGCATTTTTGGACTTTGAATTTTGTGATTAAGGATACTTGATATAGGTAAGGTTGATATAAATACTTCAAGATGTGAAAAAAACTCTGGGTTCTGAAATATTTCTACTTCCAAGCATTTGGGGTAAATGATACTCAACCCATACAGTTACTCACAATAGACTATGCATGCATTTTTGTGTGTAATTTGTTGAGATTTGATGTGTGTGTGTGAAACCATTTGTACAATCCAGATAATGAACATATCCTTGGCCCAACAAAGTTTCTAAATCTCTTTGACCCATTCCTTCTTTCTACCTTTCCTCTCTTTTTCTTGGGGGTGGACCACTGATTTCTTTATATACTGGAATCAACTGCTATGTACTCCTTTTTAGAGGTGGTTATGTCTGCCTTCTTTCACTTAGCATGATTATTTTCGATTCAGCCACATGCTAGCATGCAACAATAACCTCGTCCTATGCCAGGTAGTGTTCTGATGTATGGCTGTCCCACTGTTCACCCATTCACCTGTTGATAAAGTCTTGGACTTCTTTCTAGTTTCTGGCTATTATTAAGGAACATCTGTGTTTGAGTCTTTGCATGGACACATGTTGTAATTCTTCTGGGACAGACAGCTCAATCACAGAACAGCTAGATCACAAAGAAAGTGAGTGCTTAACTTTTTAAAGAAATTGTCAGACAGTTTGCCAAAGTGAAGTAGAGATCATCGCCTCCTGCCGTGTGTGAGGAGGGCTCTGTAGCTTAATGTCTCTGCTAATACGACACATTGTCAGTCAAGAAGAAATTTGGCCATTCTAGTGGATGTACAGTGAAACTTATTATAACTTTAATTTGTGTTCCCCTAATAAATAGTATTGCTGATCATCCTTATATGCACTTACTTGCCACTGAAAACTGTTTTTTTTGTGTCCACATTCAACCCCTCTGTGAACAGATGTGTTGTTCTCATGCTAGCCATTGTTTCATTCTTCACAAATAGCCCCAGCATCCACAGTTTAATTAGCCTCTGACATCCTCTATCTAGAGAATCATCAGACTCTTCAGGTTAAGGGTCCAGTCTTCCAAGACTGCCCCCTTTCATGTGCCAATCGCAAGTCCAGACTGTCCGCGGTGTTTCTGACCTCTGGATACAAATTAGGAGCACCCATGGTGCCGTTCAGATTTGGGCATTTGCTTGAGTGACTCACAGAGCTCAGAGAAACAGTTTACCTATCCGGACTAGCAGCTCATTTCAAAGGATCCACCTCGGCCATCTCCATTCCCTTGGGACTCATTACCACACGGGTCCTCCTCAGCCCTTCCTCTCTGTTCATCTCCATCCATTTGTAATTCTCCAACGCCAAGGATCTCACAGCTGCCATACTTGGTGGGGCACAGATCAGTGCATTGCTCAACCCTCATCAGAGAAGCTTCTAGGTGAAGCAAGTAGGTGATAATTAGCACAGAGACCCACAACTAGACAATGTTCAGAGAGTGAGAGACCTTGGAGCACTCAGCCATGAATGGGGTGTGTTTAATACAAACCTCCTTTCAAGGCTAGGGGGTCTATATGGAAGAGATGGGAGAAAGGCTGTAAGAACCAAGGGTGGTAGGTAATTTTAAAGAAACAACATTTTCTGCCATAACAGAAAAGATGCACATACAATGCACAGAGACTGTGATAGCATGCACAAACCCGCACATCTCAAGTCAGGCAAAAAGCCCAGAGTGAAGGAGGGGACGTGGGCACAAAGTCCCACCCACAACCAAGAAGTTATTTGAAAATGATAGCTGCTGGGAGAAAGAAAAGCAGTTTTCTTCAATGGAGTGACACTGGGTATATCAGCCACACTCCAGGGCAGGTCCCATACTCAGAAGATGGCCAACACAAATCTGACTCCATGTTTTTTAGTGGTTTATTTATCTTTCTTTTCTTTTTCCTTTTTTTTTGAGAGAGAGACAGAGAGAGAGAGAGAGAGAGAGAGAGAGAGAGAGAGAGCGCATGAAGTTCAGTGGTTAGAGAAGTTGAGGGAAGATCTGGGAAGAGTTGGGGGGAGGGAAAGAATATCATAAAAACATACTGTATAAGATTCTCAAGAAGTAAGTAAAAAATAAAAAGGAAAACAGTTGTTAAAAAATGAGCTATGTGAAAGAGGTACCAGGGCAAGGGGTGAGGAGGGACTTGGCCAACTCCAGTTGTGACACTCCTAGTACCTCTGTGTGCTCAACCAGCCAGAGTGCTCTGAACTTCCTCCTGTGGGTGTCTGTGGCCCTTCAGTAGTGGGCATGGCTGACTGTGACGTCGATTGCTAGTGACCAGCTCGACTCCCAGTGCCTCAGGAGATCAGAGGTTGAATGGCAGAAGTTAGAGGCTGAAGGTCTGGAGGAGACGGGAAGCTCCAGCCTGGTAATTGTATGTTTGGTATCCCTGGCAACATTCCCAATCTGAGGCTAAACAGAAACCTCCAATCAGTGGTGATCTTATTAGTGTACAAAAAGATACTTAGGGAATCCAGAAAAGGAGGACTAAAGATAGTGTACGTCTATATATATATATATATCTCCCAGTATCACACGGTCAGTCTACCCACCTGCTCATTGTAAAGGTATTCAGCATTTTTGCCCATTTACAGATTGTTGGATTTGGGTACTTACATGGTCTAGGCACCTTTATCTTTCTCTCTCTCTTTGTCTCTGTCTCTCTCTCTCTCACACACTGCAAATATTTTCTCTCAATCTCTGATTTATATGTTTGCTGCCTTAACAGTTTCTTTTAACAAGCAGAAAGGTTGAATTTTTGTGAAATCCAATTTATCCGTTTGTTCTTTTATGAATTGTGCTTTTGGCAATAGATCTACTGCCTAGTAGAAGGCACGGGCTTTTCCTAGAATTTATAATTTTAGATTTTATTTTGGTTCTATAAGTTGTATGTAGTGCAAAGTATGAACTAGTTTATTTCTGCAGATGTTTTCTTCAGTATAATTTGTTGAAAAGATTAGCCTTTCTTGAAATTTCTTTGTGTTTTTATTAAAGATTAGATGGTCACACATTGGTGGGTCTCCCTCTGGACTCGCGGTTCTGCTCCATTGCTCTGTGTCTGTTTTGACTTTTATCACAAGGTCTGGATTATTGTAGTTTCATAATGCACCTTGAAATCAGGTGATGTTAAGATGGCTGTGGTGGTGCACACTTTATAATCCCAGTACTTAGAGGTAGAGGCAGGTGAATCACTATGAGTTTGATATCAAAGTCTGAATATCAAGGTCCAGGCCAGCCTGGGCTACATAGTAAGATTTTTGTCTTGAAAAAAAAAGTCAGAGCCGGGCGGTGGTGGCACACACCTTTAATCTCAGCACTCCAGAGGCAGAAGCAGTCAGATCTCTGTGAGTTTGTGGCCAGCCTGGTCTACAGAGCAAGTTCCAGGATAGGCTCCAAAAGCTACAAAGAGAGAAACCTTGTCTCGAAAAACAAAACAAAACAAAAAAGTCAGATGATATATTTTTTCAGAGTTATTCTTACTATCCTAGGTTTTTTGTATCCCTGTATGGATTTTACTGTCTTTAATTTCTATAAATCTGTAGCTACATCTGGGGAAGTAGACTGTAGTCTTCCAAGCATATCTTCCCACTTACTAATGTTTAAATTTACTATCAGAGATTGTAGATGTTTTCACAGAAACTTTTTGTCAGATTGAGGAGCAATCCCTGCAGCCCCTGAGAGTTTTTTTTTTTAAAAATGTGAGTGGATTTTGTGTGTTTTCTTTTTTTTTTTTTTTAATGTCTATTGAGGTGGTTTTTTTTTTTTTGTGGCTTGTTAATATGGTGAGTTATGTTATTGGTTTTGAATATTCCACTAATACTGTACTCCTGGGATAAGCATTACTTTGTCATGATGTATTTCCAATTTCTCTATTACTAGCTCCATGTCACCAAGGTTTTATTTACATTTTCTGTCTATATTTGATGAGATATTGGTCGACAGCTGTTTTGTAATGCTGTGTCTGGTTTGAGCATCAAAGAATGCTTCATGTAGTGAGTTGGGAAGGGTGTTTTTCCTCCAAATATTTGGAGGACTTTATCTATAGAATTGGTATTGTTTTCCTTTAATGTTTTGTAGCATTCACCAGTGAACCCATTTGGACCTGGCGATTTCTTAGAAATGTTTAACTGTAAATTTAATCGCATAAGCAGACACAGGGCTATTCAGGTTGTCAGCTTCATCTTGGGTAAGCTTTGGTAGTTTGTCTATTTGAATAAGCTGTTTAAATGAGTTGTGCATCATTGCTCATAGGACCCTGTAAGATGTCTCAGCAAATTACAGCGTGTGTTGCTGAGCCAAACAGCCCAAGTCTCCCTGAAATCCACATGGTGAAGGGGAGAACTAACTCCTGCAAGCTGTCCTCTGACCTGCACACGTGCTCCACGGCACACATGTGTACACACACTCTTGCATGTACACGCACACTGTCTGGAAACAAATGAATAGAAAAAGTTGCTCAGAATATTGTTTTTATTGGTTTTTAGTATGTGTAGAGTTTATAGTAGTGTAGCCTTTCATTCTTATATTGGTAATTTTATTTTCCTTTTTAACTTCTGACTAGAGGCTTTTTATTTGAATTTCCTCAAAAAATAGCTTTTGGTAGCATTAACTCTCTCTCCCTTTCTCTCTCTTTCTTCCCTCCTACCCTTCTCTCCCCCTGCACCACCCCCCAGGGTTTCTTTGTGTAGCCCTGGCTGTCCTGGAACTCTCTCTTAGACCAGGCTGTCCTCAAACTCAGAGATCCACCTGCCTCTGCCTCCCAAGTGTTGGGATTGAAGATGTGTGCCACTACCACCTGGCTTGACAGTCTCATGTAACACAGGCTGGCCTTGAACTCATTATGTGGCCGAGGATAATCTTACATTCAGATCCCCTTGCCTCTACTTCCCAAGGACTAGTATTACAGGCATACTCTACCATGCCTGGTTTTATGAAGAACTGAATCCAGGGTTTCAGGTATACCAGGCAAGCACTCTACCAACTGAACCACATCCCTAGTGCCCCAACTACTCTCTGCTTTCAAGATAGGGGTTTCATTTATTCTGTAGTTGAGGCTGGCCTTGAACGCCTCATCATCCAGTCCCTCCCTCCCTGAGCTGGAATTAGTGCTGGGGGTATAGCAGGCCCACCACACATCTCAACATGCCCATTGCATGAGCATGTTGTTGTTTATTTAAGCAGGGGCCCCTGTAGAAGGACATTTGCTCTGCTACAGTGAATCTACATTTTTACATTTAGGGATTCCTGGGAATGGGATTGATAGGTCAAAGGGGGAATACTTGCAGAGTTTTGCTAGTGATCCTAACTTCTTTATGATGTCACACACCCGGTGTCCTTTGCAGTGGAGCAGAGTGGTAGATGCACTTCTAAGAACAGAATATTTCAACAGTGTAGGAGACAGATCCATGCCAGAGTGAGAACTAGAGATATTGGTACAAAGGCTGGGGTTTGAGGCACCCTTGTCAGGGACATGGTTGAGGTGATTCTTATACCAGACAGTGGTCAGATCTGTGTTTTTAAGGTTACATTGTAATCTTTCTTTTCTTTTCTCCTTCCTTCCTTCCTTTTTTTTTTTTTTTTTTTAAATAAGATGGGATCTCTCTCACTATATAGTCTTGGCTGGCCTGAAACTCACTATGTAGTCTAGGCTGGCCTGGCTTTGAACTCACAGAGATCCCGCCTCCTGAGTGTTGGGATTATAAGTATGCACCGGCCACTACTCTTGGCATAATCTTAATACTCTTAAAACAAGTTCTTTTGACGAATGTACATAGTGGGTCCTGGAGATTTTCTGCTTCTTCATATATTTCATGTGCCTTGTTACAATGCTTTTATGTCACCGGGAGGCATGTTCTCTCGGAATGATTAGAGTTGGTGATGTTGATGATGTGATGTGACAGGAAGTGGTTTGGTGGCCCTGGGAAGAGGGACTTGGGCTCTTTTCCTTGTGGTCTTGGTGTGGGGAGCTGTTTTCCCAGAGAGCAGAACTCTTAGCCTTAATCCTGCTATTTCTGGGCGAACAATGGGAGACCCCTTGAGATTTGGGTAGGGTGGCGAGGATAGCCTTAGTGCATCTGCTATGAGCTAGGCTCCATTAGGATGTGTATGATTTTGAGCTGGTTTCAAAGTTACCCCTAGCCTCCTGATTCAGCCTTTAAACACCTTGTGGAGTTTCTGCCCCAAGGGGAAAGGGTGGTAAATGTCAGCATCCGTTGCTGTGCCTGCTTTAAGAGTAGGGGGGAGATGAAGCTTGGGAACCCTTGGGCCAGAAGAGGCAGGCCACATTTCTATGTTGACAAAGCCAGGGCAGTCTTGACACAAGGGACACCAGGATAAAATCTTAGAGAGGGCAAGCAGGAGGGATGTCCCCAATGATGTGGACTAAATCCTGGAGTGCAGTGCCAGTGCCCAGACTCTCGTCATTTAGGGATGGGTCAGGAATGCTTCATGACCTTGAAAAAAGGGCATATTTTTAGCTAAGCTGAGAGGGTGGGTGGGCAGAGCTCCAGGGTCACACCCCTGATGTGCTTAGGAAACACGCTCCCACTCTTCATGCTCTACCCGGGGCCTTGTGCTCATCTTTCCATCCCTGTAAGGATGGTTCATATGCATGTTTTTCAACCAGGGCCACGGACAGAGCCCCTGTGATGTGAGAAAGAGTTCTCTGTGCGAAGTTTCTTATGCAGGCATTTCCCCAATTATAACTGCCTTGGCATGTCTCTGATAGTCTAGTTCAGATTTAATGGTTCAAGAACTACTCAACGCCCAATCTTGGTGAGGAATTCCCAATGCATGGCACGACCTGTCTGTAAATGTGAAGGCCATTAACAAGCCATTTTGGTGACATCCGATGGGAGTGAGATGTGGAGGAGCTCTTTAAATGGGACTGATGGCCCTGAGAAGAGCCTCACGGGTGCCTTCCCGTTTGTCTGGCTTGGGTGGGACTGCAGACAGGTGATGGATGGCCAGCAGCGTTTGGATTCTTCATCTGTGGTCTCTGATCCTGTCCTCTGGCTCCAAGCAGACCTACCTCCTTCTTGTGTTCCCATTTCTCTCTGGTTCCCTCAGCATGAGTGGGGACGTGGGATGGAGGTGATTACTGGTGACTGTTGGGAGAGAAGGTGGACAGACTGGCCTAAGTTCTGGGAGGTAAAACTGCATTCGAAAGAAAGGCAGGGTAGCACAGGTGTCGGCTGACACACTGCCCTGTGAATGTTGAGTTTTCTTTCCATTACAGGGAAGGTTGGGTTGCAGCCGTGGGTCCACCTTTGGGATGCTGTGGAAAAAAACCTTCCCATCAGGGGACTTCCACCCTTTGAATCTGGCTGGAGCAAGAGGGAATCACTCAGTCCTTTTCTGCTCCACTTAATTATTTTCCTGTGCTTTTTTTTAAAATTCATTTTTTCATTTTACATATCAACCACTGTCTCCCCCCCACAATCTTTCCCCCATTCCTCCCCCCTATTCACTCCTCATAGGGGGTAAGGCCTCCCTTGGGTAGTCAACACAGGCTGGCATATCAGAAGAGCTCATGGACTCTGAACTGACAGCTGGGGAGCCTTTCTGGGACTGAACTAGGCCCTCTGAATGTGGGTGACAGTTGTATGGCTTGATCTATTTGTGGAGCCCCTGACAATGGGACTGGGACCTACCCTGGGTACACGAACTGGCTTTTTTTTTTTTTTTTTGGTTTTTCGAGACAGAGTTTCTCTGTGTAGCTTTGCACCTTTCCTGGATCTCGCTCTGTAGCCCAGGCTGGCCTTGAACTCACAGAGATCCGCCTGGCTCTGCCTCCCAAGTGCTGGGATTAAAGGCGTGCGCCACCACCGCCCGGCGCGAACTGGCTTTTTAGAGCCCATTCCCTATGATGGGATACCTTACTCAGCCTTGATGCAGGGTGGAGGGGCTTGGTCCTGCCCCACCTTGGCATGCCGGCCTGTGCTCTTTCTATGTCACTTTGTCCTTGTTCCAGTTCTTCCTAGCTCAGGCCTTGTCAGAGATACTCAGACCCAAACTTGAACCACGTGCACAGCCAGGTATTTGTCTGCAGTCTGCTGGCCGTTTAAACCACAGGCTCATCATAGCAGAGTTTTCTCTGGAACCAGTTCTCCCAGCAAGCGTGCAAATTTCTGCCTGAGTGTGCAAATTTCTGCCCGAGTGTACCTGTGGCGCCTGTACTTTCACGCAGGCAGAGTGTGGGAACTCGGAGCTGCAGCTCCAGGCAACCTTGCTGCTGTTTGCACAGGGGGTCTGTGACTGGAGGGGTAGCTGTGGTCTTGCTTGCCAGGGAGGATTGGTCCCCTTCTTGTCCCCTCCCTCCTCCTCCATCTTCTCCTCTGTACCCACCCCAACCCTAGGCTCAGTCCTCAAGGCTAACTTCCCTGACAGTGACTGTGGCTCCCTCCTTTCCTTCCTCCTCCCTGCCCTCCCCACCTCCGCCCCCCCCCCCCCCCACAGGCCTTTGAGTTATGGACCTCCTGTTCTAATGACATAAACAACATCAGTCTCACGGGCTCTGCTCTTCCCTCCGTAAGTGCAACTGTGGGGTGGAATGTGTGGGTTCAGAAGGGGCCCTGGTGTCTGTCAGCTTGTCAAGCAGGGTGAGGAAAGGAGGCAAGGAGCTCTAGGGGAGTGCTTCGGGGCCCATTTACTTGTTGAGACAAGGTGGATTCAAAGCAAAAATGAAAAGAGATGCAGGTGTCCATCCTGGTGGCTGAAGAGCCAGCAGTGGCAAGGGCCGGGTTGTCACATGGGCACAGGGGTCTGAGACTCATCTGTATCAACCAGCTTGTGGTGATCAGCAGCTGACCCCTGTCTAGTCTTCATGGTTGCAGAGAGATTCCTCTTGAACATCAGTTAATTCCCACCATACTCCCCTGAGGTAGGCTTTACCGATGATCTGAACTTACAGGCGGGCTCTGGTGGGGCTGTGGTGTTTCCTAATGCTCATGCATATGAGATTCTTCTGCACCACAGGGCTTCCCCAAGCTAGGAAGTAAAATCAGCCCCTCTGCCACATCCACACTGTTGCTAGCCTTAGCTCTTTAGGAGAGTGGATGTAAGCCACCAATAGGGTGGTTTCAGTAACACTAACCCACAGAGCAGTGATTACAATGTAGAGAGCGTATAGTACCCAGGCATATGCGAACATTTTTTAATTTGGGCCCCTTAGACCCTTTGAGAGGGCTAGTCAGGACCAGCTTATCCTTTAGCAGCCTCGGTCCAGGTTGGAAATACCAGGAATCAAAGGGGATGGGGCAAGAAGAAAAACCACAGCACAGAGATGGCCACACAGATGTGGGCGGGCTCAGAACTAAGGCCAGCGCCCCCCCCCCCCCCCCCAGAGGCCTTGCATGGCTTGTCAAACAAGACATTTTCTTTCCTTGTTCTGGGAACTGAACCCAGGGTGTACATGGTAGGTCAGGTCTTTACTGCTGAGCCATATCCCCAGCCCCTCTCGAACGGTTTGTGTCTTGGTGAATGAATACCCTGGAGCCAGGACTATCGGAGCCAATGGTTATTTTTTTTTTCTTGTATTTCTGAGTCTTGTTTAGTTCTGGTTGAGTTTATATGATGATTCCTAGATGTGCCTGCCAAGTATGGTGTGCTAAATATAGGGGACACTAGAGATGGGATGATTCCTGCCATCCCAGCTCTTTCAAAACCAGTAGGGGAGACACTAGTATGCAGGCAATTAATTATACTACCTTGGGGGAATACAAGGAATTTAGGATCCTACAGGAAAGGCCATTAAACCAGTCTTGGTATATCAGAGAACACAGGCAAGCAGCTAGTAGACGATGTTCAGGCCTCCAGATGTTCTCAGTAGGCATTAAAACAAGCGATAAAGTTCCTTAAAAACAGTTGTTGAATTCTCTTAAAGGCTTACCACCCTTCAGATCAGAGGTCTGGTGTAGATTTCGGGCTCTGGAACTTCTGAGTTCTTCCAGGTATTTGCCACTTCATCTGATTAGAGTCCCTAGCCCCAGATGAGTGGTGATTTCCGGGACTTGTTCTGTGATGTGGAGGAGTGGGCCAATCCTTGGGTCCTTGCTAAGATCCTGGGGGACCTTCCCCAGAAGCAGCTTGACTGTCTGGGTGGGGCCAGAGTGGATGTATCTATCCAGGAATGACCGGGCCAGAGATAACATCTTCCTCAAGTGAGTCACACCAGAAACATGGAGCCATTGTGAGGAATGCTTTCTCTCAGAGGGAGGTCACAGCTGCCCCTGTCTCAATGTCCAGGGAGCTCAAGATGACTTAGATGATTCATTTAGCCTTTTATCCATCTGGTGCAGGCCGATCCTTAAACCTTCTGACTCCAACCTTAATATTTCCTGAGAATCAATGGGGTGGAGATACAAACCTCCAATGTATTCACCATTCTGAAAAACATGGGAAGAACTGTATCATTAAAATGATACTTAGCATACAAAGTTACGTGGGCATTTTGGTCCTTTAATGCTGGTATGGTTGCCAATCAATGGAAACCATTTCCCCTCTTAATTGACTTTGGGTATCTTTCTCATCGCTCTTCACCTTGTCCTTTGAGACAGGGTCACTCAGTGAACCCAGAGCTTGCTGTTTCAGCTCTACTGACTGGCCAGCAAGGCCCTGGGACCCCTCTGTCTCCATCTCTCCTCCCCAGCACTTGGGATTATAGACATGTGCCTTCTAGTGCTGGGAATTGAACTCAGGTCCTCACGCTAGTGTGGCAATTGAGTCATCTTCCCATCCCCATAATTCTCTCTCTCTCTCTCTCTCTCTCTCTCTCTCTCTCTCTCTGTGTGTGTGTGTGTGTGTGTGTGTTATGTGCATATGTGTATGCAGGGTGCTTGGCATAGGAACGAAGCTGGTGGTGTTAGAAGCCAAATGCAGATAGGGACTGCTTTTGGGAGATAGTGTATACTTGCTCATCCTATGGACTTCTTCCCATTTCTGTGTATGGGGCTTGGCACGTGGGCCAGGAAGTCTAGGAACACATGCTATACCAGTGGGTGTCCAGGGCAGGTCATACCTCCACGAGTTGCCCCTGCAAATGGCCCAAAGCTGATAGTAGTGGGTAGGAGGATGCTGTAAGCAGATCTTGTGAGGCCATGTCTTTGAAACGCTTCCTAGTCAAGGCTCTCACTGGCTTCTGCTGATCCTCTCTGAAGGGAGCTTGTTTAACTTGGCCCTGGACAGAGGGACAGTCACTGCAGGGCCACTGCCTTGCAAGCCTCGTGGCTTACAAGTCTCTGCAGGCCAGATAATACCTTTCTGCTAAAGGTGGTGGCTCTGCCTGGCGATGGGCCTGCTGAACATTCTGATGGACTAGATAGAGGTCTGGGAAACGCCTTAGATTATACCTTAACTCAACTGTGGACCAGCTGGATGACACTAACAAGTTGCTTTACCTCTCTGGGCTCTAGTTGTCTCTCGCTGTGAATGGCAGGTTAGGCAGGGTAGTCTGTGATGTCCTTTCTGGTCTAAAGCCTTTTATCTTTACACTGTGTCCGTCCACAGGCCTTGCTCCGGGCCAGCTGTACACGTATCCTGCCCGCTGCTGGCGCAAGAAGCGACGATTGCATCCACCAGAGGACCCGAAGCTTCGACTCCTGGAAATAAAACCTGGTAAGTGCCCTGTGGAGCTCAGCTGGGCCAGGGGTAGGAGAGTTGACGAGGCCTGAGCTGCCCATGGCGAGACTCACTGCTCTGGTGTCTACGTGGCGGTTTCTCGGCCCGAGGCTGCAGATCAGTGGTAGAGACCTTACCTAGTTTGCTCAAGGCCTAGAGTTCAACCCCTAGACTGCAAGAAAAGGAGAAACAAAGTAATAAACAAAAATCCCCAACAGGAGGAGTTTCTGGCAGAAGAATGGTACCCGTGTGGTACCCAGAGATGTGCGTAGGCTCACTCTGTGTGTAAGTATAGTCTGTTGTCTTCCCAACTTCTCTGGGTTTTGGGGTTTTGTGCCATCTCTTTTCTTCCCTCTTGCCTCCCTTGAGAAGCCAAGCAGTGGTAGGGGCTAGGCCTCAGTTTCCCTCCCTTACCAGAGCCCAAGGAACAACAATACTTTGGTTCAGATCCCTCTCTTCCTTGTAGCCTCAACAAAGACACCCTGACCCAGGTATATTTTCCCAAAGAGGCCAGGGTGTCGTGGGGACCACCTCACACACACACCTGTGTGACTTTCTGGAATGAAAAGGCTAGCTTGTTAAAACTAGAACTTGCTTTGGGGGGGGGTGGCGAGAGAGTCAGGTTGTCAAGGTCACCCCTGGGGTGCAGGCTTCTTTGCCTTGACTCAACTGGAACACTTCAGACACGTGGCTGTCTTCACATCCGTGTCTGGCCTGCAACGTGACAGAGTCAAGGCGAAAGTCATCTCACCCCAGACCTCTGCTCAGTGTGTGGGGTCCTTGGGTCCGATGGAACCCTTTAGTGCTGGGCCGGCTGCTCCTGCTTGGAGTCCACCCAGTGAATGGGTCAAGATGACGGAAGAAAACGACTTACCAGTGACTGGCCTGTTATCCACTTTCCTCAGTGCGATCACGACCGTGAGGTCAGCACAAGTACTGTCCTCCCAGCATGCATCAGTCTAGGGATGATGGCGGTCTTTTTGGCATTTTTGTTCTATGCTCATATGTTTCTTTTTGAACTGCAGTGTGTGTTCGGCACTTTCCCATCTCCCTTTTTGACCTAGCCACACTTCAAGTACCTAATAGACACACATAGCTAACGGAGCTGTGTGGGTCAGTGTGGTTCTAGGGACACACAGAAAGTGTAACCCCAAGCAACACCAGCAGCGGTAGTGGTGGCATCTGGAATCAGCATGAGTTTGAGGCCAGCCTGAGTTATGTCGTGAGTTCTAGGTCAACCTGCGCTACATGGGACCCTGTCCAAACAAAAAGCAAACAAACAAACAAACCCCCCAAAACCAACAACAAAAATGAAGGAATGCACTGGGCGTGGTAGCACACACTTTCAATCTCAGCACTCTGGAGGCAGAGGCAGGTGGATCTCTGTGAGTTTGAAGCTAGCCTGATCTATATAGCAAGTTCCAGGATAGCCAAGGATGCACAGTGAGACGCTGCCAGAGAAGAAAGAAAGAATGGGAAAAAAAAATAATACTTGGCAAAGGATGCTGTAAGATCAAATACATCTAGCTCAAATGTGTAAAAGGCATCATTAACCCGTTTCTTTACAGTGGTCTAGCCAGGTTAAGAAACTTGTTCGAAGTCACACAGGAATTCCTATGGGCCCGGCAGGGAATTCAAATGGCTTGAGTTCCTGTTCAGGGCTTTTCTGCTGCCTCAGAGAGTTCTCTTTAGATGTTTACTTTATGATTATAAAATTAATATATGTATTGAATATTCAAATACACGAGAGAGAGTTGCAATTCCTTTAGTCAGAAGTGCTGGAAGCTCAAACCTGACTAGCCTAAGCCAAAAATGGAAAACTGATGCACAGAACAGTAAATCTGGGTGCCCAAAGTGAGGGCTGTATGTCTTGTGGTGTGTGCAACATGCTCTTCTCCTCCTGGGGAGGTCCCAGGCTTGGCACCCAGCAGGACAGCCCCCTTCCCCAGCTGTGGCAGAGAAGCCCTAGGGAGGACGGAATAGCTGGCTGGGTTTTTGTCTGCTCCACACATTCTTGTCATCCAGGGGCCTGAGTCACCACCTTCCTCAGCAGTGGCTTCTGATTAGCATAGTGCTTGGCAAAGCCCTTTCCAAAGCTCTCCTGGTCAGCAGGCACCTCACACTGGGGCTCAGGGAGGGATGGCGGGGAACAGTGTTCTAAGCTTATTTCATAGGTGAGAGCAGTTATGTGGACAGAGCCAAGAGTGTTTACTGTGGGGATCGTGTTTCAGAGAAGTCATGGACCACCGCTCGTGGGACTGAGGCAAAATGGGATTTTTGATCTATCTGCAGATGTTTACGCTGGGCATCCTGGCCTCCCAGCATCTGCTTCCTGTCTGTGGTTGGGTGGGAGGAGCTGTGTTTATAGGTGCTGGAGACTTGCCTCCACCACTTGGGCTGCCATGATGGTTGAGGGAGAAGGCAGCAGGGTTGGCGGTTTCTGGTAGCAGTTCCCTCCAGCACACAATGGCTCTTTGGGAGACCTTTGGAAAGACTTCCAGAGTCTCTGCTTCAAGTATGAGGTGCAAGTGGCCGTACCAACTTCAGGGAAGAAGGCCCACATCAAAGATGCTTAGTGTTTTAGAGCAGGGCCTGCTCTGGAGAGAGGAGCCACGGCTCTGTGAGTGTGGGCCCTTAGGGGTATCCTTAGCCCCCGTGGGTACAACTGCGCTGTCTTGGGAGGCCTGTTCTTCCAGCCAGGGCTCAGGTGCTGAGAGACAGTAAACAGCCCAGCTTGAGAATCAGGAACTTTAAAACCATACACACTTCTCAGAGACATGTGTTCCCGCCCTGTGAAACCATACCTGCCGTGAAGCCCGTGAAACAAGACACCCCAAAACCCAAGCCTTTGGCCACGTGCTGGTTACTTCCCATCCTTTTCTGAGTCGGTACTGCCAGGTCTAGCATGGTGCTTAGAATGCCTCGGCAAGTGGTGAGAAAAGATGCCCAGGAGTGGCCTTGGCCCTGGGGTCAGTGCCTTAACCTAGCACCTGGAAATGGCCAGGATGAAATGCCATCAGAGCAGCATGCCGTGATCTTCCCGGCGATGACTCAGGCTGGCATTTGAATTTATGTGTGTGTGTGTGTGTAGTGTACGAGCATACATGTGAGCGTTCATGTCGGCGTTCATGTATACCAAAGCCAGAGATCAGTCTTGAGTGCCATTCCTCAGGAACCATCCACCTTGTTTTATAAGACAGGGTCTCTCATTGGCCTGAAGCTTGCTGATTCAGCTAGTCGGGCTGCCCAGTGAGCCCCAAGAATTCTCTCTCTGCCTCCCCAGTGCTGGGGTTACAGGGGCATGCCGTCCTGCCTAGCTTGTAGAGCTTAGCTCTTTTAAATGTCGATTCTGGGGATTGAACTCAGGTCCTCAAGCTTGCACGCACGCACTGTACTGACTGACCTAACTTCCCATTCTAACACTTGGGTTTTTCAAAAGAGTCAAAGTTTCAGGAGCATCCCTTCAACACGGGCCTCAGCGAGCACACAGGCACCTTTGGGCAGTGTACAAGGTGACATTGTCACTGGCTGGATTCCCACAAAAGGATGAAGAGCGCAGCCCCTCTTCAGTGCCCTCATGGGAGATGCAGTCTCTGTTTTCATCATTTATAAGATGCAGTTTCTACCTAGGGAACCTCTTCCCTTTTCTGGGGTATGTTCTCTCTAAACAGGTTGATTTGGACAATTTTTTTAAATGGCCAGCTCTTAGTTTTATTCCGTTTGGGTTCCAAGAGAGCTCAGAGTTTTGATCGATACCATTGAGTGTGACTCAGAGGGGAACCACTAATGGAGTCTCTGGAGAACTTAGTATATAATTCCTCTTAGGTCAGGTGTGTGTGTGTGTGTGTGTGTGTGTGTGTGTGTGTGTGTGTGTGTGTATGTGTGTGTGTGATGTGTGTATAAGTGTGTACATATGTGTGTGTATAAGTGTGTCTCTGTATATATGTGTATATAAGTGTGTGTATATGTATATGTGTGTCTCTGTATATATGCGTGTATGTATGTACATATGTGTGTATAAGTGTGTGTCTGTATGCATGTCTCTGTATATATATGTGTGTGTGATTGTGGCAGTGAGGGAAACAGAAGGAGACGGAGAGATATGGTCCTCTTCGCCTGTGACAGAGGAGGGAAGTCTTAGCACCTTCAGCGTTTGACAAGTACTGACTCAGAGCTGGGAAGATGACTCAGTGACAAGTTTGCCACGCCAGCACCTCTAACCTCATGCCAGGGAGGCAGAGGCAGGAGGGTCTGTGGGCCTTGCTGCCCCATGGTAAGCCTGTCTCAAAAAGGTGGTGTGAAGTGGAGGTGGAGGGCCAGCAGGATGGCTCAGCAGGCGAGGGTGCTTGTTGTCAGGCCTGATGACCTGAGTTTGACCCCAGAGCCCACATAGTAACAGGAGAGAACATACTCCCACAGGTTGTCTTCTGGCCTTCACATGTGTGTGTACACACGTGCACACACACCCACACTCACACCCACATAAGAAAACAAAGAAAAAATGAGATGGAGAGTGACTGAGGAAGAAACAAATGTTGACCTCTGACTTTCACACACATGTGCACACATTTGCAATGTGCATTGATATACACGTGCACATATATACACATATATATGTATATACGTATACAAACATGTACATAAATACACACATGAACACATCCACATGTACACACAAAGCACAGGTCCATTGGACTAGACATTCTATTGCTGGTGATATGTCATGCACACACTGTCTTAGTTACTATTCTATTGCTGTGAAGAGACACCATGACCAAGGCAACTCTTACAAAAGGAAGCATTTAATTGGGGCTGGCTTACAGTTGTAGAGGGTGAGACTATGTTCATCATGGTGTGAAACAGACAGGCATAGCAGTAGAGCAGTAGCTGAGAGCTTTACATCCTGACCCACTGGCAGCAGGCAGAGAGAGAGAGAGAGAGAGAGGGGGGAGGGGGGAGAATGCCTGGCATGGGCCCAGTGGTACACCTCCAACAAGGCCACACCTCCTCATCCGTTACAAAAAGTTCTGCTAACTGGGGACCAAGAATTCAAACATAAGAGACTCTGAGGGCCCATTCTTATTCCATCTACCATACATAGTACGTGCTATTTAATTTTAGATACATATTATCTAAACTATAAACGTATTTCCTTAAATATGGTTATTGTGGCATTGCTCATAACCACAATAAACAAAGCTTAGAAACTATTATGGAGCCCTTTGACGGGGCCTAGTTAGTTGCATATTACATTCATAAAGTGCAATATTATTTTGCCTTTTAAAAGTGTGACTTGAAGGCCAATGAGGTGGCTGAACAGGTAAAGGTGTTCACTGCACAGGCCAGGTGACCTGAGTTCGATCCTCAGAACCCATGTAAAGGCAGAAGGAGAAAACCAGCTCCACAAAGTTGTCCTCTGACCTCCATATGTGTGTCGTGACATATGTGTGCTCCATCATGCACACACACATGCATACACATATATAGCACGAATTGTTAGAAGGTCTTATTAATAAAAACAAACCCGGAGCCAGGCATTGGGGTGAACGCTGAAAGATCAGAGAAACAGAACAAGCCACAGCCAACCTCACCAATTCCTCAGCTGATCTTATTTCCTCAAACTGGAAGCCTCTGTGTCCTCACCCGAATGGATCTCAGCTGAACGGCTGTTAGAAGCCTTAAAGCTTAACCAGGCTCTAGTTCCTGGTTCTCATGCCTTATATGCCTTTCTACTTCCTGTCATCACTTCCTGGGATGAAAGGCGTGTGTCACCATGCCTGGCTGTTTCCAGTGTGGCTTTGAATGGATCTCTGCCTCCTGAATGCTAGGATTAAAGGTGTGTGTGCTACCACTGCCTAACCTCTATGTTTAATATAGTGGCTATTCTGTTCTCTGACCTCCAGATAAGTTTATTGGGGTACACAATATATCAACCACACACATATGTACAACCCCCCACAAATTTTTAAAAAGCGACTCAAGAAAATCAAAGATGTCTAAGATATAAAGATAACTAGGAAAAATAATTTGTGTAACATCATATATAATCTTTTTTGGATAATCTTGGGGCCCCTGTCGACACCATCCTGAAGCACATTCCACCACCCCCCCCCCCCCCCCCCCGTTGGCTTGTGGGAGGAGGACCCTGTTCTGTGTGGACTGAGGGTCGCTGCCTGGAACCAGATTGCCCCATGCCATGAGCATCCTCCATGTCAGATCTTGCATGGAGAAGGAGGAGGGCAGGCTACAGAGCATCATGCCAACCCTAGGGCTTGTCTTCCTGTCCTCTTTGAGGTCCTGGCACGGCCTCATGGGCTAGGTGTGAGATGGCTGTCCCTGTGTCTGGACTGAGCTTGGTGGCTGTCAGGAAACCAGGTGTGGACACAGGAGGGGGGGGGGAGGCTGTATTTGGCAGTCTAGGGAAGGTTCTGGCTTGGCTCCCCCGCACTCCCTGAAGGACACAGCTCATCTTCAATGAGGAGGCTCCCCACGTGGGGACAAAAAGGGCTGCCTTTAGGTCATTCGTTCCTGGTCAGAGTTATGACCGGATGGAGGGGCTCCTCCTCAGTCTGGCAGCTTTCATTCCACCTCTCTGTCACTGTGAACATGTCACCCCTCCTACATCTATTTCTTGTTGGGAAGACAAATGTAGTGTGGGGTGGGGTTGGAAGGGGCTTCGAGCTGGGAAGAACTCTTTGGAGTCTCAGGGTATCCATATTGTCCTGGACCTATGCGTTTCTCGCATTCCCCGCTCCTATCTCTCTGGAGTGAAGGGCCCGCAGGCTCCCACTGGCCTGGTGTCTGAAGGACAACAC
This sequence comes from Peromyscus californicus insignis, assembly GCF_007827085.1. Lineage (NCBI taxonomy): Eukaryota > Metazoa > Chordata > Mammalia > Rodentia > Cricetidae > Peromyscus > Peromyscus californicus. The sequence continues at coordinate 72,058,467 of NW_026294447.1, forward strand.
CCACAGAACCGCTTCTCTGCCTGACAACTGAGTGCAGTGTTCTCTGGGGCTTGCTCTTGGTCGCAGAGGCAGAACAAGGCGTTTTGCCACGTAGAGATGTCACAATTCCTGCAACAGGAAATCTGGGGCTAGTGAGAAGCCTCCTCCTGGTCACCCAAGAACTGAGCTCTGTCCTTGAAAAGGGGAGAGGGGCAGGTGGTGGGCAAAACTGGCTCCTTCAAAAAGGAGCCTTCAACTTTTTTTTTTTTTGGCCTGGCGAAGTAAAGAAAAAGGTTGGTAGCAAACTTTTCCTTAGTGTCCCTCTGGATTAAACGCTCAGCGAGCTGAGCATCTTTCAACTCCAGACCGTTGGTCCCTGTGGTCTTGGGAAGATATTATCTTCATTTTAGAGGTTGGGAAACTGTGGTGCAGATTAGAAGGTTAATTTCTCAAGGGTGCGTGGTGAAGGCGGGAAGGCGCACTAAAGGGAGCAGGTCGGGACTGGCATCGTTCTCTCCAGGACCCGATGTACATGTTCATCCAGGTGCTTGCAGACTCACGAGGCTTTGAAGGTCTGGCTGTCCCCTGCTCCCTGAGATCCTGAGGCTCCCGTCAGTCAGCGCCTCTGGCCTGCCACGCTCGGGCACCAGCAGGCTCTTTGCTTCCTTTGCTGAACTCCAAGGGTAACGGGAGGGAAGGCAGCCAGAAACGAGTTCTGGTTCTTTCTCCTCGTTTCTTGTTTTGGGCAGCTTTTCAATGACTGGGGATGAATGACCAGGATATACTTACTTCCCTCCTTGGGCTGCCGATGTTGGGGGGGAACCGACAGGAAGGCGGGAGCCCTGAAGGAGACTGTAGCTCAGGATGCCCCCAAACACAGAAAGCCATAAGCCAGCCAACAAGTCAGTTACAAAGACCCTCAGAGGGGTATCCTGAAGGGAAAGGTCCAGGAGGAGGCCGGAGCCTGCCGAGGGTGCTGTCCCTGCCGCGCAGAACTGCCAGAACTCTGCAGATGGGAGCAGGCTGTGGCCAACTTCCCCAGCGTTTGCAGATCCTGCATCTTAATTAGTTCCCTACTGTCTGTGTACATGGCCCACATTTTAATAGTCTCTGGGCTTCTTCCACCATTTGCTCTCTGATGCTTGATGTGATTTCTCTTCTCCCCAAGACAGTTCCCCCCCGGTTCCTCTAACACCCTCCCGTCCCGGAACAGCTTAAGGAACGCTGATGTGCCAAGCATGTAGGTTGAGATTGATGGGGCTGTCGGCAGGCTCCTGTGCCCCCCAACCCTCCCCCTCTGCCAGGCACTCTTCAGATGGATGAGTCAGGTGGGGGTGGGCACAAGTGAAGGTGGTGAGGAAGAGACAAGCAAAGCCCGGGGCTAGGTGTGAACCAGTGGTCAGTGTGACCTTCTGCTGGGCCCGCCGTGAACGCTTCTGTGTCCTTCCGAGGGAGAAGGACACCGGCTCCCACCCCCATCTGTCAGTGTTTATCTGCCTCTGTGTGGGGGTGTCTGAGCTTGGGATGGCCGGGAGAATGGATGCCTTCAAGTGCATCAGGGGAAATGACCTGTCATTTATCTCTTTCCTGCGATGTCAGAGCCTGCAGCCATCTATCCCAGATGCCTGCCTCGGCTGCCTCTCCAGCTCCTGGTGGCCCCAGGAGTAAGGGGAGCTGGGGAGAGGCGGGCAGGCCTCCAGCTCACTTCATGTTGCAACTGTCTGTGCCCCTGGGACCTGCTCCTGGGCTCCCCTGTGGTCTCAGGGGCGGAACTGGGGTTGACAGAATTTAGGCGTCCTTGGCACAGCGTGTGCTCCTTGGCAAGGGACACAGGCCTGCAGCTGGAGGCGGGCAGCGTAGCTGCATGGCTGCTGCTGTTTCTAAGGCTTCATTTTATAGCTGGGCCAGAGAGCCATGTTTAGAGAAGGGGCTATAAGCCTGAGAATCACTTAAGTCTGCCATTACTCCCTCCCCCCCCCCCCGCCCCACCTCCCGTACTGCTGCTCACTGACAGGTAGAGAGAGGGCAGGGACCCATCTTCTTCTTCAGCTGCATCGCTAGCAGCCAGCACAAAGGCCTAGTGCGTGGTAGAAGGATGATACAGAGTTGTCAAATGAGGCTGGGAGAACATACTGAGTTCCCTTTGTCCTCTCACAGACGAGGGAAGCTGAGAGAGCGAGGAGGAGAAGAAGCCTTGGCCCAGAGCTGGGCTTCCCATCCAGCTCCATCATTGTCCTGGGCCTCCATTTAGTCGTAGGTTGGAGACCCCTTTCCGGTGCTCTTTCCTCTTCTCATCATCTATTGGAGAGAAACCACTGAATAGATATCCCAAGGCCTGGGTTCAAGTTCAGACTCCTCCAACCACTAGCTTTGGGAGCTTGGGCGAGTTACCTGGATGATCCCGACCTTGATTCTTCACGAAGAAGCTAATGGTGGCTTCTTGAGGGCGTTCTAAAGACCAGGTGGCAGGGAGGCAGTGTGAGGAGGCCCAGCAGCGTTTCCCCTCCAGACGCTCTGGAGTGAGCCCAGGGGCCTCCACTAACCCCGCACCACTCCTCAGTGTCAGCGACGAGATTGTTGCTGACAGCTTGCCGCACCGCAGGGAAACTGTGCTCTGTCTTGTCTGGAGCGGGAACACGTAATGCCTCTGAGTTTTTCCCCAAAGCCTCCTTCTAGAATCTTCTATGTTGGGGAGAGTTCTGGGAGCCTGGCTGTGGGACCCACTGTCTGCTTTGACTATAGCGGCTGTCCTGCCATAGGCTAGGGCAGGTAGTAGCACTGTGATAAGCTAGGGCAGGCCCATTTGCCCAAGCCTGTCCTCTGCTCTGGTGGAAGCTGGTCTGTTTTCTTCTTGGAGAACCATTCCTCTGTGGACTTGCCCAGATAAGGATCTACTTCATCTTGGTCCCTTCAGCGAGAGACATCTGGCCTTGGGACAGATTTGTTATGTAGGGAAGCCTCCTTGCTTGGGGACCAGGGGACTCCTGCCCCAGTGTAATCTGGATGGGTCTGACAAGGAGATTCTAAGGTCCCTGAAGACAGAGACCTTGGCCCCTGTTCAGCCAGCTCCCTTCCAGGCCAGGCTTATCCTGGGGCTCTGTATGTCGTATAGAACCTCCTAACTGGTCTCCTCATTTTTGTACCCCCCACCCCCCGCCTTCAGAGTGATCCTGTTACTATACAAGCATTAGCCTGCTACTCTGCTCAGAACCTCCCGTGGCTTTACCATCTACGCTCAGGGTGGAAGCTGATGTTCTTTGCTGCCACCTACGCAGCACTTCAAAGTCCCCATAACTCCCTGTGCGTGTTCCAGGCAAATGGCAGCTTCAAGGCACATGCACAAATGGCTCTCTACCTGTGATGTCATTGCGTGGACATCAGAACAGGCTCCTTCTCACTTCTCTTCCAGGTCCGTGCTTTCCTGGCCATGTTTAAAAGGATCTCGACCCTCCTATCGCCCCCACGTGCCGCTTTCCCAGCCACGCCCTGTCTTTTCTCCAAAGCACCGGTTACCCAATTGTCAGACCGTAGACTTTACTCACTCATTTTTTATATCCCTCTCCACCTGTATCATCTCTTAGGAACTTGAATGTAAGTTCCATGAAGGCAGGGATTTTTGCCTCATCCACAGCTGTGTCCCAAGCACCTGGTACATAGTAAGTACTCGGCCATATCTGCCAAATCAATGGACAAAGCAGGGTGCCGTCGACCATGCCACTGCTGGGTCTCCTTCAGCGCTGCAAGGGCTGCCCCTGCATTGGGGCAGGGGCCATGTCTCTGCTTGGAGCTCCATTCACGCTCCACCTCTTCTGTCCCTTTAACTGCTCCAGATTCCGCCTGGTGGCTTCTGCCCTCCCTGGGCCGTACCCATTCTGGGGAAAGCTGGGTCTCACCATGCCTGGTGGCCTGAGAGTGCTGGAAGTTAGGGAGTTCGGTATGAGGAGCACAAGAACAGGAGCATAGAGGCAGAGGAAAGAAGGGAGCCTAACTCTGGACCATCTCCTGGGCTCAGACCTTTCATAGCTGCTGTCTCATTTGGTCCTTAGTGACAGTGGAGGTGGCTTTGTTCTTTGAGTTTTACAGATGAGGCATTCAAAGCCAACTGTGTGGCTTAGGGTGGTAGAACTGAGATTTCATCCCCAAATAGCCAACCCCTTTGAACTGCTTTTTACTTATTTGCAGACAGGATCTCATGTAGTGCAAGCTGGCCTTGAACTTGCTGTGTAGCCAAGAATGGTCTTGAACTCTTGATCTTTGTTAAGTGCGTGTAGTCACATCCATTTTATATAGGACTGAGTATAGAGCCCAGGGCTGCATGCATGCTAGGCAAGTACTCTAGCAACTGAGCGACAACCCCAGTCCCTATTTAGTTTTAACTTTTCCAAGCTTTATAAAGGTATACTCGAAGTGGTGTGTGTGTGTGTGTGTGTGTGTGTGCGTGTGCGTGCGTGTGCGTGTGTGTGTGCACGTGCGCACGCGTGTTCCTGGAGGCCTTGGGTATGGTAGGCAAGTGCTCTAGCAGTGAGCCACATTCCTCTTCAACCTGATGTTTGATATATGTGGACACTGTAAAATGACTAGATAAGACTAATGATCGTGTCTATCACCTCATAGAGTTGCATTATTTTTGGTGGTAAGAACACTCAGATCTACTCCTTCAGCAATTTTAAGTCCAACAATACATTATTAATAACCAGTCACCAAGCTGTTCCATAGATCTCCAGAATGCATTCATCCTACCTACCTGAAACCTTGGGACCTTCTCCAATGGGTCCCACACACCGTGGGAAGGCCTCCTCCACTCAGTCTATTCCCACTACGATGCATCTCTCTGCCCTTCCTATGATGCAGCACTTATTCCTCCTGTGGGCCGGCCCAGTAGTGACTTCCTTTGATGTCATGGATGTTTCTTTGTGCCTCAGGTCCTGGAAACTGCTTCCCTGGAGCACTGATCTCAAATTCTAGAACTTACTTGCCTTAAGGTGCCCTCTTAGAGGAGTGTGGGCAGTCACAGCGAGGGCCACTGGGGCGGGGGAGGGGAATGATGGTTCTCCTGTTGGGGGGGGCGCTATCCTGGGATGCCAACCCAAGCTCTAGCAGGACCTGAGAGCTGCAGCCTGGGTGACAGGTCCTCAATGAGAACCTCATTTATTTTGAGCTTTGTGAGTCATAAACCAGGAAGTCAAATGCAGGCCAGAAAAGGGATCCATCTGCTTATTCCCTGGGCCTACCACCCTTGTAGGAAATCAGGTCTCTGGTCCCCATGCCCTACCTTTTCCCCTTTCGCTCTGTAGACTGAAAGTCTGCAGAAGATAAACGAAATCCTGAGCTTTAAGCTCCTTGCTCCTTGGTGTAAGTTGATGTATAAATCCAAGGACATATGATGAACTTAAACTCCTCAAAATAATAAGCACCCAGAAGAGAAAATGGCACATTTGTATTTTTAAAGGAAAACTAGAGACAGGCATTAGAAAACCACCACCACAACAAAAAACCCCTGAGCACTCACGCGCTAGCAAGAGATTTTTTTTTTCTGTTGCCTGTGGGCTCCCCCGCCCCCTTTCTGTACCATGACTCTATCTCCAGGCCCCTGTGTCAGAGGGAGCCCATGATGGATAGACGGATGGATGCGCCTTGTCGGGGTGTTTCACCACAATTTCCCTTGGGGCAGCCTGTCTGTTGGCAGAGCCCAGCCTCCCGAAAGATGGTATCTCTTTGCAAACCCGACAGCTAACAGACAGCTTCTCTCTTTGTATATTTCCCCAAAGAAGACCTGTCTTAATCTGTTTTTTTTTATGCAGCATATTTTATTATAATCCATATATGAGTTGGAGGTTCCCAGCCCTCCATCCTTAGCCTAATAATGAAGGAGAAGGAGTCAGAGGCTCAGGGAGCCTGTGACATCCAAGGCGTTTGCATTTTTAAATGACCTGGGATTTAATTACTCACTGTGCTCCAGTGTCGTACTTTCAGGCTCATCTTGACTGCGCCCTGTTAATGAGCTCAGTGGCTCCAACAACCCAGTGGAAGCTTTCCTTTTGGTGCATTGGGTGGCAGGTTTAGGGCACCTGTGTCAAAAGCTTATGGCTTTGATCTGCACCCGAGGAAGGTTGCCCTGTCCGGAGCCTGGGGAGAAGCTACAGTGCTTCACTGGCAATTTCCCCCCCCTCTGCTTTTATTTGTGGTGTGTGTGTGTGTTTCTTTTCTCTTTTGACTTCCGATGCTTCAATCCTTGTTTGTCTAAGAGGTGTTCCTTTTTTTTTTTTTTTTTCTTATTTGGAAACTGATTTGCTTCGGTTTGCACAGAAGCTGTCTCTGGTGTGATGGATCGTGCTGGAAGTCACCCAAGGAGTATCTCTGTTCCCAATTAGAAGTGGAGGCAGAGCTGCCTCCGGGTCCCAGGGAGGTGGCTGGCTTGGGTGACAGCTGCTGCCACTCTGGAGAGAGTAACGATCCATACATAGGTTCATATCCCTGTGTATAAAATCAGACCGATTTAAAGATGAATTATATGTGTGTGTGTGTGTGTGTGTGTGTGTGTGTGTGTGTATGTGTGTGTGTGTGTTTTGGCCCATTTTTTTTTTTTTTTTTTTTTTTTTTTTTTTTTTTTTTTTTTCTTACTTAGTTTTTATTCATAATCATAAACTTAACTCTGCAATCCAGCTAGACTTGGGAGGGGAATGAGGAGAATATGGAACCCAGAGAACTTCAGTGAGAGCGGAGATTACAGGGTACTGTGAGCAGATGGGGTGGGGGCGCTCTCCTGAGCTACAGAAGGAATGGTCTGGTGGGTAAGAAGCCCGCAAGTCGAAAGAATTAGAGTTGTCCACAGTCGGAAATGGTGATCTTCTTGCTGGTCTTGCCATTCCTGGACCCAAAACGCTCCATGGCTTCCACGATGTTCATGCCTTCTTTCACCTTCCCAAAGACCACGTGTTTGCCATCCAGCCACTCAGTTTTGGCGGTGCAGATGAAAAACTGGGAACCATTTGTGTTTGGTCCAGCATTTGCCATGGACAAGATGCCAGGACCTGTATGCTTCAGGACGAAGTTCTCATCCTCAAATTTCTCTCCGTAGATGGATCTGCCGCCAGTGCCATTATGGCGTGTGAAGTCACCACCCTGGCACATGAATCCTGGAATAATCCTGTGAAAGGAGGAGCCCTTATATCCAAATCCTTTCTCTCCAGTGCTCAGGGCGCGGAAGTTTTCTGCTGTCTTTGGAACTTTGTCTGCAAATAACTCGAAGGAGACACGGCCCAAGGGCTCGCCATCGGCCGTGATGTCGAAGAACACGGTGGGGTTGACCATGGCTGCAGCAAGCGGCGACAAGGGGACAGCGGCGTCTGCAAAGCCCCATTTTTTTTTTTTTTTTTTTTTTTTTTAATGTTAAATGTTTGATGGTTCCTGTCGGGGTTATGTGGTCTTCAACTTTGTGTGAGGTTAAACAAGAGAAGCCTTTTAAAGAGTCACTGGATCCTATATCCAGATGAGCCATATTAGAATAAGATTGAATCAGTAACATTCCCAAGGGTTCCCAGAAGTGTGTGTAGTGTGTACATTGTGGGAGAGCTTGGACCTGTCACCTTTCTCCTTGATGTGCTCTGGGAACCCCCTGTGGTTAAGAGGCAGAGAATGTACCCTCTGCTGGGTTGTCTGGGGGGATGGGGTTAGCCTTTCATTCTGACTAGCCAAACCTTTCCCACAATGCTTTGTGAACAGGGTTTGCCAGAGGTCAGCCTGAATGCCGCTCATGGAATGGTACTCCACTGGGCATTAAGCAGGCAACATTAAAACCATGTTTAAATTCTGTCCACTTACTGAAAGCAAGAATCTCCCTAAGCATTTCTTTTAATGCTGTAAAGCTGCTCTGTTTGGTGGGTAGCCGCTAGCCTCATGTGGCTTTGGAGCCCTTGTCTGAATTTATATGTGTTATAAGGGGAACATATATACCAGTAAGGTCTAAAAGACTGTAAAACATCACATCTGTTTTCAAATATTTATTTCATATTGATATGGTAGTATTTTGGATAGAGAAAATATGAAACTTAATTGCACCTGTTTCTTGTCTTTCAAAAACATGACAACTAGAAAATTTAGGATGATACAAGTAGCTTTTACTGGATTTCTATTGGACCATTAACATTAGTGATTAAAATTTTGGTTATAATAACTTAACAGCATTTGTGGGACACTCAAACTGTCCAGGTTCTTTGCACATACTACCCAATTTAGGACTCAAGTTTTAAATAGAATGAAACATAAAAAAAAATCAACATGCCTCCCATAATGTTTCACATACTAGGTTTTGGGGTGAATCTTTTGGGATTTCTTTATACATACTACCTTCCTTGATTTTTTTCAATGTCCTTCCATTTTTAATGCTTTATTTTATGTGCATTTTGTTTTACCTGCACGTATGTCTGTGTGAGGGTGGATTATATTTGGAGATGGATTACAGACAATTGTGAGCTGCCATGTGGGTGCTGGGAACTGGAACCCAGGTCCTCTGCAAGAGCAGTCAGTACTCTTAACCAATGAGCCATCTCTCCGGCCCCTACCTTGTTCGATTCTTGTACCGACACTATGAGGTACATGCCTGTATCACCGCATGTAACTCATCAACAGAGACTTAGGTTAAGAAACTGCCCCAAGCAAGACTTAATAGGGTTTGACTTCAAGTCTGTTTCAAAATGAAGCTATACAAGCCAATAAAATACGTTGGCAATTAGGGGAGAGTGATGCCACTCAGTCGATGTGATGCAAAGCCCCTCTGTGTCTCTATGCTTTGCTTTCTTCCTGAAGGGACTGGACCTCAGGTGTCACTGGCTATCCCTTGGAGTCTTTCGCATGTTGGGAACCCGCTGCATTTTCACTACTTGGGTTCCCTTTTCTCTCTTGACTCTTACCTTGTGCATGCCAGCCCATGCAGCTAAGGAGGACCAAGTACAGAGTAAACGATGAGAGGCAAGATGGAGGCCTGGTTAGCGGGGGGGGAAGGGCAGCGGGAGTGGGAAGTCCACAGCCCACGGGAAATTCTGCATGGACTGGGGAGGGAGGTTAGTTTTGGAAGGATGGAGAGCTCTTGAGATTTTCTCGCAGAGCTCGGCACCATGCTGCAAACTGCCGGCAGCCTCAGCGGAGATGTGCCTCTCCTCCTGAAGTCTGAAAACCACAGGGAGGGCCTAGGGAGGCAGTGGGCATGCACGAAGCTTTGGAAAGACACCTTCCTTCTTCCTAGGAAGAGAGAAGGGGCTGGTGGTAGAGCCCTTTTAGCATGATTGGGTGGGAGGGTACGGAGCTCAAGACTGGACTTTGCCCCTCTCCAGTCCTGTGATAGGTGGTAAGCAGGTTCTAAACCTCCCTGCGCTGAGCTGCCTCCTCTGGAAAATGGAATAACTCTCTGCTCTGCGGTGTGATGGAGATTAGGTGGCATCTGGAAGTGACAGCGTCTGCATGTTGGATGTTTCTGCTTCACCTTGTCCTCTGCATGTGCACCCAGGGCACCAAAGCCCTGATCCTGGCTTTGCCTGGGCTTGTTCTTTCCTGATAAGGTTGTAACGAGTCGGGGTTCTTGCCATGATCTTTACCAGGTTTTGAAAGATCATCTGATGGCTTTCCTGCCTGCTCTTGGTGAAGTTGCTTGACTTCTCTGAGCTACAGTGACTCACTTATAAAAGGAGATGGAATTGGATTAGATGACTGGACTTTTCCTGCTCTAAAACACGGTGCCATTCTGGAAATCGGACACATTTATTGTCAGAAGGTTAAAGGATAAATTCATATATACACATAAGATTATTTTAAGTTTGAGGGATGGTGACCCGCTGCTTGACTGAGGACAGGACACAAGGCAGCAAACCTTAATTATTTGGGATAATTAACACTCGACTTAATTGTAACTCCATCACACATGCCTTCCCCGATTCTGAAGTAAAGTAGCTGCCCCCTCACCATTTCCCTTTGTAGAGATAGTTCATAACTGCATCTTTGTTTTACATTTAACATTTTGTAGCTGCATCTTTAAGTCATCCAAAGACAGAGTTCTGCCATTATTTGGTCACCTCCTGTGTCTCTAGTTCCAGCACAGTGGCTGTCCCAGGACAGGTGCCCAACAGATATTTACTGGTCAATAGATGATGGTAAAGTTTCATTGGTGGTTGATCCAGTGCTTGTGTTTTTTTTTTAAATTACATATATGTGTGTGTGTGTGTGTGTGTGTGTGTGTGTGTGTGTGTGTGTGTGTGTGTGTAGGTGAGGTTTGAGATCAAGAAGAGATTGGAAGAAAATTATATGGTTAAACCAAAATATCACTTAATATCTTAGTTTTCTGTTCTTAAAAAAAAGTTAAAATTCTCCGTGAAGAGCTTGGGGAGCACCTCAAGTTCGGGGAGCACTTTGGGGAAGAGTCAGAAGCTCTCTCTGGTCTCTCTCAGGAGCAGATTGCCTCCAGCCCTATCTTTGCTTAACTGCCCAGTATGTTAGCCTTCCATGACTATAAGAGAATACCTGAGATATTAACTTACAAAGAGAATGAATAATTTTGGCTTATAGTTTTCAAGATTCTAGTCCCTGGCCAGGCAGACTCGGCTTTGGGGCTTCCCTAGATGTCAATGATGGAGAGTGTGTACCTGGAACAAACTGCCTGCCTCATGACCAGAAAGAGAGAGGGGAGGAAGAGACCAGAGTTGTACAATCCCTTTCATGGATATAATCCTAATGACCTAAGGACATTTCCCTCTAGTACCCATCTCCTAAGGTCCCTCCATCTCTCAATAGTGCCACCCTGGGAACCAAGCTTGTAGCATCTGAGCGATGAGGGGAGTGAGAGTTTCTGCATCCAAACAATGGTACCCGCTGGCTCACAGGCCCAGCAAGATAACTCCCAATGTCTATAGAAAAATGCTTGGCAGACCTACGTTACTGATTTCTCCAGGGTTGGGAGCACTGAAACTCTTGCTGTGGTTTTCTCTATGCACGGCAATGTAGGAACTCTGCCACTCTGGAGTCCATTGGACATCGCTGTCACTCTTTTTCCGTTGGTTTGGGGCTTCTGCTTCCCCTGTGAGTTGAGGAGAACAGCCTCCCCGAGGCTGATAGCTTTTTATGGAACAAAGCAGAGTCGGGCAGCCAGCACGGCCAAGGGGAGACCTTGAAGACACTAGTGAGCAGACATCGTTGGTGTGCTTGAACATTTTCAAACACCCCGTGCGTGGTCCTGGGCACTGTTCTTCCTCTTAGTAGATGGAGAAATGGGCTCCAGCTCTTTCAGCATCCTGTCCTGGGTCATAAGCCTAGAGTGGCAGAAGCAGGACTGAGACTCGGGCAGTCTGATCCTACCTCTAGAGGGCGCCCTCTCTGTTCTACCTCGACTTGCCCCAGGGAGTGGGCAAGATCGAGATCTTCTCTGGGACTCTGCGCTGGTGGGGAAGCTGAACCCAACGCCAGTGTTCCATGGTCCTGTTTGTCAAGAGGCGATGGCATAGGCCGTTTGAGTCCTACCCAAGAACTCTGCATGTTCCCCAAGATCACCCTTCTTGTCTCACCTGCCTCTGGGTGCCTCACCTGTCTGTTTGTCTTTGTTTTCCAGAAGTAGAGCTGCCCCTGAAGAAAGATGGCTTTACCTCTGAGAGCACCACATTGGAAGCCTTGCTTCGTGGTGAGGGTGTGGAGAAGAAGGTGGATGCCAGAGAGGAGGAAAGCATCCAGGAAATACAGGTACCCTGCACCTGCCAAGGGAGCCCCTGAGCATCACCACCGGGTGCCTCACTACATTCTAGGGACAGGGTTGCATCTGTGTTACCAGATCCTTGTGACACCATTGCCAGGAAGCTCAGAGCTTCCTTTGAATTGAAAATCCCAGGGGGGAAAAATCATTGTTCCCTCCAGTCTGTCCCCTTTCCTGGGTCCCCTGTATCTGTACTCAAAAGGTATCTAATGAGTCTTCTGAGCACCAGGTACTGTGCTGAGTTCCGAAGACATCATGGGAACAGGATAGACTGAGTCCTTGCCTTTGTGGGATGAGCAGCCCATCATTTAGACTCAAGGGTTGGGGCCCCTGCCTCACCTCTGCCCCTTTCCTTACACCCCAGCATGAGCTCCAGCTCATCAGAACTCTCAGCCCCTCCCATCTCACCCTCTCAGGCAGGAATAGTTGCCTCAGTCCTCATGTGTCCACTACCCTCTGTGTACACCACCTGTAAAGCTCTTAGATAGCACTGTGATGACGGGCACCTACCATTTCTCATCCTCAATATGTTTCAGATCCCTGTTAGCTAATACTCTGTGGGGTACAAAGCATTATAATAATAACAGTTAATCCTGATTGAATATTATTAATAATTAAATATAATTAAATTATATTTTGATTAATTCATATTGTATATTAAATTTTTACATTTTATGTCATACATCTCATATTTATTCAATTTATATTCAATTTGACATTTAATTTGATTGGCTTGTTAATTTATTAAAATCTTCATTAACAACAACAACAACAACAACAATAACAAATACCATTTTGGTGCTTTGTAAATACCTGCGTGTTCGGGACTGTGGTGCATTGACTGTGATGCACTCAGTCCTTGTGCATGCCAGCATGAAGTTGGCTTTCCATAAGGACCCTGGGCAAATTGGTCTGTCTTACGCTGCTCTTCCAGTGGTAAGATGAACGGTCAAATCTTTTCCACTTAGTTGCTGCCACCTGACGTATTTGTCCCCACCTCTCTTTCCTCAAGCTGTAGCCCTCATGGAGATCCTTGCTGGTTTGTACTTAGCAACCCCGGGGTCATCTTTGATGCTCCTGTCTGTCTCACACCCAGCATCCCATGCGTCAGGAAGACCCCCCCCCCCCCCCCCCCCCCCGTCGGCAGTGTCTTTAGGAGGAATCAGCATAGCCCATTGTCTCATATCCCTCTTGCTGCCCTGATAACCTCACCCTGGTCCCTGATCTGAGCCCCTAATTGCCTTCTCAATGGTCTCTCCACTCATGCCCTAGAAAGTCTTTAAAACAAAGATCTCTTTAAAAGCCTGCGATTTTTAAGCTCATCGCAAAATGGAGAGGAAAGTGAAGGGATTTCTTGGAGCTTAACCGCTCCCATTATCAACACCCTCCATATCGGTTTCCACTGGTGAGCTGCCTTCACCAGGCCTTTCTCCCCCAGAATTCATGGATTATGTTCGTGTTCACTTTTGGCATGCCACATGCTGTGTGCTCGGACAGATGTGTAATGATAGAGTCCACCATATATAGTGCAATACAAGTAAATTTCGCTGCCCGAAACCAACGGTGCCTTGCTACTCGGCCCTTCCGCTCCCAGCCCCCAGCTACAACTGTCTCTCCCCACCCCCACAGTCCAGCTATACAGGTAGCCTTTGCAGATTGACTTCTGTCACCGAACACACAGACTCTTCCTCCGTGACTTGTCATGATGTCACAGCCTGTTTCCTTCCAGTGCCGAACACTATTCTTCGGAGAGGATGGATGACCAGAGGGGAAGGGACTCTTTCCATGGCTGCTCATGCCTGAGTGAAAACAAGGGCCTCTTGCCTCTCTCAGATGGGATGTGCCCTGGTGGTTGGCTCTGTGTGGGAAGTCCTTCCCTAGACATACAGGGGCTCTCACCTTACCTTTGGGTACCCTGACTGCTGTGATTAACGCTATACCCTGCACCCATCTCATTCCTGTACTCTGCTTTTCTTTGTTCTTTTCATACCATGCCTATTGCCATCGAGTATTCTTTGAATTTTATTTCTTTGTGATTGTTTATTCTCCTGGTGGAATGTAAACTCCCTCCCTACCCCCAAGGTGGGAAGCCTCTGACTGCCTTCCTCACTAATACATCTTTAGCACACAAACCCAGCTCGACACATAGGTGCACAAAGTGCCTGCTTGAGTGGATGACTGGGGGGGGAGGGGGGGGCTCGATTCTGATCTTCCCTCTGTCCCACATGCCCTGCTTTGTTATTTCAGTCCTAAGCACAGCTCTGCTTATATCTCCTCCTTCCTAATACATCTTTTGTACAAATCCAGCATGGTAGACATGGCTTCTTGGCTTCTCCTTCATGCTTTAGGCTAGTATTCAGACTCAGTGTCTCCTCTTCCTCGATCTTCTCCCCCTGAGCCTCTGGTCTACTGTGCTTTCTTCCACCTACACCGATTCCATTCAGCGGTTAGGCCCAGCCCCAACCCTACCTTCCCCATCAAACCTTTTTTGGTCCCCTATAACCAGAGTAGTCTCTTTTTAACTTAGGCATTTTTGACACTTCCCACTTTCTTCCTTGTGTGTGTTTCGCTAGTCACGAATTAGTTCCTGTGTTTGGACTTGCAGAGTTTGAAGCAAGGTGTGTCATCCCTGTATGACCCACTGCCTCATTGTTAGTATTCTTGCTCCGTTAGTGTTCTTTGACAGAGTCGGTGACTGATCCAGAGCCGGTACCCAGAAGCCTGGATACCTAGGGACATGCAGCCCCTCTCCTGTAAAGCTGGGAGCAAATCTGAGCTGCCTTCACGTGGCTCTGGGCCAGGATACCCGCTGTCTCTGTGTGGCCATCATTGCATCAGCCCTGGTGTTGGCAGTGTGGCCACCAGCGCACAGCATGGGACTGCGCTGTCTAGGCCGTATGAGGCTGAAAGTAGACCACGAACCACTTGAGTTTAAGTCCTTATTGACTTCGCATTGCAAAACTCCATATATAATAAATTGACGGTGTACTTTCTCATTCATTTTTACTCATTAATTCGTGTATGCTTTTGACTGACAGATGCACTTCTTTTGAACAGGGACTGGGGTGCTGGGGGCTACTCGAATTCGAGTGTGTCACGCAGTTAGAAAAACAAGTGAACACATAAGAGAACCACAGTTTTAGGATAAACGAAGGCCAGTAGGAGGAAGCAGCGTTGAAGGAGGGGCAGAGCTTAGGCCTAAGGGACGTGCCTTTAGCCACAGTCCTGCGGGATGACGGGAACCACAATGTAAGATCCCTGGAGTAACAGCTCAGAGACAGGTCAGTGCCCATCTTGTCCAGTGAGCAGATAGAAGGCCCTGTGGACAGAGTGCAGTGGTTGGGGTGGGGAGGCAGGACAGGTGGGCCAGAGCCAGACCCTTCAGGCCTCGGGAGACCTAGCTGTGGCTCTCTGGCTTCATGTGCGATGAAAAGGAAACCATTTGGGGGGTTTTGAATTTAGATCACCAGGGCAGTGAATTTAGAGCTCATGAAGATTCCTCCCTTCCTGCCCTACATGGAGAGGAGACGGTGCAGGGGCAGAGTGGAACTGATCAGTTAGATCCCTTCCCTCCCTCCCTCCCTCCCTCCCTCCCTCCCTCTCTCCTTCTCTCTCCCTCTCTCCCTCCCTCTCTCCCTCTCTCCCTCTCTCTTTCCTTATTTTCTTTCTCCTTCTTTACTATTATGAACACAAGCACAAATCTTTGTCACCATTACAATAAAGACTATTTAGAGTAAGAGTAGGGACAGTTATTTTCAAATGTTACCTATTTTTCAGATGTCTATGGACAGGGGCTGCCAGTATGTAACAGGGTGGTGGGGAGGGTCGGTTATGGTGTACGTCCCTCATCCTTCATTCCTACCTCCTGACTCCCACTCAGCTGTCTGAGTCCCAGCATAGGCTTTGTTTGTCAGGAACTCCCTACTCCTCCATGAATGAGTTGGGTAGACAGACTTCTGGATTCAGGGCTGCATGGCAGGAAATGTCAACGCATGGAGGTAGTATATCAGAGGCCGGTGTTTTAGACTTTCTAGAACTATAAGCTGATGTCAAGTGGGATGGAAACTCAGGGAGAAATCAGCTTGTTCCTGGACCAAGAGACCATAAGACACTTATGGACCTGCCCAATGGCCTTCACCTGTATTTTTACTTTCCAGCCCAGAATTCATGTTGTGTGAAACATTCCTTGTATTGAAATATGACAGGGACATCAGAAATGTACCGAGACACCAGAGGCAATGGTTTTCAGATACCAGCACTTGGAACTGGCTGTGATTAAATGACTTCAGGACCTGGAAGTTTGTAAGACACAGTCAACAGCAGTAGTCACAGTGGTACCCTGTGACTCATCCTACCGTTTTTATCCGAGGTGGTAGAGCATCTGATCTGGCCTTGCCTGGCTTGACTAGTGACCCCATTTTAAGGTCAGGAAGCTAAGAAGCTTGCTCTGGACCCTCGTCAACATCTCCTAGCTATGGGCCAGAAGCCATGTCCAGCAGACAAGGACATTTCTCTTTGATGTTGAAGGTTGGCCGAGCTATCTGTAAGTGCCGCGTCTCAGTTGGGGTTACTATTTCTATGATGAACCATCATGACCAAGGCTACTTCTAGAAGAAAGCACTTACTTGGGAACTTGCTTACTGTTTCAGAGGGTTAGCCTATGACCATCATGGCAGGGAGTGTGTCAGCAGGCAGGCAGGCATGGTGTTGGAGGAGTAGCTGGGAGCTTACATCCTGATCCACAGGCAGAGAGAGAGAGAGAGAGAGAGAGAGAGAGAGAGAGAGAGAGAGAGAGAGAGAGCCTGCAATGGGCTTTTGAAACCTTACAGCCCACTCCCAGAGACATACTTCCTCCAGCAAGGTCACACTTCCTAATCCTTTCTAAACAGTCCAACCACCTAGGAATGACATGTTCAAATATATGAGCCTGAGGAGGCCATTCTCACTCAAGCCGCCATATTCTATCAGTTTCTGAGAAGAAGTCATGAAACATGCTTTGTGTCCTTTAGATGGACTGGGTGACCAGCAGTCACCTAGAACATGTGACTAGAGTGGGATGTCCTGGTCACTACCTCTTTGACTTCCTGTTTTGAAGACGAGTTACAGAGGTGTTGTCCCAGAGGTCATTTGAGCAGTAATGGTGACATCAGACTGCACGGGGAGTGCACACCACTTTCTAAGCCCTTTTGTAGTTGGTGTGACTTCTGCACCACCGCCACCACCGCCACCAGCACCAGCACCAGCACCAGCACCACCACCACCACCACCAACAACAACAACTTGTAGCCCTGTGCCTAGGATTATGCTACCTCTCTGGCTTCATCTTTGACATCTTTCCCCAGGCCGTGGAGCACTGGTCACATCATAATCTTTCTTCCTGCTGGATAAACCATAGTCCTCCAACTGCTTCACCAGCTGGCCTAGAGCCTCCTCAGCCCCTCCACTCACATACCTAGTCCTCTGTCAAGCAGGCAGTGTGTCTGGGTGGCTGTCGCTCATTCTTTGCTCATCTTCCCTGCCTCCTTGCTCTTGGTCCCAGCCTCAGCCAAGTCTCCTTTGACCTTCAGATCAGGCAGAGTTCTCTGGGAGCACCCTTCCCCAGCACTGTGAACTCTTCTCTCTCACAATCATTACAACAATGGGGGTTATCCGGTTATATGTGTTATTTAAATCTGTCTTCCTTTGAGTACACTTTAAGGTCTACTCAAGGCCAGGGCTGTAGCCATTTGTTTTTAGATGGGCACAGAGCCTACACGTAGTCAGCACTGGACCCACGCTTCTAGAGCCAAAGAATTGCTAGTGTTTAGTTGGACAAGAGGAGGCTCAAAGCCGCATAGGTGAGCTCATGAAGAGCTCCTCCCACCCTGTGGGTCCCTGGCATGGACTCTACTGGGCTCCTTGGTAGCAACTGGGTTCTCTGTGCTCCTTTACCCTACCTTGGGCCTGGAGGTCCACCCTGCCCCCCTCTGCCCGCCTCTCTCCTTTCCTTCTGTGGAGGGAATGAAGCTCGCAGGTTCTGTTTGTGGTAATGCACCTGAGAAGTCTCAGCAGCGAGGGCTGCGGAATGAGTGGGAAGCGAGGCTCACCAACCCGACCTTGTTCTCTCTGGTCACGGCTCTGCTGGATGACTGACCGGTCAACTGTTTTCAGCCTCAGTTTATGTTCCTTTAAAATGGAAACTGGCTCTGGGTTGCCATGTTCTCGGGGCTATTAGAGGGGGCTATTTGAATGTATGAACTTAAAGATTGATTGTAAGTCAGGGGCTGTGATGAAAATCTATTTATCCCCTTTACCACCCGCCCCCCGCCCCCGCCCCCACACAACCCTGCCAACCCAGACAGAGTCTCACACATAACCTCGGGTGGCCTTAGATTTACTATGTAACTGAGGGTAGCCTTGAACTCCTGCTCCTCCTGTGCTGGGATTACAGGCATGTGCCACTAATATCCTGCTGAAAATTTATTTTTCTTAAAAACAACCCCACAGTGGATTAGTATGAGCAGCATGTTAAGGCTGCATTTTGGTCAGTTAGACAGGAAGTTCCTTGCTTTTATCAAGCAGGGCAGAGCTTCACAAAGGTGGAGAAGGGAGAAATGGCTTTTTATATTCTGAGGTGGCTCTTTAGAAATAAAAGAACAGGTCATATTAAAGATGGTAAGTTTGACAAGGCAACTTGGCCCCGCGTGGAAAAGCGTTCTTACGCTCTTGCCAAAAACTCTTTTTGGTGCGCGCGCGCGTGCGTGCGTGCGTGTGTGTAAAGAGTCGAGAAAGGCCAGTGTCCTGGCAAGATTTGGTTGGAAGGGGCCTGAAGGCTTGAAAGAGTACTAATTGCAAAGAGACTTCCAACTCGTAGGCAGCAGCAGCACCCTTGCTTTGCTGAAGAACAAAGTCCCCAGAATACACCCAACCTACCCTTTGATGGTTCTCACGGCTGTGTTTCATCTCTCAACTCCTGTATTTGATTTTCTTGTCATTTTAGAGGGTTTTGGAAAATGACGAAAATGTAGAAGAAGGGAATGAAGAGGAGGATTTGGAAGAGGACATTCCCAAGCGCAAGAACAGGACCAGAGGACGGGTAAGTGGAGGGGAGGCCATGAGGAATGCGTTTAGGATGCCAAGGCCTGGCAAGCCATTGGTCCCTGCTGGGGTTGATTCTAGTCCCCTCCGTACCTGAATAGACACACCTCATGGTCTTACTTGGAGACTGCTCTGAGGAAGACACTGGGGGAGCCCCAGACTGGACATGACTGGAAAGTCCAGAGCTGGCAAGAGAGAGGAGAGGAAGCAGAGGTCGATTCTGAGGGGCTTTGGCTTGGGAGAGCGGAGGGTGAGGAGAATTTTCTGAGACTGTTAAGAGAAGAGTTCTTGCCTTGCTGTCCCTGGGGTTTCCCAGAATGACGGGCTCAGGACATTTGCCAGGGGACATGCTTTCCTGCGCAGAGAGAGTAGAATCTGGTTAGGGAAGCAGGCAGGCTGTGGCTGGTGGTCCCCTGAATGGATTTTGCATGAACTTTAGAGGCATGTGGCCCTGAAATGAACAAGAAAAGGGTCAGAAGTAGGAATGGCAGAGTCACTGATGGGGAGAAAGAAAACACTGGCTAGTTCCTAAGGGAGAAGGAGCTGGCCAAGACCATGTTTTCAGATTTTTCTATTTGGTTCTCCAGGGTCTTGTTCAGCAAAGCATTCTGTGATCACCTTTGGCGATGTCCAAGGGAATCATTATAACTAGGTGGAGAGGTGGAGAGGGACCTCCATGGGGGGACTATGGCTCTTCACTGGAGATTCCATGTTTGAGGGCTCAGGGGTCTGGCTCCTATCAGCTGTAGGTAGCACCTTTCCTTTCCTATGGGTGAGAAGTCAGTCCTGTGGGCCCTGTGGGTTTGGGCCCATGGATAGTTGCTGTAAGCCTGGGTTGTGTAGACAGTAGTGCCACAGAGAGTGTCTACTGAAATTAGGCACCCAGGACCTGTGTTCAGTGATTAGGTCTGGGATCAGGCCTTGAGCTATAGGATCAGCAACTTCCCAGGTGATTGTTGCATGAAGTCTAGTGCTGGCTACCTTGTGAGCCAAGATGCTCCCCCTGTTGATAAGAGCCCTAGTTCTCAGTCTGGGTAGGCCAGCTATCCGATGGTGCAGTGTTATCCGCTGTCGCCATCTTCTTCAATTGCTAGTACTTCCACCACTTTGTCGAATGCATCCTTTTTCCTGTTTATTGTTTGTTGGCTTATGTATTTGTTTCCCACTGGAGTATTTGAAAGTAGATCCTATACATTTCATTCTGTCCCAGTGTGTATCTCTACTAGGCATTTTTATACGCAGGGCAACTATTCCTTGTTCTAATACCTACTAACTACCCTTGCCCAGTGTATTCACTCTATATATGCTGCCCTTCTGTTAATTATCTAGCAGTTGTCATATCAGATAGACTGGTAGTATTACTGTGCTTACATTCAAATAACCCTTATTATACTTATCAGTGCAATAGTAACGATACCAACAATTTGTATATGCCAAAGAGAACCCATTAATAGTTTCCTTGAAGTAAAAAAAGTAAAAGTTCTCTTCTTAAGTTTTGAGGAAAGTGTTATATGCTAAGGTTGATAAACTCTATAGTAAGAACGAACCTTCTTCCTGTGAAACTGTGAAGGAGAAAGGGATTAGTGCTACATTTGCTGTTTCACCCCAGAAGAACCAAAGTTATGGTCATGGCACATAAGTACTTGGTTAAGATGGATAAGGCATTCAACTATAGGGCTCATATAATACTCTCTGAGGTTCAGGAATCCACAGGGTGCCTTGGATCATGTTCTCTGTGGGTTGAGGAGCACTGTGGTTGCTTGGAGATTTGAATAGGTCCAGGATTTCTGTGTGTATGTGTGTATCTATTCCAAGAGGTGAGCATCCTTCCTGGGTGGTGATATGTATTTCTTATCACTTCAGGGGTGTGTGTTGCATGCTGTTCTGCTTTTAGTGGTGTTCAAACTGATCAGAATTGCTGTTGCAGCCCATTCTCTCTCTCATAATGTTCCTCACCAGGGTTTCACCTAATGGTTCCCTACAGCGGTGGATGAACTTGCTTGGCCATATTATTTCACTGTGATGTGTGTGCGACAGTGATCAAAGAAACATCTATCCCATCATTGAAGGAAGCATGGGGCAGGGGGATGGAGTTTCAGTGTCTGTCGTGAATGCCAAGAGCTGTGTACCTCCCAAGTGCTTCCACCCCTGCCCTGTCCCTGCCAGACTTTGTAGAGTACATTGTGGAAAATGGTCCTGGTACTCCTGGCATGTGTAGAAGATGGAGATTGCCGTTAACGAGTAGGGGCTGGGTGTCCTTTCTGTGGAGGTGTCAGGAGTGACAGTACCCACTGGCCCTTATAGTCACTCAAAACCAGGCAGAGTGAAGGGCTCCTGAGTGAGCCCACTCTCGAGAGCCATGATACTGTACTGGGGGCTTTAGGTTCTGCATTCTCCATTTCTAACAGTCCCTTGCAGCAGCTGCTGGCTGCACGTGGCTACCTAGCACATGCTAGTCCAGATTGGAGGGTGCTGTCAGTGTAAAATATGCACCACATTCTGATGGCTTAGGTTGAAAAAAAGAATGCAGAACACCCTCATGGTTAATTTCTATACGTTTTTAACACTAACATATTTTGTTATACTTGGTTAAAATCTTATTAAAATTAAAGCACACCTCTCATTTTATTTTTGTGGGGCTGAAGCCAGGTTTAAATGTGCTAACTAGTTGCTAACCACTGAGCTACACTCCCAGCCAGCTTTTCTCATCCCTTTTAAAAAAGCAGCTACTGGAAACCACGGCAGCACAAGTGTGCCTTGGTATTTTAGAAAGGTTAAGCAGCTTGCTCAGTGTTGCTCAATCTGGCCAGAAAGAAAGAAGGACTTGAACACAAGTCTGCTTCTCCCGTTGAGTCCCGCCTGGTCCAGGACCCTGCACGTCTAGGCTGAATGAACGAACAGAATGAGGACAGCAAGAGGCAAAGTCATATTTGAACTTCATGACTGAGCGACAGCTAATGGTTCCAGGTTATACAGCGACACTGTGGACATATCACCAGGCTGAGAGCCATGGAGGAGGCAGAGGGTGTATGAGTGAGTCTCTGGGCTGAACAAGTGTGGGAAGCTGCCTTGCCCACAGCTTTAAGC
The DNA here is from genome assembly GCF_007827085.1 of Peromyscus californicus insignis. NCBI lineage: Eukaryota > Metazoa > Chordata > Mammalia > Rodentia > Cricetidae > Peromyscus > Peromyscus californicus. The sequence goes on from NW_026294447.1 coordinate 72,080,338, forward strand.
TTTTATGTGGGTTTGCAGCAGCTGCTGGAACTTTCTGGAGCAACTACACTGGGGCCTGATATCTGCCTGTGTAGTCTGGACTACAGTCTCAGTCTCACCTGGGAGCTTGTTGGGAATGCAGGAGGAGCCCGATCTCCATCCCACAGGCCATTGACAGGACCCTAGCTACTCTGGACACACGAAGGGGGCAGGGCTTCCGTAGTGAGTCTTGGCAGGACTGCCAATCTTGGCTCTACCACCTACGGCTGCCCCTTGGGTGAATCATGTAACTTCTGTGACCTGGGCCATCATTGAGTTGGGAATAATAACACATAGCCAAATTTGAGTGCCCAATGAAGGACAGATATGGAAGGATATTGTAAGCAAAGTGGATAAATTTCTGAGTTTTAATACTCTATGTTCTTGAGGGGATGAGGACAGTTCATATCCAACAATAAATAATTGTGTGTATGGTAACTTTAACCTAAAAAGTTAATGAAATTCTTGCGATTAGCCCTTGTATTATCAACCAATCAATCAAATTAGTAATTGTTGGTACACTCGTGGTACAGTCCAGTGTTTTTCAAACTTGTATGTGCACGTGAAGCCCGCAGGGTGTTGTTTAATGTCAGCACAGTAGCTGCACCTTAATCTACTTCTATCTCAGCCAGCAACTGCAACTCTGCAGTTTCCGGCCTGCTTCTCTAGCAGAGGCCTGGCCGCTCAGGCCACAGCTTGGTGACAATTCTGTTCCCGCAGGCACTGGCCCTGTCACTGCCACTAAAGGTAGCTTGAACTAAATCTCTATCCTTCTAATCATGAATAAGACTCAAGATTCAAAGGCTGGGGTGAAAACCTGCGAGCTCAGAGAGGCTGAGCAGTAACTAGTTCACCCTGTCTCCTTGCTGGCATCCATGGAAGACCCATGCTTCCCTTTTGCCCAACCAGAAAAACCTGCATCACTCCAAAGCCTGCCCTACCACTTCCTGGGTGTGTGTGTCTCCCCTGGATGCTCTTTGAGGTTCTCTGATTACTTTCTGTCAGCCAGTTGCTGACACAGCCTCCTGACCCAAGGTTAATTTTATTTAATTAATGCAAATGCAAACTCGGGGTTCACAGTGTGACTGAATATCCCCTAACACCAGGGATGTTGCCAAAGGTCAAATTCTGAAGTGGTAGTTCTGGGGTATGGGGGGCTAAGTTCTTGCCTCGAAGATAAGCTCCTGGGTGTTGCTGGTCTGAAGACCATGCATTCAATGGCAAGGTAGTAGAGCAGTGCCCTCCCCTTCCCTCTCTGCCTCAGGAAATTTTTTTTTACACCCTTAACAAATACTGACAGCCCCGCAAGGCTATTGTTCTGAGTATAACAGGTGGCATTAATCTCGCTAATGATTTGCTCTATTTGAAATTAAGACAAAATTCAGCTTATGAATGTAGCTCATGAATATACAAGTGCCCGCTGAAAGCCCTGTCAAATGTCATGTAGCCTCTGGAAAACCCCACTGTACGCTTGTAAGAAAAGGAGAACGAAGATGGCAAATGATCTTTTAGTGGCACCAGGAGAATAGCTTTTGTCAAAAAAAAAATATTTATTTTTAATTATGTGTATGTGGTCATGTGTAATGAGTGCAGGTGTCCTCAGAGGCCAGAAGAAGGTGTTAGATCTCCTTGTTGTAAAGCCAACTGTGGGTGCTGGGAACTGAACCTGGGTCCTTTGGAAGAGCAGCAAGTGCTCTTAACTGTGGAGCCATTGTCTCCAGCCTATAGGAGAAGTCTGATAGTCATCCCTGGACACTACTCAAGAGTAGCTTTTGTAGAAGAATTACCCTTGGCTGTCTTGGTTCTGGGTCTTTTTGTTATAGGAAACTCAATGTCTTTAAGCCTAAAAGAGAAGGATTTGAAACCTTGGGGCCATTATCCCAGATGTGAGTGGTCTTTGAAGATCCAGATCATAAGAGGTGACAGGGAATCAGGACTGAGGAGAATTAGGACCCCGGCAATGGCCTCTGCTTCCTCTTTCTCCTCTCTGGTACCTGGGTTCCCTAACTCCTCTGTGTACAGGACCCTAGAGCTCCTGAATTTGTGGGTCCCTACAATTCAGGTGACCAACAGAGGTCACTGCTTTCAAGCTCTAAGTCCCTTGAAGGTAGACTCTAGTGGCCTAGGTTGGAGTTAAAACAGGCTTGGTGGAGAAATTAGTTGACTCTTCCTGAGCTTACCCACTTATGGTCAGTAAGGCAGGGCCCTGTGGTACAGTCATGGCTGCCATGGCCCCCAGTGTATAAATGGGAGGCGAGCATCTTCAGGGAGGGAGGATGGGTCATTTTTGGAGGGTAGGGTTCAAATGGCTCTGTATCCAAGTATAGAAACCTGTCCTGCTGTTTCTGCTGGCTCTGGACCTGCGGGCAAGTCATGGACCCGCTCAGAACTGGTACCAACTGCCAAGACAGGGACAGCAACACCATTGGTCCAACACACAGGGTTATTACAGAACCACCTGAGCTAATATGTGTGGACGAGCTTTGTGCTGTGTACACAGCAGCATGTTAGGGGTTCATGATAAAATAGAAAGTGCCATCTTTCCCCTCAAGGATCCAAGACTCAAATTAGGGAGGTGCTAAGACTCACAATACAAAGACAACTGCAGACTTCTCATCATGTGCTAACCAAACTCGAGAACCTAGAGGATCCACATGGGCATGGAGGGGTCAGTGACTTACTGAGCACTTCCTGTGGGCTTAATGCTGTGTCATGTGGCTTGACACTCCTAACCCTCACCATCTCGACAACTGTGCTGCAGAGGGGTCCCTGTGCCCATTTTATTTATTCACTTACTTATGTATTATTGATTGAGACACAGTCTTTTTAAGTAGCCTTGGGTGGTCTGGAACTTCCTGTGTAGACCAGGTTGGTTTAAACTTGCAGTATTCCTTCCGCCTCTGTCTCCTGAGTGCTGGGGTAACAGATGTGTACCCCTACATCTGGTCTGCTGTTGTCCATTTTATAAGTGAGTAAGTTAAGGCTTAGAGGGGTAGCTCGTTCTATGACACATAGCTGGTGCTACCTGTTATTTGGATATGGCTCAAGTGTCCCCGAGACTTCATGTGCTGAAACTTAAAGCCCTTTGTGAGATGTTAAGAAGGCAGAAATTGGATGGCTGTGGTATTTAGAAGGGGCCTTTGGAAAGTGACTAGGCTTATTAGGTAAGGTCAGGGTAGAGCTTCCTGATTGGGCCCTAGGGGTCAATAAGAAAAGGGAGAAGGACTGAAAGAGACACACATGAGGCCCTGTTTCTTGCCATGTGGTGCTCTGTGTTGCCTATGGATTTTGGTAGCAAGGATATCACTATATGAGTCCCTTACATGTTACACCTCCTGATCCATGAACCAAACTAAACCCCTTTTCCTTATGAGAGTACCTACCTCAGGCTTTTTGTTATAGTAACGAACATCTGACTAATACAACTGGAATTTCAGTTTAGTTCCATCAGACTTCAAAACAGTGCTGGTTTTACTCTGCAGTGTATCAAGAGGAAGATTTTTGGAGGAGTGGGATGCTGGCAGGGCTGAATGTAGATAGGCTATGGATGGCATGGCAGAGGCAATCATAAAAGGAACAACCATGAAAACAAAAATGTAGACACAGCAGAGCCTGGGGTGAGACCGTTGGGTTGGTGGTAGGCTGCCATTGGCTAGGTAAGTGTGTCATAGCGGGCAATGGACGAGCGTGAGTGAATAAATGACCTTGAGCTTCCACCTCTCATCACTTCTGGCCAGGTGGTCATGCAGGATGGGTTAGGCTGGGCAGTGGGGAGGTAGAGCCCCAGCTGGGAGCTTTCCTGGGGAGCTCAGGATCAGCTGATGGTCTTTGAGGGAAGAAACTAGCATTGGGATACAGATGAAGAAGAACAGCAATGGCCGACTCACTGCCTGATGGATTGGTGTAATGATCTGGCATGTACTCGGTTCCAAGAATACTGGTGGCCCAGACAGGACTCGACCTCTCATGGGACAGATAGAAGAAAATCAACAAATAAACTAACACATGATCAATGTAGAGCCAGATAACAACACTGCTGTGAAAAAAAAAAATAAAAGCAGAGGCAAAGAAAGAGAATGAAAGAATGCAAGTGGACATGGGTGGGCTAGGGAGGGCTTCCTGGAGGAAGCGGCATTTGAGCAGGACACATAGGATTCTCAGTTGTCAAGTCTTCCAGGAGATCAAGAATTCCCTTGCCTTAGGAGAACCCCACATGCATTGCCTCAGAAGCCCTAGAGCCTTTATCTCGGTTTGGCAAGACCAATGCATGGGGAGTGTGGGAGCATGCAGCCTCCCTGCTGGTCAGCCCAGCAGCAAGGGGAGGGAGCCTGGCTCTCAGGCGCTGCTCTTTCCCTCTGCTGGCTCCCTCAGGAGCCCCAGGTGCTCCTGTCCTGCCTGCCCCCTCATCTCCTGCCTTGACATGTGGCCAGTCTCGCAGAGCCCTTCCGGGGGCGGCGTTTGCTGTGCCTCATCATTCTGCTTGACTTGCTTTTACCTGCTCCAAGGGGCTGTGACAGGGCTGCCGGCTGGGCATGTCAAGCTGTCCCTGGCTTCACTGAGAAGGTGTGGGGAGGGCCAGGGCGACCACCCTCAGCATCCTAGACACGGTGTCTGTCAGTGCCTAGGGGGTGATGGCCAGTGCTCATAGCTCCTCCTGGGGTTAGTTCTGAGTAATGAGGGCATGGAGAGGAGGAGGAGGAGGAGGAGGAGGAGGAGGAGGAGGAGGAGGAGGAGGAGGAGAAAATGGAGGAGAGTAATAACTTCAATTGATTATCCATAGCAGGGGTGGGGGCAGGGAGGCAGCCACAAGGAGGGAGGTGGAATTTTTCTTCTTCTTCTTCTTCTTCTTCTTCTTCTTCTTCTTCTTCTTCTTCTTCTTCTTCTTCTTCTTCTTCTTCTTCTTCTTCTTCTTCTTCTTCTTCTGAAAAAGACAAGCTGAGGAGATGGTAAAAGGACTTGTTTGGCCGGTGGAATTGATTGTGAAGTGCGTGTATTTGGAGAGTGAGTGCCACAGACCTGGAGAGTGGGCCTGTCTCCGGTGAAGTCTCCAGTAAGATATGGATACTTCTATTTGTGAGTGTGTATGTGTGGGAGAATCTATCCCAGGCCCTTTCACCATGAATCCGTGGGCCCCACTTCTCTAGAGTGGGGTCTTGAGCCTGCACCCTAGACTTCTGTCCTGTCATGCCCCTCTCCTGCTGACCGTTTCCTCTCTGTCCCTGAAGATCAGACCACAGCCAGCCCTTACCATGGCTGGGAGTTTACTGCTACTCATTAGCAGTGAATGACCCAGAGGAGGCTAAGGTGCCACAGAAAGGCCGGCCTGGGGCTTACAGTAGCTTATAAATAAGCCTTGCTGCTTTCTGGTGCCGCTGTTTGGGGATGCAGGGCTGCTGGCAGCCTTTCAGGCTGGTCTCTCCTATGACTGGAGTCTAGCTCCTTCTGCCAGTGTCCCCTCCCCCCGGTCACGTGATTCACCCAGGAAGACACACAGGGCTCTGGTAGGTATCAGGAATCCAGCTCCATTTGACCTTGAAAGGTTAATGTCTTAGCTCCTGGCTGGAGGCTTGAGGTAGACCACATACAGGAGCCCTGCCTGAAGCAGCCCTACTGGGAAGGTCAGACATGGAGGAGGCTGGGCTCCTGAGGCCTTTAGGGCAGGCAGCTGTGGGCTCAGGAACTTGGGGTGACGCTGTACTTATTCTCCCTGCCCCCCTATCCCCAGTGTGCTCATCAGGAGAGCAGCATGATGTACTTATTCTCCACTGTGTGGTGGCGCGGTAGAGGCACCCTGTTCGATGGCCACAGGACCGCATTGGTTAGACTCCTGTTGCTGTGCTTTAGGAGCTCATGGCTTCAGAGGGGTCAGCCACGGTTGGCTTTCTCCATCGCTATGGGTCTGTGGGGGAGTCTGAACCTCCCAGTGGCAAGAGTATATGACTGCACAAGAGTATATGGCAGGAAGAAGGATGCCCAGGTCAAGTATAACCTTTAAAGATGTGCCCCCCCCCATGCTTGCCCTTCCAGTCTGGCTCCGCCTCCTAAGGTCTCCATCACCCCCAAGAATAATGCCACTAGCTGGGCATTTTCATACTCAGGCCATGACACCGCCGTTCAGTCACACATCCTGTTTATGTTCCTGCTCCGCATTTAGTAGATGAATGATGTTGGGAAAGTTACTCCGCCTCTCTGTTGCCTCGGTCCCCTCACCTATACAAGGGGACCACTATTATACCTTCCTCTTGGAGTTATTATGAAAACAATGGGACAAACGAGCCAGGTGAGTAGCTGAGTGATTTGGGACAAGTTACCTCATCCCCTGGGTCTCCGTTTTCTTGCTTGTAAAGCAGAGTTGGCATGGGAACAGAGGCTGTGATGCAGGTGATTCACTCGGGCCCTAAAGAGTGTATGCCCATGAGCTGAGTGGCTGTCACAATAACAAGTGTCCCGTACTCAATGTCTCCTCAGGCTCGTGGCTCTGCAGGTGGCAGGAGGAGACATGATGCCGCTTCTCAGGAAGACCATGACAAACCCTACGTCTGTGACAGTAAGTACCTGGTGTGCTGTCTCAGCCCAGTCTCCCTATGCTGCCTTGGCAGCCGCCCGCCAGCTCTGGGCCGCACCAGGCTTTTCTGCTTCCAGCTCTGTGTGGTCACATTCCCCGCTTTTGTTATGGCCTTGGCGGGGCTCTGGGCACAGGGGATAGCCTGGAAGGGGACTACTCCACCTCTTGCACTGCCCTTCAGGATCTCCTTCCTGGCTTTCCTCCTACGTTCTCTCATGGTCTCTTTCAAGATTCATCGTCTGCATCTTTCTCCAGTCCAGAATCACAAACAAAAGTGTAGCCCCAAACTCTCTGACAAAGGTTCTTGGCTTCTGCCACGTTCCATTGGTTTTTCCTCTGGTTCCCTTTCTCTCTCCCCATCTCCTGTCCCAGGCAGGGCTGCTGCTGAATCTTTCCGTGACGATGGCTTGCTTTAACAAATGGCCCTCGATTCACGCCCACCGTTCCTTTCCTGATTCAAAAACATCTTTTGGAAGAACGATTACCTGGCTCCGGGGTTAGAGCCTGAGGTTAGACGTAGTGTAGAGGCCAAGGGAGGCCGTAAAGAGGGACTGTGGTCACCGAGAAGACAGAAGCTTTCTTTTTTCTCACATGCCGGGGTATGGTGTGGTAGGCTCCACAGCCTTGTCCTGTTGTCCGCCATTCTATTGGGCATTTCCTGCTCACTCCATGGCAAGACTAGACATCAATGCCACATGCCCAGGGGTCTTCCTTCCCCCTCTTGTCTGCTCTCAAAACCCAGAGCTTGGTCACCAGGACCAGGCTGCTCTGAGAACAGCAGGAAGCTAGACAAGGCAGGACCTGGCATGGCGGTCTCTCTGGGTGCTTCTCCATCTTGTCAGGCCTGCAGCTCTGTAGAGGCAAAGAAAGCCTGGGGATAGGACATCAGGAGCACAATGGGGTGGTACCTTTTCCCTATCCTTGACTTCAAAGATGTTCTGTTCCCTGTGGGGATGACATTTGGTGGGACAACATTTTGCTAGAACTCAAACTCCAAGACTCATTTGGCTGCTCAATACACCATGCAGATGAGATTCCTGAGACATCTGCAGGTCATATCACCATCCTCAAGCAACTGTGTTCCAGGAAGAGAAGGGAGCAGGGCCTGGGGTCTGGTGCCTTTTGGCAGAAGGTGCCTGCTTTGGTCTGGGCCTTACTTCCTGGATGTCATTTAGTTGTGTCCTGATGTGTGAACAGTCCAAGCATGCTGGTCCTTGGGAGACTGGGCAGTGGGTGGGATTTCCAGCTGTGTACAGCACCCCACTAAGAGGGCCAGCAGCTGTTTTGAAGCAGAGACATGGCTGCTCCATTTCTCTTTTAAAAAGCTGTTTCCCATTATGTGACTCTCTGCTGCTGGAGATAGTGGGATTAGCTTTTCACTCTATTTCTGTAACTTCAAAAGAGTTCCTATTGCATTGATTGGTGACTGATTGTGTATCCGTGTGTGGGGTGCATGCATGCAATGGCTTGTGTGGAGGTCGGAGGACAGCTTGTAGGAGTTGGTTCTCTCCTTCCACCTGTGGGTTCCAGAGATAGAACTCAGGTCCCCAGGCTTGGTGTTCAAATGTACTTACCTGCTAAGCCATCTCCCTGGCTCTCTTTCTAGAATTTTCATGGGATTCCATGTCTCATGTATTTCTAGACACACTCTTGATGATCTTTTTTTCTTGCTTCAGTCTCCCCCCCCATTCTTTTCTGCCCTCCTCTTTCTCTGACGTCTGTGTCCCAGTGTATCACCTCTATGAAGCATCCTTTACGAGTGCCCTCTTGCCTGGCTCCTGGCTCTCCTCTTCCCGCACAGAGCCTTTGTATCAGCCTCCTTCCTCCTAGCTCCTGCTCTGCGCTTCCAGCAGACTCTCTCTTCCAAACCTCCCAGCTCTGCTTAGGGGCTCTTGGTGTCCTTGGCTGCTTTCTGCTACCCTCCCCAAAGGGTCACTTCCTCCCCATTTCCCCTGAAGAAGGTCTTGGGAGGACTCATGATAGGATGGCACCAGCTTTCCGGAAGTCTCAGCAGCTGCTTCCTTGGCTCTGCCCACCTATGTACTGACTCCCTCTGCAAAGCAAGGTCCGTTGCAGTCTGCCCGTCTTCATTCTGACTCTCTCAGGACATTGTGTGACAGCTTGGTGATTAATAGACTTTATTTTTATCTGGTGCCCTTCAGACAGGTGATCCCTAGGGGTAGAAGTGACCTTTGGAGAGGTCATGAAGCCCACCCCCCCCACCCCTCAGCTGGACAAGGAATGCTTTTAATAATCTCTAATGCATCCTAACTAGGGAGGTGTCCTGTCGCCCTCCTTCAGCATCCCCAGGGATGGTGTTACCACTAGCCCTTTCCCCCACCATTCCAGCTGTGCTTCCCTCCAGCTGTGCTTCCCAGGACTGTTTTCCTTAAAGGGAGCTGGAACCATTCTCTCTGCATCCCCTTGTCTTTTGTGTCTCCTTCCCAGCAGAGAGGCGTGCTCAGCATTTTGGTCTAGCATCTGCTGAATTCTTGGATGAACTAGGGTCTGTCTTACTCCATAATCTCGGTGACATCCTGCTCTGAATTCCCTTCCGGGTCTATATTTAAGCACTTCTACCAGAAGTAGCATCAAAGCCAAGTAGCTCAAAGAGCAGACATTTTCTTGTTTGATTTATACACCAGCTCCTGGAACAACCCACATTTTCAGAGACTACCCAACTGCTTTGTGCACACCTAACCACTTCCCAGTCAGTTCCTATCTGTCCAGCACCAGGGTCTCTCCAGGTGTAGAATCTTTCTCCTGAGGCATTTGATTATCTTTCTTTCCATAAATCACTCTGCATTTGGCCCCATTGAATCTCAATAAACAGATACAATAATGTGTGACTTCAATATACAAGATTCAATAAAGGCAAATTTAAAGACATTGCCCAGTAGTTAAATTCCATTCTCCACAGACTTGCAATCCCTGCCATTTTTGTATCATCTGTGGTTTGATTTGCATAATTCCACTCCATCTTTGGAGTTATTTATGAAAACATTAGGTCACCTTGGACCCCAAACACCTCTCTGTGGATTTATGTGGGTTGGTAATAGCCATTTTTTTTCAGATGCAGCTGTGTTTAACCCTCCCTGGTATGTGTTCTTGGATGAGGTCGATGCCTTTTGATGTTGTTGGTTCAGACTTCCTTTACACAATGGGTAGTTGAAATGTTACCTTGGTGGATAACTTCAGATCATAGAGGTTTACTTTCTGCCTTTTACTCAGCCATTGGATTTATTTCATCTCAGAAATATTAAATCATCTAAATATAATTTATTTTTTTCACTCAATCTATGGTGTGCACATGAATACTTCATTTTCTAGCAAGTAACCAATTTCTATTAATTATCTTGAAATTTTACTGAGTTGAAGGCTTGAAGTTCAGTTCCTTCACTTTCTGTCTTTTGTCTCAGGAAAGGTGTTCATTATCTTAAAACAAAGAACAGAAATGGGCTTTGTGGGGAGTCTGTTGGTATTTGTGGATCTTGACCACCTGCGCAGAAATGACCAAGACACTCATGAAAATGCAGATTCCAGGGTCTACATGGCAGACTTCCTCCATCAGAATCACAGGGGCTGGCCTGGAGCCCACATGTTTCCTGCGTGTTTCAGGGAATTCATAAGTATGTTGATGTTTGAGGATGCCTGGTTTTCCTCATTCCAATGTGAAAGCCTTGACCATCCAGCCCTTTTACTGCCCCCTGCCTGGATCTCTCTCTCTCTCTCTCTCTCTCTCTCTCTCTCTCTCAGATGTATATGTATGTGTTACATGTGCACATATGAGCATGGCTGCATGCACATGTGGAAAGCAGAGAAGGATATCAGATACTCTGCTTTATTCCTTTCTGCCAGGATCCATCTCTCACCGAGCCTGGAGCCAGGCTGGCAGCCAGCAGGCCCCAGCAACTCTCCCATTTCCAAGCCCGTATTGTGCTGGGGTTCTAGATGCCCATCCTGCCACAGTATTTTCCATGGGTGGTGGGATCAGGACTCAGGCCCTTATTCTTGTGTATCTTTTACCCACTGAACCATCTTCTCAGCTCCCAGGCCTAGAAATCTCATGGCTCCAGGATTCTCTAAGCAGTCGGCCACTGGCTTGCCTCACTGTTTTAGTTGGCTTCCTTCACATCTTTCCTTGGAAATTCTTTCAGCAATGGTAAAGCTCAGTCATCCACCCTAAACACAACACTCCTGCACCTGATTTTAATTTATTCGGGAGCATAAAGCCCTAATAGTACCATTATCACCTGGTCTAGCTGGGGTGTTAAGTGGGGACAGACGTGGAGGGAATCCTCGGGTGTGGGCTCCTGGGATATGTTCAGAGTCATTGCCTGAGTCACTCAGCCTTGGCCTAAGAGCTTCCGGTTCTGAATCGCTCTGTAGCACCTTTGTCGTCAGGGAAGACTCCCAAGGAGAGACCTACTTTCATATTTTTTTTTGTTCAAGGAGCATGACAGAGAAGAAAATGGCGATGATTGAGAACATTTAGTCTCTACATGGTAGGCGTTCTGAGAGGAACAAGAAAGACCCTGAGTTACAGTGACAATCTTATTAGTGCGTACCTACAGCATTCAGAGTGGTGTGCTCGGCATTTTGTCAAGACTGTCTCCACAAACCCCAACAGTAACCCTCAGCCACAGAGACAGCTGGCCTCACTTTTCTGGGAAGAAACAGAGGGCTCAGAGAGGTGAAGGGACTTCCCCAGGTCACACAGCTGGTCAACAGTCACCCCAAGAGATGAACCCTACTTCCTTAAGCTCTAGAAACAGCACAGTTCTAGGTTTGGTTTAGTCTAGGTCTGGTTTAGAGTGTCCTCCTCCTACTGTGGAGTTCTCCCAAGAGCTGAGGGAAACATTGTTTTAGAAATTAGTTAACAAGCACTCTTCTTTATGAGGCAGGACCCTGTGTGCTCCTAATGGGCGGCTTCTAGTATCAGATTGGCAGGCTTGAGTCAGGTAGTAATTGTAATTGGATGGATAGCACAATTCCTAGGCTTTTACATTGAAACCTGTTAAAATCACACCACGCTAGAGCATTACTGTATGTTAGTGACAAGTCTGAGTGTGACTCACCTCTGAGTCACACCTGGTGTTGACACATCGGGAAGGTCCACTCAGCACCAATTCTCCTGTCAGGAGGATCTTTGTCCCAGTGTCCCAGCCCTGTAGACAAGGTCTGCAGCTTTTTAATGTCCATGCCACAGGGTGATCTCTCTCTTAGAAACCCAGCTGGAGGTACCTCTTACCTAGTGTTCCCTCCTTACTGTGATTAAAAATACCGAACTGAAGCTTCTTAAGGAGCAAGGATTTACTTTGGCTCCTGCTTTGGAAGCTTATAGTCAGTCCATCATGGCGGGCAAGGCATGAAACTGTTCATGTTGTCTTGAGAAATGTGGCAGCGGGCACAAGAGCCTGCTTGCCCACAGCTTAGCAGACCAGGGAACAGAGTGTGGGTGGAAAGCGCGCCAAGCTATAACTTATCAGATCTGCTGCCCCAGTGACCCACTTTATTGTAAAGGGTCCACATTTCCCCCAAACAGTGCCACCAGCTTGGGGACCAAGTGTTCAGTGAGGTGGGATTGGGTGGAGGGAGCCTTTCCCATTCAAACCGTAATGGGGTGCAACCGTGTCTATATGGGCCAGGTCAGAGGAAGGTCGGGGATCTCTGCCTGCTCTGACCCTCTGCCTTCTGCCGTATTTATTCTGGAGGGAGAAGGGGATAGGGTGAAGAGGGTCTCTGTTCAGTTCTGTTAGTGACTGTGACACTTCCTCCTTGTGGTCTCTCAGAGCTCTGGGGCTCCCTCACCAGCTCCCCTGCCCTGTGGGTTCCCTTCCTCCCACACAGCAGCCTCACATGAGGCTGTCTGCCCAAACCAGATGTCTCGGGAACAGAAAGGAGGAGTACATGGTGAGGGGGACATCAGGGGGGCTATGCCGTGGGTCGGAGGAGCTGTGGGGTGGGTGACTGGTGAGATGGGCAGCCATAGGGGTCCTGGGAAGTCCGCTTTCCCTCAGCTCCCTTCAGATCACCGTGGTTTCCTTTAACCTGTGGGTAGCAGGGAGATTCAGAGGACTATTTCTTCCTTATTAAAATTTCCTTTGGAGGGCACAAAGGCCTGCATTCTCTGAGGCTCATGGGTTTTGTGCTTCAAACCGTGGCAGGAAAAAAAAATAAAAAAGAAGTCAATGACTTGGCCTTCAGGCTTGCTGCCCTCGTGCAGTGGCTGGCCCATCACTCAGTTGTCTCGGGCTGTTGTCTTGCAGATCCTTGGATATGTGTGTGTGTGAGGGGGTGGCAGAGGAGCCTCAGTGCCCCAGAAACTTGATTTGTGGAGCAGGGCCTGTGGGAGGGATTGATCACGGGGAGATGGAATGCATTTGTCCTCACAAAACGGGGCCAGTTTAAATATGTAAATGCCACTGTATCACGGACATAGGACATAGGTGGCAGTGGTGTCCCTGCGGGGGCTGGCCAGAGGCAGGGTGGGAAGTTTCTCTTTGATGCCCACCCTCCACCTTGCCTGCCTGTTTTCTCTGCCCTGCTGCTTGGCCCTGGCCTTCCTGCTCTCAGATGCCCTCACCTTACGCATTCTCCCCTCTAGGCGGGCCGCTATAGCCACTGGTGCCTTCTGGAATTGCTTTCTCATCCGAAGGGACCTTTCGATCCATGATGCTAAGAGGTCCTTTTCACTTCTGAAAGCAACTGTTTTCTATGGAACTAGTATTTGTGCAGGAAAACAGAGGCTGTGGATAAGTCAAAAAGGGGAAAATAAACCAGCTGTCTGTCAGCTTAGTTCTCAAAGGGGACTGAGTCTGAAGTTTTTACAGGATTCTCTGGGATTTATTCCCTCCCTCCCCACCTCTCCTCTCACCTTCCACTCACCAGTGCAAGTGAATAAGATTTTTCCATGTCAACAGATACGTTTCTATGGCAGCCATTCCAGGGCTACATAGCATTCCACAACATGGACATGCCACAGCTTGTGTGCGGTCAGTAGTCAATTTGCTAAATGCTCAGTTCAGAATTTGTCCCCTACTAACAACATGGCGGCTATTTCTCCACACAGTTTTGTCTTTTTTTTTTCTTAGCAGATATTAGTTGTATATAATAATGGTTTCATTATGGCACTTTTCACAAGGGAATATAATGTATTTTGATCATGCCCATCTCCTATTACCCTCTCTTGTCCCCCTGCTCCTCCCGTGGGTCCATTTTTCTCTTTCCAACTAACCTCTCTTCTACTTTCATATCATTTATTCATCTTTATTTATATTTGCTGACCCAATGAGTTTAATTAGGGTTGCCAACGTGAGCCCTGGTAAGGGGTCATTTACAGGAGCACGGTCATCTTCCAGTGCCATGCCATTAAAGAAATATCTCCCCTTTCCCCAGTAGTGGCCAGTAGCTCCATAGGGAGGGGTGGGTTCCCATGAGCTCCACCTCCACCCACGATGGAATGGTAACGGGCCCAGTCTTTGTATAATGTCTTATTGCTTCCTCGAAGTGGAACTGAGGTCCAAGGGCGTGGTGCACGTCACGGTGCGGGGTGTGGCCTATGCCAGGCGAGAGAGCTGGGGAAGGACAGCGCCCCGACCAGGAATGAAATGACTGAAGCCATGCTGTGGCTCTGCCACTTGCTGTCTGGGACTTGGAGAAGATGACTTCTTTTGGGTGTCATGTCCTCTGTGTGCATCGGGAAGGGCACCTAACTGTGATGACACCCGATATGGTTGGAGAAATATTTCTCCTGCCTCCATTTCCTCTTAGTATACCTGAGTAGACCAGGCTTGTCATACAAGGAAAGATTTAGTTGAGCAGACACTAGGTGCTCTAGGGGCCAAAGGAGAACTAAGTGTGTGTGTGCGTGTGTGTGTGTGTGTGTGTGTGTGTGTGTGTGTGTGTGTGTGTGTGTGTTGGTGGGATATGGTGTGGTCAGAGGACATACCCTGAGGCCGGTCTGATTTAAAGAAGCACAGAGTGAATGGACTCCTGTCTCCAGGCACAAGGAGAGTTTATGTATAGGCGTGGAGAGAGGTCGTAACAGCAAAGGTTTCTGACTTAGGTTATGCGTTTGGAATGTTCTATGGGTTTCCCCTTTATGAGCTGTTTCATTCTCACAGCAGGGTCATGAGATAGGAACTGTGGTCATCTCTGTCTTCTAGACAAAGACTGGGGAGCAGATGCCCATGGGCATTGGAAGATGCCCATGCTCCTGTAAATAACTCCCAGGGTCACACAGGGAATAAATGGGGAGGTGGAACTTCACTGTAGCTGTGGCTGTCTTCCCATCCCTCCTTCCACAGTCGTGGATGCTTTCTATACGGACATTGAGTGTGCCTCCCACGAGGCTCCCTCTTAAACTGTGTGGTCACGGTTTGCCTGTGTGTTTGTTTTCTCGGTCTAGACGGTGTACCATCTGGGGGCAAGGACCATGTCGTAGGCCATTGGCACTGTATCCCTAGCACAGTGCTAATCCCAAACCCTTGATGAATGGCTGGGGCAGGGATCATGCTAGGAATGGAGACCAACTCCTTTGTCCAGTGCAGAGTGTGCAGTAGGGTGACAAGTGTCTAAGCAGGAGAGGCTTACGGAGACACTACCCTAGGCTTGTCCAGAGGGTAACTGCATTGTTAGTCTATAGGATTATTTAGGTGAAATCCCTGAAGCCTGGGCTGGGGTATCTTCCCAATCACATAGAAGAAGATGAGCAGCCTAGATGAGAGCAGGAACAAAATGAATGCAGTAAACAAGGCAGGCCTCGTGATGGAAAACCCACAGGGGGGGTGGGGATGGTTCAGCTGGTAAAGCATCTGCCTTGGAAATATGAGGGCTTGAGTCTGATCCCCAGAACCCTCAGAAAAAAAAAAGCCAGGCGTGGTGCACAAGCTCGAAATCCTAGGGCTGGAGAGGTAGAGATGGGAAGATCCCCCGCTTTTGCTGGCCCGGTAAGCCTGGCCTGCTTGGCAAGTTCCAGGCCAGTCAGAGACCCTGTCTCCCAAATAAATGGATGGTGCTTGAGGAATGATAGTAGAGATTATTTTCTGGGTTCCATAAGTACACACACACACACACACACACACACACACACACACACACACGAGAGAGAGAGAGAGAGAGAGAGAGAGAGAGAGAGAGAGAGAGAGAGAGAGAGAGAGAGAGGAGAGAGAGAGACAGAGACAGACAGACAGACAGACAGACAGACAGAAAAGGAGACAGAGACTGGGGGCAGGGAGGAGAGAGAGAAGGAACCCCACAGAACCTGGCTATGGTAGAGAGCATGATAGGTGTTTAAGTGTGGAGAGAGAGGCACTGAGGACTGCTAGCATCTTGGGCTTGAGTCACTGAGACATGAAGGGAGGCTTAACTGGAACCTTCTGAGAGGAGAAGGATATTTGGAGAGTGATGAAACTTTGCCACGAAAGCTGGGGAAGTGTCAGGAGGCGCAGGCAGGAAGTCTTTTTTTTTTTCTTTTTATTAATTAAATTTTGTCATTTATTTTACATCCTGACCACAGTTTGCCCTCCCTCCTCTCCTTCCATTCTGCCCCCAGCTGTCTCCCCTCTGCCCTCCCCCACATCCATCCTCCTCTGTTTCTGTTCAGAAAGGGGCAGGCCTCCCATGGGTGTCAGCAAAGCATGGCACATCAAGTTGAGGTAGGACCAAGTTTCTCCCTTTGTATTGAGGCTGGGCGAGGCAACCCAGTATGGGGAATAGGTTCCTAAAAGCCAGCCTAAGTATTAGGGACAAGCCCTGATCCCACTGCTAGAAGTCCCACAAATAGACCAAACTACACAACTGTAACCAATACGTAGAAGGCCTAGGTCGGTCCCATGCAGGCTCCCTAGCTGTCTGTCCAGAGTCTGTGAGCTCCTATGAGCCCAGTTGTTTCTGTGGGTTCCCTTGGGATGACCTTGACACCCCTGGCTCATACAATCCTTCCTCCCTCTCTTCAGGATTCCTGGAGCTTGGCCCAGGGTTTGGCTGTGGGTCTCTGCATCTGATCCCATTGGTTACTGGTTGAAGGCTCTCTGATGACGATTAGGGTAGTCACCAATCTGATTACAGGAGATGACCTCTCCACCATCCAGAAGCAATGGACTTTGGTATCCCTAACGGTGATAGGCATCCCACAAGGTGGCTTAGGATTCACAAATAAAATCTGCTCTGTACCTGGTGCGTCATTTGTCAGGGTGTCCATCCAGGCCTAGGAGGTGGATAGAGGTCTCCAGAGAGGGAACGCCCACAAGCCTCCAAGTGGGTAGGAGCTGCCACCATGGTAACCGGGTCAGATTCGTGACTTTTTCTCTGTTTACTTTCCCCAGAAATGTTGACCATCATATTTATTATTTCAATTATTTTTATATAATTGAATTATATTTTTCTTTTTAAGCTAATTAAAGACACGGCAACATGGACCTCACTAGAATGAGGATTCAGACACTGCCTTGTAAGAGACAATGGTTGGAAGGAGATGGACTTGAGATCAAGAGGCCAGGATTTGAATCTTTGCCATGTCATTTCCTAGCCGTGACCTTGGGCACATCCCAAAGCCCCTTTGAACCTTGATTTCTTTGTCAAGTAATAACACCAATATGAGTGCTAGAGTTTCTAGGAAGGCTCAATCAGAGAGTGTGCAAAGCATTAGCCTATTACCTGCTTCGAGGATATTATCAATAAGTATTTATTTTCTTTATACCAACCGACAAAGGCACTTAGCACCCTAGGGAGTCCCTGGTTGTGTTCTGTGAACCAGATACTGGAGCTGCCAGGAAGCAGTCTATAAAATGAAATGAATTGGCAAAAATGGCCAGTGTTCAGATGCTGTGCTGTGGGCCAGGCTCCACAGCCTTGATCTCGTGCTGACACGGGTCTCACCCTGTCTGTGGTCTACAAACTACGTGGAGTGGCCTTAATAATTTCACCAATACTTATCACCTCCATTTTACAGACAAGAAAACCGAGGCTTCTGAAAGTTGCTTGCCCAGGTCACATAGCAAATTGCCAGCATTCTGTTGCCATGTTTCTCAGTAGGACAGGAAACTTCATGGTTTGGTTTGTGGCCTGGCTGCATCTCTCTTCCGGGTGCTCGGGAGCAAGTGACATCGTATTCTGAAAATGAAAGACTTGCAGTGTGTCTCTCTTCTTCCTGTTATTAACTGGGAGCCACATCCATGTCTAATAAATTCCTAAAATAAGCACAACAGCTGCTGCCCTGGGTTACTACGAGGCTTGCTGGGCAGTAGATCCCGGGTCTGGACTCCGAAGATAACGGGCAATGCCAGGCCTTGAGACATGTGTCTGTAAAAAGGCAGGATGTTAGCTGGGTGTGATGGTATATACCTGTGATCCTAGTATATACTAGGAGGTGAATACAAGAAAACAAGGAGTTCAAGGCTAGCCTTGGCTATATAGTGCATTCAAGGCCAGCCTATGTTACAGGAGACCTTGTCGCAAAAAAAAATACCACACAAAAGACCAAAAACAAACAAAACAACAACCAACCAAACAACAAAAACCAGAAAAACACCACCCACACAAAATGTCAGGATGTGACAACCTACCACTCCCCCAGCTCCTATGATCCTATCCAAAGAATTAAGTTTAAAATAAGCATCATGGGTAGTTTGAAAGAACAAACGCCATCACAGGACTGCAGTTGCTGGCCTCGCTGGGTAGGTGGGGAGATGGGAGTCAGCAGGCCCTGGGCGGATGTTGTGGTTTGGAGCATGTATCATTTTTCTGTCATGGCTGAGGGGGCACATAGAGCTTTCAAGGCTCAGAGAAAACAGAAACATGAGGAACTAGAATGGAGAGGACTTAGAGGGAATCTGGTCTAGCCTCCATATTTTCACAGTGGGGTTTGCCCAAGGATATGTAGAGGGTGTCTAAAAGAACTGGAACTGGATCCCAGGGCTGCTGGAGGCAACCAGCTCATCTGGACTCTAGCCTTGGAGGCCCACCCCGAGTGTGGGAGCCTTGGTCTTGCTGGAGGGGATCCTTGCCTCTGACTACAGGTGCAAACAGTGCAGAGATAATCTTGTGCTTCTCTTGTTGAGGCCCAGAGTCATCGTTGGTTCTTAGGGAACGCCTAGCCATTTAAAACGGTCCTTAGGGATGAACAAGCCCGCCCTGAGAGCGCATGTCTGAGAGGCATCTCTCCTGGGGCTTTGTCCCAATCTCAGTTTATTGTAGAGCCACATGGGACTTTTCTCACGTTGACTGCTCCCTACCTGGGGAACTGGACGCGGGCTTTCCTCCTCCACCCCAGACGGTACCCGCAGAGAGGAGAAAGGGGGATGCCGGCCAGGTGTGCAGAGCTCCAAATAGCCACCAAGCAGCCTGCCAGCGCATGGTGGTTCTGACCAAATGGTATGTGTGAGCCCCTGCAGGGTGTGGGCTCCACTCTGAAGGACTGAGCAGGAGAGAATAGGATGACATCATGATTATGAAGGTCCCGTCGGGATAAAAGCAGAGCAGGGCACAGGCCCTACCTTACCCTTCTCACTCTCCACCCTCCTGCGTCTGCTTCTTCCTGGCAAATTGCCAGATGCAGAATGAGGGCCCCTGAGAGAAGCAAGCTATGGAGGTCAGCCCCAGGCACTGGGGGACTGGGGGCAGGAATGACAAGCAGAAAACACACAGAATGTCTTCCAGCTGTATTCTCCAAAGGCGGATAGACCGAAGTTTGAATCCTGTGTTTGCCATTGGGGGAAGTCACATATCCTTTCCCAGACCCAGGTTTCTCGCCTGGAGAATGGCATCCATGCCTTGTGACTGGGGTAAGACTCTGGGTAGGCACTGGGGGCTGCCGGATTGTCTGCCGTTAGGATGCCCTTGAGCCACCAGCGAATGCTGGGTGCTGTGATTTGTGTCCCAGCTGAAGCAGTTGAGCTAAAGAGAGAAGGGGCTGTGTGCCTGTGCCATGGGCAGACGCTGGGAATGTGAGGCGGCTTGTGGCTCCCAAGGCCTAGGCTTTGTCTCTTGGACACTCATCCTGTAATTGCTTTCAGTCGCTGCTTTCAGTCTCTGGGAACCACTGGCTCAGATACCCACTGCGTGCTCCAAGTTGGGCTGATGAAAATGTGCCAGAGTCATTAAGTTATCAGTAGGGAAGGCAGCCGCTTCTCCCCGGCAGGAAGGATTCTGCTGTCTGCCGCAGACAGCTTTGTTCACACAAACTGCCAAACCCCCCCCCCACACACACACACCCCTCCATCCAGCCTCAGACAACGATTGGAGCAGGACGAAGGGGGACAGGGGATGTGCCGTCCCTGCTCTGGGACAGCACTGATGGCATTTGTAACTCTAGCCTGGAGGTCCCATGTGGAGAACCCAGCTCTGGACCGGGAATGTGGGCAAAGCTATTTCTGCAGCTTGACAGATGGATCCGCCCCAGGGGGAAGGAGAGAGAGGGAGGCAAGCTGGACTTCCCTCGTCACAGCCATTGCTCGCCACATGCACGAGGCCAGGAACACAGAATCCAGGTGCTTGCTTGCCAAGGTGAAAAGAAGGACCTTAGGCTGTGCGCAGATGGGGCTGACTGGTCCCAGGGGGGGATGGCTGCAGAGGTGCATGACGCAGAGGAGTGGGCCCCAGGGAAGGAAACTGGAGCGGGAAGATGGGGGTTCAGCCCTCTCTGCATGCTTCAGCAGTCTTGGGGCTTAGTCTGATTCCCTGCGACAGCTACTTCCAGAGTGGGATTGCTGACTTGGTAAGAGGGGAGCAGATGGCGCCGGTACTTTATTTTCAGACTGTTATTTTTCCCCTCACCTTCTTCTCTACCCTCCACCATTAGCCCAGACTTCAGAGGAGAACCAGCTAGCTCCCTCCCTTTTGGGGCTGATTGTCTTTCCTGAGCCCCTTTGATGGCAGTTGATGACAGCTGATGGCGACTGAGACTTACCATGGGCAGGATCCCTTTTTAATCTTTCTCTTGCATCTTATGGTGAGGTAGGTGTGCTGTCACAGGGAGCCCCATTTCAGAGAGGCTCAGCTGTTTACCCCAGATCAGGTAGTCAGCAGTCTCAGTTGGAGTTTGAACCCACCCAGCTCAGATGTGGACTATTTGGATGTCGGTACAGCCCCCTGCCCCCAACCCCCAGGACACAGCTAACGAGGGCCAGGGCTGTTGATCACACTGGAATGGTGGCCAGTGAGCTGCCCTAGGTGGTCTTCTGGGAATCCACTCTTGCCCCGGCTGCTTGTGGCCTAGGTTCACCCTGGTGGATTTAAAGCTTTCAGTTGGAGTAACTTATTCATTCCCACATCCCCACTCCCAGATTTCCAGAGCAAGATAAGATCCAGAGGGAACAGAGAGAGGGCTGAGTTGGTAAACTGCTCATAAGGACCTGAGTTTGATTTATGAAATCCATGTAAAATGCTAGGTGTGGTAGTGTGTGCTTGTAATCTCAGCACTGGGGATACAGAGGCAGGTGTTCCTGGGGCTCACTGGCTGTCTCGTCTGCCCTGTAGTGAGCTCCAGGCCATTGAGAACACACACACACACACACACACACACACACACACACACACACACACACACACACACACACACTCTACAATGAGGGGCCCTTGAGGAATCTATAGGAAGTATTTCAAGATGGTGGTCATAGAACATGAAACCCAGTGTGAGGCTCTTTCGATTGCCCAGATGAATTTCCTGTGAAGTTGGTCCCTA
Source organism: Peromyscus californicus insignis (assembly GCF_007827085.1). NCBI lineage: Eukaryota > Metazoa > Chordata > Mammalia > Rodentia > Cricetidae > Peromyscus > Peromyscus californicus. The sequence goes on from NW_026294447.1 coordinate 72,101,604, forward strand.
GTGTTTGGAGTGACAGCTGGAAAGGAAGCAGTATTAAATGCAGGAGGTCAACGGGTGTTATCTCTAGGCTGTCTAAGGCAGTCAAAGCAGGATTTCTAAAGCACTCCTTCCTATCAAAATGTTGCACTCCGATTCCATTGCGCTTCCCTCAGAGTAAATCATGGAGTCTGGACTTCCTCTCACCCCGTGATGATGTCATTTGAAAGACTAAGTGCTAGCAGCTCTGTTTGGCGCTCAGCATCTTCTCCATTAACTGCAGTTCCTCCTACCTCTGCCTTTGAAGCTGCCCTCTCCTGCGGCCTCCCTTCAGCCTGTGACCTGCTCACAGACCCACTCTGACCAATCAGTGCATCCCTCTCCTCAGCGATTGTCCCCTTCTCCCACCAGCTGCCCGGTCTCCTCCTACAGCCCTGCTGGGAGGAGTGGTCTATTAGCCTTTGGTCGCTGCCTCATTTCCTGAAGCATGCCAGCCCTCGGCAGCGTTGTCTCATCCTCCAGGAGGTCATGGATTATTTTCTTGCTGTGGTGGCCTCCCGACGGCCATATGCAATGGTCACCCCCACCTCAGTCTCCTTCCCTTTTGGCCTTACTTAGTGGCCCTGCCTCTCAGCCTGAGTCTACTCACCTTTAAGATGGGTGTATTAGCTACTTTTCTGTTGCTTTTGTTTAATACCACGGTCAAGGAAATGGATAGAAGCAAGAGTTTATGACAGTTCCAGAGGGTTTAAGAGTCCATCATGTAGGGAACTTGCCTAGGACTGAACCAGGCCCTCTGAATGTGGGTGACAGTTGTGTGGCTTGGGCAGTTTGGGGACCACTGGCAGTGGGACCAGGATTTGTCCCTAGTTCATGAACTGGCTTTTTGGAGTCCATTCCCTATGGAGGAATATCTTGCTCAGACTTGATACAGTGGGGATGGGCTGGTCCTGCCTCAACTTGATATACCAGTCTTTGTTAACTCCCCATGGGAGGCCTTACCCTCTCTGAGGAGTGGATGGGGGGAGGTTTGGGTAGGGGGAAGGTGGAGGTTGAGCAGGAAGAGAAGAGGGAGGGGGAACTTGGTATGTAGAATAGAAAAAAAAAACTTTTAAATAAAATTAAAAAAAAGAGTCCATCATGGTAGGAAATCATGGTAGCAGGTAGCAGGCAAGGCAGTGGGAACAGGTGAGAACTCACATCTTGAACCACAAGTAGGAAGCAGAGAGAGTGAGCGTGAAATGGCGTGGAGTTTTTAAACCTCAAAGCTCCCCCCACCCCGCCCCCTGACATACTTCATCTATTGAGGTCACACCTCCTCAGCTTCCCAAATAGCATCACCAACTGGGGACCAAAGTGCTCAAATCCTCAAGACCGTGGTGGGGGACATTTCTCATTTAAGTCACCACAATGGGGATGTGAGTTGCCATGAGCATGCTTACCTGTTGTACTAGGAGTCCCAGCATATGAAGAGCACTCAGGAACTGATGGCGGGAGCTGTGGCGGGGGGCCTTGATGCTGCCTCTGCCCCGAAACCCTCCTCCTGTGGGGTATTCTTCCGGCTCTCATGTGAGTCTTTCTTGACAGTTTTCAAAAGGAGTCTTGTGTTTCCCAGGCTCTAGCCTGTGACTGCCTCTGCTGTTCCTTTCCACAGTTTCTCTTGGTGTGTCCCAACACCGTAACTTCCAATGCCACTGTGTCTATAGCCCAGTCACATCTCTTTCCATGTTCCACAGGCAGAACCCATTTTCTGTCTTTCTTACATTCGGGTTTTTTCCTGTATCCTTCTAACAGCTCATCTAAGCCAGGAATCTGGGAGCCTTCATTACTTCCCTTAGCTGACATCCAAGTGCCTGTCACCGTCAGCCCCCATGCTGGCCACTGCAGATGTCGTGTGTGTGTGTGTGTGTGTGTGTGTGTGTGTGTGAATGTACAGGGTCTGTCTCACTGGCTCCCTGTAGGAGTGATGTGGATTAGTCCCAGGAAGGTGAACACCAGGGTCCTGATGATTGGCAGGACCTCCCTGGGGAAGGGCATTAGAACTAAGAGCTAAAGGATGATTAGATGCTCATCAGGCAAACTGGGGGTGGAGGTGGGGGGCATGCTAGGCAGAGGGATGAGCATGCTTGAAGGCTCTGTGGTAAGGAGAAAACTGCTTAAGAAATAAGCAGGAAGGCAAAGGAGGAGGCAGGACCTGGTGCCAGATGAGGCCAGGCTAGGCAGCGCACATCAGAGAGAGCCATGTTAGCTGGCACCACGGTGCATTCTTACACTCCCTTCTACCAAAGTCTATCTTGAACCCCTCTCCCCATAATTCATTTCCACCTGTAAGGATGTATTTTTTTCACTCATCACTAACATGGGTTAAGATGGATTAAGATGATCCTGTGGATCAACTCCTCTCCTGGTCTCTCATTGTCAGGATGGAGTCAAACCCAGAGGCCTGTCTTGTTAGCTCCTTCAACGCCCCCGCCCCCCCAGTTCTTTGCTGCAACTTCTAGTACCCCTGAGGTGCTTGGTGGATGTGCTCTGGAGCCCCAGGTGAAGTCTTGCTCATCTCTTGCTCTTCTGTTGAGCGGTTCTTACTCTGTGAAGCCATCTCCCCCAGCTCAAGCCACCTGCTGCCCCTCTCAGATACCCTTCTCAGCCATGCCTGCCTGCTCACACAGCCAGCCACACTCTGTCTCTCCTTCCTAGGCACATACCTTTTGCTAGACCGAGAACTATTTGGAGAGGGATCTGGCTGCCTTTGTCTTCATCCTTTTTGGTGCCACCGGGATAGCATATATTAGCATTTAACAAAGACATTGTTGGATTGAGGGTCTAGTGATGAAGGAAATACACAGTTCAAATGAGCCATAAAGAGCCAGGTGGCGGTGGTGCACGCCTTTAATCCCAGCATTTGGGAGGCAGAGGCAGGTGGATCTCTGTGAGTTTGAGGCCAGCCTGGGCTACAGAGTGAGTTCCAGGAAAGGCGCAAAGCTACATAGAGAAACCCTGTCTTGAAAAACCAAAACCAAAACCAACAACAAAACAACAAAAAACCAACCAACCAACCAACCAACCAACCAACCAACCAACCAACCAAAGAGCCATAAAGAATGAGGTTCCATCCTGAGGCACTTTATGAAGGAGTCTTGCTTCCAGGACACCTCCCTGAACTCCCTGGATCTAGAATTTGTAGTGACCAATCACATACCTCAAGGTGGACTCCACCCTACACCCCGCACACTAGAAGGGTAGGTAGACCACATTGGTTAGAGTCAGGCCTACATCTTCTCAAGCTTCAGTGAGTTCCAGGATAATCCAGGTTCCCTAGTTTGCTAAACAGATGGCTGGGTACCCCCCTGATAGCTTGATTCAGCGGGTAGGGCGGCACCTGAGAATTTGCCTCTGTAACAAGTTCCCAGGTGATACTGGCGGTGCTGGTCTGGGAACCACATGTTGAAAATCTGTGTTCTAGCAGAAGAATTTGTTCTCCAAAGTATCACTCTCTCCAGTGGTGGTGGTGGTGGGGATGGATGGTCTGCTTGGGTTTAGCTTTGTAGGTTTTAAGAGCCATTAGTATGAGATTAGTGTGGATAGATACAGGCTTGCCTCCACGCCTGACTCTTGTCTCTCCCACGAGTGCTTCTATGTCCATTCGTCAGCCACTTGACAAACATGTTTTGGAGAACGTGCATGGCGGCAGATGAGGAGGAGCAGTGGCTATCAGATAAGTCGATAGGGAACCACCCTGGAGGGAAGACTGCAGGTGTAGACAGGATCATAATTCAAGAAGTCCAGGGGAGGAGCAACTGCTTTGAAGGGCAGTAAGTTCCCATCCCTGGGGCCGCTGAGCAGGCTTCTAGAGTATTAGTGGGAATAATATTAGTGGGTGGTTAGTCTAAGTAACTCTTAATAAGAAAAAAAGCAGTTGACCCTGCAATCCGTAAATGGCCCACTTGGGATCATGGGTGGATCTGCAGAGGGTCTGGGCTGCCTTGTGCAAACACTAAGAGCAGCTCTGCTTTGAATAGACATGCATTCCTCAACAACAGTGTGCTTGGTGACTAAGTGGATTCATGTCCAATGACCCTGTAATTTGTTGTTTATTGACCTCAGATCATTTAAAAGGTTAAATGGAAAAGCCACAAGCAGGCAAAGTGTACCTCAGGGGCCTCTTTATGTCCTGTTTCCTAAGTCACATGGAACTGAGATGCAAGGTACCATTTTAGTTTGTTTTACAAGAGAGAGAGGGAGGGAGGGAGAGAGAGAGGAGAGGGCTTGTATATATAGTTATTAGGTCATCAGCTTGAATTTCAAACACTCATCAAGGAAGTCCAACCAATTGCCAGGTTCCACAGTGTGGTACAAGGTTTCAGAGTTTCTCGTTGGGAGTCCAACCCTTAAAATGTGATGAACAAGACTGGTTCTCTTGTCCATTACCTACCATTTATTGAACATCTATTATGTTAGACTGGGTGAGATTCTTTACAAATACTACTTATGATATTTCAATTAACCTCCAAAGTAAGTATTATTATCTTCATTTCCAGAGAAAAGGCACAGAGAGATTATGTGTCTTGTCCAATTTCACATAGCAAAACTTGCCCATTCATTTTTTGAAGTTGACATAACTATAAAATTGGACCCTAATAAAGATAGTTCAAAAATTATAACTCCATGAGTCTGAGTTCAGATACAATATTATCAAGTTGAATCCAGCATTATATCAAATGGACCAAATGCAGCGTGTTCTAGGAATGCAAGAATAGTTCGATAATAGGAAATATTAGGAAACCAACCTAATTCACCATATCCACAAACCAAAGAAAAGCCATGTATTAGAGATGCTTAAAGGGCAGTAGACAAAACTCTCCTATAATAAGACTCTAAGACAGGAATATTAGGAACTGCTTAGATTTAATAAAGTTAAAATGTAGCTATAACGTCATTCAAAACAGTGAAACCCAACATCTAACTTCATAAAAATAGGAGAGGCCCAATTCTGCCATTTAAAGCTATCATCCTGGCTATTACTCAAAATGAATTTTGCTACTTAGAAGTAGTTTACTTAAATAAGGAAGAGGAGATGTTGCTATCTATTTTTGCTAAGCCCAGGAGAATCTGATAGGAAAAGACAAGCTGCGAGAAGTCCATTTGGCAGTACCTAACTGTTTTTCTCCATAGAGTGAAGGTTACAGTCACTGAATTTGGACACCTGGAACTGGGATTTGAACCCAGGTCTGAGGCTTAAGTCTTGCTCTTCCTCCCTATGAAACATTTATGCTCTCTGTTGCTAGTGATCTGGGAGAAGAGAGAGTCCCTCAGAATCGGCCCATCCCCCAATGCTCCAGCAGAGTCCTCTCTGGCTTGGCCTGCTGGGAGGGAGAGGAAGATGAGCATTTGGGAGGGAGAGGAAGATGAGCATTTGGGAGGGAGAGGAAGATGAGCATCTGGGAGGGAGAGGAAGATGAGCTGCTGGGAGGGAGAGGAGGATGAGTATTTGGGAGGGTCATAATTTCACTGTGAAGACCCTGAAGCCTCTGTTCTTAGCAACCCCATCCCTCAAGCCTGAGGTCTGGGCTGAGTGTGGGGAGGCATGGCTGGTGGTCTGGCCTGAGGTCACTTTTGCTCTCTAAATGCTGGGCATCCAGTGTACCGAGTCACCCCCTTTATTCTTGCCTCCAAGAAGCCATATTAGTGTTACTAGTTGCCTTTTGTCTCAAGCTGTCTCATTTGAAGCAAGTCTGGGGTGCCAGAGGCTAATTGGAGCATTGAGGTCACAAGCCTCAGTCTCATTGTGTTTGTGGTGAGAGTAGAGCGCATTCTCCCCGCATAAATCATAGGGTGATACACGGAAAATCTGCCATGTTGTACAGAATGAACCGCAGGGTAGCAGATGGGGCACTGCAGAGGAAGCCAGGAGACCTGGGTTCTGGTGGCTCTTCCACTGATGTGCTCCATGTTCGTCACGGTGCTGCCGAGCCTCATTTACCTCATTGGTGACATAAGACTGGATAGGCTTCCGGTGTTAGCTGAATGCAAAATTATGATGATAACCCTCCTTTCCATGTGCACAGTACCATTTGAAGTGCCTTGTTAAGGCTGGGAGTATGGCTCAGTGATGGAGCACTTGCCTAGCATACCCAGTGCCGTAACAAACACAGTCAAACAGTGCTTGCCTAAGTACCCTGTGCTGTGTATGGTTAGTGAGGTGGTACTGCTATCATTCCCATTTTGTCTCTAAAGCAACGGAGGCACAGGGTAGTTCACTGACTTGCCCAGGGTCTCGCAGGCAGGATGGCAGAGCTCACACAACCCTTAGCCTCTGTGCTCTTATACCTCTTGTGTGTGCGTGAGCCGTGTGGTTACAGTGGTGTGGGTCTGAGGGTAGGGAGGTACTTTTAAGGGGAAGCCTGGCGCTGGTGTGGCTAGCTGGGGACGGTTGCCCTGAAGGGTAAGAGCGACCACACAAGTTGCTGACGTTGCCCATCATTTCTTCTCTTTTTCCTCTCCAGTCTGTGGCAAACGCTACAAGAATCGGCCGGGACTCAGCTACCACTATGCTCACACTCATTTGGCCAGCGAGGAGGGGGATGAAGCCCAAGACCAGGACCCCCGGTCCCCGCCCAACCACCGAAATGAGAACCACAGACGTGAGTCCTTGCTTGTAAGGTCGGGGAGCGAGGGCTGGGGCAGGGAGTGTGGGGAACGATCTTTTTCTTTCCACTCTGGTGTCTCCTGGCAGTAACAACGGATGGGGTTTGGTGTTCTGCAGTACGTTGAGCCCTAAGCCCAGCCAGCCACCACCTATGGCTGAGCTGAGCACCCAGCTAAGAAGAAGCAGGTCAGAGAGGAGAGAGAGATGACTCAGCGGTTAAGAGCACTGACCGATGTTCCAGAGGTCCTGGGTTCAATTCCCAGGCTGTCTGGTATCCAATCACACCAGGATAAAAATGAAAAAAAAAAAAAAAAAGAATAAGAATAAGAACAAGCAGGTCAGAACTCATGTGATCAGCCTTGTCTCCAGACAGAGGTGGGGTGTAAGTGCCCAGCAGAAGGGGCGTGTCCTCACCTGGCCACTGTTACAGGCCAGACCTGTCCATCTTTTCCCTTGGCGTCAGAAGAGCTGCTCACAGCTGTGGGGAGTGACTGATGCTTGCTGGTTGATTGCTGTGGTTTCCCTGTGTGGGTCACTACTTAGGGTATCCATCCTGCCATCTGGATGGATACATCACTTGGGGTGGCAGTTGGCTACGAAGACTGACAGTGATTCTGCAGATTGGTGCGTCTAGTCCTTCTCTCCTCCTTCAACTTGCCGTTATGAATTAGGAATCAAAAGGGGGCTAGGCGTTCACCACTCGACTGGCGCTCTCCCATCCATTATGGTTTCTGGGATGACCACAACCCCCGAACAGGATGTGGTCATGGAATCTGTTGAGCTTGCTTCAAGGTCTGGGTCATACTGAGATCACTGGAGGAAGGGGTGTCTGTGGACATATGATGTGGGTTTTTGCTTTGTTTATACAATTTGTTGGTATATATTTTTAAAACCTTTTTTCATTTGGATTCAGTTTATTATTTCATGTGTGTGAACATTTTGTCTGCATGTATGTATGTACACCACATGCATGTGCAGTGCCTGCTGAGGTCAGAAAACTGCGTTGGATCCCTGGGACTGAAGCAATAGGTGGTCGTGAGCTGCCATATGAGTGCTGGGAATTGAACCTGGGTCCTGTGGAAGGGCAGCAAGTGCTCTTGACCACTGAGCTAACTCTCCAGCCCTGGTATATATTCTTAAAGTGAACAAAGAATCCGACTTTTTAAAAGTCCCTGGATTCTAAATTTAAAGGCGACTCCTATGTGGTTGAGTATCTCAGCTTATCTGACTGATGCCAGATGGGCACTTCCACCAAATATCTGAAATCATGAACACACCCCCAGCCAAGACCTGTGCTTAGATTTGTGTGTGGTTCTTCCTGGCCTGAGCCCCAGGTTCACTGGTCATGCTGCCTTCTCTATCAGTGTGCTGTGGCTGACACAACAAAATACCTCGGACCAGGAGTTTTAAACTACAGCAATTAGTTTCCCATGGCTCTGGGGGCCTGAGAAGCCAAGGTCAAGGCATTGTCAGTGTTGGCCTCCAGATACCCTTCGCTTTGGCTTGCAGATGGCTGCCCTCTGTCAGCTCTGGCCTTTTCTCTCTGGGCACATGTTCTAGGGTCTCGTTTTGTGTCCACATGACCTCTTCTTATAAGGTCACTGGGCAGACTGTATCAGGACCCACCCTAATAGCTGCATTGTGTATGTATGTGTGTGTGTGTGTGTGTGTGTGTGTGTGTGTGTCTGTCTGTCTGTCTGTCTGTCACACTTGCATGTATTCTCAGTTGGTTTTCACCTTACATTTGAGACCGAATCTCTCACTGAACATGAAATTCACTGATTTGGCAAGACTGGCTGTGGAGACCTCCAGAGGTCGCTTGTCTCTGTCTCCCCAGCTCTGGGATTGTAGACGTGTACAGCTATTTCCATCTTTTTGCATGGGTTCTGGGGGCGAGGGTCTAAATGCAGGTCTTCACGTCTTCATGACAACCACTTTACCAACTGAACTATCTCCCCAGCTCCAATGGCCTCCTTTAACAAACTTTACCCTCTTCATTATTTTCTTCTTCTTCTCCTCCTCCTCCTCCTCCTTTGGATTTATTTTCACTTTAAATCATGTATATAGGTGTGTCTGTGTATGTGCACATGAGTGCAGTGCCTGTAGAGGCCAGAAGAGGGCATCAGATCCCTGAAGCTGGAGTTACAGGTGGTTGTGAGCCACCCCATGTAAGGTCTGGAAACTGAGCAAGAACAGTGAGCCATCTCTTCAGCACTTTGATTACTTCTTTATCTATCTCTATCTTCAATAGAGCCAAATGCCAAAGCACTAGAGGTTAAGTTTCAATACAGGAATCTGGAGTTGGGGGAATGCATCCTGTGACATTAATTTGCTTCCAACTTTGAGGGTTCAAGCTTTTAATGTGACAGACCCTTGTTTTCTCACCTCCTATTGCCATCTGGGCAGAATCTGAGAAGCAGGGCTAGAGGAGGAGGGTGGCTTCACTCTTTCTGCACCAGATACTGAGTATCTATGACACCCGGCTCTCTGTCTGCCCTTTGGGAGAGCTCTCCTTTTCTGTCAGGGAGGAAGATCTGTCTGTACTGAGGAGCTGACAATGCCAAGCCCCTCCCTCTTCTCTTTCCTTTCTCTGGTCTGAGTGTCTATGAAGTCACAAGGAGCTGTTGCTACTGACCAGGAAGAGGCTGGGGATGATCTTTGGTTTTAGGTGTTGTCTGGGAAGCACAGATTAGTGATTCCTTCTCTCTCTTAAGTCTCTGTTAGCATTCTTTCTCACTCCTCCCGTGCTAGCCTACCTCTTGCGTTTCCTCAACGCCTGGCCATTTGCTCCTGTGTACAGGCATCCAATTTTACAGTGTTTTGATGGCTTTTCCTTTGTGTTGTGTTTTTCCTACCTCTCCTATAGTGTCCATAGTGAGTGGTGGTTTTGCACACATGTGCATATACATGTGTGTATATGTGCAAAGTCTTGGCAACAACAGTGGGAGGAGACAGTCTCTTCCCCAGCCATTCCTGAGGTCCCCTCCAAGTAGACTTCTGTGACCAGCACTGGCATTCTTTGCTTTATCTACCAGGACCTCAAATGTGAAATTATCAGCAGGCATGCGCCCTCCTTAGGTGTTGTCCCTGAAAGATCACATGGGTTTGCTTAGTAAAGAAGCTGTGCCTTTCCTTTTTCTACACAGAGACATGGCCCATGCTTGTCTCCATCATCTGTGGGCTTGTGAGTGAGCAACATGCTCCAGTTCCTCCCCTTCATCTATCCCTCCTTTCTCACTCTGCTGATGGGACACTGGCTTCTTCACAAAGCACCATTTGACTGACCAGAAAGGGATAGCCATTTGTGGGCTAATCTAGGTCCGCCTTATACAAAGACAGTTCCAGAAACACCCCTATTTTAATTAATTTTCTTTTTGTGGTGTCTTCTCACAACTTCGTCTCTGCAAACTCCGTGCCCAGCCCGAATTTCACCCGCAGGGAAGTGGGTACAGCAGACAAGCTCTTGGTGTCTGGAGAAGCCATTTTCCTCTAGCTCCAGTTTCTCCAGACAAACCCAGTGGCAGCTGCTCGCCCTGGCTTCTGTGGGCCACACACACTACCGATTTGCTTGCTGCTCCGAATGTGCGCTCTACTTCCTCCCACATGCCCCTGGTGAGCAGGCCCCCGCCATTTTCCTGTGAGCACTAATTGCTGGCATCATTAATACCCAGTCATTAGCTGCTCTCACTGTTTGGGGCTTGGAGTGGGCTCCCATCCACACTGCCCCTAAATGCCACCGGGGCTGCGTGGTGAACTAAAAGTGACAGCTCAGCAGCATCCTGAGGGCTCAGCTCCGTGGTCCTCCCCCAGCCAGGCTTCCAGATCGAGGGAGGGAGGGAGGCGGGAGAGCTTAATCCGGGAGGCTAATCTGTGGCTCCCCCAGGAGAAAGTCTGGATGCTGGCAAGTGGAAATGCTGACATTCCCTTTAGTGGAGTTACACGGTGACCCAGGCGGCTGCCATAGAAAGAGTCCCATATCTACAGGAGTATGCAGGGCCCAGGCAACTGGCTCACACCACCCGCAGCCACTGAGACCTTTTGACTCTGGTGCTCCTGCTGTCCCTTGCTCCATTGCCTTCAACTGCGTCCTTAGCAGAGCCCATGGCTCGTCCCCATACCTGCCACTTTTTAACTGAAAGGGTGGAGTGGCCAGCTGGAGTCAGCACTGACCTTCCCTTCCCCGAGCCCTTGCTGCCCTGAGTGGCCAGCTCAGCACTCGACTGCCACCCTGCTGTCCTCCTGTCCCTCCCAGGGGATGCATTCCCGCCTTTGTTCCTATCCCACTCTCTCATTTTCTCCCGAGTGTTCATGTCTGTGTTTCTTCCCTATAGGTTGGCCTCTTTTGCTCTGTGTTTGAGGCTCTCTACCTTGATGACAGATGAGTGACTAGAATGCTTGGCACTTAGACCTCCCGTCTGGGGAGAGATGACCTTTCTGAGGGGATCTTCCTCTGCTGGGCTGCTGGGTCTTCTTTTTCCCTCAGATTCTCTGACTGCCTTCATCTCTATGTAGTTATGCCTGCGTGGAGCTGTGGGTATACATGAATACAAGGAGGGGTGGTTTGATCAGGACTCTGAGTGTGAGTGGCATTCAGTTGCTCTCTGTTGTGACTCTTTTAGAGAAACTTTGGTTAGCAAGATTAACATTCTCAATGACCCAGGCCCACAATTTCAAAAATCTTTTTAAGTTCCTTTTGCTTTCTCTGCACAACTGGAATCTACTAAAGATGTTGTTTTCGGGATACTTTTTGGGGTAGGGCTGAGATCAAAGTCTTGGATTTAAATAGAAAAATGATGTAAATAAATTTGTGCTGTCCATTCATTCATTTATTGAATCCATCCATCAGTGCAACTAGCCATCCAACCAACCGTCCATCCATGTATCTATCCACCCACCCACCTATCCACCCATCCATCCATCATCCATCTACCCACTCACCCACCCATCCACACATCCATGCATGCATCCATCCATGCATCTGTCTAGTTATCTACCCACCCACACATCATGCATCCATCCATGCATGCATCCATCCATGCATCTACCCACAATCCATCTATCCATACATCCATGCATCCATGCATCCATTCATCCATCCATCTATCCACCTACCCACCCACCCACTCATCCATCCACCTACCCACCCATGCATCCATCCATGCATCCATCTATCTATGCATCATCCATCCATGCATGTATGCATCCATCCATCCATCCATCCATCCATCCATCCATCCATCCATCCATGTACCCCCCCATCCATTCACGCATCTCTCTATTCCCAAGTTTGGTGCCTATGCACTGAATGCTGACTAAGTACCAAGGCTGAGAAGCAGGAGTGTGACTAGGATTTGGCCTCATCTTTGAGGAACTCAGTCTTGGGTGGGAGTGCATAATGGATCATGTACAAAGGATGAATTTGCCTAAGGCTCAGAGTCACTGTATGTGTTCCACGTCATGAGGCAGGGGTGTTCTTGGTGGGGCACTAGCCTTACATTGTGACTCACTGGACATGGAGATTCTCAGACTCCACCAGCACAGAGTCCTGGGGTAGGAACCAGAACAAAGGATGTTCTGGTGTATGCTGAGGCTTAAGGACCACTGCATTGTAATGTTTTGAAAGAGTTCACTAAGGAGGGGATGTTCAGGTGGGCCCTTGAAAAGCAAGAAAGAATATTCAGGAGGGAAAAGACACCAGGTTTCAGAATGGATGTAGGCAAGGAGGTCTGTCTGAGAGATAATGGCCACATTCATATAGTTGATAGCAGCCGGCTCTCATGGCAGTGTTGAAGTCAGGGCTGAATGAGACAAGAGTCCACAGGTGGAGGCATCTTCCATGCCATGTTGCAGAGTCTTTATTCTGTGGGAATCATCAGAGCCATTCCTAGAAGGAAAGAGAGGATTTAAAAAGAAGCCCATTTTTATTTAATAACTCTTTTATTTATATTTTATAATATATATATGCTTTCACACCAAACTTGGAGTTCTTAAGAGGGAAATATTTTAAAATACTGCTCTATAAAATTGATCTCAAGTTTGCTTGTCAGGCCCATGTAATTGAAGTTGGGATGTCCTAGGTCCCTGGAGGTCAGACTCCTGTGCAGTGGTCACATGTCGGTTCAGAATTAAGCTTCCCTTTCTGTCACTCTTGAGAGGAAAATGCCCAGAGCTGGTCTGCTGTGGAGGGCAGGGTGTACTTTGTGGAACTGTAAAGGGAGAGCCAAATTGATTAAGGGTAATGTCTGCTGATTAGATAATCTGGAAATTAGTCTGATAATGTGCAAATTATCTAAGAGCAGTACATGATGTCATTGCCACACTGCTGGGAAAAGTCTAGCAGAGGTTTGTCTTCTGACATGCTTGTCCTCTGTCATAGGCCCAGGAGCAGTTAGTTAGCACAGGCTGCAGGAGACGAAGAACATCTTGGAAATGTGCTTGGAAATCTTGGGCATCTCTGAAGGGTATCTGAAGAGCTACAATAACCCATTTAGCCTACTTCTTAGTGAGCTCGGTACTGGTATGTCAGCTCCAGTTATAGAGGAGGTGAGGCAAAACCAGATGTGCAGCTCTTTTTGAGGAAGTCATCCTCTCCTCCCCTCCTACTTTGCCAATAGAGCAAGTCTGGAAACTAGCAGTAGATGGTCTTCTGCTGAATTATGATTTACAGGGTTTGCAGGCTACAAAGCAGGAAGCCTGATGGGTTGCTTGGAGGTGTAAGTACCTGGAGATAATCTCTCAGCCCTGTGGCTGAGAGGATGGTGATGGTGTTGGAATTGATGGGTCCAGGGTGTGATTCATGACCTTGTCAACCTGCTACCTACTGCTCTGGGAATATGGGTCAGCTACTGACACCTCCCTCCCATTAGTTGCCTCATCTGTAACATGGAGATAACCACCCTAGTCTCATGGGCTTGCCGTGCATCTTCAATGAGATGAAGGAGTAGTGGGATCGGCACTAAACCTGTTCATTGTGAGTAGCCATATCTTATCCGTGCCCTATTTGGACCAGCAGAGCATGTCTGTGACTACAGATGGTTAATCTGAGTCAGAGGCTCTTTCTGAGGCAACATGAGGGGACTTTTCTGACATTCTGATGCTAACTTGGCATCTGTGGACATTATCAGAGGCTGACCTGACCCTAGCATATCCTTTGCTAAATCTTAGACTTGGTTCTGATTCTTCTGTCCAAGCAAAACCCAAGAATTTATGGAGCCCTTGCTGTATGTGTGCCCATTTGTGGGAATATATATATATATATATCTCCAACAGGCCTCCCATCTGGAAGAACAAATGGTCATTGTCTTAGTTAGGGTTTCTATTGCCGTGAAGAGACACCATAACCACGACAACTCTTATAAAGGAAAACATTTAATTGGGGGCTGGCTTACAGTTTCAGAGGTACAGATAATAGCCCACTCTCATTGTGGCGAGAAGCATGGCAGCATGCAGACACACATGGTACTGGAGAAGGAGCTGAGAGTTCTACATCTTTATCTGCAGGCAGCAGGAGGACACACTGTGTCTCACACTAGACATAGCTGGAGCATATGAGACCTCAAAACCCGCCCCCACAGTGACACACTTTCTCCAACAAGGCCACACCTCCTAATAGCACCACTCCCTATGGGCCAAGCATTCAAACACATGAGTCTATGGGGGCCACACCTATTCAAACCACCACAGTCATTGTCCTTGGAAAACTTCTAGGGTAACTGAGGAAGAAGACGGATGCATGAAACCTGGCAAGAGAAAGAGGTGACATGGAATCCAGTCAAGGGTGCCCTCCTGTATTCACCAGGCCACTTTCCTGGGGCTGACGAGTCACATGCTGACTTTGTCTGAGCCTCTGTGATTCCTCTCACATTTCTGTCATAATTATATAGAATGTTCAGGATTTGAGGAATTCTACAGACTGAGCAGCGTTGGTGACAGCAGAAGCACTCACTAGCATATCTTGAGTGTCACAGACACAGCGCTCAGCCTGCTGTGAATGCTTGGCTCATTCACTCGTTACAATAACCCTCTAAGGTGGCTGCTCTCTTGCCCAGAAGCACATGAAGACCAGATGACATTCCTGTGGATATGGCACGAATGTAGATTCGTGAGTTTATCTCTGTTTCCTGAGAAAGCTTGCTTATTTAGGCCTTTGATTTTTCTTCCCATTTCATCAGAAATGAAATGATTTTGCATGTAGGAGGGGAAAGGAGGGGGGGAAACACATGATGGGAAATCTATTAGGTACCTGGCAGTTTTCACACATCATCTCAAGTAATGCTCACAAGTCCAAGTGGCATGTGCTAGAATTCTCATTTTACGGAGGAGAAAATGGGGAGGTCGGAGAGGCTTGAGTAACTTGTTTCAATGTACCCAGCGAGTTGGAAAGCTGAGATGAGGATGGCTTGGACACCCTTCAGCTCTGTCAGGACACTGGAATCCCAAGTGAGGGGTCCCAGGCCCAGGCTCCTGGGTCTTTCTCATGGACCTACCGATGATGTCCTTTTTCACCTGTCAGCTAGCTGTCAAATACACCTCATTACACAGTAGGTTTTCAGAAGCGATGGACGCATTAACAGGCCACATCTTTGTTAGCTTATGCTGCCTATTAGCTTGTGTCTTAGTTAGGTTTCTATGGCTGTGATAAAACACCATGCCAAAAAGAACTTGGGGATGAGGAGGTTTAATCTCACATTTCTAGTTAATGTTCCATTGCTGAGGGAAATCAGGGCAGGAATTCAGGCAGGGCAGGACCCCGGAGGCAGGAACTGCAGCAGAGACCATGGAGGGGTGGTTTGCTCCTCATGTCCTGCTCAGCCTTCTTTTTCATAATACCCAGGACCACCAGCCCAGGTGTGGCACTGCCCACAGTGATCTAGGCCCTCCCGTATCAATCATTATCGATTGATCATCAATTAGGAAACAGACCAAAGTCTTGCCCACAGGCCAATATGGTGGAGGCATTTTCTCAATTGAGATTCCTTCTTCTAAAATGACTCTAGCTTGGGTTAAGTTGACCTAAAAACTAGCCAGCACAGTTTGCTTTCTATTGCTGTGGTAAAACACTGACTGACAGACACCAACTTGGGGAATAAAGGTTTTATTTTTGCTTGCAAATTAGAGACAGTCATTGAGAATGATGCCAAGCAAGAACTCATGAGAACACTTGAAGCAGAAACTGAAGTAGAGGCTATGGAGGGATGCTGCTTACTGGCGTGTACCCTCTGACTTGCTCAGCTACTTTTCTTAGACAATCCATGCATTCCTGCCTGCCCACAGTGGAATGGGCTCTTCTATAGCAATTATCAACCAAGAAAATGCCTACAGATATGCCCACAGGTCAATCTCATGAAGGCAATTCCTCAACTAAGGATCCTTCTTTTCAAAGGCAATTCCTCAACTAAGGATCCTTCTTTTCAAGATGTATCAAGTTGATAACCAAGATTAGCCATCAAAGACTGTCATAACAGAATTCTAGACTGAGTGGCTGGAACAACAGAAATTGAATTCTTATAATGCTAGACATAGAGGTCCAAGACCAAGATGACAACAGAGTTAATGTCCTGTTAGGGCCTTATCCTTGGGATATACCAGCCACCCTCTTGCTCTGTTCTCATACAACCTTTCCTCTATGTGTGCAGGCAGAGAGAAAGAGAACTCTTTGATATCTTATCCCTACTTCCATCATGATGGCCCCATCCTCACAACTTTACCAAACCTATTTACTTTCCAAAGACCCCAGTTCCAAATAACATCACATTGGACATAGGGCTTCCATATAAGATCTGGGGGGATGTGGGGATACACTTTGATCCACACCAGACACATTTATTTCTTAAAGTTCTTTGATGACTTTTGCTATTTGTGATGGTTTTATGGACCTTGCCCTTCACATTACAGAGTCTCAGTGGGTCTGTAATCTCTAAGCAAGTTTTAGTATAGTTAAAAAAAAAAAGCCAAACATTACACTATTTTGTGATTTTCCTGGACCTTTTTTTATTTTATTATTTTTTTTTATTTTGCAATACAGTTCAGTTCTACATATCAGCCACGGATTCCCTTGTCCTCCCCTCTCCCTCCCCCCTCACCTTCCCCCCAGCCCACCCCCTATTCCCACCTCCTCCAGGGCAAAGCCTCCCCCGTGGACTGAGATCAACCTGGTAGACTCAGTCCAGGCAGGTCCAGTCCCCTCCTCCCAGGCCGAGCCAAGCGATCCTGCATAGTCCCCAGGTTTCAAACAGCCAACTCATGCAATGAGCACAGGACCCGGTCCCACTGCCTGGATGCCTCCCCAACAGATCAAGCCAATCAACTGTCTCACCCATTCAGAGGGCCTGATCCAGTTGGGGACCCCTCAGCCGTTGGTTCATAGTTCATGTGTTTCCATTCGTTTGGCTATTTGTCCCTGTGCTTTATCCAACCTTAGTTTTTCTTTTTACTTTGTATCTTACCATTTCCTTAGCTTAAAACAGCAACAACAACAACAACAACAAAAACACAAAAAAACTTACTCTTTTCATTTAAAAATAATAAAATGTGAAAAATTTAGAGTGCATCTTTGGCTGTTATTTTCTTTCAATGCCCATCCCTTATCAGATGTTCCTGAACAATATATACGCATCTGTCTCGTTCTCTTCTTCTGGCTACCACTGGCTCCGTCATGTGTCACTACAGTGCCTATTCCTCTATTCCCCCGCCTTCTTCTTGCCTCTTGTATGTAGTCTGTTCTCCACAGAGCAGCCTGAGTGGTCTTTTAAAGGGACAAATAGATCATAGCTCACACATGTGCACAATCTGTGCTTCTCACACAAGGCCCTCGTGTTGGCTTCTTAGAGTGTGGTCAGCAGCACCAGCACCACCTGGGACCGTGGTGGCCAGTCATCTAGACCCCCAGGAAACCCTTGGTCAGAGGCAAACCTTGAAGGTTGGCCATCTTACTGGAGAACTTGTAAGAAGTTTTCAGGCCCTTCCCTAGATCCATGAACTCCAACTTGAATTTTAATGGACTCTCAATGTGACTTTCATCTCATTTTATTTTTGTGTCGGGGGATGGGGGGTGGGGGGTGGGGGGGTGGCACATGTCAGAGAGCACATGCATGGAGGTCAGAGGATAATTTGTGGGAGTGAGTTCTCTTTTTCCACCATGTGGGTCCTAGGGTTCAACTTCAGATTTCAGGTTTGGCAGATGCCTTTACCTACTGAACTTTTTTGGCAACCTCCCCAAATGATTTTCATAGCAAAGTTTAGGAAACCCTACCTTTTAAAAAACAGTGGTTTGTGTGTGTGTGTGTGTGTGTGTGTGTGTGTACATATATATGCATATATACATATACATATATATGCATATATACATATACATATATGCATGCATACATACATATATACATACATATATACATATATATACACACATATACATATATACATACATATATACATATACATATACATATACATATACATATACATATACATATACATATACATATACATATACATATACATATACATATACATATATATATAAAATGTCTTGCCTATGTATACTGCCAGATTCTTGGACTTGAGTTTCCTGAAGGCGTGGTTGTATGTTGTGGTAAGGTGTATTTGGTGGGCTACCCAAGGACACACAGTCTGGGTTGAGTGCCAAGTTCGTCGTTAACTTTTGCCTTGGATAAGCTGCTTTGCCTTCTTGTGCCTCGAGTACCATTGACGTGAAAGTACAACATCGATGATGCTATCTTCTGGCTATGATGAAGATGTAGTGAGTCAAGTCATTAGAGAGTGCAGTCTGTGGCATCGGCGATAGAGCTGCCACGTGTCCCGCGAGAGTTGTGTGTGCTAGTTTAGATCTGAAATGTTCCTCCAAGGCTCGTGTGTTGAAGGCCTAGTCCTCGGCCCACGGGGCTATTGAGGAATGATCAAATCTTTGGATTGGGGGGGGTAGTGGACATAGTGGGAGGAAGCTAGGTCATTGTGTGTGTGGGGGTGTGACTTTAAAGGGGATATTGCGGCCCTTGCTGCTTCCTGTCTCTCTCACTTGGCTTCCTGATTGCCAGGGGTTGAATAGGTTTCCTCTGTCACACCCCCCTTACCCATGATGAACTGTGCTACTGCAGGCCTAACAACTGACTAGTGAGACCTGGGATCCTCCGTCTGTGCCTCTCAGTACCAGGATTACAGGTTCACGCTGACACACCCAGCTTTTTACATGAGCTCTGGGGGCCCCAAGCACGTGCAGCTTTACCTACCATGCCATCTCCCTAGCCCTCCACTTGGTGTTTTGAGACAGGATCTCTCACTAGCCTGGAACTCTTGGGTTAGGCTAGGCTGTCTGGCCAGCGTTCGCCAGGGATCTACCCGTGTTTGTCTCACCAGTGTTGAGATTAGAAGCATGCACCTCCACACCGGGCTTCTTCATGTGGGTTCTGGGAATCAGAAGTCAGGTCCTCATGCTTGTACAAGAGGTCCTCATGTACATTGACTGAACTCTTTTCCTTAATACCCTTTCTGTCCCCAAAGCAAACCTTTCTGGCTCCTGTCACCTGCCTCCTGCCCTCCCCTCTGGGTGTGTCCTTCTGCTTGGGCCATCAGACCTGGGCTTTGCTGTTTTTTGGTCTCCTAGTCTCTTGGTCTTTTCCTAATCCTTAGGTCTGAAGCACAAGGCCCAGCCTTTTCTTTTTTCTTTAAAGACTCTATTCTTAGTCTGTTGGGCACAGAAAATGTGAGTTGTTTTGCAGACTGAGTTCAGAGGTGGTGATGATGGGGAGATCACCCTGGCCTGGCACATTGTCCCTCCACAAAGCCGGCCTCTGTGAATATGTGTCTATCCTCTCATTGTTTACTATCAGCTTGGTGACAATCTCATGTGCCAGGTGCCAGGAACACAGAGAAGAAAGGGAGTGCTCCTGCCCTCAGGGAGCTCCTGGCTAATTGGGAAAGAGACGCAGACATGAAAGGATGAAAGCCAGCATCCCTTTGGGTTGGGATAAATTCCCTCTCCTGTCTTTTCTTCTGCACTATTCTAATCCTCAAGTAATAGACGGAAAAGGACATTAAATAGTCCTCTAACACGTTGCCTGCTCTAGACAGGTGTATGCAGTGGTTCCGAGGGACCCCCCCCCCCACTGTGTGCTGAGGCCTCCTCAGAGATGCCAGCCCTCCAAACCTGCCTTTAACTCCTTAGCACCTCGTGTCTAGCTTCCCTGTGGCGTGTGCTGCCTTCCGGCTCACTTTGTCTCATGTTGTCCTTGACGATACAGAGTGCGGCAATTTATCAGGCTCATCCATAAACTTGAAGACTTATTAAATCAGCCCTGGGCCTCCCCTTCTCCAGACAGACTAATCTCAGGGCTATGACTGTTCTACATTGCTGTCCCCTGTCCAGCCTTACCCGCCATTCACATTGTTCTCAGCGCTTGGTGGCCAAATGGTGGGGGAAGAGGACTCTTGATGGTAAAGATCATGTGGGGAGTGAACCTTGGTGTCCATTTCCCCGAGGGGCTCCTAGATCCTCTATGTCTTTCTGCATCCAGGGTGAAAGGCATTGTTTGCCTTTTTCCTGGAGCCCAGAAGCAGGGGCTGATTGCTAGGAGGTGGCCACACACCAGCCTGAATGGAATCCCAACACTTTTATTCCTTGGATCTGTGGGATTTATTTTTTCATCAATTCTAGGGAAGCAGTGAAAAAGGTGGCAGGCCTTGAGGATAATTTATATGAGTAAACACGTAAGGAGTCGGGTGAGCGCAAGCATGAGAATTAAGGCCATTTATCGAGGCTTTGATGCTCTGCTTGCCCTCTGGTCCAGCCTTCCCCACAGTCTTGATCACACCACTTTTAACCCTCTCCTGGCTCTGTTCCACATCGGGCTGCTTCCATCTCTGCCCCGCTGCCTTCCCTTCCCTGTTTTCTGCGTGCTCCCCTGCCCCTCCCACAGCCCTCATTAAAGGCTGGGAGAAGGTAGTGGATGTGGCCTCCAGCTGAGGCCTGCTCACTGATTCTGAAGGGAAGGCACATTTGGTTGATGCTCTCCCTCCTCACCCTCCCTGTCTCCAAAGCTGCTTCCTCCAGTCTTTCCTGTCCACTGTGTTTTCTATGGGCAGCCTGGGGCAGCCTTTCCGCACGCCCTCTTTCCCACTCCCCCTTTTTTTACTTTGTCTTCTAAAGATGCGCCTGCACAGCCAAGTGGTACCAGGCTAAGATGCTTTACACTTGAGAGATGAAGTAATAACAGGTGGCAAGAGCAGAGGCTGCTGGAGCCCAGGATTCCAGTTGCCATGGAAACATGTCAGACCTGTAGAGGGACACAGGAACTGTCAGCCATGGAGGGTGGTGGGGGAACAAGGGAGAGGGGTTAGGAGAGGCACATCTTTTCCTGGAGGGCTCTGCTTATGGCTCCCCATTTCTTTTCAGGTGCTATACACCCCAACCAAGCAGGCTCTGGACAAAACAGCTGCAGAACAGGGGCTGGAGCTCAAGCTAGCTAGTGGACATTGAACATGGCCTCCTGCTTGTGCACACCAGGTCCTGGCAGGCAGCCTGAGCATCTGCTCAGAATGGGAGGCCATGCCTTTGTGCACATGCCAGGAGAGGCATCAACTTCTGGCCTGCTTCCTCTTTCCCCAGGACACCTGGGATATGGTTCTCATCTCTCCAGAGCTCAGGAGAGGGGTTACCAATGGTGACTAGACTGTCCCACCAGTCCTTCTGTCCGTGAAAGACAGGTACATTGCAGCAGGGATGGCATTAACATGAGGGAAAGACAGCCCTGTCATGGATTTGGGGCTTTATTTTCCATAGCTATAAGACATAATTTAATCACTAAGTCCCTTAGCATACACATGTCCCTAGCCTGCCTGCCTGCTCTCACTCCTCTGAGCATGGTAGCTAGACTCTTTGAACCAGTGAAACAGCACGTGTTGGACATGTAGGATAGACACCTGTTTCTTTTCCTTTTGCTGATTTGAGTTATCTGAATACCCCCCCTTACTTCTGTTACTTCCCCCTGCATTTCTTCATGAACTTTGCTCCTGACCTCTATTTGTTTTTCCGTTGAGGTTTTCTTGAGTCGCCTCCCCCAGGTAAATGCGCAAACTCTCAAGGCTTGCTTTCTTTTCCTGGCAGTTTGCTTGCACCCCTTCTATGATCTCAGTCATGGATATCAGTCAACAGTGAAGCAAAGCCATCATTGTGGACACTGCCATCAAGACACCATGGGGGGTTTTGTCCTCGGCATTGTCTTATTCTACAAAGTGAGACTCAATTTCCCATAGACAGAAGCAGAGCCTCCATTTAAATCCCATGTACAAAGTCTGGGCCAGCCCCCTATTTATAGTAAAATCCTTTTTATGATGATCTCATGTACGATGCCTGGAAATTTCTTGTGGCAGGTCAGACCATAGGCCAATGTAGCCACAGTGTGAGCTGTGACTTAACACTCTTTAAGAGCCTCTGGAGTTCGCTGGAGAAGTGTTTTCACAGAGTTCACCCTGGATGGATTACTGTGGCAGAGACATTAAATTGAAGTTCAAAAGGAATCTCTGCTTTTATCAGGTCAATCAAAATAATTTTTTATTGCCTCAAGCTTTATAATTAATATATTGGGTGAATCAAATAGACTCAAAAGAGATTTATTAAATGCTTGCTATACAAGGTATGGACAGAAAGCATTTGCTTCCGGACCTCCTAGGAGGCTGGGAAGTATGAATTTCTGGGGATATAGACAACTGGGGAAGAAGCCCATCTCCTTTTTTGCAACTGAGATCTGGAGCCAATATTGTAATCTTTTTGGATTTTGGTTGCCTCACCCTTCAAACAACTCCTTCTTCACACAGGTTCTGAAGGAACCAAGGCAATAATGTGTCTGGCCTCTTAGCAGAAGTCCCACCATAGCTGTGTAGTAGATACCTGATCCTCATCCTTCTCAGCAAGCCATGGAGCCACAGAGAAGCTAAGTGGGTAGACAGGACCTAGTATCACTTCTCAAGAGGTAATGAATTATGGTTTTGTGCTTTTTGGAGTGGTTGTGTTAGCCAGACTTTCGTCGCTCTGATAAATGCCCCAGAGAAACAATTCAAAGGAGAAAAGATGTATTTTGGTTCCAAGTTTCAGAGGTTTCAATCCACACCTGCCCAGTTCTGGATTTTCGGGGTTATGATGAGGCAGAGCATCATGGCAGGCAAGGTATAGTGGTAGGCATGGCAGGGCAGAGCTGCCCATTTCAGATGGCCGGGAATCAGAGTAGCCTAACAGGAGGGGACCAGGGCCATGGCATGCCTCCAGAGACATGCCCCCAGTGACCCACTTTCTTCACCAAGGCTCCTCCACCTTCTACAGTTCCACTGTCTCCCAATTATCTGCTTGGATTTTGAACCTATCATTTGGATTAGATCACTGATTAGATCAGAACCTGTATAGTACAATCACTCCCCTTAAAGTTCTACCTTGGAATACTGCTGCCTTGAAAACCAAGCCTTTCAATACATAGAGTTTTAAACCATAACAGTTGCATACAGTAGTATTCTGCTAGCGATTCGGGACCTTCAGCTACCTACTCTTGCATACTTGGGAGTGGTTGTGAGTCCATCTGTTTGAACATGGACCATCTCTTTGAAGAGTCAAGAAAAAAAAAAAAAAAACCAAGAGCGAGAAAAGATTGCTTTGCCAGAGGGAAAGCCGATACCATGCTCTGGATTCTTGAAGAAGGTCCCAGGTGCATCGTGGGATACCTGTTTACATCTTTGTCACCTTTTCTAAGCCATTCATCCCACAAATTGTTGGTAACCATTTCCGGTATGTAAGTCATGCAGGTGGTCCAGTGGTAAACCTATCTAAAGGAATGTATGAGGCAGGTGTGCATATTTATCAAGAGATGTAACAGTGATACCAACCTAGTGCCCTCCCCAAGGCATAGTCATTGCTGCCTGGGAATAGGGAGGGTTCGTGGAAGTGCCTGTGCTCTCCAACCAATCTTGAATATCCAAAAGCGTAAGAGAACCAATGCACATGCTCTTAGCCCATCCCTTGTCATTGTATTGAGATGGAAGGAGGCTTTGATCCCGTCACTCCAAGAAGAGAGTAGAGCCTCAACTGAAGTTAAAGCATGGCTATTACTGTCCCCTTGCTCCTTTCTCCCCACTCATGGCATTCTACCAGGGAGCTATACCCCTCTTCCTCACTGTCACTTTATAAACTGGACCATTGCTAAACAACAACATACCCCTCACCTCCCTTATCACAATTGTACCTACCCGAGTCTACCTTCCTCACTCCCTTATACAGACATTTTTGTCTTCCTGTATATGTAGGGGCACTGCTCTGACACCCTGACATCAGAAACTTCTTTAAAACTAGGATCCCATGCATTCCAGACAAGCACTCTACCAATGAGCTATATAACCAGCCCTCTTCTGACTATTTTATTTTAAAATTTGAGACAGGGTTCCAGGAGTTGCCCAGGTTGGCCTTTAACACCCCTTGGCAAGCCTTGAACTTCTGATTCTCTAGCCCCAGCCTCCTGAGTAACTGGGAATACAGGCCTGAACCATCAGGTCTGACTTGGAGCTCTTGATTGTACCTATTTAGTGAATAATGTAAAGAATAGCCTGGAAGTTATTCTATCTATTTTGTGAATAATGTAAAGGACAGTCTGGAAGTTATTATTCTCTATATTTTCCCTCTTTGTCTTTATATATCATCAGGGGATGCAGTCAATTGAAGACATTCAGATTTTTTTTGGTGGCAGAAGTATTTTGAGAATAGGGAAGACACCTGACATTGCAGGAAGTCTGTGTGTGCATAGAAGAAAGTCAGACTGGGACCCTGAGACCTTCTTGGCGTGGCGTATATGGGATATATCTCTTTCTGTATGTGGGAAGTTACTCAGATGTGGTTATCATTGCACACTTTATATCTAGTTCACCCAATCATGAAACTTTGCTTCTAAATTGAATATTTTCCCACCTCTAGTTTATATTTACCACTTAATAGACTTCAGTGTATCTTTTGAGTAGGAAACCTTATGTTTACTTGCTTCTTAAACATGCTTAGATTTTCTCCAGAAAGTACTGAAAATGAGGAAGAGGGCAATTGAAAAAGGCGGAAAGGGCGGAGACTGGTGTTTCTCCTTGGGCAAAGCACATTTAATAGACAGAGTAAAATTTTGGCAGATGCACAGGCCTTGGGAGAGTATTTGGAGAGCCACCCTGCTTGCTCTGCAGATGTCTTTGAGATCCAGTGGCTACGGAAGGAGAGCCCAACCTCAGAAGACCACAGAGGGTGGCCCATTCCTCTGCTTCTCCCAAAGAGCCCACACTTTTCTTGCAGAGGATTGTCTGCCTGCTTGAAGATGGAAATCAATGACTTAGAAACTGATTAAACAATTCAAATAGCAACTGATAAATGGATTAACCCTCTGTAATGTAATTCTGCTAGCTTTTGTCTTCCGCCTTCCCCAGGTAAGTTTTCTATTCCTGGAGGCAAAGCGAGGCATGGAGGAAGCAAAGGCCAGAGGGAATCATATTAAAGGGGGTGAATCCGTTTATCACTTACTGTCTGGCTGGTATTTCTGCTCACATATCTGCTTCCTCTTCACAGATTTATACCCTATGGGACCCTGATTAGTGTTAGCCAGTGAATAATGAAAGATAGCCGCAGACATGGAGGATGTTAAGGAGGAAGATACCCTAGTGGTTAAGGCTGATTCCACAAACAGAGAGACTCTTCTTTTTAGTGGCAATGAGGGAGTGTGACTATCACTAAGAAATGTCTACAACAGGATGAGAGAAATAAGAAAATGGAAGCATTCTCCCATGCAAGGAACCTGTTCTAGGCTTTTCAACCAGCCCCTAGTAACTGGGAATGACTTGGGGCCTCAAAGGCATGGGTACTGTCACCGGGCTCTGTTTTCGAGGTCACACCTGAAGAATACGTTTGTTTTGACATTCAGCAGGGATAGGTTATGGAGTTATGGTGTTCAGTTACTTGTGAAGATCTTAGGCCTACACATATGCTCACTCCCCCATCATTCTGTCCATCTCTGACATGAGACTGAGCTAAGTGTCCAGTCAACTTGTGTCCACTTCTAATTCCAGGTATTGGGGTTCTTCAGATGGACTTAGCCTACTTGCTTTCCATGATCAATGAGTCTAAAACCTGAGAGTTGAGGCTAAGAACAGACATTTGTGTGCACTCCAAGATGTTTATCAAGAGTTCTCAAGAGCCTCTCCAGCACGCTGTCTGGAAGTGACTAGCCACAGATACTGAATAAGTGTCTCTCTCTCAAAGGCTAGGCCAAAGCATTGGCTGTCCTCTTCCTCCAGTCATCACTGTTTACAATTTCCATCTGATGTTTTGGAGTCTGTGCAGGATTAACAGAGGTTGACTTGACGAATGACACATGCCATTTCTGAGTAGTTTATTAATTTAGGGACGGAATCAGAGGGGGCAATGAGGTTTCTATAAAAAAACATTGAACTGGGAAAACTTGCAAAGATGAGATTTTGAATGATTTGCAAGATGGGTATCATTGGACCCATAAGAATAAAAAAAAAAAGCAGCTATAACAAACTCTTCCATTCTAAGCTTTCTGTTCTCTGCTACACTCCAGTAGAAGGGGCAGCATCTAAGTCTAAAACTGGAATTCTTTCTCAATGTTTCCACAGCCCAGAAAGGACCAGACGGGACCGTCATTCCCAACAACTACTGTGACTTCTGCTTGGGGGGCTCTAACATGAACAAGAAGAGCGGGAGGCCTGAAGAGCTGGTGTCCTGTGCAGACTGTGGACGCTCTGGTGAGTGTGACCCCTTCCTGCACTGTGTGCCATAGACCTCCTCTATCTGGATTGCTCTGCCATCTCCCCGTGGCTGGGGAGGGAGAGGAGAGTGGAGAAGTGATGGTGGCGGTGGTGACTTTGAGGGGAAAGGGGTTTGCAGGTCATGTTCATGTCTTTCCTCTTTGGGTCTTAAAGGACAGAAACCCATTCTCTGGGTCCCAGGGGAAAGGACAAGGAGAAGGTCTGGCCTATCCATGAGGTGGACATTACTTTGTATGTGTAGTTGTGGTCCAAAATACAGTAGAGCAGAGATACCTGGAGACCCCAGGCAACATGCTAGCCTGTGCTGGAAGACGAACATGTAACAAAAATTGTGTGTTCTGTGGAAACACAAGTATGAGGGAAGCAGCCACATCCTGATCTGTGGGGCTTGCAGATTCCTGGGCCCCTTTATGGAAGCATAAACCTACCAGCACCATTGACCACTCATCCCATATTTCCATGGAAACAGGACAGAGCTCCCTACACATGAGGGCAAAAGCATCCTTGAGACCAACCTGCATACTCCTTTCATCTTCAATGTATCCAAAGACTAAAGTATTAAAAAGAGGCTTTTGGTCTTGTTCCTTCATTCTTAAAATGAGTTCGATAGAGTCTTGGCTATGGATTGGTTTTCAATTGTAGATAGATTATTGTTTTTGCCTGATCATGGTTGGTTGGTGCCACCTTCCCCCATAATTTTTCTATTTAATAAGTAACCCAAGGCACAAGGTAGGGAGGAGAGATGATCTCAGATGCTATCTTCAGTTTCACCAGTGGCTCGCTACAGGCGAGACCTTGGTTGGGTGGTTGGGTCTAGCATGAGAGGTCATTTCATCTTTTGAACCCAGCATTGTTTCAGCCCCAGTCCCAGGAGAAGGACTGAGGTGACCTTGTCTTGGTCTTCTGCAATGATTCGGTTCTCCCTCCCGGGTCCTAAACCTTACCTTTAGCGCTATGTGTTTGGAAGCTAAGGTTGTTTAGGGCTCTAGACAGCCTTGAGCGATAAACCAATAATTGGAAACACAACTTAGTGTCCATTGCATAAGACCCTTTACATTTAATTCTCAAGGACCCTACCAGAGAGCTCCTTTCATGCCACTCTGTCGATTCACTCATGGTCCAAACGTGACATGTAACACTGAACTTTTTACTTAGAAGACACGACCCTTATGGTAGATGGCGCTGGTTTTTAGCTGTTTTTAAAAAAGACAATTAAACAAATGAACTTCAACCCAGTGCTTTTTATTTGTTTTAAGATCAGGCACTCAGACAACGTCTCTTCTCTCAGAAGCAAGGCCACTTGGTAGAGTGGTGTGCTGGGCAGGGTCCTGTGGATTACCGCAGGCTTTGGTGGGTTAGAGCAGGCAGTGCTAGAGTTCCCACTGTAAACCTGCTGTCATTGCACCCTTTCCTCCAACACCAAGATGAGGTACTTCAACCGGTCCGTGGGCATCAGAAGCAGGATTTTTTTTTTTTTTTTCTGCATGAAGCTTCTCTTTCGCTCAGCGTTTCTTGCCTTGGTTCTGTCTGACATGTACTTCATGTGTCAAGTTACAGCACCATTAGGTATTCTCACTGTAATTGCTGGGAACTAACTTGGTGGGTCCTTTATTAACACCTGACTCTAATGTTCCTGAAATAGTTAATATACAGGTTGGCATTAACCCCCGAGTTGGGCTGCTAAGTCAGATGGGTGACTATATCTCGGGGGCCTCCCCAGGGTCCTTCCAGAGAAGACTATGAGTTGGAATAGCGGCTATTCCCTGCTCATCTACCCACTGCCTCTGTTTCCCAGAAGGAAGTGCCTTGTCCAACCCTGGCATGGAAGGGACAGTCACTGTGGTATTGGGTGCCAATAGAGTATGAAACAATTGAAGCCTGAGTTTTACAGGTCTTAGGATACTCTATTCACGAGGCTTTTTAAAGGCCCGTTTCACCTTTGGGTATGTCTTGAGTTTGAGCTGACAGGGTGAACGTTCTGGAGTAGCTGAGACCTTGGTATGCTTAGCGGCTCCAGTGTCTGAGATTACAAGCAGCGGTAAAGTGGGAGGCTCTCCTGAACTAACACTTAGATTCTCCACTGTTCTTTGCTTTCAGTACAAATGAACTACACGGCATGAGGGTGGGACTGAAAGAGCTGTCAAAGCAGGGGATTAGAGGCGGGGAAAAATAAAAATAAGACGGACGGAGGCTTAACCACCTTGAATGGGTTATCTGGCAGTAATACCTTGGTAAAGCTGACTGTCAAAGTGACGGACGAACATTGTTCAAAGAAACGTCAACTGAAACTACAAAGAAATACCAACAAGGCTTTAAAACCACCAAGCGAAAGCATTGTGTGGGGGCAGGGTTGGGTGAGCGTGTGCCTCTGTGCGAGCGAACCAAAGGAGATATCGTGCGTGTATCTCTTGCTGTCAGAAGCTGTGGACACATGTATCATGGTAGGGATGGGACCTCTTCTGGGAAGTGACATCTTCCTGGAAATGTGTGCTTTGTCCCAAATCCCAGTTACCAGGTGATATACCCTGTTAGTCCCTTTTGGTGTAACAGTGGCTTATTACCTTGCTGTTAGGAATAACACTGTAATTATGTAATAAGAATATTAATAATGCTGTCTGTTGCTTAACCCATGTGCTGATATATTCATCATACATGTCAGCTCATTTGGGAGGAGAAGGCAGGAAGGAGAAGGAGGCAGCGGCCGCAGCACGTACCACGGAGGACTTATTCGGTTCCACGTCAGAAAGTGACACCTCAACTTTCTACGGCTTTGATGAGGACGATTTGGAAGAGCCTCGCTCCTGTCGAGGACGCCGCAGTGGCCGGGGTTCACCCACAGCAGATAAAAAGGGCAGCTGCTGAGCCCATGGGACAGACTGTCTGGCCAATTAGCCACCCCCTCTGACTCTGGTCACTGTTCTAGTTCTGATATATATTTTTAAATGAAAGACGACTTGGGCTTTTCCCGTTATTCTTGCTTTTTTCTCCTACCTTCCACGGGTCCCTTCCCCTCCTAGCAGCCTTCTATTCTGGGTACAACAGAAGCACAAACTACTGAAAACAAATCAACAAAAGAGCAGAATAAGAGTCCTCCGGGGAGAGATGGCACCATGGTGGCCTATTTATTTTCCCTAGAAATAGGAAGTTAGGTGGATTTTCTTTCTGCTGGGGGAGGGCATCTTTTTCGATGTGAGCAGAGTTGATTTCCCCAGTTTTCAAGAGAAGAGGAACATGAGGTTTGGAAACAAAGAACAGATAACATTAATAATTATTATTTATATATGCTAGCTATTATTACATTCAGATGAGGGGAGAGAGAGAGAGAGAGGAGAGAGAGAGAGAGGAGAGAGAGAGAGAGAGAGAGAGAGAGAGAGGATGAATTAAGGAAATGGAAGTAATATCCTGTTTAGAGGCAAGCCACAGGGTGTGTGTGTGTGTGTGTGGAGAATTTCCTCAATAGGAGTTGGTGGCTCCACAGAGCAGACCCCTCCATGACCTTTGCATCTTTCTCTCTGCTTGGGAGAAAATGGCAGCCATCCCAGAGAAGCCTGGGGCCACTTCCATTTGGCCTCCCTCCAGCTCTGGCCCTGACCAGCAGTGGCCGCTTCCCTTGGCTCCTCTCTTCTTTTCCTGGTTGCTGGGTTTCCTTCACCTTCGTCTTGGCAAAGATGAGCGTCCATCTGAACACAGGAATGGAATGTCAGCAAGGCACAGGCTCGGCCCTGGCAGAGCCACTGAGGTGGCTCTCCTGGATGGAGGAGCGATACTACACAACGTATCTCCCTCCCTTCGCCCCTGCGTAAAAACATGTAGCCACCCGTTGGAGGATGACGCCTTCCGTATTTCTTCTACTTTTTATAGTGCCTGCCAGGCACTTTGTTTTATCTTTCCAATAGCATTTCCTGAAATAAACCAAAGCAACACTTGGTCCGAGGCCTCAGGGATAAGGAAGACTGTCCACCTCATTGGCAGTCCCTGAGAACAGCTGGGAGGCCCTGCTCAAACAGGTATGTCCTGGCTGAGTTCTTTCACAATGAGTGCGAAACCATCATTGTTTTTATTTTTTTTCCTCCTTTTTTTTTACCTCTTTACTTCTTTCCTTTAGTTCCTCTAAGCTTGCTCTTTTGTGTTTCCGGGTTTCCCTTTTGTGGTACGGGGGTGGTGAATGGAGAGTCTGACCTGTGTGTGCATGCTGGGCCTAGGTGCTGGGCTGAATCTGGCTTGGGCGTAGGGGAGGGGCTTGGTATAATGAATGGCAAGCTTCTGGCTTCTGGCTTTGGCTTTTGGCTTCAACTGCAAGAGAAAGTGGCTGGGGAAATGCTTGGCTGACTTTTCCCTTGGTTAAACGTGGAAGTGAAGTCTGTTGGCTTGGGTAGGAATAAAGAGGCAGAGAACAGTGTACTGCATGTCTAGGGTGGAACTTTGGGCTCTGGGAACCTGTTTCGTGGCCAAGGGACCAAGTCTAAATTAAGGATCTCTGGGCCAGCAAGATGGCTTATTGGGCAAGGGTGCTTGCAGTTATGCCTGACAACCTGAGTTTGATCTGTGGGATCCACACGGTGGAAGGAGAAAACGGACTCTTGCAAGCTGTCTTCTGACATCTCCCTGTGCATCCTGGCATGTGTGAGCATACAAAGACACATTGGAGTATGCATGAGCACATGCACACATACACACAGAGAACAAACCAACCAACCTAGCAAACAAACAATAACCCAATTAAAGACCTCTGATTAAGCACAACACTCAACCCGACTGTTTTGAAGATTCTGAATTCCCAGGAAGTATGGCCAGGGTATGGGGCTTCCATGAGGACACATTTCGAGGTCCTTCCGGTTGCCTACTCAACCGGCTACTTGTGAGTATCAGAGGAGATCTGCTTCACCAGACCAGATTTGGAATATCTCCCTGAACTAGACCACTCCTAAAATAACAAGGAATTCAGCCAAAATAAAGGCGTGCAGACAAAACTACTAAACGGCCCCTTTGAGTTTCCCTAAGAGCCTGAGATAGAGGGACTTCTCCTCTTCTGTTTCAGATGCATATAAGCTTCTCTGAATGTTCTCAGTTTTGAGAGACCGGAAGTGATACTGCCACCCACTTGGGGGATATTCTGCCTAATCTGTATCCTAGGGAATGGACCGTAGCCCTCCATGTGGTTATATTCCTGCATGCTCACATGCATTGGTTCCAGTAGGTCTCTGCTCTTGCTGCCACTATCCACCCTCTGGACTTGCTTCTTTTGATTCGGGTACTGGATTCATAGCCTCATGACTCTCACTGATGAAATGTGAAATTCCAAGTCAATAAAAAAATATATTCAGTCTACACAATCATTTGAACTCTTTCTAGTTGGGTCATGGTCCTGGAATTATCAGGGATAATAGACTTTGAAGTTGGGATATTTTAAAATGCATATATTTAAAACGAATTATTAAAAAAAAATAAAAACCACTTGACTTAGGAGTCTAGCCTGTGCATCTAATAAGGAACCAGTGGTTTAGAGTTGTCTCACAAGGCTAGGCCCCAGGACAGCGTCTGAGAGTGACTTCTGCTTGTCCGGTTTACTTCACTAGTTTCTCTTGTCAGGCACGGTAGCTGCTGTCCTCCTCCACTGGTATAGCCAGCGTGAGCCCAGCAGGGCTGCTGCACATTGCTTGAGCATCACATCTCATTCTCTATATAGCACCAGCATCTATGAACAGACACAGAATTCATATTCCTTAATGAAAACTTTAAGAGGCATTGGAAGGAACCCGGAAGATGATCAGATCCCCATCTTGCACCTTTCAGTTAAGGGAAGATCAACCTGGACAGATTAACTGAGCTCAGTTTGAGTGAGTGGAAGAGAGTTTCTTTAGAGGGCAGTGTCCTAAAGCAGAGGGACGGTGCTTTAGAGAGAAAGCATGGGAGACGGCAGCTGGCTCTCCTGGATCCTGGAAAACTCGATGGCGTTGATATTAGGTCCCTATCCCCCTTCTCCAGAGAACAGAGTGAACATGTGCATGCTGGGCATTATTTGAACAGTTCACTTGACTTCCATCATGATACTCCAAGGTAAATTCTTGTATTACCCCAGCTTACGGGTGAAGAAGCTGAGGCCGAGTAATGAGGTCAAGTGCACCTAGGCCCCACACATAGTGAGGAACCAGGTTTTGACCCCCAGCAGCCTGATTCTAGAGCTCATCTGCTGGCTCTCTACCTGTGCTGTCTCTCAAATGGGCCTTAGTTAAGGAACATGTATCATGCATTGTACATCTCATTCAGTTCTAGTTGAGGTAAAGGATACCTGCAGTGAATGTATCTTTAAAAGCCAACCTTCTGAAAAGCTATTTCAACCACTAAGAATAAGCAATTAGATTTCATTGGAAAGAATTCTAATTCTGATCAAGGTTTGTACAGAATATTGTAGGAAACTCACCCTCTGCAATTTTTAGACAAGACTCTGGATGCCTCATAGGGACATGCCCTCTTTTTTTGTGACCTCAGGAATCACAGGAGTTGTATGAGCTACTAGAAGGTTTTGGTTAAGTATCACTATGAACATTTTGGATCAAAAAGGAAATCACAATCATCTACGAAATGACATGACCAGAATGCTTCAGAAATGTCACCTAAGTTTTTCTCAGTACCAGCCCCAGGATGGGGGAAGGCAAAAAGGTACAGACCTTTCTGTCAGATTCCCATCCTCTGGGGAACTGTTGGTGTAACTGCTGTTGTAATAGGTGGCTATCTGATGTTGGTTCCAACCCCAAACTAAGGCGTCATTTTATGTTCCGGAGACTATGAGGAGATCAGAGTGTACGATCACTACAGCATAGGGAATGAGGAACATGCATTTAATTTTTTAAAGGTACTTTCAAGTCAGCAGCCCAATTTACTGCTGGTATTTTAGAGATAGGGATTTAATAAAAAATAGGATGCTCACATCAACAGCATCCCGGTAAGTTTTCCTGCTTGCTTAGTCTCTCTATGCACCTAATGGGCTGAAGCCTGATATTGCCTTTATACAGCACTTGAGGGAACATGAGATCATTACTTGGGGAGAGAACTAAAGGCTGTTTGGAGGTGCCTACTTCATGGTGGAATACAATTAATTAATTTTATTCCAATATGCCTCCTGTTACAGCTGATGAATATGATCTCGAACATGTACTTAGAGTTTGAGCAGACTCATGAATTAGGAATTTTTCCACAGGGGATTTTGTTTAGCCTTTGGAAGTGAAGTTGCTTATGTTGTGAGTTTTCTGAGAGAGGCATGTTTGATCTAGTGAGTAGACACCTAGAGCAGATAGATACAAAAGAGTTCTAATTTCTGGACTCCACTCCCTGGGTGCGTCTGTTGCTGTGAACACCGCCTTAGTTTTCTCTGTGTCCAGAATGTGGACATTCCTTTTTTTTTTTTTTTTTACCATAATCCGTGGCCAACATTATTGATTACAACCCTGAAAACAACCTTGTGATGTGACATAGATGTCTTCAACCTCCATTTTTCTGGTGAAGAAATTGAGGTTCGGTCAGCTGAGATGATTGGTTTAAAATTCCAAGGTCAGCAAGTTCTGGGTGTCTGGGTCTACTCATTTTTCACATTTAAAACTCAGTCCACGCTG
Organism: Peromyscus californicus insignis; assembly: GCF_007827085.1. Lineage (NCBI taxonomy): Eukaryota > Metazoa > Chordata > Mammalia > Rodentia > Cricetidae > Peromyscus > Peromyscus californicus. The sequence continues at coordinate 72,135,645 of NW_026294447.1, forward strand.
ACTTCCTCACAGGTCCCATTTTTGAAGGTATCTTGACTAGAATTAGTAAGGGACTTTATATCTCCTTTGGGTTGAGAAGAGTATTCAATGGAAAACAGACATAAAACAGCAAAGCCACGCCGTTAGACAGTACAACAGTGCTGAGAAGCAGCAATGTCCAAGTTCCCACGAACCTTCTGAAAGGACTAAGCCTGGACTTCCTGTGTGGTCAGGGTTTGGGTGGTGTGGTGCAGTGGTGAGGTGTCAGGGAGGAAACACTTGGAACTCCATTTTGATCATGTGCCCAAGAGCCTGGAACATTAGAACACTGAATCAGATGACACTGGTGTGCTCAATAAGAATGATTTCTGACCATTGATTCAAAATAACAATCAAGGAAAAGCCATTCTACTTGATTAACTTCCAGAATGACTAAACTGATAGAAGATCCTCTTTATAGGAGATTTATTAGCTGGGGCTTGGGAGACAGAGGATCAAAGAACCCACCCAAACCAAACCCACCCAAACCAAACCCACTCAAACCAAACCAAACCAAACCAAACCAAACCAAACCAAACCAAACCAAACCAAACCAAACCAAACCTACACAAAACACACCAGACATAATTGTAATCCCAGTACTAGGGTAGTAGTAGGGGCAGAGATAGGCAGATCCTTCAGGCTGGCTGACTATCCAGCCCAGTATACTAGGTAAGTTGGGTTTAAACTTACCTAGTGTCAAATAAAAGCATGGTCACTCCCTTAGGAATGACTCCTGAGACTGTCTTATGACTTGCACAGCACATGCAAATGCACATATACACACGTGCCCTCCCACCCCCACATCCACACGGAAGAAGTCATTAGTTAAAAATAAAAACAAAAAACCCTCCAGTAGGTTCAAAACCACAGTAAGTTAAAAAAAAAAAAGTTCAATGCTGGCTTCCAACCAATGAATAAAATAAAAACAACAAACCTTAATAATTTCAAAAACTTCCAAGATACCAATTAAAAAAAATCCCATATACCCTTTACCCAGATTTTCCAAATAACCACAGTATACCACTCACAATCAAAAATTCATGTTGGGGCTGGGTGGTGGCGCTCACCTTTAATCCCAGCAGTTGGGAGGCAGAGGCAGGCGGATCTTTGTGAGTTCGAAGCCAGCCTGGGCTACCGAGTGAGTTCCAGGAAAGGCGCCAAAGCTACACAGAGAAACCCTGTCTCGAAAAAAAAAATATTTTGGTACAACACTACAAGCTTCAGACCTAATTCAAATTCTGCCTATTGTCTTGGTAATACCATTTTTCTGATCCAGGATCACACATCGAATCCAGTTGGCCTGTCCTTCCAAAGTTCTTGAACCTGGATTAATGAGTTCCAGTGTCTGCCTTGGGTTTTCAATTTCTTGATGCTTTTGTAAGTGTTAGCTAATCGTTTTAGAGCCTTTGGGTTCCTGTGACGTTTTCTGATGATGTAAACAAAGCTGTGCATTCTCAGTAAGGATGTTATAAAAGGAGGGTGCATCCTTCCCAGTGCTTTGTTTCCAAGGAGGTACATGATTGGCTTAGCTCTTGGCTGGGGAGAAAGACATTTGACCTATCAGCTGAGGTTTCCAGCTAGTAAGTTCCTAGATCTTGGCTGATAAAGCCTTTACTCAGCTCTGTCCTTCTTCTTTTGGTGACTAGGAACTGAGGAGCATGTAATGTAGCACACATTTGACTACTCAGCACTGTGAAGCGAAGATGAAGTTAAGCACAGGACTGGTGGATTTGTTGGCCAATGGAGTTACTTGCAATCTAGTTGGGGAGATTAAGAGCAGATATTCACAAATGCTCAATATGTAAGGGCTGTCATGGGGAGGGGGTTTGTGATGTCTTTTGCTGTGGCTCACAGTAGTCAGGGAGATTTTTCTGAGAGGGAGCCTTCCAAATGAACAAGCTCCAGATGGCCTGCTGTTCTGAGAGCTGTGGGTTTGCTGTCAGAGAGAATGGAGGTAGAGCTGAATCAAAATCAAGCTGGAAATCACTTGATTCCATGAAAAACGGCCAAAATAATGTGAAAGAATTTTTAAGTGTTGTGCTATAAGATGTTCTTCTTACCAGTAGTTTTTCCCATCCAAAGATGTGTTCCTGAGGGCAAGGGTGACAGCATTCGTGCCTGTTGGATAACGCCCAATACCACCACAACATAATTACTTATAAAATTAAGTGAGAACTCAACAATGCTTCTGAGCTAATTGGTGGAAATATTCTAAAATTTTGTTCTATACACACTGACTGCTTAACTAATATTTCCGATGCAACAGCGGAGAAGCTGTCATTGGAAGCCACACCCCTTGGTCAAGGCAGAGAGGGAAGATGAGCGTCGAGGGGTAGTGAAGCAGGAAAGAGGGAGATGGGAGAGAAAATGTGAAAAGATGAAGGTGGTGGAGAGCCGTCCACGTGGGGGCCGACGGAAAGCTAAGCTGCTTTGGAGGGGTTGAGAGTCGGAGACCAAGAATAGTGAAGCGTTTTCCGTGGCCTGTAGTTGACTCAGCCAGAATAAAACGGGAGAAAAATGTACGTCAAGAGTGTAAACTCAAAAGCTAGATTGCTGTTTTCTAGGTGGGTTAAACGGAGCAAAAGAAGTATGTGTGTGTGTGTGTGTGTGTGTGTGTGTGTGTGTGTGTGTATATATGTATATATATGTGTGTGTGTTGGTGGTGGATAGATGAAAGGTAAAAATTTGTAGAAACTCAAAGGGCCTGATTACAGTTATAAACTCTGACAAAGTGACAGGAGCCATCTGACCACGGGAGTCAGCATGGTGGGAGGGACAAAAATACTCTTTCAGAGGGTACAATCGTGACCAATATTCGGCGAGCAGACAAATGGCAGGCAACCTGAGGAAAGTCAAAAGAAAGGTCGCTGTGGCTTACATTTCAGGGAAAGGGCTGGAGTCAGGTGAGAAACAGGAAAGAAGAGAGGAACTAGTGAGGGGACACCAAATCAGCAGCTCAGAGATGTGTGGCCGTGGAGTGGAATGATGGAGATGGAGAGGAACAGGAGCAGATGTGGATGGAAGATTTGGTGGGCCTGGCAATGTGGAGTTCCTCAGGCTTCCTTTGAAAACAAAAGTAGATGGATGGAGTTAGCTTTGGAAATGTGTTTCCTCATGGCCTGGGTACCTGGCCAGGGCATGATGTCTTGGGTTGACCAGAAGGAGCAGGCATGGCAGGAAGAGGAGTTTGAGCTTGGAGGAGGTGGAGATGTTTGTTTGGATCTAAACTTTCTGCTTTGGTCAGAGCTGCATGGGCTGTCTCTAGTGGGGTTCCATCTCTGTTCTCACGGACATTTCTAAGGGGAAAGGCGAGCACACTTGCTTTTGTTGCCTGCTCCTCACATAGACTGCTTCATGCTAAAGACCAAAAATAACTTTGTGGGCTTCATTTCCACCGGAAGCAAAACCTCTACCTGGTTGGCATCTCTCCCACCTGTTTAGAAGTGCCACCACTATCCAAAGCTGACACCTGGCAACACTGGGCCAGTAGAGGACTGGAGTGCATCCTGTGGCTTGGTTTCTCTTTGAATAATTCTGACACCATTTATCTTTTAGTCAGGGTTAGAGGTGAAGAAGTGTGTGTGTATAAAGTCATGTTCTTTTGGTCATGGGCCAGATGGGACAGTGGCTGGGGGTTTCTGTGGCTGTTTTTATACCTCAGAATGACTCATTTCCACATAGGTGATTGGAAGGTATGATTTCATAAGGGTCTCTTCTGGAGTGTTTTAAGTTTGAAAATATTTGGTTTGTTTGGTTTCCAGGTAGAGATCTTTGTTTTTTTTCTTGGTGCACATCCGGTTTTATCTTCTGTATTCTGTCTCCTGGGCCATTCCGTGGTTACCCTGCCCTGAAGCCGGCTGATTTCACATTGCTGATGTCTGAGGCACCAGAGAGTCAAGCCTGGTTTTCATTGCCCAAAGCTGTGGCTTCCTTAGCTCCATCATTAATTAGTGGTTTTCTTTCTTTTTTACTTTTCAATTCATTCCACACACCCCATCCTCATCCTTAATTTTCATCTTTCTTTCTTAGGTAGCTGTCCCATGCTGTTGTTGTTTTTTTTTTTATCTCTCATTGCCTTTTCCTCTGCAGTCCACTCTGTGACCCAGGAACTGTGCATCCCTCAAGCAAGCCATTCCTGAAGAAGGTGAAGAGAATCCAGATGAATCTGCCTTTCCTTCTCTCGTCCAGTCCTTCCTGAGCATGAATTTCAGCTAATGCCAGAACCTGCAGGGATTGGATGGAAAAGCCTCCAGCATCTCTCAGCTCAGCTCAGCCAAGTTTCGGAAATGGCTCAAGTTTGTGCAATGAGAAGATTTTATTTTTTTTTCCTTTTAAAATTCTTCATTGCCTTTGCTTGAAATGTCTGTGAGAAAATACCCAGCTCAGAGTGGAATTTGCTCGCAATAGAAACAACAACATAAACTGACAAAGACAAAAAAAGTGAACTATTTTATTTATTTCAATATTTAAAAGAAAAAAAAGGTGCTGACATTGCACGGTATTTTTGTTGAAAGTACCTTCTACTCCAGAAGTTTAGAAAAAAGTAATTTTGTGAAGACCTGAAATCAAAAGAGTGCTTACTATAAAATAAAGGCATCGTATTGACTCTAAGGAAAAGTACCCCACATTTTTAATAAGGAAATAAAGATCAACTCTGCTCTCTCAGGCTTTTAAGAAAGCCATGTGTACGTGCTTTAGGGTTTTTTTTTTTTTTTTTTTTTTTTTGTTGTTGTGTTAATTTCTGCTAGTTGGATGTGGTAAGTGAGGAGTGGTCAGTTCGTCCAAAGTCCGCTGGAAAGTATTGTTGATCTTAAGAAATTATGTGTTAGGCTTCGACTAAAATAAATTAGCCCCGAGCCAGCAGGTGTCCACTCTCTACCCTCCCTCACCTCAGATGAGCCCCACTGATCTGAACGTAAAGCTACAGCCTGTCCATCTTGTCTCATGAGGCCTGCTCTAGGAAGGGGTTCTACCCGCTGACTGAATGCATTGCTGCAAAGTTTAGCAGTTCCAAACTGAAATGATTTTGTTTAGAACAGTTCAATGAAGAGAAACAAAGACAGCCAAAAGTAAGCAGAGGATGAGGTGACATTAGTTCAGCCCCCTGGCAACTCCTCAAAGGAGTTGGCCAGGGAAGCCCTACTGAGTAGACTCAGGGGGCCTGAGAGGCAAGAGTGCCTCTGAAGACGAGGGAGTTGGCTGGAGGATAGGAACCTGAAACTCAGTCATTTGTGGGGAGAAGTAGGAAGGCGAGTGTTCTGTGTGTGTCCTTTATGGCTGTTACGGCCAATGAAATGGAATTCGGCATTGTATGTTTGACCTAGCCCAGGAAGTCAGCTGACTGTCTGCGCCACTGGGTTCTACCTCTTGGCTTCCACTTAGCTTGTCTTTTACATGTCCAGAGCAGAGTCACGGATGACACATAAGCAATTTAAGGCTGGACATTCTTGTCAGCAAAGGTGCTTGAGCCACAGTATTACTGAAATGTCCCAGCCTGAGACTAAATCTCACCTGCCATTGAAAGGGAAGGATAGGCAGGCAGACTTTCCCTTAGATACCTCAGGCTTCCCACTCAAGAGAAGGGAGATGTCATCAAGAGTGTGTTTCTATCATTTTCTGATAGAAAATGTCCCTTGTCAAAAATGTTAATTATAGTAATGATCTGTTCTCCAACCCACACTCACAAATTATGATACATGTAGAATTGTGACAAAGCTGTGCATAATGTAGGGTTTATGTGAAGTCTGTGTAAGTTTCTGTCAAATAAAAGACTGTTTCCAATGGTTTTCTAACATCTGTAAGATTTGCTTATCAACCTTATCCTGCAGGAGTGAGTATTACAACGTGGTGTGAGAACTCCTGCAAAGTCTCAGCTCTCTCGCATGCCCAAGATTTGTTTTATTTAGAAGCGCATTGTGGGACAAACAGCAGTTGCCACTGGCTTGAACGCCACCTAGGGGCATCACACATGAGCAATGCCTGGTATTGATGCCATCTATTCTTGGCTCAGAGCTATTGTCACCCACCACCACCACCACCACCACCACCACCACCACCACTACCACCACTACCACCATCCATTCTCCTTTCCATGGTTAAAACAGACTTACTGAAATCCTGATCATGTGTAAAAGTATAGCCAATCTGTTCAATGTTGCTATCATACCACTAAGAAGTTTTGCACAGATATGAGAGATTGAGCATAAGCTTGGAAAAAAGATGGGAGGTTATCATTTTTTTTATTGCCTGAAAGGTATTATCGGGGTTGGTTCCCCAAGATGGCAGCTGTGTAGGCTGTAAGTGGACCCCCTGGGGTAGAGGTTTCCTAAAGGTGAAGATGGAGGCTATCTGAAGGGTCATCTAGGTGTTTCCCTCTGAGCGTTGGTCCTGTCCCCACTGGGACCAGGTGGAGTGCAGTGTGACATTGCGGTGCTGTGGTTGTTAATTTTACCTTTTAGAATGAAGGTCACGTGCAATTCCATTTTGGACTTCTTAAGTTTTCTAAGCACTAAAAAGGAGGTGGTTCCCCACCACCTCTAATATATTACCCACCTTAACATCCCCATCTCCCTTTAAAATTTTTTATTTTATTTTTGTACATGTGTACATGTATGCATACATGTGTGCATGTATTTGTATATGTGTATGTGTGTGTGTGTGTGTAGAAGTTGATGTTGATGTATATTTTCCTCCATCGTTTTTACCTTATTTTTTGAGACATGATCACTTACTGAATCCAGACCTTGACAGTTGTGAGCTCCAGGGATCCAGTTGTTTCTGTCCCCCTCTCCACCATCACTACAATTACAGATGTGTTGCTGTTACTCCTGACTGTCCATGTATGTGCTGGGTCCTTATGCTTGCACGGCCATACACTACCTGACTGAGCCATCTTCCTAGCCCCTTCCCTCTCACCCCTTTACACTGTGGTAAAACTATACAAAGATAAAGCTCACTACTTTAGCCACTAAGTGTATAGTTTATGGCAAAAGTGCATTCGTGTCATTGAGGAACTAGTTCTACCCCATCTCTAGAACTATTTCATCTCCAACTGAAACACTCCCCTTAAAAACCAATTGTCTCTGCATCCCAGCCCCTGGCAGCTATTATTCTGTTCCGTGACCCTGTAAATCTGACTGCCTCACATACTTGAATGAATGGACTCATGCAATATTTGTCCTTTGGCCATTGACTTATTTCATTTTGCATAATATCTTCAAGGATACTCTATGCTAGGGCATGGATGATATTTCCCTCTTTTGGGGGGTTGAATGTATGTATAAAGTACATGATGTTTATCCATTCATCTGTCCATCAACACTTTGAGTATAAAGCAAGTATCACACATTTATTATATACCCCCACTATCTAGAAGATTTGGGACATTAGAACCAGGTCCTAGGTCACCTGAGGGGTTAAATGTCTGTTCTAGAGAGAAGTGGTTGCAACTGAAATCTCCCTTCTAGTTCACATTCTAAAGGGTACCTTGAGTCGGAAGGGTAGAGACATTCTCTTTCTAATGGGTGTCTTTCTTTATGACTAAGGCTTTTTTTTTTGTGGCAATGCCTATTGGGATGAGAGGTTGCCATAGAGTTGCAGTATCAGTGTAAATGACCAGGGATAGAACATACTCAGGATATTCAGGTATCCTCGATGGCAGGTTGTGAAGGCAGGGAGTGTCATTTCAAGCATCTGATGATGAGTTGTTGGCCAAGAATGCAGGTGCTTTGTGTCCATAGATGTTCACTGACAAGAGTGGGGAGGAGGATGTATATGCAAGCCTGAGAAGAAGGAGAAGAGGAAAGACTTTCCTCTTCCACTTGAAACTATATCAGTCACTATGAAGGATTAGCACTTGGGTTGAAGTCCCAGCACATTGCTTACTCTAAAGGCTTGGAATGGGAGTTGAACGTTCAGATGCCTGCAGAGCAGGTATCTTCAGTAAGCCAAACAGATGTGGCGTGAAGAAAAGAACAGTGTTGGGGAGGAGGGGAACAGCTCTCAGTGCTCTGCCTCAGGGACAAGGAGAGGGTGTGGTGCTGGAGAGCAGTTCTGTCTGCATGCGGCAGCTGCTACAAAGCTCAAAGGATGCTGGGTGAAGGAATGTTCAGGACTCCCAGGTTTTCTGAGAGGGGGGGGGGGAGAGGAGTGAGAGTGAGAGAAGAGAGAGAGAGAGAGAGAGAGAGAGAGAGAGAGAGAGAGAGAGAGAGAGAGAGAGAGAGAGAGAGAGAGAGAGAGAGAGAAGCTTAGGACAGAGGTCAATCTTTGGTATCTTTCTCAATAGCTTCTTCACCTTGTGTCTTGTGACAAGGTCCCTCACTGAACTTGGAGCTCACTGGCTGCCCAGAAAGCCCCAGGGATCCCCCTGTCTCTACAGCTTCAGCACTGGGATTGCAGGTGTGTGTCTCCATGTCCAGCTTAGACGCACAGCAAGCACTTTACCAACTGAGTCTTTCCTCAGCTGTCTTCTGGCTTTTCAAGAGAAGTAAAATAAACATTTTGGTGAGATCTTTCCATTTAAAAAGTTTGGTGGTAAATGAGAAATAAACACTGAAGGTCAACCTGGTGTAGGCTAAAGCACCTGTGACTACACAGGACATATGTTGAATGTATTGTGATGGTTTTGGACTTAGAAGTCTGGATAAGGTTGAAGTTGAGGTTGGAATGCTTTGTCCAAAATCCTTGAGAACAGCAGATCCTCTCGTTAACTCAGGGATGCAGATAATGCATCCTGGCTTAGAGTTGTCACGTGATAGGAAAGGCACTTGGTGGTCTCTGAGCAGAGCTATGTCATCCATCATCCAGCATGTCAGGGATTCGGGATATGTTTCCAGCAGAAAATACTTCATCATCTGGTCCCTTTCCTCTGCATGTCCACGAAAGCTCCTCTCTGTAAAACTCCAGGTAAGGTTGTGCAGTTATAGATGTTATCATGTTACGTCATTATTGCTGACCAACGAGTCACCCATCTTGTCACATTCCTTCTTTTATTCCTTCTTTTTTAAGAACTCTGTGTCACATTCCATGTGACCAGAGCTGAAGTTGAGTTTTAGCCCCAAACGAGCAAATTTAAATTCAGAACTTGAGTAAAATAATCTCTCTCTCTCTCTCTCTCTCTCTCTCTCTCTCTCTCTCTCTCTCTCTCTCTGTATCTATAGATACAGATTCTTCCAGAATCTTTGTTATTTAAATTATTTGTTTCTCAACTCTTTAGATCTTAAGTGTATCTTATTATAGAAGATGTTAGTAAGAGAGTCGGATCTACTCTTGAATTTGCAAACACTTCTTACTTGGATCATTGATGTCTATTTTGTCTGGGGAAGAGGTGATTTTAAACAAGACCTTCATTTCCCTGTTTATGATGGACACTCACAAGTTTGTTCTGTAAAGGCCTAGTAATAGCTTAGGCTTTGCTCTGTTGGAGCTGCCCCATTCTGGGGTTGTACACAAGATGTACATGAATGGGTGTAGCTGTATTTCAAAATAGCCTTTGCAAAAATGGGCTGGTCCATGGGGCGTAGTTTTGATGATCCTTGATTCAGAGAATATTGTACATTTCATTGGGGGTGGTGATGCTAACATTTGGGTCTTCTTTTAAGTGTTAGGACTAAGAGGAAAATTCAGGTAATCAGGGGAAGGGGTAGAGAGGCATGCCCCTAATAGTAATAAAGACTTTTAAGGCTTCACTACCCAAAGTTGTCAGAGGCAGAAGGTCCCATTACAAGTTCTTCTAAAGCTCTCAGTGATGAGTCTAAACCACAACAGAGCAGTGTTTACCAAAGTGTCTAGGAATAGAATAACCAAATCCTGCCTGACAATGAGTCCCTGAGGACATGGTGATGAATACCCTTCATCCTTAGCAGCTGATGTTGTTTTAAAGAATGAAAAATGGCGAGTAGCTCCTGCATCAACGTGAGTGTAGATACTTGAGTTTTGTCTATAGGAGATAAATGATAAAGGACATTCAGTGGGAAAGGTGTAGAGCTGCTGGAGGTAAAGAGATTGCCTCTTGCTGGTGTGGTTCGATGACTACTTGGTTACAGTTACATCTGAAATATTGAGATTCCTAAGATGTATTTCTTCCCAAGATCTCAGATTCTTGTGGTTTTATTCAGGATCTTAACACATCTCACAACATTTTATTTCATCTCCCAAGGCAATTCATAAGAAAAGATCTCCCCATATTTGTCAGTGGAGAAGCTTATTAAGCTGAGACTTACTACTGAATGGAAATTGTCTTACTAGTTGAACATAGGATGATCCTGAAGAAGGGGACTGTGAGGCCAGGGATGCTGGGAGGCAGCTGTCATGCCAAAAATTATTGAAGAGATTTTTTTTTGGCGGCAGCGGAGGCGGGGGGGGGGGGGGCGGCGGGGGGGGGGGCATGGCTAGAAGCTGCTTAATTAAAGTCTTAAGAGGGCCAGATAGCCTTTCAGATCCCAGGGAACCTTTTAGTGAGGCTTATTGTTAGGCTTCCTGAAAGGGAGAAGTGGTTGGAACTGGTGTGTTTTCGTGTCTGCCCTTGTTTCTAGCTTCACTCTGTGTCCGAATCATTCGGAAGTCAGTTTTCAGGCTATGCTATGAGGGAGGAGATTATTTAAAGTCAGTAAATCCTGTGGTTTCTATTTTACATAGATGTGGTGTGAGGAGCACATGTCACCTGGTTAGGTAATTTCCCCTACACTAGAATAGGAAATACTTTCTGAGAGTTATTGACAGTGGCTATCAGTGGTTTAGCACTGACCCAATCATGTTAACCATGTTGCTATTATTATTATTTTATCTTACATTTTAGTGCTGGGGATAAGAGACAGGTCTCACTGTAGAGTCCAGGATGGCTTCAGTTTATTGATCCTCCAGAATCTGCCTTCTAAGTGCTGGGATGTTACTTTTCTTTTTTTGTAATGTTGGAGATGAAACTTGAAGTCTCAGGGCAAGTGTACACCCCTTACTGGATGAGTGTTATACATCCTCTCTCAAGTACTAGGAGTATAAGAGTGCACCACCATGCCTGGCTTGACTGTATTATTATTAGCCATCATCTGGCAAGGCTAGTTATACATGGGATAGATCAAGATGGTTCTAGTAGCCCCCTAGCCAAGGGGTACTGTGTTATCTTTGAGTGTATGGTAGCAGGTTATGATTGGCAATGATATGTAAGGATCGAGATGTAATTCTTAGCTATATTTGTATTGGTATTAGTAGTGATAATACCATGTTCAATGAAATGATAAAAGACTAAAAAATAATCTAAAATTTCAGGAAATATTATTAACAGTATGCCATAAGAATAAATAAGCCCTTTAAGGAAGAGTTTAGCATTAGATGTTGTCTAACTTGGAAACGAGCATTAGTGGTCTCACTATGTGTATTATTGAGCAAAAAGACACTGACCAAAGCTTGTGGTTTCCTGTGAAGACAGGAAAAGTTCTGGGGGCATTGAGAACAAATAGGCAAACTCTTTAACACCAAGAATTAACTTTAGTCTTTGGAGGTTAAGGGGGACTCACCAGTAGCCAAGATCTTTCCCTATGTAGAGTTAGGGGCAGGGGAGAGATGAGCTACTGAGATCTAACCCCGCAACACACGGCAACAACTGGGAAAATTAAAGAAGTCAGTGTCTAACTCACCACCAGCAAGTGGAGAAACACGGGGCAAGATTGGTTCCAAGAATGTAGATTACAGTCAGGGGAGTTCTACTTCTGAGCATGCTCTGTTCGCACTGTCCAGATTGGATGGTACAAGGCACCAGCTGGAATGTGAATACTGTGGGAAGAGAATTTCCTGCAGAGAGATGCCAGGGATGTGAAAAAGAAGAGCAAGTCAGGTCAAGAGGCCACCAGGTGAATGGTGCTGCAGAGAGCCCCATCTTGAATGGGGTACCAGTTCTCAGCTCCTTGGACTTCCCAACCTCCAACATCATCCTTGTGAATGAATCACGTGGTCGTGATAGACCGTCACTTCCATTCAGCTCGGATAGAGTGATCTCACTGACATTCACAATTGTCTCCTAACTTCTCCCCAACCTGGTCAGGCAGAAAGGCCCCAGTAGAAAACAATGTTTTATAAACAAAACTCTGCTTGGGGATAAAAGTGGCCAGCACTCCTACTAGAGACCTAAGTCATTTGGGAAAGAAATCCTGCGTACATTTTTTTTTCTCTATTTGTATTAAAGAAGTGACTGTTGTGCTGTGTTCTTTGTGTGAAGCGAGCTCTCTAGGAACTGTGACTCTAACAAGGCTGAGTCTGCTGCTAGCTGGTATGAGAGAGTAAGGAAGGAACCGCCATGATGTTCGTGTTTGTGGTGTCTGCTTGGCTGAGGTATGGATTTGGAGACACAGGCAGTTTGTAATCTTGAACACTTCTTTGGGTAAAATAGACCGTTTTACCTTCATAAATATCAACCTCCTGTCCACAATGGAAAAATAAATCAATATGTTCAGACCATTGTTACTTTCTGTAATAATCCTCATGTTATCGGTTATGGTACAACTCAATGAATCAATAATTGACTGAATGCCTTCTGTGTTGCCGTACTGTATGGGGTTCTGAAGGACACAGAGAGAGGCAAAGGGGGCTGCTGTCTGTGTGCTCATGTGAGTGGCTGTGCTTAGGATTTTGATAACTGGTTGCTAGTTAAAGTCATATAATAGCACTTGGGGTTTAGGTTACTAATTCCATTCTATAGAGATGGAATCTGAGACTCGAGGGGGTCCAGGTGATAGCTGGTGACACCTGAGTTTTCTAATCAAGGTTTTTTTTTTCCTGTTTTTTAAAGAATATATGCTGCTAAAGCACAGGATCTTTTTTTTTTTTTTTTTTTTTTGTCTTTTATGGCTCTACAATGTTCTCCAGTGTGTCAGACATCTTTTGTTTTTGTGGAGGAGAGACAGGTGGTTAACATATTATTCAAGACAAGACCATGCATAATTAAGCGCCATGTTGCTGCAAACTGCAGATGTTAGGTCGGCTCTTCAAGGAGCGTTAACTGGTGCTGGCTGATGTGGGGGCAAAACTTCAGAGAAGGATGGATGGAGTTGGTGTGGACAAAGAGAAGGCAGGCCACTGAAAACATTTGCAGGAAGTGGCTAGGCAGAAGCTCAGAGGTGTGAGCGGGCATGGGGGTTTTGGAGCCAGAGCAGAGAGGGACCTGACTGGGAGAGAAAGCAGGACGTGGGCTTGCTACCAGCATTGACGTCAAGGGGCGGTTTGATCTACAATAAAAGAGTTAGGAAGAGCTAGAAATAGGGGTCCCTCATGAGCTTGTAAGCAGGATATATGTGATGCTTAGCATGGCTGTGTGGGTGCAGCTGAGCCGTGAGTGTCAGGAAATTTGGGTGCATCTAGTCTCCCCACCCTGCAGCCCCTGTCTTCTTGTGAAAGATGGCAGGTTCCTGGTCCTCAGAGACAAAGCAGTGATCATATTCCTTCTAGATAACACGAAACAGACTCTCAGTGTCTCTATCTTCTGTGTGATGTCTAAGTGGTAAAATATGCATCTTTCCCAGTGTTAAACTTGGAGGTGGCTGATTCCTCGGGCATTTCCTACCCTGGATTGTTCTTTCACCCCTCGCTGGTTTGAAATGCACATGGGAGGAGTGCCGTATATTCTGAGTGGTCCATTGGCCGTTTGGTCCCAGAGAGCCTATTTCAACTTGAGATCTAAATCTCTGATTGTTCTGGTCAAATTGGAACCAAATGTACTTGATCCTTTAGGTTGAAAGGTCCCTGAGGGTGAAGTGAAGAAAAGTCAGTCTGGGATGCTGGCTGTGCCCACTGTTGGGTGTTGAAGCAGCTTGAGGCTTCATTGTTCAGATACCCCAGCCGATTTGCCTCTTAGAGGAAACGAGAAGTTGGACTTGTAGCCCCTAAGTCTTCCTTTTCAGATTCATTTCATTTTACTTTTGTGTGTCTGTGTATGTGCACCTGAGGCCGAAGAGCCTGTGAGACTCCGTGGAGCTGGACTTACAGGTGGTTGTGAGATGCCCCACAGGTGTGCTGGGAACAAACCCCGGAACTTTTACAAGAGTAGCATGCACTCTTAACTGCCCCAACCATGAGTCTTCCAGTTCGAACACCTTGTCCCTTCTCTCCTTACTTCACTCCGCTGATGGCTTTCCCTACTAGGCCTTGAAGCTGAAAGAGGTGCAGCCATGTGTGAGATCGTGGGTTGTGAGGGCAAAGAATGTGGGCCACTTCTCCACAGTGGCCAAAAGGGGCTGGCACTTTCTGCCATGCTAAATCATCACCACTTTACTCTCAATGTGCTCTTCCTAGAAGCCTTGTCAGAGGTCCTTGTCCTGCTTACCAGATGAGTAAATAGATGGGCACTTAGGAAGGCCAAGGAACCCGGCCAAAGCCTTGCCCACGTGTTGGGCTGGTCCAGACCCCAAGTGCCTTCTCTGTTGTTTGCATCAGTGCATACACCTTTGCATGTTACTTGTCTAGAATGTTCACTGACAATTGTCTTGGCTTATGTATGGAAAAAAAAGAGCAGCGTGCCAGACTGAAAGAACATGGCATAAAACTACAGTATAATAACAGCCACCTTCCCCCCTAAGGAAAGGAAGGATAGTTGGATACCAGCCTCCAGATTGGACCCTCTTCTGTCTTGCTTTTCTGCCTTTGCAAAGGACCTGAGTTTGGTTCCCAGTACCCATGTGGGGTATCTCACCACCATGTATAACTCCAGCTCCGTGAGATCTGACGGGCTCATTTTTGTAGCATGTGGACTTAGTATAGACCTCACTAAACCCTTGCATATCTCCTCTTTCCTTCACCTGCCTTCAGACTGTGATGTTCATGTTGATGTGTTACAGCCTGCATTCCAGGGACCACTGCTAACTGTGCACTCATCATGGTGGCAATATTCTGCATCTGTTCCATACACTCAGCTGCATTACCCACTCACTGCCTTGAAATGTCAGTACACACTGCCAAAACCACATCAGCTCCTGCCTACCTCTGATGGCCGCACTGCGTGTATTGCAAGAAGCCTAAGGAGTGACTGCACTCTGCTGAGGCTCTCCCTGTCCCCTGGCCCTTCTGCTCTATCTGCTGTGATAATCATAGCTTTTTTCCCACTGCATGCCTAATTTAGGGGAGGAACAACCCAGGACAGCTATCCTCTCTGTGTCCCTTGAAAGCCTTTTTCGACTGTACTTCACCCACCTAGGCTTGTCTCTGGTGGTGTCTGCCCTGTCATCTAAAGTAGAGAAAGGAGCCAGGCTTACTGTGCTCCAACCACACACGTCACCCCAATCTCTACACTCACTGCCTTCTTTAGAGGTCCTCTGAGGTAAGAGGTGGTCCAAGTTTACTTGGGAAGCAAGGGAACTGAGACTGGGAAAAGTAACTTGCCCAAGATTAGGCAAGTGTTCAAATATTGTGTTTCTTCTGGTCTTTTTGCTGCTGTTTAAAGACTGGTATCTTCATAGATCTTCTCATCCTGAATCCAGGCCTCTGAGCATCTGTTGATTCTCTAGTTTCTTTCTCCCTTCTTTCTTCAGGACTAGTATTCTTCCTATAGTAATAGGACTCCTGCTGGCCTCTGGGAGAATCATCCATCCTGTTGACCATTGACTGTGGTGACACGTTGTGTACCCTAATAAAATCTGCCTGAAGATCAGAGGACAGAACAAGCCACTAGACTAAGCATAGAGGTCATACAGTGGTGGCACACAGGAGGCAGAGATCAGTCTGGATCTCTGTGAGTTCAAAGCCACCCTGGACTACATGAGATTGACTCAGTCTAGGAGAGAAACGGAGCCAGGCAGTTGTGGCACACACCTTTAATCCCAGTACTTGGGAAGCACACATGCCTTTAATTCCAGGAAGTGATGGCTGGGTGGAGAAAGGTATATAAGGCAGGAGGAGACAGGAGCTAGAAGGCTCATTCAGGCTGAGGAGTCGGTGAGGTAAGAGGTGGTGGCTGTGGCTTGTTCTGCTTCTTTGATCTTTCAGCTTTCACCCCAATATCAGGCTCTAGGTTTTTTATTAGAAGACTTTTAGAAATTTGAACAACAATTGGCTGGTGAGCCCCGGGGCTTAAGCCAGTATTTAAGTGAACCTTGGTTACTTAGCAAAGATCAAATTGCTTAGTTGCAAAGAGCCAGCTGCCCTGACTGGGCTCCCCGAGCTGGGCAGTTCTGCAGGCCCGTAAGCCTCTCACTCCCAATTTTGTGGTCTCTCATTACCTCATTCTGGGTCACAGCCAGCATTTGGTTAGCTACTTCAATGCAGTTCAGCCTCCATCCTTGTAATTAATGGGTCCAACGTGGCATTAGTCAGCTGATTTCAAGAGGTGCCATTTTGGTAAGAATGTGACATTAAAAAATTATGATCTTCAATACCCTCATCTTCCTACCACGATTCTGGTGCCCAAAAGAAGAGTAAAGTACTTTTGGTCTATTCCTTCTGGAGAGCTCTTCCTCTTAGGAGGCAGGGAAACAGAGAAATGGCTGCAGAGCCCACAGTACCCAGGACCAAGTTAGCCCTGGGCTCTTCTCTGTGTATTCATCCTTCTGGAAGGCAGAACCAGGGAAGAGACAGTCATTTGGCTAAGATCCCAAGGGCTCTTATTTGTTGTGGTGGCAGGCAGAAGGGGCAGCCCTTGAAGCAGGATGCCAAAATTCCAGATCCCTGCTCACCCCATCCTCAGCCACCCTCTCTTAGAGATTGTATAGACTTAGAGATCTGGTTAAAGTCCCAGACTTGCTTTCACCGTGCCCTGTGACCATGGGTGAGCTGCTTAACCTCTGGGGGCCCGCTTTCCTCCTTTGTCTAAAGAAGGGATTGGACTCAGTGATCTTCAGAGAGTTCTCCTTTGCTCTTGGCAGTGTGTGTTGGTTAGACAGGCGTTGTGATTGGGCGCTCCTGTGGCAAATCTTGTTCACATTTTAAGTAGAGGAAGTTTTATTTTTAAGATCCTGGGAGCATCTCCACTGCTGGACATCTCTGGCACTGGTAGGGGTCTGGGAGAGATGATGACATTTTATATCCCTCTCCTGCCAACGCTACTCATGTCTTCCAGGCAGAAGGCTCCTCTGTCCTCCCTTCTAACATTTCTAACGCCCTCTGACCTGATCACTCTCAGCTCTATCTCTGTCTTGCCCAGAGGAGGCAGGTGGTAAGCCAGGGTAGCTAGAATCAAGGCCTCTGTGTGCAGAGGGGAGAAACGGGTGGGGTGGGGTGGGGCACACACCTGCGGGAACACACTGGTCTTGCCCACCACAGGCTTTAACAAAGTCGAGCCTTATCATCTACAGACTGGACCCATTCCAGACAAGGCTTCGTTGGCGGCAAGGGCTGCCCTATCCTTGACTCCTGAGTGCAGACGAGAGGTCCTAGCGCTGAACTGACTGAGGAGAAAATGGGGACACAGGAGAGTCACTGTCAGATCTCAGAATCTCCTGGGAGCTTCCCCATGTTTCTGGATGCAGTTGCTCACCTTTAATTCCATGTGGGTGGAACTTGGCCATATCCTTGACCTGGTTCTGCCTGGGTGAGTATGGGAGGGGGCCTTTAATCTGTGAGCTAGATTCGCTGTGAGACAGCCAGGAGCAGCTCTCCCTCACCCCCCACTGTACTCTGTAGCCTCACATTTCTCTCAAGGACAACCTGGAGCATGGACAGGGACAGTGGAGTGTGGTGGGGAACCAGGACTTCAGTATCCCTCTGGCTCAGGAGGCCACAGAATGGTCAGAAGCTCATGTCCTCTGAGAGCGACTGATCATCTCTTGTCAGAGGAGGGGCCATTGCAATTGCCCGTGCCCTGTGGCTGAGGGCTGTGATGATGAATCCCCACATGGATGCTGAGGGCTCTGATGAATCCCCACATGGATGCTGAGGGCTCTGATGAATCCCCACATGGATGTTGGAATAAGACGTCTTTCACTAGCCTCCACCAGACCCTACTTAGGTCATCTTAATTTTTTTTTTTTTAACTGCGCTGGCCTTCAGTTTCTTCATCAATAAGCCTTGGTCACAGATTGTTTAAAGATGAAATGAGGATGTGTGTTGAAAGTGCTTAGCACATAGGGAGCCTCTCATTAAATTAGCATTAATAATGCTAATTCCCCTCCAGGGATGTGTTAGAGAATTGAGTTTCCGTATCTTTTAAAGAATTTGATTAACAAGACCCAGTCTTAACAAACTAAATAATAATGATAATGAAAAGAAACAGGGTTGGCCATGTAGCTCAGTTGGCAGGTCATTTGCTTGACATGCATGAAACCCTGAGTTTAATCTCTAGAATTGCAAAAACTAGATGTGGTGTGTACACTTGTAATCCCAGCACTCAGAAGGATTGGAAGTTCAAAATCATCCTCAGCTACATATAATGAGTTTGAGCCCAGCCTGGGCTATATGAGACTCTGTCTCAAAAGAAAAAAAAAAATCAGAAGAAAATGCTAAGAATTCTATTTGCTGAATAAGCATGTACCAACATCTCTTTTCCTTTCTACCTCTACCTTGTCTCCTTGCTCTTCTCACTTTTCCTCTCTACTTTTGTTATTCTAGAACAGTGGTTCTCAACCTTCCTAACGCTGTGACCCTTTAATATAGTTCCTCATGTTGTGGTGACCCCAATCATAACATTATTTTCATTACTACTTCCTAACTGTAATTTTGCTACTGTTATGAATCGTAATGTAAATATCTGACATGCAGGTTTTCTGATATGTGACCCCTGTGAAAGGGTCATTTAAGTCCCAAAGGGGTCACAGCCTACAGGTTGAGAACCGCTATTCTATGTACGTTGGTAGGAGAGAGAGATTACAGAGGGTATCATAGTTGGAAGTAAGTTCTAGGGTGAGAAGTTGGGATCCACTGCTGGTGGGGGCTTTGGGTAGCGTTCCTGACCATGGGAGGGAGGCAATAGAAGAGTACAGGTGTAGGGAGCTGGGTAGGTGTGGCACAGACAAGAGGAGGTAGTCTGATTGCCTATATAGTTTCCAAGTGAATGGGCATGAGAAAATGGAGAGACACGAGAGAATCATTTGATCAGGGAAACAAGGGGTGTAGCTGAGATGCAGTCACTATATGAGTGGAGACTGGGCAGCAGCAGCTTGGTGAATTGCTTGGTACAAGTGCAGAGTAGATGGAATGCTGGCTTTAACTGTGATAGGGGTAAGAGAGGACGGCAAGCAAATATATGCAAGGGTGTGCTTTTTGGGATGGACATGGAATGTAAGATGGCCGTGTAACAGCAGCGAGGCAAGGGATAGTATGTGGTGAGAGCCATTAGAACAGTGGAGTATAGGCCCTGGCGAGACTGAAGGTTAATTATACCCATCTCACTGCCCTCAGTAAGTCAGGACCACATTGACTATGATGCTGCGCCCCGCTTTGCTTTTACATTTTTCATTTTATATTATGGTTGTTTTGCCTACATCCATCTGTGCACTTGGTGTCTGAAGGTCAGAAGAGGGCATCAGATCCATTGAAACTGGAGTTACAGGTGGTTATAAGACGCACTGTCGGTGTTAGGAGTCAAACCCAGGTCCTCTGGAAAAGCAGCCAGTGCTTTTAACCGCTGAGCCATCTCCCCACTCTGCCTCTTTTGATTTTGGCTCAGGTGTATTTCTCCTAAGATAGTTGAGTAAATGCTAAAATAGAAAATGGCGGAGTCGGAGAGATGGCTCTGCGGTTAAGAGCACTGGCTGCTCTTCCAGAGGACCCAGGGTCAATTTCCAGCACCCACATGGCAGCTCACACCTGTCTGTAACTACAGTTCTAGGAGATCTGACTCCCTCACACAGACATACATGCAGGCAAATACCAATGTACATAAAATAAAAATATGAAACAAAAAAGAAAATGGCAAGAAGCAATGCTTATTCTGGGTCTCTTTAAATCCAGTCTTTGTTTCATTAGGTTGCAAGGCCAGCCCACACTCTTTAATGACACACAGGGAACCTCATAATAAACCAGTTGTTCACCTTTCCTACTCCAGTCTTATTGGCTCCACAAATGCTAGGTTGGGCATTTGAGTTGGTTTCTGCTGATTCTGAGTGTTTTGTCATCTAAAAGGCCTTATCTTGGGGACAGGGTGTGGATGGATGGTGCTAGCCTGAAGCTGCTACTAGGAAACCCAGGTCTCCTGTTGGTGTGCAAGACGTGGGTCTCTGGCTTTCAGGAAGACAGCCTGTGCCTGGCCAGTGGCCAGTGTGGGTTGGTGCCCTTTGCATCAATCACAGGCCTGCCTGAAATACTTAGGAGTATTGTCGAGAGTGGGCTGTGAGGTGGAGAGAAATATAGACTTTCTGGGAATGGGATCAGAAGTTTGGTGGTGCCAAAACAGAGCAGAGGAGAAACAAATCTTGTCTGTTTTGGTTTTAAGTATTTTCCAGTTTAACAAAGCAGTGGCATGCACCTATCCGCCTCGTTCCTCACAACGAGAGGAACACGTGCACAGGAAAGGCATGGAACCCTTTCTTAGACCAAGGAGGACTCAGGATTAAAGTGGTGGCCATCACAGCACAGTGTGCTGATCAGATGAAGGGTTCCAAGTGTGATTGGAAGGCCATCTACCTGAGTTTCCACAGGACACTGACTGATGAGCAGATCCCACCCATTCTGGAGCTGGCAGACTTGAAGCATGAGACCAGGCAGGGTATCTGATGGTTTAAACTACCCCTGCTGGTGACTGTTGTGCGCTCTAGCATCTGGGAAGCACTGGAGGGCCAGAAAATCTCTCTATGGATTGTAGAAATGGGAAGACAAATGTCTGACATTTCCACTCTGAGATCCTTGTTCTCCAAACGAAAAAACCCCCAGGACAAAGAGAGGGAAAGAGAAGTATTGGTGACATGTGTGTAAAGGCAGAGATCAGAGAAGGATCTCTCTGAGATTGTGAGATGCGGGTGAGGTGTGGGCACCCTGGTTCAGAGCCCAAACAAGAAATCCACTTTGCAGTCAGCTCACATGGGGCCTCATCATCAAAGCGACGTTAGTCTTTTCTTCTAGATTTCAGGTGGGAGTTTCTGCCTTTGACAGTGGCCAGGGGCTCCTGTAGAAGTCACATAGTCTCCTGATGGCATTCTTTCAAGGCAGCATACTTCAAGTGTTGAGTGCTCTCGTGAGATTTAGAGGTAGCCTGCTCTGTTAGCATCACTCCAGACGCCCTGGGCACGGCTTTCCTTGTCTGCACTGGAGAGCAGAGAAGGCTTCCAGAAGTGGAGTCACTGACACTGGCCTTGAAGGATGAACAGAAATCCCTGGGCTTCAAAGACGGTGGAAGTGACAGTTTGTTTATTCTGTTATTCATATGTGTATTGATAGATTTACTCATTCGATGCAAAATTCTCTGTGGCTAGTGAGGAGTCAGATTAGAAGGCATGAAGACTGAATGGGTAACCCAGAAGGGAGTGAGAGAGCATGGACCCATTTCAATATACACTCTGCATTTGGAGTTCTTGCTAGCCTGTTGCCCTGCAGGCCTGATCCAGTAGCCCTGGTGGGCATTTTGACCAAGTTCCTAGGTGATACGCATGCTAATGACATGTGGACCGTACTTTGTGTAGCTGAGATAGGTGAATGGTTGACAACTTGGGCTGTGGGTATGGATTCGGAGAGGATGGTGTCTTTGTGTGTGGAAGGGAAAGAACAAGAGGAGGCGGGTTTGTGGGGTTTTTTGTTTGGTTTTTTTTTTTTTTTTTGAGGCAGACAGGTAATGGATATTTTTCTGTGTGACCGTTGGCTAGGGCATGGTGGCAATTGGGGTCAGTAGTGGGAAAGACATGGATCTATAAAGGGCAGTGGTAGCCCCTAGCAAAGAGGCTTGCAGAGCATGCTTCAGGCAATGGGAGACAGAGGGCTTACTTAAGGGGGATTGATAGAAACCTTTTAGCTGATGGTGCAGTGAAAATTAACCAATATTTGAAAAGTCACCCTTTTGAATGGGTGTTGCAGATTTCCTGTGGATACAAAACTATGTGATTATAGGAATATTGTCAGTGAGGCTAACTATAAAACAAAGCCATTTGGTTTGTGGTCCTACCTCTTTGGGACACTGACTCACAGACAGGAAAGCAGGAGTTATGTACTTGACCTATGACCTGCTTAAGGTTTGGCTCTTCAATTCTCGTACCAGGCTTTTAACTTATTAAGCCCAATAGCCTTTAGTTCACAGGTAGCAAGTAGTTTTTTTTTCTTTGTGTATAAATTCACAGGGGAATAGATGCTTGAAATATTGTTTTAAGAAGGATCCTAAGGTCTTATCCGTGTGGATTGGAAGAGCATGCTGAATTGATTAGTGATGTCTGTCATGAATATTGGATAGAATGGTGGCACAGCACTAGCCATTTAGCTCTCCCTGAAGGCAAGTCAGATGATGTATTCCATATCCTCTCACAGCTATTCCTCAGGTGGACCAGAGCCATTTCAGAGAGGGTTGCTGCTTTCATTTCTCTGATTATGGGATGGCATTGATCACTTCTCGTCCAGAAGGGCTTTGTGTACCTTGCAACAGTTGTGAGGCTCTTGTCTACATTTCCAGAGGACCAGGGAAGGCATTCCTCACACATTACTATAATATCGATGGGTGTTTCTGCACTGAGCAGCCTGAGTAGACAGCGTGTCTGAGGGCATCATTTCTATTAAATCTGAAGACAGATGCTGGTAACTGGAAATAGCCATTGATTTGCTTTCTCCCGTGCTATCCTAACTCTCTAATTTCTCCAGAGGGGAAGAGAATAAAGCCATGTAAGAGTCAACTCCTCCTTCAGCTTTCAAAGTAAACAGCAAGATCAATTCTCATTCATGAATTTGTTGGATAAATATTTGTTAGATTGTCAGGGAAATTCACATCCATCGCAGGTGAAATTTGATTGGTAGAAAGGGGTCTGTCTGTTGGACAGAGTGACCGAAGATAGTGAATGAGGACTGGGGCTTCGGTAAGCCGAGGGCTGGATGCTGGCACTGGACTAGTGTAAGGCTGGATGGTACTGGGTTTGGTGCTGGCGTTGATGTAACCCTGATGACGTT
Organism: Peromyscus californicus insignis; assembly: GCF_007827085.1. Classification (NCBI taxonomy): domain Eukaryota; kingdom Metazoa; phylum Chordata; class Mammalia; order Rodentia; family Cricetidae; genus Peromyscus; species Peromyscus californicus. Next base: position 72,158,652 of record NW_026294447.1, read on the forward strand.
TCTCCTTTAAGCGATGTTCCTTTGGTGTGACTTTGTTTTCTTCGTGTTGAGGATGTTAAAAGACATCAGGGACCCCAGAGTCTTAAGAAGCCTTAGTGACAGATTCCGGGGGAGACTGGTTGTCACTTTTCCCATTCTTCTGTCATTGCAGTTGGGAAAGTGAATTCGTGACCTGGAGAAATTGGGAGGAGAAAGAGAAGGGGGAAAGACTTCAAAGGGGACACGGAGTCTTTGGACCCTTGTCAGGGCCTTGGAGTGTGGGGGGTAGAGGGTGAGGTGGTAGACGCCTCGACCGAGGTGCAGTCTGATGTCTGCAAAGACGTGTGTGTGTGCGTGTGTGTGTGTGTGTGTGCGTGTGTGTGTGTGTGTGTGTGTGTGTGTGTGTGTGTGTGTGTGTCGGGGGGCTCTTTCCTGTCTGCTCTTTTGTTCTTTCCTAAGGTGAGTGAGGAACATTCTTGTCCTTTCTCGGCTGACAGGGCAGTGGAGGTGTCTGACGTGAAATCAGCCTGGGATGCCAGACGTCCCTTTGTGCTTCTCTCAGTGGCTTCACAGCCGAGCTGGTGATGGGCAGTCACTCGGGGGGATCTTAGGGAGGGCCCGGACAAGCGGCTCTACATGGAAATAACTAGCCCCGCAAGATTTGGTGGGGCTGGGAGACAGAGGGAAGCCATGATACCTCCCACTGCCGTGGCTGTCTGAGGGCTTGGGATCAGTGAGGACAGGGTACCTCAGTTCTCAGGAGCTGAAGCCCAGTAATGCCACCACAGGCTGCTGATCTATTTCCTGCAGCCCCCCCAGGGCCTCTGTGTGGGCTGGACTGGCTCATTCCTGGGCAACTGTTCCCTAGGGCTCTCCAGGATTAGTCACTGCCAGGTGGTGAGGACCTGAAACCCTGCTTCCTGGGGACTTCATCCGAGGCATGGAGCATTAAGGCCCAAAGGAGCCTTTGGGGACAGCACACTCCAGTGCAGTATAAATAGAAGAATCGAGGCAGATATGTTTACCAGACTTATTATACAAAAAAGAGGAGAATATTACTATTTTTAATAGCTTCAAATAAGGAGCTGAAGGAAGCTGGACCACTCTATTTAGGTTGGCCATTCTGAAACAAGCCGCCATGTATGACCAGAGACTAACACGTGAAGAGCTGGATTATTTCTGTTCCACTGTTCGCTGGCTGCCTCCGGCACTCTGAGCCTCGGTTTCTTCTTTTGTAAATCAGGACCTCTGTCTCGCTTCCCTTCCAGAATGACTGTGGGAAATGAGAGGAATCCAATGAGCAATGTTGGAAATGTTGGGAGTAAAGATCCTTAAGATACCCACCCAAACCAGGTGTGGTAGTGTATACTTTTAATCCCAGCCGCTCAGGATGTAGAGGCAGGCAGAGTGCTGTGAATTCAAGGCCAGCCTGGTCGACACAGCAAGACCTCATCTTCAAACCAACGAAGATGTCCACATACCCATCCATAGGTTTTTGAAATCCCATAGGCAGCGGATACTCACTGTGTCCATATCAGCTTGACCAGACTTCCAGGAAGCCCTTGGCTTCTGAACACTGAGGACTTGTTTCAGGAAACTGTGGTAAGAACCTGTTGGCAGTGAGAGGCTCAGACAGGTGGAAGGAGTGTAGCGGGAGTGAGGGTGAGACCAACATCAAGTCTAACACCAGAGGCCATTGATGGTGGCGGAGTCAATCAATCACGACATGAGTCCAGGAACCCAAAGGATGATCCAGTCAGGCTGTTGGAGATTGTGGGGGGGTCTTACCCACCCTCCCCTCTTACTCATCTATGTAGGGTCACTTAAATCAGCTAGGTTCCCACTATTGGCTCTTTTTTTTTTTTAAAGATTTTATTTTATGTGTATGAGTGTTTTGCCTGCATGTATCTATGCGTACCATGTATGCGCCTGGTGTCCACTGAGGTCAGGTCATTAAATCCCCTGGAACTGGAGTTACAGGTGATTGTGGGCCATCGTGTATGCAGGAAACTGAATCCAGGTCCTTCACAAGAAGAGCAAATGCTCTTCGCCACTGAGCCACCTCTTCAGGCTGTCACCACTGGCTTTTAGAAGATGCTCTATTTAAAAAGAAAAATACCCCTCATAGAGGGGAGAAAATAGTATAAACCCCCAACTCTTGCTTCTTCCCTTCATGTCCAGCCCAGAGCTAGGTTTCACTGTGACCAAGAAAAGGGGCACATTGCCTATATGGAAGTTGTGTCAAATGCCTAGTTTTCTTTTCTTAAATGTTTATTTATTTTTAAATCTCGCTCTCTCTCTCTCTCTCTCTCTCTCTCTCTATATATATATATATATATATATATATATATATATATATATATGTGTGTGTGTGTGTGTGTGTGTGTGTGTGTATGGATATGTATGTGTGTTCATGTGGGTACAAGTGCCCATGGGGACTAGAGGTGTTGGATCTCCTGGGGCTGGAGTCAGATGCTGGGACCTGAACCTGTGTTCTCTTCAAGAACAGTACACATTCTTAGTCACTGAGCCATCTCTCCAGCCTCCAAATGTCTTGTTTTCTATCCTTCCAACTTGACCTTTTGTTGTATTAGTTTGCACTGTATGAGTTAACTATTGCTGCAAAACAAAGTGCCCCAGACCTAGCAACTCCAAACCTCAATTATCTCATTGTTCGAGGAGCAGGGGTGTAGGAATGACTTAACCGTGTGGGCGGTCTATCACAGGGTATCTCAGGGACTACAGCCATTGCAGCTCTGCTGGGGTTAAGGAGCCACTTTTAAGCTGACCATGGTGTGTTGATTGCCCATAGTTCCTCATGGGCTGCTGGACTGATCCTGTTGATCCTGGGATCTTTATTGCTGTGGTGCAGAAGCTTCCCTCAGGAAGTATTGTAGCTGACTTCCTCAAGGACCAGTGGTATGCATGTGTGTGTGCATGAATGTGTGTGTGTGTGTGTGTGTGTGTGTGTGTGTGTGTGTGTGAGAGAGAGAGAGAGAGAGAGAGAGAGAGAGAGAGAGAGAGAGAGAGAGAGAGAAAGAGAGAATGCTTAGTCTCTAGGATTGTATATGACTTCCTCATTTCTATATCTGTTAAAAGCTAGCCTTTAAGTCTCCAGTCTACATTTAAGGAGAGGACCCACAACCACCTCTTGACAATGAATAGAGGCAGATGAAAGATTCATGAGTGTTTTTAAAGCTCCCTGTGGCCACCAACACGGCTGCTTGACCATCATTCATCCTCACCTTCTGTCTTTGATCCTCCTAGAGAACTTGCATGGCTTTCATTAGGGAGACTCTGGAGCTGTGAGAGAAGCTATTACTAGGGCGAGCTTCAGCTTTGTTAGCAAAGGTCAGGCACCTAACACTGAAGGACCTCATCCAAGATCAGAAGGGAAGGAAGGTATCCACTGGGCCTTGACTCATCCTCTGGGAAGAACAGAAACTGAGGCTGACAGGGGACCACAGCCTTGGCTCTGGGACTGACATCCAAAAATGACCTTGTTCCTCAAAGGTTGAGTTGGATGATATTTTTAAAGACTATTTCACATGACACTTACAAGCGTAAGCATAATGGACCAAGCCCCTGACCAACATGGGAGATCATGTGTGTGGGAATTCTTCCCCTGGCAGTGTTGAAACAGTCTAGCCATCCCAAGAGGCATGAGAGCATGCCACTACAGGATGCTGCTTGTCCTAGGCTACATGTCCTCTTCAGGTCTTGCCTTACCCCATTGCCCACTTGATTGTGGTGCTCGAGCGTCCCTTCCTTGGATGCCATCATGCATCTTCCTTCAGGCTCTCTTTTCTCACCTCACTGGACCCCTTTTTTTCTCAGTGGGTTCTGTTCTTGACACTTTTTAATGCCTTAACCTCTAACTGTTTCCCACTCCCAACTTCGACTAGCTCTTTTCAAATTCTTCCCCTACGGTCACCTCCTGACCGTCTTACTATGTTCCAAAGCTGCCTCTTGTCACCCAAATTTCAGGATTTCTAAATTTACATGCCCAGTCTGGTCTTACATGCAGAGCCACATTCTCTCACTGAGTCTAAGACATCTCCACCGAACGCCCCATGAATGCAATGTGAAGAAATGAAGCCTGTTATTAAGCACCCATGTATCACTTAAGAACAGACGGGGCTGTTCTGAGAAGGGCATCATTGGGTGTTTTCACGGTTATAAAAATGTGGTAATACTAAACTAAAATGACTGTAATGTCACTGGGCCATATAATCAAGCAAGACCAGCATGGATCCATCATCGACAGAAATGCCGTGGTGTAGTGCACAACTACATTCTGCATGCCTTCCATCTCTAGTTCAACTGACAGGCCTGCTTTCTACTCTGTGGCCCAACTTAGAAACCTTAGTGACGTTTTTTGACTTCTCCATTGTTTTCTTATTGATGTGTCCAGGGAGGCACCATGTTCTGTTGACCAATTCTACCTTTCAAATTCTTTCAACTTTACCTTTATTCCCAGTATTAATAAGCCTTCCTTTCTCTTAGGACCCTGTTAGAATAGCGTCCCATAAAAAGATCAGGTTTTTGCCTGTTACTGTGCCCAGAACATTGTGTGTGCTCAACATTCATTGACGGTTTGGGGACCGCCAGCAGCCACCCTTTCCTCAATCACCTCCACTGCATCTGCTCTCTGCCTTGTCCCTGGAGTCACTTCTCGAAAGCGTGGCGACCGGCGAATCACGCCATTGCTCACAGAGTCATGTTGTGGTCCTTACGCCCCCAGGAGAAGCCTTCCTTCATCTTTGCGTGGCTTTCTGTCTATCTTCTGTAGCCATTTTCCCTCCTTGTTTCTTTCCTTGGCTGCTCAGCTTTGGCGGAATGGACCTTGTTCCTAACACTTTCTGTTCATCTCCCTTGTGTAGTTCGTTCCTCTTTTTTTTTTTTTTTATTATTATTATTTCACTTAGGCAGCTCCTACTTATCCTTCAAGACCCAGCTCAATTGCTCTTCCTGGCTTTCCCCAAGTCTCCACAACATGATTTACAGCTTCTCCACCTCAGGAGTTTGATTCCTTTCTTTATTATAATACTTAGCCATGTTGTACCATAGTCATCTTAAACAGTGTCTCTCTCCCTAGAATAGTTGTTATCTGTTGCTACATAACAAGTCATTCTAAAACAGAACAGCCTAAAATAACAAAGTCTTATGATCTCATAGGTTCTGTGGTCAGGAACCTAGGTGTGGTTCAGCTGGGTATCTCGGGTCCGAGTTCCATCCCGAGGTCACAGTCAAGTTGTCAGGCGGGGCTGTGATCACACCCAAAGGCTCAGTTGGGAGAGGATTTAGTCTAAACTCACCTACATAGCTTTGGTTCTCAGATCCTTCAGGTCCTCTCCAGATATTGTTGTACAGAACCTATATGTCTTCCTTCTTTGCCATATGGACCTCACCACAGGGCAGCTCTCTACATAGAAGTTGTCTCCTCTAGAGTAAGAAAGCACAGGAGACGGGAAAAACCTGTCTTGTGTCGATCTCTCTCCTTCTATACAGACCTAACTTTATAACGCACCTCTATCAAGTAGACTATGACACTGGCAGTCGTTCTTACTTCTAACATCGGGTGATAAAAGACAGGTTTTCCCCGTCAGCCTGGTCTACAGAGCAAGATCCAGGATAGGCATGAAAACAACACTGAGAAATCCCGTCTCAAAAAAAAAAAAAAAAAAAAAGCCCAGGCGGTGGTGGCACACGCCTTTAATCCCAGCACTCGGGAGGCAGAGACAGGCGGATCTTTGTGAGTTCGAGGCCAGCCTGGTCTACAGAGCGAGATCCAGGAAAGGCACAAAGCTACACAGAGAAACCCTGTCTCAAAACAACAACAACAACAACAAAAAGACTGTGAGACCAGGCGTGAGACTGCCTGGTAGAATACTCGAGGCTACCTTCCACACCTGCTAAACTGAGCTCTCCATGATAGGATTCATGTCTCATTAAAAACTTAAGCCCTAAGTACAGTTCCTGTCCCAGAGAACGTGCTCATTGGATTTGGTCAAATGAAATGGAATCCCCCACCCCCACCCCGAACTCTGAGAACAATGAAATAGATTACAAAGTCAGAACCATAAAATTAGGTCACAATTACTTAAAAATGTAAAACAAAGTGTTGAAACTAATACTAACCATCCTCTATTCCCAGACCCTTCCGTGATTGTCTCTCAGTCTTTACCATCACAAAATAGAGAGCAAGAGAGCATCCATTTCCCATTTGACCTGGCACAACTCTATGAAATATCTTTGATAGAAAAATGGAAGTACTACCCAGAGTCCTCAGATGGCTCAGGAACTTAAACCACTCATGAATTCGTCGTCTACTTCCTGGACAGTCCTGATTAGAGGATCCCAGGCAATCAAGAGTTGACTAATCACTCTTTCCCATCAGTGACCCATTAATTACAGATATCAGCCCTCCTGGGTCTACTCGGGGCAGCAGGAAGCATAGCAATTAATTTCTTCTTTGGGCTCACATTTCTAGAAAATCCCGGAGTCTTTAGCCAGGGCCCATGACTGGATGCTGCTCCTGATACCTAGAGGGGCCTGAAATGCATAACCAATATTAAAGATTTGCATCTGAGATTGACGGTAGGCTCTGGATAATGATTCAGCGTTGCCTCCACACACTATTGGGGGCACACATCACTCTGGCAGATGGTAGTCCAGAACTTGCAATTCTGGTGAAGAACTGAAAAGACTCAGCTGAGTCACTTCTATTGATGTCCCATTCCCTGAGTCCCCGGCTAGCAGTGTCCTCCTGCACTCACACACAACTACCTCAACCCAGATCTAAAATTCCCCATAGAGTGAACCTTGCTCGAGACTTTAGTCTGCCTGCAGATCCTAGAGAGCTCATGTCTTCAGCCCCAACCTACCTCATGGGAAGAGTGGAGGGATTGACGGGAAATGCTTTAGATTTCTAGTGTAGTCAGACTTTCCTTTGGGCCACCAGCTCACAGATGACTTATTACTAATTATGAGGGCTTGGTCTTAGGTTTGTTTTTTAACTAGCTCTTATAACTTAAATTAACCCATTTCTATACATCTACGTTCTGCCACACACCGCCCATCCCGCTTCTTCTGTGTCTTCTGGCGTCTCTCTCGTGCCTAGATTCATCTCGTACTTCATTACTGCTCTCTGCCTGGAAGTCCCGCCAGTACCTGCTGCCTAGCTATTGGCAGTTCGGGTTTTCATTACACCAGTCACAGCAATACACCTCCACACTGTGTACAGATATCCCACCACATTCTAGGGCTTTTTAATTTCTAGGGATTTTTGTCATGGCTGTATTTGGTGTTGGTGTTGGGCTAAGACTGGGTTTGTTGACATGAATTCTAGTAGCACTTATTGGGTATTTTAATTTCTTCTTTTCACTTTGTGTTTTATCCAGCAAGTTCTAGAAGGCTTGTTTTTTTTTCCCCCTTCTTCTCCAAAAAGATAGGTAATTTAGGATCAATATTTATCGCTAAATTTATCTTGTATGAATAGCATAGAGTGAGTCATGGATTCATGGTCCACATATTACAATCCTTTAAGCTAATATATCAGAAATATAATGCCCAGAGAGGCAAAGTGACTTGTCTAAAAGGCTTGGCTGCTGCCACATACCTGAAATTGCCACAGTTGTTTCATGAGCCGGGAGCTTGTTTTATCTCACTGTTATGTCCCCAGTTCCCAAAAGAGTGCTGTCACATGTATTTACCCAACAAAAGCTATCAAAAGAATAAACAAACAGGTGTCTTTGACCCTCAGCTATTATATGTGATTAATTAGGAGCAGTGGAGTCCTTACTGCAACTGGGTACTTTTTAAGTGCTGTCTGTGCCTTGGCCCCAAATTGGACCAATGAAGTAAGTCACATAAATCCGGGTCAAAGCTTTCCCATCCCATCATTTCACTCCGAGGGGACCGACCACAGAGCCCTTGGGTTTATAGATGGGTATACAGCCATTTCTAGGAGACTACATCTTGTACCATATGTGACTGTGAAAACAGGGAGTTTCTCAGGCCATTTGAGAATGGCTCCATAAGCTATCAGCTGCTGAGCCCAGCAGAGGCGCCCAATGCTGTTGCATGAACGTGCTGGGTGTGGTATTTATAGGAACAATTGGTGTAACAAACCTTCTGGCTTCTGTGTCACGTGATGCCTGGGTGCTGTACGGCTTGCCAGCTTGAGGGCGAGGATTAGCTGACCTCTAAGATGAGATGAAGTTGCTACACAGTGAGGTGTTTTGCCTGAGCAAAAGGCAGCCACAGCGCACACCACCATTTATTTTTAATGCATTTTTGTTTGTTTGGTCTTTGTCCTTTCCACGCTCTTTCTCTTCTTTGTCTTCTTTGAAGCACATGAAAAATGGTAAGAAAAAAGGGCGCCGTTCAGGTGCCTCGAGAGTGCCATTTCATTGCGGTCATCAATTTGCAGGTGTCTCAAGCAGTAGAAGTAACATCTGGGGCACACAGAGGTGAGCCTGTGGACCACTACAAAAGATTAACAGAGCAGGCCTCGAGAAATAATCCATGAGAAGCAAGTATCTGTGAAAACACCGGCGGTAATATATGTGGAAAGAGGTTGGGCTCTTTAAAATTTTTTTAAAAATAATTATTCTTTGACAGTTTCCTACAATGTATTTTGATCATCTCTGCACCCAGCTCTCTTCTCCCGGTCTGTCCAGCCCCCAACGTGTCCCATCTTCATATTTTCATTTTCTATTTTAAAAAATAATCCCACATGTGCTCTCTGTCTACATGTGTATGCTCAACCTACCAGTGGCCAAACCCTGAAGAAAAATGACCCCCCCCCATCCCCCAGCACCACATACCTATGGACTGTTATGTGTGTGTGGTGCTGGGGGAATTGAAGCCAGGCCCTAGCACATTTTAGGCAAGTACCTTTATCTCTGAGCTATGTCCCAGCTCTCCAAGAGTTTGGAGTCTTGGCTGCACAGAAGAGGTTCACTCCTTTATAGATTGAAAGTAAAGACTCAGAGCCTCCTTCCCTCCATCTGGTAGGCTGGGTGTCAAAATGGAGAAACAAGGGGAGGTTGAGAGGGACTGAGGAAGGAAGAGAGAATGAGAATGAATGGGCCAGACTGAATGAGTTCTGTTCCCAAGGATATCAAATTACATTTTTTTCTTGAATGACTTAGTATTTTTATTTAGATTTGATTTATATAAAACTCTTTCATATATATATATGGAGATATATGGAAGGTGCAGGTGAGCTGGCCCTGAGGGCCTGAGAGCTAGAGAGCTGACCCCACCCCCCCTTGTCTCTGCCCTGTGGTGGCAAGGGTGAGGGAAAGATGCCCCCCTCCCCCTCCCTTCCCCTACCCCTTGCCATCTGTGGCAGGTGGGAGAGTTGGCTTCAGGGGCACAAGACCAGGAAAGCGGTCCCTGCACCCCACCAACTGCAGTACTCAGGAGAGCGGTCCCTGCACCTCACCAACTGCAGTACTCAGGAGAGCAGTCCCTGCACCTCACCAACTGCAGTACTCAGGAGAGCGGTCCCTGCACCTCACCAACTGCAGTACTCAGGAGAGCGGTCCCTGCACCTCACCTGGGTACAATAGTAGAGCTGGCCCTGGAGGTGTGAGTGCGGGTGAGCTGCCCTGAGGGCATGAGAGCAGGAGAACCGGCCCTGCTGCACTGGGTGAGCTAGCTGGGGCAGTGCTGGAGAACTCACCCTGGGGGTGACCGTTAGGGAAAGCTGGCAGCCTGACCAACCCAGCTACCACCCAGGCCCAGAACCAGGGCTATGAGTTGGCCCACCCCAACATCCACCTCATTTATGAACTGCTGGAGCATGTGAAAGGGCTGGACCTGCAGATCCAAAACAGCAGGATCTCCATGACACAGGACAACAACAGGATATCCAAGAGGAGTCCCAGTGAGGGCCCAGCATCGATACTGTAGCAGAAACCAGAGTCCTCAAACCAGACCAATGACTCATGGAAACAAACACTTACAAGTAAAGATGGATGGACTAGAGGGTAATCTGTGTGACTCACTGGGCCACATTACTGCTTCCACACTGAGACTTTGGTTTGTTCATTTTTGCTTTTCTTTTAAATTTTATTTTATTTTGGGGGGAGGTTGCAAGGGCAGAGGGTGGATACGAAAGGACTGGGAAATGAATGGGATCGGTATGCATGATGTGAAAGACACAAAGAATCAATAAAAAATTAAAAACAAAACAAAAAACTAAATGCATTTTCAATATGTAAATATTATAAATTTTGTGTATATGAACAAGGGCAATTTTACAATTTAACTATTTACAATTTGAGCTGAATTATTATTATTATTATTATTATTATTATTATTATTATTATTATTATTATTTTGTGTGTGTGTGTGTGTGTTTGTGTTCAGGTATGTCTGAGTGCATGTGCACAGCATCTGGAGGCCATATGCCAACATTGGATGTCTTCTTGGATCAGTTTCCCCCAATTTGGCTAGACTGACCAGTGAGCCCCAGAGGTTATTCGGTTAGCTTTTCCTTGGCCCTGGGATTACAGGCCTGCACCATCTTGCCTGGATTTGTATTTATTCTAGAGGGGTGCAGGGGATTGACCTCAGGTCCTCGTACTTGCTCACCAAGCACTTTACCCACCAACCCATCTTCCCAGCCTCCAGATTATTTTCTCACGAGCGTACATGGAGACTTGCTTTTGGTACTGCTTCAGGTTAAAAGTGATGCTATGCATTTCATATAATTTCCATAGGCGAAACAGCAAACCAAGGAACACATTTTGAGTTTTACATGTGCTTTTATGAGAACCTTGGACATCCAGGTTCCCCTTTCCTGAGAAATTAGTTTTTTAAAGCTCAACATTGATAAATAAGGTAATAAAATGTAATTAGATGTTTATAAATTCATAATGAATAAATAATAGAGCCTGCTAGCTTTACACTTCTTTGTATCTTCTTATTTATGTTTTCAGCACAAACCTCGAAAGATAATCTACCCCTAGACCTTTAATTTAATTGGTGATGTGGCTTAACCAAGCCCAAATTAAATATTGGCAACAATGAAATAAAAAGTCTTTTAATAGGAATCATAACACAAGAAAAACATCATAGTAGTTTGTGTATTTATTTTTGCCCAGCGTTGGTTGAAAATGAACTGAGTTTCACCGCATGGGATGTCTGCTGCATGAAACAGTCTACTTAAAGACATATGTTAGCTTCTAAGCCATATCAGAACGTGAGTTTAATCAGTGAGGTGTATTTAGATGCCATTTTCCCTAAAAGGTTAAAGTGTTCAGGTGTGGGGACAGTTGTGTATGAGAATCCAAGCAGGGGTGTGTGGTTATGAAATGAACTCTGGTTTTTGCCTTGAGTTTTATATATGTGACTTCCGACTCAAACCCCATCAAAGCCCGTTGCTGTACATTGAATACGCTCATCACCCAGGCACATGTGTTCTGTGCAGACAGGAGATATGTCTGTCCTTGGAGGGGCAAGGCAGTGGTCACTGCTTTCAGAGGCCCACCTTTGCATTTCTATTGAGCTCAATAGACTGTGATATCCTGAACACCCTGTGCCTTTTTCTCCACAGTCTGTCTTCCCTCGTCTGAGAAATTTCCTATTTTGTGTTGGCTTCCTTTCCCTTCCCGTCTGCTGAAATAGCCCCATGAAGCCAAATCCTATCATCTGAAAGCCTAGTTCAGGGGCCAGTCCTCTTGAATAGGTGGCTGTGGATGACATTTCCTGTTTGAGCTAATAGGGAGGGTTAAGATCTGTTTGGGAGCAGATTGGTATGAACAAGGAATGCATCTTTACATCAAGTTCACTTTTGGATCTCAACTTTCAGCAAGGACTTGATTTTTAATGATGCTGTTGGGATAAATCATATATACTGCAGCTTGTACCCACCCCCCGCTGCCATTTTTTATGCTGGAGACAATGAAAACTCTTGTATTTATTAGGCATGCATCCTACCATTGAGCTAAATACCCAACCAACACTTTCTAAATCTTTAGGCAATTGGAATCTTACAAATGTCCCATTGACCAATTGCACCAAGGGGACTAGGAGTAAACTGCCTAACTTTCTTTTTTCTTCCTTTCTTTTTTCTTTTTTTTGAGACAGGGTTTCTCTGTGAAACAGTCCTGGCTGTCCTAGAACTCACTCTGTAGACCAGGCTGGCCTCGAACTCACAGAGATCTGACTGCCTCTGCCTCCCGAATGCTGGGATTAAAGGCATGCCCCACCACTGCCTGGCTGTCTAACTTTCAAGATGTTGAGCTAAATAGCAGTATAGGTATTCTTTGCTTTAAGAAAGATGGAGGGCTGGAGAGCTGGCTCAGTGGTTAAGAGAATTTACTGCTCTTGCAGAGGACCTGGGTTCAGTTTCCAGAACTCACTGGGTGGCTCACAACCATCTGTAACTTCAGTTGCAGGGTTCTGATGCCCTCTTCTGGCCTCCAGGGGCATTGATACACATGGTGCATATACATATGTGCAGCCAAAACACTCATACGCATAAAATAAAAGGAAATTTTTAAAAATTTTAGAAAGCTGGAGAAATGGGGAAAAGCCCTACATTTCCAAGCACGTACATTTAAAGATGGTGGTTAACTTTCCAAGAGCAAACAAGTGGTAATTGGGCCTCAGCAAACTGCTTTACAGCAACATGCCTCTCTTCTCTTCAACCCTTGGATTAGAAAGACTGTGCCTGCTCCTCTCCTACTTACATGAACTTTGAGCACTAATTCTCGACAAAACTAGCCCCAGCAGTGAGGCTTTAGAAACAAGCTCCCACTTCTGTCCTTGGAAACTTTCTCTTTTGCCCAACAGTGTGCATTCTTACATCCTTTCTAAGGTAGCTAAGACATCGTATTTTTGGAGTTTTACATGCTAAGCGTTTTTTCTAGTTTTTGGAGAGTGGCCAGCTGGGTACGGTGGCACAGGCAAATAACTTAACTCTGGATTTCATTTTAGGACCTGTTTTCGCACCTCTTTCTCCTTAGAGAAGTAGGAGGAACCTTCCTGTCCCTCGCTTTCCTCTCTCGTTTGAATAGCGTCTTGAGTTCTGAGCTGGGGCTGAGGTTAGTTTTAGCCTGGGGGCAGGAGGCATGGCGGCTGATGTCTCTTCCTCCATATCAGAAGATCTTTGGAAAGCCAATGACCTTCTCAAAATAAGAACAAAGAGAAAGCCTGTGCGTTATCCTGCCCTCTCCCCCGCCCCCAGATTTCTAATAGGAGCTTCTAACATCCACTCGCCACCATTCACTTGTCTAACTAAAGCTACCACCCCCAAATGTCCCTAGGACTCAGCACAGCGTTTGTGTAGAGGTTGTAGATGTGTCCAACTTGTGGCCCACAGGACACATGTGCCCTAGGATAGCTATGAATGTGGCCCAACACAGAATTGTAAAACATTGTGAGATTATCAAGATTTTATTTTTTTTTATTTTTTGTAACTCAGTTGTGCAGTTCTCAAGAGTGAACTTCGTCGACAACCATATCGTGTTGCAATGTCAAAGACTGGACATGCCTACCGTAGGAGACACAGAATACACTGATAACTAGCATCTGCTGTGTTGGAGATATGGGAGCCACACAGTCCACCCTCACCCCACCCAGGCAGAGGCTCCAATGCAGCTGCCAGCCGAGTTCCAGGCCATGGAATGTGCTGACCTTCCTTCCTCGGGAAGATGGCACCATGAGGAATGTTATTATTAGCAGGACAGCATTTGTGCTGATCTGTCAACACTCCCTCATTCAGACCAGCTTGGGCACATTCAGGATGGTATGGCCATAGACAATACCCCCCTTTTTCAGGGTCTTTATGGAACAAAGACAAACCTGCAGTACCACACAGCTGACCCATTTTCGAAATCTCGTCTTTTGGCTATGGTCACTCCATACTTGCCCAATTTGCTTCTTGGCTCTCTGGCCATTCTGTTTTCTTTACTGTTTTTTCTTTCCTCCATTGTTTTTATTTTGAAGCCAGGGTCTCACTATGTAGTCCAGGGTGGTCTCGAACTCACCATCCTCTTGCTCTAGGCTCCCTGGTGCTGGGATTTATAGGCACGTATTCCATCCTCAGCTCTTCTGTCTTTAAATAGATGATTCCTCAAAGCTTAGTCCTAGATTTTAAAAAAAAAACCCTTCCCCTTTCTTTCTTCTCATTTTTCTTTTTCCTACTTTTATTGATTCTCATATTTCCAATTACCACCTGGTTAGCAAAATCAATCTTAAGTTTGTTTTTTTATTTTTTGTTTTCTCTTTTTAGGCGGTGTCTCTGTGTAGCCCAGGCTGGCCCGGAGCTCAGAGAGATCCTCCTGCCACTGGCTCCCAATGCTGGGATCGAAGCTGTGCTACCACGCCTGGCCTTATTTCTACTTCAAGTCCACACTTGTCTTGTGAACTTCCAACCCTGTGTTCCTCTCCCTGACCCAGCCTGCCCTGCTCAGAACAGAGTGGATCCCCTTCCCCAGGGCCGCCACACATTCTTCCCACAGCGTTCCTCATCTCAGTGGTTTCAAGGCACTCTGCCTGATTTCTTCATTCAGACACTCACTTTGCCACCTTCACGGGACTCAGATGGGTCACTTCCTGCCACTTCTTTAGGTATTGTTCTCTCAGGTTTCCACCTGAGCCTAATCTTCCTGTCTCTCTTCTGCTGGCTGCATCAGCCTCAGAACCAGTCCTGGCAAAAATTCTTGCATCTCCTCGGCCTCGTCGTAGCAAATCCTTTCCAGGCCTTCTCTTCCTTCCTCCGACCCTCTTTCTTCCTGCTGATGTACATTTTCACTTGAATACTCTTATTTTAGAAGGTCTTTTCTTCTGTTTGGAAGTAACTATAGGTTTGTATGAAATGGCAGAGATCCCATGTGCCTTTCCCCCAGTGATGAGCATCTTAGATACCCACGTACAAGAGCAAAGCGATTGCGATCCTAGACCCTTGGCGGGTTTTGTTGTCTCACAGGCTCGTGTGCACATGTACATATTTGTGAATGTTTGATGTGTGCCTCTGCGTAGTTCTATGTCATCGGACACGTATGTAACCCCCAAGATCCACAGCTGCATCTTCAGCCTCAAGATCCTCTATGCCTAAGAATGCTTCTTAAAAAATATAATCATCCGGCCTCTGCTCTGCTTGAAAGCCTTCAATGACTTCACAGGCCCAAATAAGGGCCATAAGTGCCTATTTAGTCTGGCTTCCTTGTCTCCTGGGTGCCCTCTTGCCCCTTCATTTTCCAAAGAAGCCTACGCATGTTCATTGGCCTTTCTCTTCCTTTTAGTTTACAAAGCTCTTGGCTGCTTGGAGCCTGCACACACAGGCCCCTTTACCTGGCATCCTCTCTCCTTCCCACCCAGTTAACTTTGATCTGCCCAGTAATGACTTACGTCTCTTCCCCTGGAGGGTTTCCTTGACCTCTCTGGCTAGGAGCTCCCATTGGTTTTCGTCGTCAACTCTGCTTTTCTTTACGGTGTTAGTCACACCATAGTGACTAAACAGTTGTGCACAGGGTTTTTGTAATTTGAGGTCTTTTTGGAGGGCTTAGGGTGTCTTGCTCACACCGTATCTTTTCTGTCTAGCGTAACAGCCAGCTTAGCAGCTGCTCACGAAACAGTTGTTGAGTTAATGAGCACTTCTTAGCATAAGCTGGGTCTTTATAGCTGGGGTATGGCCCAAGGCCAGAGGACTGCATAAAAACTGCCTTGCCTAGGTGGGTGTATGTCCCACGATCTCAGCTCCATCCTTTCCAACAATGTCCTGTCAGAGAACCTGGGCACCTGTAGCCCAAACTGCTGAGTCCACGGCTGAAAATGTCCCTGCTATTCCCATTCTGTTTTCACTCTGAGAGGTTAGTGGAGGAAACAGCTTGGCTAGTATTCTCCTTAGATCCGACTTTGAGATGTTTTCCAGAATATCAGCGGGATATCCGTGCAGGCTTTTAATTTCAGGTTTCTTTCTGGCCTCGTCTCTTTCTCCTGTCTCCCCACCACTGGTTATTTACTCCTACACTAACACTCCCAACCTCAGTGTGGTTTATATCTGGGGAGTCCAAAATCTGGTAGGTCCTTATGCTGACGTACTAGCGTAAGTATTGGTATTTCACCCAAGCGAGCATGGTCTGATGGGCTCTCTGAGATTCCAAAGGTAACCATGGGCTTCCTGCTGGGATGTGGCTCTGCTGGGGGCTAGGGACAGCACACTTGGTAAGTGACACTAACTCTAATCGGTGCCCACCCCTGTTTATAGTATCCTTTAAGGAACAAAATCCCTCACATGAAAGGGGCAAATGCTCTGTGCAGTGGGAGCTCTGGAGAAGGATGGGGCCCCGGGCTGGGCCAAGCTGCTGATTCTTCACAGCAGAATCAGCAGTGGGCTTTGCCTGACCAGGTCACAGCAGTGGGAAACCTGGGGACATCATCTAAGTTTCTCTTCCCTGACATCTAGAAGGCCAAGGGTCTGCACTCTTTGTAGCTCCCAGCTGTCTGTTCATTGGTGGCATTGCCCTTTAGACTTAATGGGGGCTGATGGAGTCCTGTTCGGCAGGTCAAGCCTCAGGCCTTCCTTCAGGGCTGTGTGATCTGTGGTCCCAGCTTAAAGTCCCTCTCCTGATCAGGCTGTAGGCTTAGCTAACACAACACTTGTAGGACAGACCTGGTCATTGGCTGGGATAGTCACTCCCGTGCCTTCCCTGCCAGACTCCTTTCTTCTTGCGTTTCTGTGACTGTTCAGAGTTTGGGCTTTTGTTCATCTCTTGGCGGTGGGCCTGGAGACTCAAGGAACCACAAAATGCCACCTATTACCCCTAAGCACTGTCCCTGAAAACCTTATGTGATCCCTGATACCCTCAGGCAGTGCGAATAGGAGGTCCCAGTTCCAAGTAGTTTGATGAGTTGTCCTGCCCCAGCTGCATCTAGAGCTTGGGAGGTGATGCTGATGCCTCCCACCAGGTTGCCTTGGACTGTGTGCTCCACATCATCCCTTTTAGTGTTCTCTGATCACAGCTTTCTATTCTACTTGTTACACCTATGGGACACACGGCTCTTGGGGGAAGAGGAACTGGATGGTACTTAGTAAGAAGGTGCATACCCATCTCTCCATTTGGCCTCTATCTGGCGTGACTGGAGGTGGTAAGCACTGTGAATAGAGCCCCATTCAGACTCCCAGTCTGTTTCCCAGCCAGTGCCACACCTGCCTTCCTCCATACTCCTGCCAAGATGTGTCTGGACTTGGTGGTGTTAGGGGTAGAAGTCACACTCTTTTGTCCTAATACCATTGCTTCTGGCTTCTTTCAGGTCACCCAACTTGTCTGCAGTTCACTCTGAATATGACCGAGGCGGTCAAGACCTACAAGTGGCAGTGCATAGAATGCAAGTCCTGTATCCTGTGTGGGACCTCGGAGAACGACGTGAGTTTGGGTTATTCCTGTGTCAAGAAGAGACAGAAGGGGCTGGGAGCCCTCTGAGAGGTGGAAAGGAGACAGAGCTCCAGGCACTGGGTTCTGGGGAAAATGACAGTCTTTTTGAAGCCTCTACAGCCCTTGGGACCCTTGTACTTTTGCCTTGGGGTCTTTGTGCCTTCAGGGAAAGATGCCAGAGGTGACCAGCAGAGGAGGATGTCTTTTTGACCATTACCCTTGGCAGCCTGGCCACTTGCTCTCCAGAGTTCAGTGACTATGGTGGTGACCAGTGCTTCGGGTGGGATGCACTTGGCTGTTTTTCACCACATTCTAGTGCTTGATCTCACCTGGATGACATAGTAAAAATGCAAGAAATGCAGGACACTTAACCTTTTTTTTTTTTTTTTTGTTATGGACAATTTCAAACATGTACAAAGGTCGAGAGAATAAGGAAGCCGATGTGCTCTATCCCAGCTTCAGCAATGGCCACTGTGCCCAGTCTTTTTTCATAAGTACTAATATCTTATCCTTTATGCGTGTGCCGTGTGTACCTGTTTATGTAGGTGTGTATACATGTGCTTGTACGTGTGGAGTCCAGAGTTCCATATCAACTGTCTTCCTCCATCACTCCCCATCTTGATTTTTGAGACTGATAACTCACTGATCCAAAGACTCATCAGTCTGGCTAGCCTAGATGGCCAAGGAGTTCCAGGGATCCTTTTTATCTCCAGACACTGCTTCCTCGACCCAAAGCTGTGGTGTCAAGTGTGTGCCTAGATGTCGGGGTCCTGCAATCAGGTCCTCACGGGTGTGCAGCAGGTATTTTACCAACTGAGTCATCTCCCTAGCCCTGCTTTTCAATCCTAGTCATCGTATAACTTCACGGGTAAATATTTCATCCTTACCTGTAAAAAGACAAATAGCTGGGGCTGGAGAGATGGCTCAGAGGTTAAGAGCCCGACTGTTCTTCCAGAGGTCCTGAGTTCAATTCCCAGCACCCACAGGGTGGCTCACAACCATCTGTAATGAGATCTGGCACCCTCTTCTGTATACATAATAATTAAAAAAAAAAGACAAATAGCTACTTTTTAATGGAAAATAACCAAAATTTTGCTATCGCCTCAAATCAATACTATTTAATATAATTAAATGTCCAATAAATATTTCTACTCAGCCAGTTGTCTCTTAAATGTATTTGCTGCAATTGAGATCCAAATGAGGCCTGTGCATTGCAGCCGGTTGATGTATCTTGGAGTTTCTTTCAATGTCTGCATTCTGCAAATAATACATAGATGTCCCCTCCACCTTACAAAACAGTTGTTCAATGGAGTTCCCAGGATTTCCTTTTTCTGAATGCATTCTTGTGGGGTCATCAGTACACACTTTTGATGGAGTCTGTTTGTAAGATGAATCTTAAAAGGTCTTATTAATAAAAACCCGGAGCCAGAAATTGGAATGAAAAGCTGAGGAAGCAGAAAGAAGCCAGCCACGTTCTTACCCACTTGGAGATCCTCCGTCAAAGAGACCTACTTCCTGTATACCCATGTCTATATGCCTTTCTGTTCTGCCATCTCATTTCCTCTCCACCCAGCTACATCACTTCCTCTTCCTGTCCAGCTCTGTCACTTCCTGTCTGTCTGTACAGACCTCCAGACCTCTATGGTTAGTGCTAGGATTTAAGGCGTGTGCCCTCCCACCCCTGGATCACAGAGATCCAGACAGATCCCTGCCTCCCAAGTGATAGGGTTAAAGGCATGTGCTACCATTGCCTGACTTCTATATTTAATATAGTGGATGGCTTTTTCCTCTGATCCCCAGATAAACTTTATTGGGGGACACAGATAAAATATTATCACATCTGTTGCCCTTGGTGTCTCTCTTTTTGTGATGGTACCTCTATGTGGCATTCAGTGAGACCATTTCATTAGAGGCTGCAAACTAGTCACTTTCTTACTTGATAGGTTCTTCTTTTGTTTATTATCTGGAGTAATTCCATAGTAAGAAACGTACCCATGCTACCCTTTGGTACCATATATAAAAGGCAGCATATGTGCTTGCTTTTTTCCTTTATCAGTTTTTAAAATAATATGATCATTAAGCTGTCTATTCATGGGACTTGAGAGATTGGCTCCATGGTTAAGAGCAGAAGACTTGAGTTCGGTTCCCAGCACCCATGTCAGGTGGCTTACAACTGCCTACAAGTCCAGCTCCATGGTAATGCTCTCTTCTGGCCTATGGGGCACCTCCTTTGACAAATACATACCTGGTCCCAGACGCACATACATATGTATAATTAAAATAAAATGAATCTTAACAAAAACATCATCTATTCATGAAAATAAAAAAACACTCAAGAAAATATGAACTACAAGATTGCTTCTAAACACAAGAAAATACATTTTCTAATTGAGCCCATATCATGTTTAATGAGAAAATATTTGATGTAGTTCCATCAATATTAAAAACTTGGTGTGAGAAGGATGCTCTCAATGCTGCTAGCATTCGATAGTTTTGTAGAGATACTAGTTAGCACCATTTGACAAGAGACACAGATTAGAGGCACAAGGACAGATGACAATACCAGTTGAGGGTTGTTGGTCCACAGGGAGCTCAGAAGCCAGGGCTTTATGATTACCAACATGATGCCACAGGTGGAAAATTCTGTTGCTCAAAACTTTATTTCAAGCATAAAATCATTTAAAAATATTACATACAATCACCTTTAAGATATGTGTGTAAAGCATACATGAAACACATGAATTTTGTCTTTCTTCTTGGATTTCAACTCAAAGATGCCTCATTCTATACACACAAATTGAAAACATTTCTGGGTTCAAGCACTTCAAATACAGGATATTTAGCCTGTATTAAGACACTATTTTCATGTGAGGTGGCAGTATGTCTGGGAAACCATAGAATCAACGATAGGGCTAACTTGAATATACAAAGTGAAATCTAGGAACTGGAGAAACGGCTCCGTGGTTAAGAGTATATACTGCTCTTGCGGAGGACCTGAGTTCTGGTTTGAGCATCTATCCCATGTGGCTCACCACCGCCTGTGACTTCAGCTTCAAAGGATCAGACACCTCTGGCCTCTGCCAATATCTGCACTCATGTGTACATACCCACACGTAGACAGACACACAATTAAAAATGAATCTTGCAAAAGTAAAAAGTATCGAATTAGTAAACATTGCTATATTTACAGTGCAACAAGAAGCCATATTTAGGAATGTGCAGAGTCTATATGAACAAAAAAATTAATGTGTTTGAAAATATAAAGGTCTGGTGGAACAGTGTCCTATGACATTGGATAAAAAGACTCAGCACTACAGAGACACCAGTTTTGCCCGTGTTGATTTGCAAATGGACACCAGGAGCAACATCAACAAGCCTCCTTTGTGGAGTTGGACAGGCCGATACTTATGTCCCTACGGAAGAAGAAGTGGGTTTGGATAGCAGAGGAAGGGCTGGGGTTGTCTCTCTGTTGTCGAGTGCTTTCTAGCTTGCCTGAAGTCCTGGGTTCAATCCTCAGCACAGTAGGAACTAGGCAGAGTAGTGCACGCTGTGATCCTAACATTTGCGGAGGCGGGTAAAAGCAGGAGGATCAGAATTTCAAGATCATCCTTGCCTATGTAGTAAGTTTTGGGCCAGCCTGGGCTATGTAACACCTGGGCTCAGAAAAGAAAGTGGGCAAGGAAATTCTGATAATCTGTGCTGGAAACAGGAACTAGCAGACATTGAATCTTTCGGGGAGCCCCCAGAGTGGAATGGTGTGGTAGTGATATGTAAGTGGACAAATAAACCAGTTGGAAGAGAAAAGAAAGCCTATGAATAGACCCACCTACATAGGGGAATATAGTATAGGATAAAGGTTGCATCTAAAATTACTGTGTCAAATATAGACTTTTTAATGAATGATGCTGGGACAATAGGGGAGCCGTTTGGGAGAAGACAAAATTAGCTTCATACCTCACACCCAGACATAAGAACAATCTCCAAATAGACTGGGAATTTAAATGTGAAAACTAAGACTGGACCAACACCAGATTCCTCTTTCATTTCAAACACTAGGAAAGGTTTTCCAGTTGCCTTAAAATAGAGAAACAATGAAGTGAAATATTGGAAAATTAGACTCTGAAAATTTGCATAGTCAAAAGCCATGATCCAGTGAAAGGATGACTGACGGGGGAGAAGGTGTCTGTAGCCGGTGCAGGGGAAGGGCCAATGGCCCCAGGATATAAAGAGCTCTGATGAATGAGAGACAGAGAACCAGGGAACTTGATAAACAAGAAAAAACATGCATGAAAGGTGATTCATAAACAGTATAAAAATGATCCTTAAACATTGAAATAAATACTCAAACACACTCACAATTAAAGAAACTCAAAGCAAAACCAAGACCCCATTTCTCACCTGTCTGATGGGCAAAATTTTTTCAAGTATAACAACATATGTAACTATAGGAAAACTAGCTCCTACATCTAGATTTAGAGAGAGTGCAAAGTGATATGATCCTTCTGGGGTGGGGGATTTGGTGATCTCTAACAAAACTACTACATACTTCACTTTTGACTGAGCCATCCCATCTGTGGGAGTCTACCCTGAAGGATACACCCCACTACAGAAATATATGTCTGGCAGGTGGTTTATTAATTAAAAATAATATCAGAAGTAACCTCAATGTACATGCATAGAAAAATGATCAAATAGATATTGGTGCAGCTGTGCAATGAAGATATATAAAGAATGAGGAGGATGTCTGTGCATGGATGTGTAATGATTTCCACGATGCATGGACAAAATAGAGTTCAAAGTAATATCTTATTGATGGTAGGCTGCGTTCATTGGAAGGAAAAGGCTATATAAGAAAATCCATATACATCTGTGCACTTGTGTAAAAGAATAAACAAGGAGGTAACGGGAGTGATTATCTTCAGGAGTGGATGGAAATGGGGAGGAGAAATACAGTGATGTGGGAATGAATGGGGATAAGGGAGGACCAACATGGCCTTGGGAATACTCATTTTGGATAGCTTGGATCAAGAGTAAGTTTCATAGACAGCTACATATTTAATGCTAATCAGGAGGCTAGACGAGCTAAATGGAGCAGACAGTAAGCCATGACTCCCTCTATACAACAAGCAGATAGCATAACCAGACTGAGGAGCCGAGAGAAGAACTAGCCTAAGGAGTTTGGGAAAATGGTGTTTTGACTGTGCGCTGCAAGACTAAAGACAGACACAGCTGCATCGCAAATGCTGTACCCCAGCTAAGAAATTTATTTTCATGGGTATACAGATTAGTAAATCTGAAAGCGACTTTTTATGTCTAAATGAATAGCTGAATATTGTGACAGAGAGTCATGGTTCTAAGTGCCAGAATAAGAATAACCATAAAAGAGGAGGAGAGGAGCCTGAATCCTTTGGCTTTAGATTGGTGTGTGTGTGTGTGTGTGTGTGTGTGTGTGTGTGTGTGTGTGTGTGTGTGTGTAAACTCACAGTCAAGCATATATGAATGATATAGATGCACACATTTATTTCCTAAATAGGTTGGCAAAGAGGGCTGTGTTAGTCAGCTTCTCATTACTACAGCGATGTGCCAATTAGTTTATAAAGAGGAAGGAATTACCTAACCCATAATTTTGGAGGTTATGAAAGTTTCAGTCCAAGATCAAGTGGCCCAGTTGCTTTGGGATTTTGGTGAGGATACTTAATGGGGAAAGCATGTAACAATAAAGTGCTCATATAACAAAAACAAGTGGAGAGAGAGAGAGAGAGAGAGAGAGAGAGAGAGAGAGAGAGAGAGAGAGAGGAGAGAGAGAGAATGAATGGGTCTTACAGTCTCTTTCAAAGTATATCTTCAGTGATTTAAAGCCCTGCTACTAGACGCTACCTCTAGAGGTCTCCAGCACTTTCCCAGTACCATTGCCCTGGGTACCAAGCTTATGTAGACCTTAGGGAGCATTACTCATCTTCAAACCTAGCAAGGACCTAGAAGCAACAAGGATACCCAACACTCAGAGATTGATTCTAAATAAAATTCCCTAGTGAAAAGAGCCAGAGATCCTTAGAGAAGTGACTGGTGCCAGGATGGGGTACCAACTACATAGGACATGCCTGGAATATCCTGTGATGTCAGAAAGTGGGGCTGTGCTAGAAAAAGTGACAGTGTGTGTCTAAAGAACACAAGAACTAACAACCTGAAAGAACACTTAATGGCCTAATCTAGGAACAACTGAGATAGAAAATAATGATACTGTTGGCTTGTAACATAAAGAATAACACAAATATCCCTTCTTATATTATGAGATTGAAAGGATGGAGGAAGGGAGGGAGGGAGGGAGAGAGGGAGGGAGGGGGAGAGGGAGAGGGAGGAATATGAAGACAGTACATACTTCCTTAGAGTGGAATTCCAATGAATAAATACAGAAGGAGAAACCATAAGCAAGCCCACAGTTAGGCAAGCATCAAGTTATTTTTTTAAAATGTAGTGAGTAAAAGTGTGTAAAACAGGATATTGGCATAAACTCAAAATATGCCCCTAATTACATATTACCAAAGGAAAATTAGTAACTTCACACTGACAGTCACCACCCTAGCTATATGATGATATTGCAAGTAACCAGACATACCACCTCCAGTGACACCCTGATATGAAGCAATGAGAAAGATAGAATGTAGCTTTAGTGATGGTCTTGCCAAAAATGCTTACACACCTCCGTCTTCATATGGGAAGAGATCCGTCCAAGACATCCAACGATGTTTATAGAATCCCCAACCCGTATTCTTCAAAAGTGTCAAATTCCTGAGAGCATAAACAGCCTCCCTAACGTTTGTGTGTGCCTACAAAGGCTTCCCTCAGCTGTAATCAGGGAAGTCTCTGCTTATAGTGGACAGAGGTGAATGCAGACACATGGTGGTATAAGATGCTGAGAAAAAAGGACAGTGGAGGACTCAGCCCTAGATGAAAACATTTACACCACCCTCCTCAGGCTCAGGGAACATTGCGGAAGACAGGGTGGAAAGAATGTAAGCACCAAAGATAGGGGAAGGGCCCTGACATACCATCTTCCAAGCAGGACACGGCCATGGAAGCCATGGAAGCCATGGACTCAGAGCAGCTGTGCACTGGCCCTGGGTCTACACAACAAGGCCTTTCCAGCAGTCAGCTGTGGATGGGAAGGGACCCACAGGACTCTGCTACCACTGCACTATTAGCGACTAACGGATTCTGGAATGAGGTGGGCATTGTATCCAGTCATGTGCTGACTGGTGAGCCCACCAGACTCTAATGGATAGTTCAAACCTAGGATCACACAGATATCCCAGTTAAACTCTGTGGGGCACAAAATAAAACAAGAAGTTGAATGAGTGAATGAATGAATGAATATGGGAGAAGGAGATTCGTAAGGTAGAATGGGGTTGACAGGGGTGGGAGAGAAATGAGAGAGGCTGGGAGGAGCCTCACCAGAATACATTATAAATATGCATGACATCATCAATGAATGGAATTTATTAATTAAAAAGTGTCAAGGTAATGGGAGATAAACTGGGGGACTGTCACAGACTGAGGGACACAAAGAAAACCCAAGTAAACCTGGGGCCATAGCTCTACTTGGTAGAGTTCTTACCTAGCACATGTGGAGCCTTGAGTTCTGTCTCCAGTATTGTGTAATCTGGTATGGGAGCTCCCACCTGTAAACAAGCACTTGGAGGCAGAGGAGGAGGACCAGGAGTTCAAGGTTGTCCTTGGCTACATGGTGACTTTGAGACCAGCCTGGGCTACATGAAACCCTGTCCCCCCAAATACAAACAAAGAAGGCCTGTGAGGTAGCTCAGGGGGTAAAGGCACTTGCCTCCAAGCCCGAGGACTGGAGTTTGGTCCATGGGACCCACACGGTGGAAAGAGAAAACTGACTCCAATGAATAAGTAAAAGAAAAAAACCGAACAATTAAAGACCATGACAAACTGACAAAAAAGTAAATGGTATGTAGGATCCTGGGAAAGGGGAAACAAGTGGGGAAATGGAGGAAATTAAAGCCCTTTCATAGGCCAGTTAATAACATTATACCAATGACAATCTCCACTCTGTAATTTTACCCTGAAGTGTAAGATGTTACTATTTGAGAGATCTGGATAGAGAATAGAGAAACTACCATTTCTGCAACTTTTCTCTAAGTCTAAAATGGTATCAAAATAAATAAAATTGTCAATTTCCTTAACATCTTCCAAAGGGACTAAGTTTTAAAAATATTGTCTGTATGAACTGAAGAACTTAAATATGTTTTGCTTCCATCCACTGCAGTTAAACTTCTCTTTGGCCCATGGAAACACTCAGGCTGGAGACTGAGCCCTTTCGACACTGTCCTGAGAGCTTTTGATAGCTTCCTTGCTTTTGGACAAAGGAAGATATCTACACACTTCATGGGCCAGTCTGAAAGCAGCCGTCTCCCCAAGACTGCTGGTCTGGAGGGGCTAAGGTTTACTGTGTTTATCATTGTTTCAGAACCTTTTCTTTTCTTTTCTTTTTTGGTTTTTCGAGACAGTGTTTCTCTGTATAACCCCGACTGGCCTGGAATGCTCTATGAAGACCAGGCTGGCCGTGAGCTCACGGAGATCTAATGCCTGCATCTGCCTCCCAAGGGCTGGGATTAAAAGCATGCTCCACCACTACCACCCGGCTTCAGAACATTTTTCAATAGCAGATCTAGAACATATTTTTGTTACTTAAAAGACAAAATACACTATCTATCTATTCAAATACTTCTAGATTACAACTAGAACTAGTCATGTGGTTTTTCTATTAATTCATTGATCTCATGTCTATTCCTTCCTTCAGCATGTAAAATATTTTGCTTTTCAATGTACCATCACAATCACACATTTGATACACATGCAACTAGCTATAGGTAGTTAACCAGTTCCAATATTATCATCAATAATATAACTGCTGAAAAATATTCACACACGTTTACATTTAGCTTGGTTGTTAAGATCATGGGTTCGCTGGATACTCTGGAGGTAGAGGCAGATGGTTCACAAGCTTGAAGCCAGAATGGGCTACACAGCAAGACCCTGAATCAAAAGAAAACACAAATAAAAAATAAATAAAGAAGATATGTCATCACCCCAAATACTTTCTGTTTGTAGTTGTGTAGCTAGATATACAAGTATATTCACTTATGAAGAATTTCCTTTTAAGGATATAGTAAGATTTTAATTTTGGTTTATGACTATATAAAATAGTTCCACAAAGAAATCTAGAAAGAATGACGTAGTCAAGAAAACCTAGTTTCCATTTTCTGGTTCCAAACTTAATTTCCTTCTTTGCTTACAGATGACCTCTTAAAAATTTCCAAGTTTGTCTTTACATTATGTTTAAATGTAAGCATGTGTGCTGTATACTGAACCCATAACTAAATGGTAAGAGATAGGTATGTTTTCTCCATTCTGATTTTTTTCCACTGAATATCCTAGAAGTCATTCCACAGCTATCTATAGCCACAATCCCCATCCTTAGGGGTTCATGGTTCTTTGTTGGTTTTATGTAGCTGGTCTCTTATTGGCTGGTGTTTGGGTTGCTTCTAGACTTTGGTCTTACTGAAATTGTTAATACTGAGCCTTAATAGGGGTCCACAAATGAGTAGGGTGGTTGCCGGGACATTGGGGATCTTCTCACAAGGTCTCCTACAGATCCCAGAATGAGATTGCCATCCCACTAGCACTGTAGCTGTCAGTGGAGCCAGCCTCTTAGATTTAGGAGTTAGATCTCCTTTAAGATGATCTTTTTCATGGGCATTAGCATGAGCAAACACTGCCCTGAAAAGTAGATGGGAAAGAAATGAAAGGATTCTAGACAACTACACACGACAGATGTGCTTGGGCCCTCATATACTTCAATTGTGGGGAAGGGGAGTCCAGTCTATGGTATCCCTCCTTTTCTGGAGCCTTGTGTCAGTGCTATGGTAGGGATTATTGATGTCCTTAATGCATCACTAATATTACTTCTCTTCATATCACAACAATTATATATCCAAATTATATAGTCCTACAGCTTCTTTAGGCTCTGATGCCATGGTGTACCTCCTGGGAGTCAAGCTGGTGTGTTGGTTTTCACCCTCTTCCCTGCCTGGGCTTCTTTTGGTCCCTTTGGTCTCTCCTGTCCCTTAATGGTGAAAGTGTGTGTTCTTGGCTTTCCTTGGGGAAAGACTTCAGAGACTTCCGTGAAAGCCATGGATTCACTCTATTTTCAGAAATACACATTTTCTCAAAATACCCATTTCTACCTGTATTCAAAACTGTGTGTATCATTTCAGGGACAGCCCTCCATGAAAACCATTTCAGAGGCGTCTGCTGTCATACACTCTGAACTTTCTCTCCTAGGACCTCCACTTGCCAACTTATTACCAGCGACTTCCAAATCCATATCTTGGGCCCAGACCTCTGTCCTAATCTCCAGCCTCCAGGACAGCCTCCAGCCCCCTGGTGACCTTGGATCTCCAGTTGAGGCTGTCCTCTCTCTCCTACCCCAATGTCCTCTTTCCTGGCTGTGTCTCAGTGGCTAACTATGCCACAGCCCAGGCAACTACACCAGTCAGTGACTGCTTCCTCATTGCCCTGCCACGGCCTTACTTCAGTTTCTTAGAATCCTTCACCTAGCTTCTCCTTCTAGAACCAACCAATCTCTTGCTTCCCGCTGGGCTCCAGCCTCCAGCCGGGGAAGAGGTTTTTTTCTTAACACCTACATTGAAATCCTGAAGGAGCTCTGAGACGCAATGGATATTATCACCCAGTTCAGCTGTTGCCCAGTGCACAGATGGGAAGAGCGGAAATCTAATCCGTGTATTATTAGGTCATTGCCATGGGGTGGGGGTCAGAGAAATCCACAGCATCACTGGCCATGGGAGTCCAGGACAAGGAATTTCTGTGAGCCTAAGTGTAAGGTAGCCATCAGGGAAGACTTCTAAGATAATGAGTTGAGAAGAACCCTAAGGTGATGAAGGATTTGTATAATTGGGGAGTCAGAGGGCAATTTTCAGATGTTGATAAAGTATAAGCTATGTTTAAGGGACAGTGAGGACCCCAAATGGAGCCTGGAAAGTTGATTTATGGAAATAAGAATAGAGGAATAAGTTGGGGGGAGACACTGTCCTTGAGTAATGACATCTCTTTCCTCCCCACTTTACCCCTTTTGTATCTGCCAGGACCAGCTACTCTTCTGCGATGACTGTGACCGTGGTTATCACATGTACTGTTTAAATCCCCCAGTGGCCGAGCCCCCAGAAGGTAATGATGATGATGAACTGAACAATAACAACAGCTACCACGCCTACCCCTTACTGATCCTTTACTATGGTGCAGGCCTTGTGCTAAGGGATTTTCATGGTTTGTCTCATTTAATCATCATAGTCCTGTGAGGTTAGGTGTAACTTCACAAATGACATATGGGGAAACTGAGGCATGGGAGGTGTTTCTCAGATGGGTGGTTGCAACAGTGGTGAGGTGTGACTTTCCAAGGGAACTAGTACAGGTGTACCAAGGATGGCTAAGAGGTGTGACAAAGGGATGGGGCTCTTTATATAGTTCTGATATCTCTGAGCATTCACTTTGCACTGAGCAGTGGACGTCACACGCCTTCAGGACTGAGACCTGGTCTCTGAATTATGGAAGTCAAAGGCAAATAGGCGTTATCAGACGTTAAAGTCATTAGGCTGGGGCCCAACAGTTGGGAGAAGGGCTGCTGCTAATGCTATATTGTCTCTTACAGGAAGCTGGAGCTGCCATTTATGCTGGGAGCTGCTCAAAGAGAAAGCCTCAGCCTTTGGCTGTCAGGCCTAGGGCCTCAGGTCACAGAATGTGACATGCCACCAGAGAGGCTGAACTGGAGTCCTGTTTGATCCAGATGGAGCTCTCCTCCCGCATATTCACACAGACCAACTGTAAGGAAAATGAATAGTTACAGAAGGGCATGGACATGTGGAACCGAGAGGGCAAGGTCTCTACTCACCTACCGCCCTGCCTGTGACCTCCAGCCTCACACGTGGTACTTCAGCCAGTCCTTCCTCATTTCTACCAGAGGGAGCTTGCACTTTGGAAGAACAATCCAGCCCCAGCCCTGTGGAATCTTCTTCACATTCACCCTCACAGTGCATCCCTCTCATTGCTTCTCATTTTAGCGGAAGCCATTTTGTGACTGCTCACCAATCACTTGTGTGTTGATGGTGTGTGTGTGTGTGTGTGTGTGTGTGTGTGTGTGTGTGTGTGTGTTTTAAACCTATTGTGTTTCAAGATCCCTTCACACAGCCTCTTCACCCTTAGCTTAGGCTCTTCATCCTAAATTTTCACAGAGGAACAAAATGCTGTGGAGAAGTTGTCACTTATTACAAGCTTCCCTGGAAATGTCTACGTTTGGAGGCCATCTTGAAGATGGAGCTTGGAAACCTCTTGTTTAAGAAGAGTTGCAGTTTTCAAACCTCAGCTGGGATGGTTTTGATCCACTGCACCACCATTTGATGAGGGGTGGAGAGGGTCCGAGAGATGGGAGGAAAAATTGGGACTCCAGCATAACCAGTTAGTATTTGCTGTTCATCAAGAGAGACTTGGCAAGGGACCCAGTTGTTCTTTGACCTTCAGGACTGTGGTGTCCTTGAGGTGAGACAAACCACAGTTTACAAACACAGAAAAGTGCTGAAGATTCCCGGTGCCTCCCGACTGAATTGAGTGTCAAGGCCTGGCTCAATTTCCGCTGGTGGGAGTCAAGCATCAGAGAGGTGGGCAAAGGCTGCCCATTCAATGGTCTGATGTTGGAGGAAAGAGTGTGTAGCTTTGAGAAACCCTTCAGTGTTAATGCTACACTATGAATTCCTTTCCCGGGCAATTTCCGCCTTCTGTGGAGTATGTGTTTGCCAGTGACTACTGTGACGTGACTGGAAACTTCAGAATGGAGGAGAGAGGATCATTACTTAACTAGATCATTGAGTGTGGTGATTACTTGTGACGAGGTGGCCATGATTCAGAACCCTCACCTTGTACCTTAAGCTCCCCCGCTATGAGCTGGACTCCCGTTTGAAATAAGAAAGTTTCCAGAGAAAGAGGTAGGGAGGCCTAGATTCCGAGAACTCTGTGTGTCGGATGACAGCCTTGTGGGCTGGCGTGGGTTGGGCTGTCTTTGAATCACAGCAACAGCATGATGATTGACATATTTCTAGAAAAAAAATCATTTGCCCAAAGGGCAGGTCTCAGTGAGCAGGACCCTCGCGCATGCTCTGCTTCCCTGAAATCAGCTCCGTCGCCGCCGTGGTCCAGCAGCTTGCAACAAAGGCCTGAGTTATTTTTAGTCTTCAGCTCCTGAAGAAGCCCCTGGAGACCTGGGCTAGTTGGGCCACTCTGCCCAGATGCAGGCTTGCCTCTGCCTCCGCCACTCCGCAGGAGTCGTCCTCCCCCTGGCTAATTGCTCTTGGCACCTGGACCCAGGGCAGCCTGGCATGGAGCCAAGTGGTGTGCCCTCCCCCCAACTCCTTTGCAGAGTGACCTGTGGCAAGAGAGTGGGGGTCACTCTCCTGCAGGCCCTGTGGCCTCAGAGCTAGTTACATGCATACATAATAATCTCATTTAAAGGGCCCCTGTCCAGACAGCATTTCTGCCTTCCTCACAAGCTCTCTTCTTCCTCCTGCTGGTTGCTGAGCCTGTGTGGATTCTAAAGGCCCAGGGAAGGGCTGCAGGGATAGCCCATCTCCACAGAGTGGCACATCTCCTCCCTAGACTCTGCTGGCTTACTCTCTCTTCCCACAAAACCTAAAGCAGGATCTCCTCAATGGCTAATTATTTGGTTGGGCATTTGTTTTAAATTAAATTTAGGGGGGGAAAAAGGTCCAAATGTTCTGGAATGCTACACTGGCTTAAAAGTGGGAAAAAACAAGTCCAAAACCCCAAACTGTGGCTCTGAGACCTGACAGGTCCCCTTCTGGGGTGTGCATGAGTCCGTTCTTTATAGACATGCAGATGGGGTGGGGGTGCTCCCTGTTCTATATCCAGCCATGCTTGCTCTGCCCACCCAAGCTGAGGGGGAACAGGCTTCCCTAGCCAAGTCAAGGCACCAGCTGGAGCTTGCCCACAGTGCTGGGGTTAGCTGAGCTCTGGGTGACATAAGGAAGGCGCTTAGGGTTCCCTTCTGTTTCACTAAGTCCTGCAAAATGGGCTCAGCCTTTCTGTTTCGGAGGCTTCAGTGTGGTTCCCCATGCAGAAAGTGGGGAGAGCAGATCAGCTTGTGAGATGCCCTGTCAGGGTGTGACAGAGCCACCTCCTGTGTGGGAAAAAGAAGGTGCTGGTAAAGTAAAATTGGTATCCACTTTCTCTGAGCGCGGGAATCACTGGTTCAGGGTTCGAATGTCCCCTCTACCCGAGTAGTGTATGACCTTGGACAAATCACTTAGCATCCTCAAATCTCAGTTTGCCCATCTGTAAAATGGAAATGCTGACACTTGCCTTTTCTATTCCACAGTGACATTGGGAGGGGCCCAAAGTATAATGTTATATAAACAACCATCACCAGAGCCCAGCTTGTCTGTAGGAACTCCAAATGCTTTCTGAAGCCACCTTCTTGTGGATTCTAGCCAAAGCTAGAGACCTTCTTGGAAACTTCCTTTTAATGGAAGGAGGTTTACACGCCAAGGGCTAGGTTATCTGTGGTCAGGGCTCCTAAGCCAGGGCTGTGGCCATGGAGACCAGGATTGGGCATGGGTGGTAATGGGAAGTGTTCAGAGGCTGGGGACTTGAGGATGAAGATACTATAAATGCATGTGCATGCGGACAGACAGAAATACACACACACACACACACACACACACACACACACACACACACACACACCAGCATGATTAACCACTGGGAGTGGGAGCCAACTTCTGCAGAGGGCACTATGTTCTTGTTTAAATGTAGCGTCACTTTCTAGCTGGTTAACTCTGGCCAAGTGGCTTTGCCTCTCTGAGCCTCACTGCGCATGTGTGTGAGGTAGAGAAACATGGCCTGTTTAGAAATCTAGCAGGGATAGCAGAGTAATGCTGATAAGTATCTTGGTGTAGGCCTTGCTAAAAAGAGGGCCTCCCGCCTGTGGTAGCCACTGTCATTCTGTGCAGAGGTCACTGAGGGGAAAGAATGATGCTGTTGAGTCCCCCTCTAATCCCCGCCAGGGTTATAGCGTTCTCCAGCCTTCTATCCTTATATGGTGGCTGAAGGGTTCCTGCCGGAAAATAAACTCTTATTTCCGTCTAGACACTTTTGAGACCCTGCATCTGGGGCCTGCAGCAGATCCAGGACAGGCAACCTGGTGTAGGAACAGGAATGGTGCTCCTGATGAGAACGGACATTCCTGTCATCTTTCTCAACCCCTCCTGAGGCAGAAGCCACCGGCAGGTCCCTAGACTCTGCGGTATGTGTTTGCCTCCGGGCCAGCTAGGAAGCCCAGGCTAGGTGGAGAGAGCAGCTGCTTCCCTGGGCTCAGCCTGAGAGGCCCTCCTGTGGATAGCTGAGAGAGAGAGAGAGAGAGAGAGAGAGAGAGAGAGAGAGAGAGAGAGAGAGAGAGAGAGAGAGAGAGAGAGAGAGAGAGAGAGAGGAGAGGATCACTTCTGCAGGGAAGGTTGGGGGAGGCTTTGCAGGGTCTGGGGGAGGAGTCTGGGTACCACTCATGGTAGACTTTAGTCTTCAAGAACAATTCCTTCCAGCCCTCCTTTTAAAAAGCCCAGGTATTCTAAGGAAGAAAACAATCATTGTTACTTTTCAAGTTCAGGAAGCCTACGTTCTGCTGTGGGTAGAAGAAAAGATCATCGGCAGCCAGGCTGCAGCAAGCATGGAAGAGGGCCGTGGTTTCCTCTCCCAGCTGCAAGTGTGAGGCAGCCTTGCTTGGCCAGTGGCCCAGGCAGGGTCCTGAGAACCTCCTGGCCTGCCCTCTGCCACTGGGTTTGGGAGTGCTGAGGTGAGACTTCTCTCTCCTCCTGTTCACTAATGTCCATCCTTAGGGAATCCCCAAATCCCAAAGGGTGAAGTTGGCTCCCAGGCCACAGTCATGCCCACATTACCACTGGAAGTGTTTGGGTCCCAGGCCTGGCTCAGGCAGGAGTAGAACACTGGTGTCCTTTCAGTAGGCCAGCATTCCTGAGTTGGAGTTGGGAAGGGGAGTCAGGGGTTAGTGAGGAAGCCAGGCAAAACCTAACAAAGAGAAGAGAGGGGAAGGAGCCTTGAGTAGGGGTGAGAGTGTACTAGAGGGGGCTGTAAGCAAAGGGCCAGGACAGGGGAGTGAACAATTATCAGAACACGCTTTTCCCTCAGTCCTTTGGTCCTGGAAAACAAAATTGTTTGAAAAAAAGAAACAAAAGCCAGACCTTGGCCTGGTTGTGGACAAAAGCCAGCTCTCCTTTCTCTGGGCCCCCTGGACTCTGGATCCATGTTGGTTAAGGGGGCCATCGAAGGGCAAGGAGGGTGGGACTGGTGCCCCTCACCCAGTGGAACTAGGAAGGACCCCCAGGCTCTGGCCTGAGTCCGCATGGATTTTCCCACTCCCACAAATGAGTGTCCTTGTAACATTCGGACGTCAGCTGCTGAGGCCCCTCTGGTCTAGGTTGGCTGGGGCCAAGTGACAGATGGTAGCAGAGTGAGCGTGGTGCTAGCCTCCAGCCTTGGGCACGGCCGCAATTTCAGGCTTTGCTGCTGCAGGGCTTGGGCCCACAGGTCCCGACTCTAGCAGTTGGAAAGGGAAGCAGGAGGGCCGGGCCAGCCTTTTGCCTACCACCTGGCAGGACAGACAGCCTTGCCTCTACCTCCCTGTCCCCCACTGTCTGCTGCCCATTTGGACCTTAGCTCAGCTTTATCTGTGTCACCGCTGAGGAATGGGGAGGACTTCATATTTTTTATTTGTCCCGAATCCACAAGTCTCCCCACTGCAGCCCCAACTGCCATTGAGGTCATCTGTGAGTTGGGTTCCTTTCCCATTCCCCAGCATTCTCAGGGCTTGGGGTCTCTAGGATCCTCTTTCCGAGGCCATGGTTGCCTGCCTTGAGGGTGGAAACAGCAGGATGGATGGATTGAGAGCTGGAAATGTCTTTCTAATGAGGCTGGGGACCCTCTGGTGTTTGGAGGGACAGGGGGTAGGGGACTGGGAAATCTGCAGTAGGTCAGAGGGAAGAGAGAGAGGAGGATGCAGGAAGATGAACAGAATGGGCCCTTTGAGCATCATATCGGTTGCTGCTGGGAAGGCTCAACTGCCAGGCTGTTCAAACTGGGCTGTAGGAGAGGGGCCCATAGGAAGTAACTTCAGGAAGCCCTGAAGTAGGGGAGGGAGGCTCCTGTTTTGCCATTTCTACATCAAATTCATCTCTCAGAAGAGACAGAAACTTCTCCCTGTGAGGAGAAAAACCTGGAAGCCCGGAGCAGGGTGTCTTAGATTCCTCTGGGTTCTGAGTGGGCTCTGGCTATGTCTCCTGACTGATCAAAAGTGATCCTCGGCATCTGTGAAGCTGTGAGGGGTGTCATAGGGCCAGGGGGTACAGGGGTGCCCTGTTGGAGTCTATGGCAGCCTCAGGTGGAGGAGCCAGCAACCTTAAACAAGGAATGCTCCACAGTTTCCCCATCTTGGGCCTCACCATGAACAGGAGCATTTGTGCTGATGGTGACATTTCCCAGGGCATGGTAGAGGAAGGCAGTATTGGGCTGGCAGGCAGCCAGAAGCCTCTTCCATAGAGATACAATTACTAATAATGACCTCTAGCCTGGAAGCAAATAAGATGGCCATTCAGGTTGGCACCCACTGGGTCTGGCAAATCTAAGAGCTGGAGCTGGGAAGGGACATTGTAGGAAACAGAGAAGACCCATGAGGCCCTGGGGCCTTTGTATCCCTCAGCAGGCAGCTTCGAGAAATCCCAGCCACCGTTTCCACTCACTCTATCTTGTTAGCTTGCCTTTCTTCATCTCTATTGTTGTGTTGCTATTATTAATATTGATAACGAGAGCAGGGTGTGTGTGTGTGTGTGTGTGTGTGTGTGTGTGTGTGTGTGTGTGTGTGTGTGTGTTGACCCGAAGAAAGCCATTGGTGTTGATCCAAGAGCAGTGGGAGAGCCAGGAGCAACCAGGTAAGATGTCCCTTAACTGTCCCAGAGGTTTTCCACAGCCAGAGACTCCAGTGCCCAGTCTAAACAACCACTAGATTCCCACAGAGGGATGCTCTTGGCCCTTCCCACCTTGCCCCTCCCCCACCTCTGCCTATTTGGGAGACACAGCGAGGATTTGAGAAGAAGAGGAAGCCTCAACTATGTAATGAAAACGGTGCAAAGACAGTATGGCTGGAATTAGGCCTGGGTCGCTCTTGACTTTGCCTGCCCTTTCTTGTTCATTCCCCACGGTGACCTCCGGTGACCTCCGTTCTCCTCCTCTCCTGCCTCCTCCCTCCTCTGCCCTTGCCCTGTGTTCCCTCTAGCCATGCAAATGCTAAAGAGTGCCGTGGTGGCTGGAAGAAACAGCAGCATGAAAGAAAAATACACCCCTGTGCGTTTTCAACATGTAGTTGAAGAAGTCTAAATTAAGGACTGGGGGAAATAAAGCAAAAGAAACATGGCCGGATAATATAGGAGTGAAGCATGAAAACAGAATCTCGGGGCAGAGATGATGTGGAGCAGGTGGGTTGGGTCAGCAGGGAGCCCTAGCTTGCCAGTGTGTCAGGTCCACGTGGCATTTGGGGGAAGCAGGCGAATCGTGCTTTTGGAACAAATGGTCAAGTGCTTAGAAGCATTTGTGCTCCCCTGTCAGGCAAGGGAAAGGATGTCCAGCCTAGCTGCTGCTGTGTCCTCCATGCTTGTCCACCCTGGTTACTTTTCTCCCTGGAGGCAGATGAACACATCTCTTGCCTGCCAAGAGCGAGCGCTGGGCAAGCTGGTACCGGCTGAGGCACTTGGCAGGGGGCTGGATATGCGCAGAGCAATGGACTTGGTCTGCAGGGGCTGGAAAAACAACCTCACCCTTGCCCAGCCTTTGGATTACATTATCGGCTGTAAACGTAAAAATATTCCTGGAACTCCTGTTAAATATCCTACCACCAGGAAAGGGTTGGTTATACGTATGTATGTTAATTTCTGTTTTGCACATATGTTCATATGATGAGCAGGTAGAAACATCTGGTTATTTCCACCTTCTGGAAGTTAGGGAGAACACAACTGGTCCCAGCCTCCTTGTTTTGATTTGTTATCCCGAACACTAGCTGCCATAGAAGATACATATCCTTAGCTCAGAGATGCCATGGAAAGTATTCGTCTTTAGCATCAGAGTCAGGGAGATGAGGAATGGGGGTACCTCGCTGAAGTGTGTCAGACAGTCATGGAATCTGAGGTTATAGCTCCAAATGCTATCTTTGGATTTCTGGAGTGAAGGTCAGGGAGATGTAATTGGCAGGGTATGATCAGTAGTGAGAATTAACTGGCTCATGCCTGAGTTGAGTGGACACCCACTGAAGCCCTGCTGGCTTGGGCTCAGCCTCTAGGGACCAGTTTCTGTTAGGGTCTAGCTGGCTTATGTGGATACGGCCCAGCATCAGGCATTTCCAGTACACCTGGCCAGCGGCTCTTCACATCCTAGCTCAGGCTTCATTGACTCCAACTTGTCGATATTGACAGCGCTGGGGACAAAGAATTTCTTTCCTCTCCCCCTCTTTCTGCACGTGTCACAACCAGGTTTTAGCTTTCAGATATTCCCCCAAGGAGTCACACCAGGCTTGTTTGCCAGCTAAATGCTCACCTTGGGGGAGGCCTGTTCACAAGCAACTGTAGGTTTAGCTGTTGATGGTCTTAGAGAAGGCTCTTCTGGACCCTGGGAGGACACAGCCCTCAGTAGGAGGGACTGTGGGGTCCCTAGGGACAGCCAGAATGAAGCTTGGCTGTGAATCTGATTTTAAAGTGCCAGAGAACAAGAAACACATACTGGAGTTTGAGCCATTTGAAAGCTGCCAGGCAGGGTTCTTTTGGTCCACATCTCCTTTGAATCATTAGCTCCTCACTGTCCTTAGTGATAGCGTAGTATGGAAGCATGAGGGAAGGCCACCCACCTGGATCCTGTCCAAGCCAGACTGGTGGCACAGGCCTCAGGCAGCTGGCAGCAGACTATGAGCTCCCTGCCCCTGAATTCACAATGGACCTGGGATCCCCAGAGCTAGTGGACCAAGCTCTGAGAGGACCCCCTCTCCCCATCTCCACTCTAGTGTTCTCAGACCCCTTCCTATCCTGAGGCTGGCCTGCTGGACAGTTAGCAAATGCAAATCTGAGGAGTGACTGGCCTGTGCACGTGACAGTCCAT
The DNA here is from genome assembly GCF_007827085.1 of Peromyscus californicus insignis. Taxonomy (NCBI): domain Eukaryota; kingdom Metazoa; phylum Chordata; class Mammalia; order Rodentia; family Cricetidae; genus Peromyscus; species Peromyscus californicus. Next base: position 72,196,343 of record NW_026294447.1, read on the forward strand.
TTGAGAAGGGGCCAGAACTACGTCCTACCCAGTGTCTCCTCCCTGCCCTACATGTGTTTAGGCTGAGGACAACCTTAAGGCCCAGTTTCAAATAACACTTTATCCCTGATAGCTAAGATGTGGAAGATCTCCACGGGAAGATACACAGAATTGATTTTCTTCTTCTGGTTGGCTAATCCCCACTGTGTCTCCCATCGGGGAAAGGCTGGCTCGGTGGCTTTGGTAAGGGTTTTCCTGAGTGAGCTTGGGCAGGAGGTCCGTAGGGTGGGAAGGATTTGAGAGAAAGATGTCTTGTGAGGAATCTCATAGCTACATGGGCTTCCAGAGATCCACGGAGGTCTTGAGTTAAGTCAGGAATGTGAGGCATTTGGGAAAGAGCTGGTTTAAGTCTTCGTGTCTCTGTTAGTATCTGAGCTGACCCTGGACGTCTTGCAGCCTTGGGGATTACCACCCTAGACTGCTTTGGGTTGCATTTGGGAAAGGGTTCTCAGTCCCTGGTGATGGTCTCGTGACCTCGGGAATCATGGGATCTCCACTGGTACCTATTGACCTGGCTGAGGTGTGATACACACTTCTTCCAGTGGGCACAAGGGAGAGACGCCATCCGGGCACTTTATCCTCCTCCGTATTGCTGCAAGCTTGCTTATCTCTCACTCACCACTCCCTCAGCGCCTTGAGGATCTTCATCACACAAGGATGGCCAAGAGCGTCGGCCTCCATCACTGGCAATCTCTGCGAATGAAGATCTTCCTTTTATGCCTTTGAACATTTTTTCCCCACTGGACCTTGGGACCCAGCACCACGCTGCCTCTTGCTGACTGAACAACCTAGAGTTTTTTTTGCCTTGAGCTGCTTAGCTCCGGTGCACAGGATGTGGGCTGGCACAGCTTCCACGAGGTTACAGAAAAGGGCTGCCGATTTGGGAAGCTGGGTGTAATGGGCCGAAGATGAATTTCCATCCAGCTTGCTTTGCTGCTTTGAAGAGCAAGCACAGCAACAAACAGACAGGAAGGCCGGCCAACCCCAGCTCCACCGCCTCCCCCCTCTTCCAGGTGTGTTGGGACTGCACATGTATAGCTGTGTGTGCCCCTGTCCTTCCGTCCTCTGGGGATGCTTTTTTCTCCCATGTATCAAGTCTTGGTCTTGTGACTCCCATCGTGAAAGGTGCTGTGCTGTCCCCACCCTGCCTAAGGGATGTATGGGATCTCTTGGTATTTCAGTATTGGAAAGGAGGCCGTGCTTATCTTCCCTTACCCCAAGGACACATACTGGTTCTGACTCCCTAGAGAGCTGGCACATTGCAAGGAGCTCCAAGAGAATCTGAAGGTTGGAATTCGCCCATATCTGGATTTAACTCTCTGACTGGGGCTTACCTGGAAAGCCGGCTGTCTGGAAGGACTGCCTATGTGCCAGGGCCCTCCCCCTCCCTGTCTTTCCTCCTGCCCTGACTCAGGAGGGAGGCCTTGGAGACGTCAGAACCTGAGCAAATGGCTAAGCATATGAGTATCTAGCAGCCTTTACCTCAGAATCACTGGATATCCCAGCCCCTCAGAGGACCCCTGCACGTTGGTAAAGACTGAGCCACAGCCCCCTGCCTCTCCTTGCTGTGGTTAGTATCTTGTTCTGTGACTGATTAGCAGTGTTGACTATCCATGTAGCAAACCTTTTGTCTGCAGTTTAGAGAATGTGTAAACAAATAAAAGCTTTAGACCTCTCAGAAACTCTTGGTTATTTTTTTTCCCATCTTTAAAAGGCCCATCACAAAGCATAACTTACAAACATTGGGATGTACAGGGGCTGCATTGTGTGTGTGTGCAGAGTGAGTGCGCATGCACACACACACACACACACACACACACACACACACACACACACACACACACACACGCACACGCCAGGTTTCAGAGAAGCACAATGAATTATTCCAGGTCTCAGTTGTTGCCGGTGGGTGACGGGATTCTGACCCCATCACATACAAGCCAAGGTCAAGGCAGCTTTCATGGGCACAGCAGGCAGTGTAATTTTCAGGGCACAACCAGTAGTTTCATTTGCAGAGGCTCACTTGCTCATGTTCAGAAGGCTCCTTTGAGAGGTCACAGGGCATGCTGAAGGGAGCCCACTGGAATTTTGGGGAGAGGGAGGTCAATGACTCAGAGGTGATTCACTGAAGATGTTGGAAACATGGTGAGGGAGAGAGAGGCCCCAGGTCAGGACCCTGCTGAAGCCAGCTGAACCAATTGTTCCTCCCTCCTAGGGCTGGAAACTGCCTTCCAGAAGAGGCACTGATGGCTGTGGCAGGCAGGGAGCCAGAGAGAGACCTTGCACAAGAAGCACCTGCCCAGAGAAGGGCCAGAATCTGCTTATCTCCTGCTGCGGCAGCGGGACTCCTGGTCCACACAGGAAGTAGTTTCCCAAGACTTCAAGTGAAGAGCCAGTCTTCCACAACTAAATTAAATATGAACAAATAGGAAGTCAAACCTCAACTGTGAGCTGGGCTCTAGGGACACAGCTAAGAGGACAAAACAAGGCCCCTCCTGAGGCTGACAGTCTTGTCCCGGAGTCTGGCAAAAGACAGAATACAGTGGGTCTGGAGCCAGTTCCAAGGGTCACCAAGGAGGCTAAAAGGACGGTCTCAGTCAGCCTGTTGTTAGCAGGAATCACGTGCTCGCCTGCCTCAGGAAGAATTAGGTGCACTACAGTCGGGTGCACAGCTTGGTGCAGCAGTGGGAGCCATGTTCTTGCCTTCAGCCTCCGAGTTTCTCAGCACAGTGAGGGCCTGCTGGTTCAGCAGAGGAGCCATTGATTGTTGCTGTAGATACAGGCCACTGAGCAGGCTGGCAAGTCTTCCCTAGAGAGGGAGGGTGTCCACATCCAGGGGCAAGAGGAGAAAGGCCAGGCCTTCACCCAAAGTGCCTCAGGTGATAGCTGAGCTTGCAGTTAAAATGCTGATTCCAGCACCGTGGGGACTTGGGCTCAAAACAAAGTCCAGGCGGGAAAAGATCACACACACACACTCATGTGCTGGCTTTTGTCTGCGTGGAGGGCTATGCATGTTTCTGCTCTAACCCCAGGGACACGAGTGCTGCATCCCAGTTTGCTGTGCTTTGAATGCTGTGCCTCCCTAAAATACTGATTTCCCCACTCAGTCATGGTACTAGGAAGTGGGAGGTGACTAGGTTACAGAGGCAAAGCCCTCCTGATGGGATGAGTGCCCCTCTCAAGGATGCTCAAGAGGGACTCCATAGGGGGATAGAGGACGGTGAAGGCTATCTATGCGGAGTGGGATCCTAGCAAGACACCAGATCTTCTGATGCCCTGATCTTGAACTGTCCAGCCTCTAGAACAAATTCCATTGTTTACAGTCCCTCCTCCCCCAGTCTTTTTTGTTACAACAGCCTATCTGGACTGAGATAGTCTATCCCACTGACTGTTGAGACAGGGCTTTGGAGGAGGTAATACATGGGCTCCGGTCTGCCAGATCTAGAAAAGTTACAAACACGGACCAGAAACCTGTGTTGCTCTAAGACGACGTTTCCCAACCTGTGGGTTGTAAGCCCTTTGGGGTCAAGCAACCCTTTTGCAGGTGAGCCTTTGATGGGGGAATTTGGACTCCTGAAGGTAGAACCCACAGCAATCAGTGAATGAGGGGCATAGAGCAAGCTTTACAAAACAAGTTGTACTTTGAATCATGAATAAGTAAAGCAAAGAAGCCATAGGAGGTTCTAGAATGGTGGTTCTCAACTTGTGGGTTGGATGACCCCTTTACAGGGGTCACCAAAGACCATCGGGAAACACATATTTACATTATGATTCTTAACAGCACAAGATTACAGTTATGAAGTAGCAACAAAAGGACTTTTATGGTTGGGAGGGGTCACCACAACATGCACTGTATTAAAAGGTCGCAGCTTTCGGAAGGTTGAGAGCCACTGTTCTAGGAAGTTAAAGGGATGAAGGGGAGAGAAGGCAGAGGGCTGCACATGGTGTTAAAGCTTTCTAAACAGACCGGATCCCCTCTGCTTGGTCATTCTGAAGAGGAAAAGGCATGGCGTGGTGACGGTGATTGTTGGGGAGAGGTCTAAAGAGAGAGAACCATGGATAGGATATTGGTGTTGCCATACCCTGACTGGGACAGTCTAAGGGGTAGAGTCGTGCAGCGATTTTCCCTCCCTGGGTCAGCAGAAAGGACACTGGAGAGAAGTAGGCAATCCCACATCTTGTGTCCAGTCGGCTTTTGACTTCTACAGACACAGGTACGGAGTTCAGTAAATCCAGCCCTAGATTCAGGCAGGTTTGGGTAGAATCAAGCAGATCGAGGTGTATATACACACATTAACCACGCCTATCTTCCAGTCCCCAGAGTTCACCTGAGTCAAAGGCCCTCTGGGAGCAGAGGACAAACTTGTCTTCCATGGAGTCCCTTGAGATGGGATGCCTGAGGCTTAAGCTGATCTAAATCCATTCTTCAGAGTCCTGGGAGTCTAGAATGGGTTTGAGTGATTCCCAGATGCTCTGGGGGAGAGGGGAGGAAAGAACGTCCCCCAACCTCAGACTTCGACTCACACTCTTAGCCAGCACAGCTCTGAGTGGCTCTGTGCCATATTGGTGGCTACGTTGCAGAGGAAAGAACAAAGGGCCATGTAACAATTTAAAACCATCTTTGGACTGGATAGTTGGAGAGGCACAGGGGTGTCCTCTGAGGTTGCAGAAGACGACATGTTGATGAGACGGGGCCCCAATGTCTGCCAGGTGCATATAGATTAAATCCATCCATTCCCAGCTCTCTCCAAGGGGGATGCAATCTCCACCAGGCTTCTTTCTTTGGGTTTCTCTTGAGTAGAGCAGCAGGACACAGGACACACAAGTCACCCCCGGGGGAGGTGACTTGGTCCTCTCTTGCAGTGCTCACTGGCCCGCCCACCCCCATCCTGTCCCACTCCAGTGCTCTCCTGTCACAGATTCCTGGTAAAACCCAGCCTGGCAGAGCCAGAACAAAAGTGTGTCCCTAAGGTGGGTGGGTTGAGAATGTTCTCTGGCTAAACTTTAGGTAATTAGCATTGTTAATGCTCGTTCTGTGATATTACAGCTGTGAACCTCATTAAAGCGTTCTCCAGGGGGAAGCCAGCACGATTCAGGTGTCAGCCCTGCTCTTGCTGTAAGCATAGCCTGCCACCCCAAGCCTCCGTGTGGAAGCCTAGCTCCTTCACACGTTCCCTATAGCGCCTGTCTCCTGTCTGCTGGCATCTGGGCTGGGGCCTTGCTTCCCTCAGTAGGGACTCCCTCCTTCCTGCCCTTTCTCTACTGGAGGACATTCTGTCACCTGTGTCCTTCCCTTCAAAGAGAAGCATGCTCGCAGTGGAGCGCGCCATGGCGGCTGCCTCTGCTCCTTGCTGGCTTGTAACACACAGAGAGAAAAGAAAGGATTCTCGGCTCCAGACAGGTGTCTGAGTCTGTCTTCTGTGGATCAAGGCATTGTTTCCATTCTTTTTACCTTGCTTCCCCTCCCAGAAAAATCCAGGGCCTTACGTGCCCAACTCCTGGCTGGATGTCCTGGCCTCGACTGGCATCTGCTTAGTGGCCGGGCCCCTCCCTAGAAAGAAACCCGATTCCCACTGGCTTTAATTTCTGGGATTCATGATTCCTGGAGTGGGAGGCAGGGGACTGACTATTTGCCAAACAGAGAAATATGAGATGATCTTCAAACCCCTTGAAACCTGGCGGAAAATAATGGCCGCCCCTCGAGGGATTAAACATAGGCACAATCCAAAACAGAGATGGAAAACACAATGCAGAGAGCCTCTGGGGTCCGGGGCACATAGAAGGGGGGGCCCTGGGTTTGGACCTTTGTTGTCTCCCTTTTCTGCTTTTCTTAAATTCCCAGGTCCTTTGTGTCCGAGGGGATGTTGGGAAGGGTCTTCCGTGCTATTTTAAATGCTCATTCCTTGGCAGATTTAGATGGCTGCAGATTTAGGAGGGTACATAGAGCTCGGCATCAATGTTAAAACCCTGTAGTGGAGGCCATGGGCTGGATGAAAGGAACAGCATGCACATGGGTGGCTTTAATTTGGGCTAGACGCTCATACCTGACGGTCCCAAAGAGATGAAGGAAGAGAGTTTATATACAAAAGGGCCTCACGGGCAGGTGCCCTAAAGTAGAGACAAGAGAGATTTTGCATCAGGGACTTGGCTTTTTAAGTAGAGGGGCTGATGTGAGCAAAGACCCTTGTTTATTCTGGTAACGTTGGGCTGGGCTGGCCTGGCCCAGACCTGTGTCTTAGACCACTGAGAGACTCGGGCTGCATTCCAGGTCTAAGGCAAAGTCTCCCATGGCACACTGGCTGCCCCGTGACTGCATAGGGGACTGCCTTCTGCAGCTGAGAGCCGATGTCTGTCAGGGCATCTTAGAGTCTTTAACCTGTGAAAAATGTGCCTGAGATCTTGCCTGCCATTTTGTTTGATGTGTGGGCTTGGACTCTGTCCATATGGAACTCTCCCTTCCCCACCTCTATGCATTCTCTTGAAAGATAATTCCTTCTGCGGGTCCCCAGTGCCTGAACCCTTCCTCTTAATCCTTTCGACGAGGTGCCTTAAAACCCTCATTTCCCAGAGCAAACCACCAGCAGCCTTCCCGTTCGGCCTTTTGTCTGTGTGTTTGGATTGTATTCTCCTATCTAGAATGCCACCAAGCCCCCACGCTCCTGTTATCTCTCTCACACACTCTTTCCACCTGAAAGCATCCTAAAGGCTCCTGTCTCCTGTGGCGCCTCTTCTGCCTTGCCCAGGGAGCAGCCCTGCCATGCTGACTGGACTTCTCTTACACCATGTGGTGTTCCCTGAACAATTTGTCTGCTTTTCTTTTCTTTTTTTTGCCAGCCTTCTGCCATCTGACCGAGTTTTCTGAGGGCACAGACTGCGTCTGGTTCACTGTTGAATCCCATTGTCCTGGTACATGATCAACAAATGGAAAGATGGATGGATGAATATATGAATACTTGAACAAATGATTGAGCAAGGAGTCGCTGAAGGAGACTAATCGATGGACCTAACAAGGGGTGGGACTGAAGCACAGTTGGTCCCAGACAGATGTCTTTCTACATGATGATCTTAACACAATCATCAGCAGAGCCCTGCTCTTATGCTTGTGTGTGCTTGGGGGACGGGGAACAGGGGTGACAGCCATATTGGCGGGGAACCAACTAGGCCTGTACCAATCTCTCTCTCTCTCTCTCTGCTAGGTAACTCTTTAAATCCTTCTGAATTATTAAACAGAACTCACTTTAAGAGGGCCATCCTGTGTTCCTATGGGAAAAAAAATCCACTACACACTTAAAGAAATAATAAATGATGGGAACGATCTCCATGCTTCTAGGAGGCACAAAGACCAGCTTTCCCCTTAAAGAGCTGATAAAGAAAGGACCCTGGATGGGCTGTGGTGGTGCAGGCCTTTAGGATCTCTGTGAGTTCAAGACCAACCTGGTCTATAGAGAGAGTTCCAGGACAGCCAGGGCTACACAGAGAAACCCTGTCTCGAAAACTAACTAACTAACTAACTATAGATATATAAAGCACCCTGAAAACAAATCCATTATTAGCTCAGTTCCTAAACAGGCATCCACAGACTAAATCTATTTATAGAAAGTACCTAAAAGTACAGGGTTTAAACAGCTGGTTTACAAGCACCTTTTGATTTTTTAAGGGGCTGAGTCAAAGTCAGTCCTGATATTCTCCAACTGGGTCCAGTATGGGCGGGGTCCGGATGGCTGCTTCTGGAGTGATCTTTTCCTTGTGTTTTTATTATGTCATAAAATCGTTAGCTTTCCTTTCATTGTGCCATTTAAAAGTATACACTGCACTCCTGTATGCTTTTAATTATATCTTGAGGCCAAAATTATTGCTCCAGGGAACACATTTCCAATTACATAATGGAAGTCAGTAAGAAAATACTTTCAATTAGAAAAAAAAAATATTGGACTCTAACATTGGGAGCCCATTTGCTTCTGAAGGGAGGTAGTTGAAAGGTCTCTCTCCAGCCATAGTGCCTTCAGTGGGACTGCTAATGGGGGTTGGGGCTTTGGGGCTTTAGGACACTTGGAAGGCCAGCCAAGGGCCACTCATTCATAGGCTGGTGGCAGGCATATGCCATCACCCCATGAGCCTCAGTTTCCTCGCCTGTAACACCTCCTTGTAGGCTGCTGGGAGAGTGAACTGATACGGCAGGCGCACACTCCTCTGCTCCTGACCCTTCTTCGGCTGAGCTTGGTGCTCAGATTAAAGTGAAGAAGAAGATTCTGCCCTCAACACTGAAGTCCCCTCAAGAAACTTACGTGGCAGAAGAGGAGGAGCGTGTGGGCTTGGGGGGAAAGAGAGATGTGGCTTTGTATGTCTCTCAGCTCTTCACAGAAGGTTTGGCGATTGCTGTCTTCAACTTGTGTTTGTGGGGAGATCTGGCAGGACAATTTAGGAGAGTAGAACTCCTGGCCCCAGACCTGGCGAGCAGCAGACTCCAACTAAACAGTGACATTTCCTCAACATTTTTTAAATTACATGTATGTATGTATGTATGCATGCATGCATGTATGTATGTATGTATGTATGTATGTATGTATGTATTTAATCTGTGTCCCATGGTGTAGGTGTAGAAGCCAGAAGACCACTTCCTGGAATTGATTCTCTCCTCCATATGGGTCCTGGGGATTGAACTCATCATCAGGCAAGCACCTTTATTCACTGGGCCATCTTGCCAGCCGCCCACTGACTCGTATTATCAAATTTGCCCATAGACATCAAGTATAATGTGGGAAAGGTGACGTGAGCAAATGGATGTCCCACCAGGGTTTGATGAGGAGAGGGATCCCGCTGGAAAGATAAAGACCACAGAGCAGAGGCGGTGTGGGGACCCATTTAGAGAACAGTGATGGGAGGAGGAAGGGGGAGAGTATTCTAGCATCGCTGTGGAGACAAGAAATCATGGTGGTTCAGGCTGGCTCACAGGTAGGAAAACTTCAGACGATGAGGCAGGGGGAAGCCTGGGTTGGGCTCTGCCCTAGAGAGCAAAGAGTAAGGGGCTGGTAACTTCAATCAGAAGCAACAGAGAGATCCGGAAGGCTCCCGAGCCTGGGAATGTTGGGAGCAGGACTGAGTGGACTGGATTGGAGAGGGGTTTGCAGGGGGCTCCCGACTCTCAGGCCAGAGCCCTGTCACTTGGGCCCTGCTGCCGGATGGATGATGACGTGGGGAAGCTGGAGTTGCTGGTCCTGCTAACCAGATGCCCAGGGTATGTGGGCAGATGCATTGATGCCCATGCCCTCTAGGCGCCCCCTTTAGGTTGAGTGTGCAGGGACTAGAGGCTGTAGGCATTTTGCTCTGCACTCTGTCTACACAGGAACTCACTCCCCTTCTTCCTGGCTGTCCTTTGCTCTCTCTCTGCTTCCTCTGCTTTTCTCCCTCTCTCTTACAATACTGGGGATTGATTCTAGAGCAATTGGACAGGATCCTTGGATAGCCACCCTGCAGTCCATAGACGGGTTTCGGGAGCCCTTGAACTTGTCTGTAAAATTGTGTGTGATGTGTGTCTACCTGGCTTTCATCAGAAGGGCTCTCTGACATCTCAAAGATCTTAAACAACAACACAGCCCTTGCCAATGCAACCCTTCACTGGCTATGTGAGTAAACTGAGTGTGTGTGTGTGTGGGGGGTTGGCTGGGTCCCTGCCACCAAGAATAAAACAGAAGAAAAGGATGTCTGCTGTTAGGAGAGCAGGAGTACTGGGAGCCGGACCAGGGCTGGGAACAGAGAGAGGGGAGGAGGGAAGAACGGAAAACCCAGAAGTGCCTGGGGATTAACCATCTGTGTGTTTTGCAGGGGCCTGTCCCCACTAGGATACCTGATCTTTCCCTGGGTATTGTTCACATATTTTCCCAGGGTCCAGTGGGCTGGACAGGCCAGGGAGTGGAGAGGGGTGTGAAGGTGGTAACAAGTTAACTCTGTGTGTGTGGCGGGGGAGGGGGGAGTAGATGGGCAGAAAGGGAGGCCGATGGCACAGAGGTCTGGCTAGTCCTCAGAAGGGAATTCTCTAGGCTAGCAAGTTTTCTTAAGACCTTATGTCCAGGACAGGTGTGGATGGAGCCAACAGGCAATCCCAGGACTGTGAACTTGAGGGATGAATGTGTGTTGATCCACAGAACTCATAGACTGGTCTCAGGGGCTTGCTGTTCAGAATAGCACTAACACAAGGTACAGTTGTGTACACATACTAAACTCAGTATCTGGGAGACTCAAGCAGAAGGCTTGTGAGTTTGAGGGCAGCTTGGACTACATAGTGAGTCCTGACCAGGCTGAGCTATGTGGTCAGACATTGCTTCAAAACCAAGCAAGCAAGCAAGTAGGCAAGCAAGCAAGCAAGCAAGCAGAATATTAGCTTTCTCCCAGCCCTTAGTAGGCAAGAAGCAATGCCTAGCTTTGAAAATTACTGATCAGCCACCCCGATATTTTTTTGGAGCTGCTCTGATGGCCGGAGGGCTGTAAAGAATAATGGCCGGAGGAACACTAGTGGTATTGCAGGGTTTGAATCAGTTGAGTGCCAACACTTGTATTGATGCGTGACCCAGCTAAGGTTTTTTTCTGGGGACTCCCTTGACAAAAACGTGATGGATTCTAATTCCCCTGTCTCCTTGCTCAGAATTTTATAAAGAGAAAACAGGTTGAGACTTGGGACTCCTGTTGCTGAGACAGGCCAGGTCTCAGTTTAGGCTTTTCATCAACCAGACTAATAGTCTGTACTGCACCCCCGCCCCCCGCACCCCGCCTAGCCCAAGGGGAGGGGTGAGAAGAGTATTGAAGGCCTTTTTCTGGGTCAGGGGAAGGGAGATGGGGAGAGCTTCCAGAAAGGATGGCAGCCCTTCTGTAGATGGAATCCTGGACACCAAGGTAGCCTCCTGTTCTAGCCCAGCTGAAAAATCTGTCTGAAGGCTGGGGAGGGAGGGAGGCTCCATTTCTTACTGTGGTGGTTGACACTCGGCACAGCTCCAGCCCTGTGGCTTGAGATGACTGTCCTTGTCAGCTGGGAGGGAAGCTGTGGCAAGCCTGTCTCTCTGTCTTCCAAGACTGAGTAGATGGATAAATGCAGCACTACCGCCAGCCCCCCCCCCCAGCCCCCATGCCTGCTGATCTGGCTGCTCTAAGCCATGGTGGATTCTGGACAGCTGTGGAAGGCCTCATTTGCATATATGCAAATGGTGCCTGGCTCATCTCTTTCCCAGTACCATCCAGGCAGATCCAGGTGCTGTTGGAAGAGTTCCAGATCCTGTGCTGAAATTAGCCTCTTGAATGGGTGTTTCAGTCTTCCAGTGTGAAATTCCTTTTCACTTCTTTCAAGACTCAGGGACTCTTCCCAGTCCCCAGTTCTACCCCCTTAGTAGTTATCCCAACTCTCAGCCTATTGGAATTGGAGTTGGGGGGTGGGGTGCAGGACAACAAAACAAACAGATTGGGAGACAAGCAGGGGTGGTGGGTAGTTGGAGGTTCTAGGTGCTGGTCCTGGCTCTGCCATCATAGTACCTGGATGAGGTCCCTGACCCCTTTGGACTGCAATGCCTCCATTCGGGGGCTTTAGGTTGTGAATAATAGATACCACTCACACCTCCAGGGTCACTTAACCGAAACAGAACGCCATGCTAGGAGGACATAGAGTGCCTCAGGCGCACGTGTTTAGTGGGAATGAGGACGTTTGAGGAGGGGAGGGGAGGGAGGACGTGGAGGGCTGCTTGGTCCCTTCATCTCTCTACAGGGCTTCTTTCAGGACCACTGCTTAATCCTCTCTAGAACTTGCTTTTCTCTGCAGTGCACATGGTGAAAGATGAAGACCCATTGTACCAAAGTCCAGGAAAAATGTCTGCACAGACTGAACTCAATGTCTGTCAGGGGCCCCATTCCAAATTACTGGGAGAGAGCATCTTAATTCAGCAAGAGTCAGGTGGCCGTTTCTGGTTCACACAGTCATGGCCGAGAGGTCAGGGACAAGGGGGAGAAACATGGCTGCCTGACATCCAGAATTCTGGTTTCTAGAGAAGGTGTCAGTGCTGGGCAGGTAGCCAAGGAGTCCATGCCATTCTGCTGAGCTGAACTGTAGTAAAAGGTACAGAGCTTGACAGTGAGCCAGAGTCCCGGCTAAGCAGGTTCTTTCTGTTCTCTGCTCAACTAACCACGGCGTTAGTGCCATTAGGAGCACAGTGGATCCTCAGGGCTATCCCTTGAGATGGGGTTCATTGTTCTACCCATTTTACAGATGGGGAACCTGAGTACCGGTGAAGCTAAATAACTGTCTAAGGTCATACAATGAGTGTGAGACAGAGCCGGGATTCCCATCGGGGCTTTCTCACAAGTGTTCATCTTCTCTAACATAATAACTCGGGTTTCATAGGATTCTTATGAAGAAGGAGGATGTAAGAAATCACTTACGTCCTTGATGTGCTTGTGGTAGTCCCCGTGTGTGGTGAAGGAGCTCTTTGGACTAGCCATGCCTGAAACCCTCTGCCATAGTTACTCGGCTGCTGTGAGGAAATCCTTCACAAAAGCAACTGAAGGGAAGAGGGGTGACTTCGGCTCACAGTTCCAAGTTGCAGTCCATCACGGTGAGGGTGGTGGTTTGAAAGAAAATGGCCCCCATAGGGAGTGGCACTATCAGGGGGCGTGGCCTTGTTGGAGTAGGTGTGGTCTTGTCGGAGGAAGTGGGTTGCTTTGAGGTCTCAATGTTCACTCCGTGGGACCGTCAGTCGACTTCCTGCTGCCTTCTGGTCAAGATATAGCCAGCTCCAAGTCTGCCTGCATGCCGCCATGCTCCCTGTCATGATGATAGTGGACTGAACCTCTGAAACTGTAAGCCACCACCTCAGTGAAATGTTTTCTTTGCAAGAGTTGCTGTGGCCATGGTGTCTCTTCACAGCAATAGAAACCCTAAGACCATGGGCAAGTCGCCACGACTACCAGCAGGAGCATGGGTGTTCTGCCTGGTTTTGTGTATTCCCTTGACGCAAGCTAGAGTCATCAGAGAGGAAGGAGCCTCAGTTGAGGAAATGCTCCATGAGATCCCACTGTAAGGCATTTTCCCAATTAGTGATCAATGGGGGAGGGCCCAGCCCGTGGTGGGTGGTACCATCCCTGGGCTGGTGGTCCAGGCTGCTATAAGGAAGCAGGCTGAGCAAAGCTATGGGGAAGTAAGCCAGTAAGCAGCACCCCTCTATAGCCTCTGCATCTGTTCCTGCCTCTAGGTTCCTGCCCTGCTTGAGTTCCTGGCCTGACTTCCTTCAGTGATAAACAGCAAAATGAAAGTGTAAGCCGAATAAACCCTTTCCTCCCCAACTTTCTTTTGGGTCCTGGTGTTTCATTGAAGCAATAGAAACCCAACTAAGACAGGGAGGCAGCTTGTCATATCGTATCCAGTCAGGAAGCAGAGAGTTATGAATGCCTGTGCTCATTAAAAAATGTTTATGTATTTACTTAGTGTATATGATTATTTGCCTGAATGTATATATGTATACCATGCGCCACGGAGGCCAGAGCACATTGAATCCTCTAGAACTAGAGTGACAGGTGGTTATGAACTATCATGGGGGCGTTGGGAACTGAACCCCAGTCCTCTGCAAGAGCAACAAGTGCTCTTTACTTCTGAGCCATTTGTCTAGCCCATTTCTTTCTTTTTATACAGTTCTTTGGGAGCAAATGTACCCTTGTATAAACGAGCATTAATGACATGAGCATGACGATGTCAAGGACCCCAGTGCCTCAGATACACGGGAATGGCGAGGCCTTCCCCTGGTTCAAGTGAGGATGTTGGACAATGTATGCAGAAAGTATCAACCACAGCAGCTTCCTCCTTCCAGAGGACAGCAGCCTGAAACTTCTCCCTTACAGAGACCCTGTACCGACATGAATTTACCTGCCTCCTCCTTCAGCTGTACTTAATAGGTGCCCTGAGTTCCCAGAAGGTGGCTGGTACCTCTCTCAGAGCTCGCAGCCCACCCTATCCCAGCTTTTCTGTACATGCATCTGTCATTTTATTCCCTATTGTCCCAGTCAGATCCCTCCCACAGCCAAGCAGGTTGTGGCACAGCCCAGAATCTCAGCCTATGGAATGATGTCGCCCACGGTGGGCATGTTTCTCCCACCTGGGTTTACCTAATTAAGAAGCATGCCCAGAGGCCCATCTCCCAGGTGATTCTGTATCTCATCTAGATGGGAATCAAGACAAACCATTATACCCTCTGACAGGGAGGGCTTGGGTATCATAGTCACTAGCAGTCCCGCCTCAGCTGCTATAATTATGAAAATGCTCTTTGTTTCCTGAACCCCTGCACTAGACTGGTTTTGAACTCTTAGTAACTGCTATCTCCTGCAGTGACTGCAGCCCTGCCACTTAGTTTTTGTGGTCATGGCCTCTCAGAGAGCTCTCTATCCTAATCCTCAGAATATGCGATACCATGTGGCAAGGAGACACTAGAGTCACAGATGGAACCAAGGTGGCTAATTAGCTGACCTTAAAATAGAGAGATTAATCTGGATTATACAGATGAGTTCAGTAAACTCAAAAGTATCTTTAAAAGATGGAAGAGGGAAGCCGGGCGGTGGTGGCGCACGCCTTTAATCCCAGCACTCGGGAGGCAGAGCCAGGCGGATCTCTGTGAGTTCGAGGCCAGCCTGGGCTACCAAGTGAGTTCCAGGAAAGGCGCAAAGCTACACAGAGAAACCCTGTCTCGAAAAACCAAAAAAAAAAAAAAAAAAAAAAAAAGAAAAAAAAAAGATGGAAGAGGGAGGCAGAAGAGTCAGTATGGAGGTATAGGATGTGAGAGGGATTTGACCCGCCATTGGTGGTTTTGAAGATCAAGGGGTCATAGGCCAAAAATGCAAGGAGCCAGTAGAAGACAGAAAAGCAAGAGACCACATTTCCCCTAGGGCCTTCAGAAAAGACCCACCATGATGGTGCTTTGATGACCTCTGACCCTTAGAACTGAAAGATAATAACTGTGTATTGTTTTAAGCCTCTTTATTATAGCAGCAATCAAAATGAATATAAACAAATTAGATTTTCAAATGCAGTATTTACCTTGATGCCAGTCCTTGAGAGGCAGAGGACGGTGGATCTCTATGAGTTCAAAGTCAGTCTAGTCTACAGAGGGAGTTC
The DNA here is from genome assembly GCF_007827085.1 of Peromyscus californicus insignis. Taxonomy (NCBI): domain Eukaryota; kingdom Metazoa; phylum Chordata; class Mammalia; order Rodentia; family Cricetidae; genus Peromyscus; species Peromyscus californicus. The sequence goes on from NW_026294447.1 coordinate 72,211,518, forward strand.
CTGACTATTCAGGGGCTACATAGTAAGACCTGTTAAAAAATACTGTTTCTCTGAGTGTCTTTTTCTCCACACTGTGCAACCCTGGTTCCTTCAGGGGTTCCTCACGGGAATGTTTTGACAAGTTCAAGCCATAGCAGAACTAAGATGAGATCATTAAGTCTGTCAATTATCAGTTCACTGGTGAATTTCCATGGATGTGAGTAATTCAGGCAGTCTGGAATGGATGGAGTCTGGACTGTCAGTGTTTGTACCTGTGAGATGGTGGCGGCATAGAACTGAGTAAAAGCAGGTATAATTTGTCACATCTCAAGCTCTCTCGACATCCTGCTAAATACCAGAGTAACCTTTAACGAAGGCAGAGACCATCAATTAAATAAACAGATCCCTTGATGGAGAATAGGAAGAATAGGAATGTAAACACGGGCACAGTCTCATAATGCAGTGATGGTAAATTGGCTTTGTTCTCTTGGAAGGCTGTTTTCCATCTACAGGAAAGAGAAAGGAGAAAGATCTATCATAGTGGTGTGAGGCCTGTGTAGGACTCGCCAAATACCAACACAGCTTGCAGAAATAGGCGTGGCATCCCTCTGAGGGAAAAAATCATTTTTCTACTGAGAGGTTGCATTTGTGTCTGCATGGAGATGATTTAGATTCCTCCTTTAGAAATGCAGGGGGATGGATTAGTTGACCTTTGGACAGGTGATCAAGCAGGATACAGAGGCTATAATTTATGCCTGTAAGTTCTCACTCATGATTAAACTGTGCGTACAGGTTGCTTAATACAGATAGGAAAAACATGGTGTATTTAGTTCCTGGAACCTCGGGATATGTATGACATACTCAACAGAATTGGGCCAGGGATTAATATTGCTAAGGTCAGGGTGGTCATTTTGGGCACAGAGGGGGATAATCTTTCATATGGGTTCACCATTCTTCCATATCTTGGTTCATCTATAATGGACTGGCAGAGAGAGATGGTTATTAGAAAATAAAATGCACTTAGAAGCCTCCCATGAATCATTTATGGAAGGTACCATGCTGGGCAAAGCCTCTGAAGATATGGCTGTCAAGGGCAACTCAGACACTATTTCTGAGTGCGTTTCAAGCATGACCATTGACCGCAGAAAGGGGCTGGAACACACTGGTAAGATTTCAGTCTTCAGGGTGGAAGGCACAAGTGGGCAGAGTCCACCAAAGTGGCCTTCGGACATCGCCAGGTGATGATACCTGTTCTGTGGGGTTCCTGATCCAAGAAGGGACCCTACTTTCTGCACAGGATTATTCTGGCTCCACACTCATGTTCCTTCCATGACCAGAGGTGGAGGGATTGACTGGAGAGGCAATTAATTCAGCAGAACTGACGTTTGGCATTGACTTTTAGAATGGCGAGCAACTCAGGAGCAGGAGGAAGTGGTTTTCTCCCAGGGCAGCCAGTGAAGGGTGGTGGGATGGTATTGAGGCTTTTGGGTAACCAGCAAGAAGGTTTTAAATCCTCTCTCTATCCACTCAGAGTCTCAGAGCCAGGACAGCCAACACACAAGGGTCTTGGAAGGCCCTCAAAGGAGAACACTCTAGGTCAATTCTAAATATAACTCATTAAGACCCTTCTGGAAGACTGAGGGGAAGCTGTGTGTTAGCTAAAGAATCGTGCTGGAGTTTGCAGGTTGGAGGCCACTGAGTGAGACAGCATTGTGGTTGAGGATGAGGATCCAGAGTTCAGGACCTGTTTGTCTTCAGGAAGAGGCTAGGAGCAGTAATTGTCTTTTGGGTGAGAGCTGTGTTAGGGCTTGGCTTCCTAGCATGTTGTCCCCCTCTACTGGCTTTCAGTCATCCTTGATAGAACCATTAGCCACACCACCACTACCACCACCACCACCATTACCCACCACTACTACCACTACCCACCACTACCACCACCACCATCACTACTACCACCACCATCACTACCACCACCACCACCACTACTACCACTACCCACCACCACCACCACCACGACCACCACCACCACCGTCCACCCACCCACACACATACTATCTTGGCCATTAGAATTGCTGTCTAAATCTTTAATAATCTGGAGAGACAGCCTGGACAGACAGGAGGATGGTTTCTACAAGCCATACTGACCAAAAGCTCTCAACTTTGATCTGTTGCCTCTGCAAATGGGGATAAAAGCATCACTTTACACAGCAGTGGCAACAGTCAACGAGATGGAATGCACAACAGTTATTGGCACACAGAAGGGCTCAGTCAAACATTCATTCCATTCTTTCCTTCTCTCCTTCCCAAGACCATAATTCTGTCTGTAATGCATTCTTTTGGCATTGCCCGGGGAGCTGGTAGAACCTTCTGGAATACTTGTTTTAGTACTGCAGAATACCCAGGTCCTAAGATACTGGCTATTCACCTGATCTTATGCCTTCCTTTGTCTGCTCTTTTGTGTCCTCGATGTTTCTAACTATCTCCGTGGTCTCCTGGCCTGTGCCTTTGAACACTTTCATTGGCTAAGCTATCGTTTCACATAAAGGGTAGAATTGATACAGCTTTGGGATGGGAGTGCCCCTGAATTTTGCAAAATGCAGTGGATTCCGTAACAGAGAGGATGCCATGAACTTTAAACAGTGAAGGATCCTGAGTTATAATTATAATGCAATGTCATTTTCACCTCCATGTCATTGTGCACTTTCATATTTGTGGAGAAAAGCCCTTCTCCTTCTAGTATCTGGATTATAATAAATTCATGCAGTTCCATGACTTTTTTTGATCACTCTTAGATAATTAAAACTTCTTCAGTTACCTTAAGGCACCAAATACTGTTTCAAGTCCAGATACTAGAATGCTTGTGTCCCTAGAATAGCAAAAATCCCCCAATACAAAATCTAGAGCCACTGTAGGTAGAGAGCTTAAGAGAGTGAGGAGATGGGGCCAATGGAATACTTCTTCCCTTCTGAATTTAATTAATTAAACTCGTGTGTGTGTGTGTGTGTGTGTGTGTGTGTGTGTGTGTGTGTGTGTATGTGGGAACATGGTGCTCATGAGGAGGTTAGTGGACAACCTCAGGAGTTGGCTCTCTCCTTCCACCATGTGAGTGACAGGGATTGAACTCAACTCAGGTCTTCAAGCCTGGCAGCAAGCATTCTTATTCACTGGCCCAGTTTCTTCTTTCTTGATCAGTTGTCCTCCTCTAGCTCTCTGTCAGAACTGGAAGCCATTTGGAGTTGGAGCAAGCAGGGGACGAGAGCTGTGAGGAAGAGAGAAATGTGTAATAAACTACAGTAGGTAAAAATGGCCTCTGCGCCACCGTGCATTCTCTTGGGCATGGCGGAGGGTCTCTGAGAGGCCCTCTGTATTAATCATTTTTCTCATTGCTGTGTAAAGTCAACCCAAGGAAGTAAAGTTTTCTTTTGGCTCATGGTTTGAAGGCACCATCCATCATGGTGGAGACAGCAGGGTTGTTGGCATACAAGATGGCTGGTCCCATTGTATCCACAATCGGGAAGCAGGGAGAGATGAGTACTGGTGCTCAGCTTGCTATCTTCCTTTGAATTCAGTCTGGCTTCCTGGCCTATGGGACAGTGTCATGTCTATGGGACCATGTCATGCCTATGGGATTTTATCATGTCTATAGGATGGTGTCATGCCTATGGGATGGTGTCAGCCACGTTCAGAGTGGGTCTTCCCTCGTCATGCCCTCACAAACACACCCAGAGGCAAGTGTCCTAGGTGGTTCTCAATCCAGTCAAGTTGGCAGTGGAAATCAACCACCAGACCCTACTTCTACCTTGCCCTGCAGCTCTCTTACCCAGGTCACCACTCCTTCGTCACATCCACACATTCACACTGCTTCCTGAGCTCATGGGAACCAGTTCAGCTTTTCTGCTGAGGATTGCTCAGCCCTGGAGGTGAACCTTTTTATCAGAAGCCCCGATGGCTGCCCCTTCTCCCCCTAAAACAAGCTGATTGGTGAGAATTTGTAGGTCAGTTCCAAGACTGAAGAAACACCTCCCGCTTTCCATGGTAGGAGCAACCAGCCAGCCCATCTCTCTCTCTACCTTTTAGATTTCCGGACTGGAGTCCAGTACTGGTATACTATGTGTCCCTTGTCATTGGGGACATATGCCAAGATTTTAGCAGTCTTTCTGAAATCCCTCTTGCCAATTTGAGAGGAGAGATAGGCTCCTCTGACCCATCTCCCTGACCTCAGAAAGCAACAATGCTCATGATGCATCTATATTTCTTTTCTAAACATATCTTCCTAAATCTTTAATTTCTAGGGGTCAGATTACTCTATGCTCTCAAGAAGGATGTGGGTGAGAACTTGAGTTCAGAAAGAAGTCTTTGGATTTTTTTCCCTTGAAAATGTATAGCTAATTCTGGAATACAGTATCTACTGTGTTATGGTGCCTCATCTTATTATAATGTTCAAATTGATCCTGATGTGCCTGCTGATGGAGAGAAGGTCCACGAAGTCAAATTCTGATGCTTGAGAGAGACCAGTGCACCTGTGTCTGGGCCATTCATTTCTTGTGGGAACCAGCAAATCTGGCTTGGGACAATCAGAAATTCCTGTGGCTTCTCCCTTGGCCTGCCAACTGATGATGGAGAAATGGATTTCCTCGGCCAGAGAACACAGTGAGGAGTTTTCAGCCTTCCTGGGAGAACATTTTCAGAGAGCTCAGGACTCTTACTTTCTTCTCATGGTTGCCTTGCTTGTCAATGAGCAAGATATTGCTGACTCTCCTAAAGTTAAGTGTAGTTGAATGACAAGGCATCTCAGGCGTGTGTTGCTCTCCATCCTCATCTTGGATAATTTTGAGGTCTCTCATCCTGGCATGGGGAGATGAACAAGCTTACAGAGTCTCTCTTGATGTTAGTATGGCTGAAGGGGAGTAGACATCGAGGAGCTAGGAGGAAAAGCAGGTGTAGAGAGGGGAAGTTAGCCACCAGCATTCGACCAGGCAGGGTAGAGCTGCCTGGGAAGGATGTCCACTGTTTCAAATGGATGAGTCCATTTGATGCAGCTCTGGGCATGCTGTCCAGCTGTTTTTATGTGTGGGTGTCGAGTCTCTCCTCCAAACTTGGCTACTACTCCACAAGGTCAAGGTCCACCTGTGTCTTCTACGTCTCCTATCCACACTGAGTCCTGTGCAGGTCACTGGGCACAGTAGGGGCTTGGTTAATGCTGACTGAGTGGCTGAAACCGAAGGGGCTCAATTAGAAGCAATTGCTAACAAACCTCATTACATTCAGTTCTGTTAAAGCCACAAGTGTTCACCAAGGGCTTTCCAGGTGTCTGGCACCACACAGAGCCATTACTTAATTATTTTGATCTGAAGCCAATGGAGAGTTCAAAACTGTTTCTTCAGCCAAACCTGTTTTAATGCATGGTGATTATGGAAAAATTATGGAAAAAGGTAAAGATAAGATGGGAAAAGCACAAAAGTACCCACAGTCCTATTGTCCATTATTTTCTTAAATCTCTTTCAAACACATATAAAATTTAATTCATTTTTATACTCAATTTTGTTTCATTCACTTCATTTCTCATATTTAAAATTTGATCCACAATATTGCTTTGATTCTTTATATAACATTTCCTACTTTCCTAAATAGAATACATACTCATTGTAGGAAGTGTGAAAAATAGGAGAGTGTAAATAAATGGCTCACTGATATCACAAACCTTCTTCCAAGATTCTACTCTGTTTATTTCCTTCAAGTCTTCTTTCTATGAATTTGTATGTGATTTACAATACTGGCAATCGTCTGCTACATATAGATTATTTTTAAAGATCTATTTTTTGTTTGTATGTGTATGTGTGACATGAGTACAGGTACCCTAGAAGGTCAAAAGCAGGCATCGGATCCCCTGGAGCTGGAGTTACAGGTGGTTGTGAGCGGCCTGATATAGATGCTGGGAACCAGACCTGGGTCTTCTGCAAGAGCAGCAAGTACTCTTAACCATGGAGCAACCTTTCCAGTTCCCAACAGATACCTTAAATGTAGTTTCGTTTTTAGTGACATAGTACTCTATCTGTTCAAATGGCTAATAACAATGCCAAGCACAGAGGGCCTAGGAGGAAGATGATGATTGTCCCCGGCCCACTCCTGCCTGTCTCTAGTACTGATACTCAGGGGCAGCCATGTCTGGCACTTCCGATGTTTTCCTCTGATAAGGTTATGCTAGTCTCTATCTCCAGATGGGTCTGCCACCATTTCCCGCTTGTCAGTGTTCGACATTAGCTGCTATACTTCCTGGGTTCATGCTGAGGTCCCCCGCCCCTCCCTTTCCGTGGTTACAATTCCCCCATTAGCTACTTTTAGCGTAAGCCCCGTGTTTTATCATTTCAGGCCTGTTTCGGCAGCTTTGTGCAGTTATTAGGACTCTGCGCGGAGGATATCGACACGCCCACCTCTTTCTCACCTTCTCCGCATCCTCCAGATCGACTTCTGTCAATGTTACTTTACGTTCTCTCCGTGGTGTCAACATCCACACGACGTTCTGGAACAGTTGAGCTCTCCACTTTCGTACAGGTTCATCTGGAAAGTTAAGAAGGAGTAGACAGCACTCATGTCCTTGTCTCTGTCTCCAAGGACACAGGCGCCATCTTCAAATTGTTCTCTGTTTTGATTGAGTTTCCATACTCTTCTATTTCTTTACCAAAATTTCCATTTTGCTCCATCCAATCGGGTATGAGAAGTTTTGAGAACCATTTCCCAGAGACCCCCCCTTCCCCCCAGGGCCTTCCCCAGTCTAGACTCCACGCTGCGCTGCTGGGGTCCTCTCACTCCTTCCTTGGGTTTGGTTCCCCTTCGTCAGGGATTCCATGTTTCCCCCTTTTGGTTGCTGTTTGATTGCAGGGCATCAAGTATTTTTCTATGACTTGGTGTGGAAGGATAAACTTGCTGAGTCCTGGCACATTCCGCCCTAACACTTGATCAATTCTTTCATTGGTTATAGAATTCTCGATTTAGATAATTTACTCTCAGAGCCTTGAAACTGCAATCACCAACATTACTTACGAGAAACTAGCCATCAGCCTGCTTTTGCTTCATTAGCAGAGAACTTGTTTTATAACCACTGGGAATGTCTAGAATTTTATCCTTCATAAATAATATTCTGAAATTTTACAATAAGATGCCAAGTACAGGTCCAGGTCTGCCCTGACTCTCCAGGCATTGTACTAGTCATTTATTTTTATTTTGCTGGTTCGTGTATTTCTCTTTGGAAATTTTTCTTGTATTATCTCTTTGATAATTTCATAGCACAGAGGGACTATGGGAATAGACTCTTCTACCAATTTTTATTTTTGTGTATGTATGTCTGTATCTGTGTATGTGCACATGGATGCCTGCTGAGGCCAGAAGAGGGCATCAGAACCTCTGGAGCTGGAGTTAAAGGTGGTTGTAAGCAGCCCTATGTGGGTGCTAGGAACCAAACTCTGGGCCTTTGAAAGAACAGCAAATGCTCTTAACCACTGAACCATCCCTATGGCCTGTAGTTCTGTTTTTAAAATATCAACAGTTTAACATTTGCCTTCTCACAAAAATCTGATTTGCTCCTTAGGATACATTTCTAGAAGCAAAATATAAAATCAAAAGGTACTGCCAGCTTTGGATACTGCTGCCCAACTGCTTCCCAGGAAGCTTGTATTATTTTTAAATGTCACTGTCAATAGGTGAAAACCCTTCCTTGTCACACTATTGCCAGCTTCAAATAGTGTTAGTATTTTTTTTAATGTTTCTTTAAGGGGTGGGGATGGCAGTTGCTTTGAAACTGCATTTCATAAATTATTAGTGCACTTGGACATCCTTCCAAATGTTTCTTCTTCTTCTTCTTCTTCTTCTTCTTCTTCTTCTTCTTCTTCTTCTTCTTCTTCTTCTTCTTCTTCTTCTTCCTCTTCTTCTTCAAATTGTTATTTATGTCTTTTGTCCCAAATGAGTTTCTGTTGTGTGTCCACAAGCTCAGCAGAGACGTTGTAGTTGTGGCAGGTTTGGAAGTGTTTGGCATTGGAATCAGGTGGAGGGAACTGTCAGTCTGGGACCCGGGCAAATGACTGTTAATTCATGCAATCCTGAAAACTTCTTTCTTCACTTAGGCCAATCAGACTGTGAAAGTCCCATTCCTTTCTGCAAACAGCCAGGAGGCAGACAAGGAAGGGATTCCCTAAAATGTCAGAACCGAAGTTTGACGTCTGAGAGTTGATTTATAATTCTGTTGTCTCAGCCAGTGTCACAGGAATGGGCAAAGTCACCGGACAGGATCAGAGTGGATCTCAGACCAGGAAATTCTGTTGATATCTTCAACAAAAGAATTTCCGGAGCCATAAAAGCAGTGCTGGTGGTACATGTCTATAGTCCTAGCACATGGGAGGCTGGGACAGAGGGTAATGAGTTCAAATGCAGCCTGTAATACATAGTGAGACCTTATCTAAGCAAAAAATAAAAGAATTGCCAGACCCAATAAATTTGCCATTTAAGAATAGAGGGGTGTTGTTCTTAGTCATCAAAATGAGTGTACAAATGCCTCTATGCTTGGATTGGGGTGTAGCTCATTGGAAGAGCTCTTGCTTAGCATGCTTAGCATTCATCCCTAACATGTCAAACAAACAAATTACACCAAACAAACAAACAAACAAACAACGAATACCCCAGGCCTTTGGAAGAACTGTAATCCTCAAATTTCATTGGGTCTTGCCTCTAACTGATCATGTAGAATATCCAGCTCCTGTACATGGCTCCTCAAATATTTTCAACCCAGAAGTGCCCCGCATACTCTCATCATACCTCCCTACACAAAGAGATTCCCAGCAGTGTTCCTCATGACCTCATAACTAATAGTCCCTCCCAGGTCTTTCTGGGAACCCCTAGGGCATGTCCCATGTATGAACACAAATGAGAGACCTTTTTATATTCAATATCTCACATATGAGTTCACAAATAAGTCCTCCACAAGTGCTTCAGGAAACTTCTAGAAGGGTGCCCCATAGGGGCTCACAGGTAGGAATTCTGACCAACTTATGGGGTCCCAGGTAGTATCTTAACATCGGGTACATCACATTGTTTCTGTGCTCAAGGATCTTTCTGTCTCATAGAGAAGGGAGGGGGCACTAGGTCATTATGAAAGACCTAAAGTCCAAAGTTTCCTAGACAAACCCACTAGACATGGCTGGCTTTTGTTGGGGGACGTGACTTCAGGATACTGCGTTGAACCCTAAAGCTCAAAGTGCATGGAGATAAAGGAGGCCTTTTTGATTAAAAAGGCACATGTCCAAGGAATCGCGGGGGGGGGGGTGGGGGGGGATACTAAGTCATGGAAAAGGGCTAAGTAGTACCTAGATGTGGCAGTTGGGACACAGGAGTCATATGGGCCAGTCAGGAAGAGTCTGGACGCTGTGATCTGAAATTCAGATTTTATCAGAAGGTAGATTTGGATTGCCCTCTGACCACAGTCACTGAAGAATCTTAAACAACCATGGGTTTATGTTGTGTAGCAGAAAAGTAAATTTTTTTTTATGGATTGTAGAGGAGGCCAAGGCCAGTGGGTTGAAAACCTTGCTCAAGTGAGCACATTCCCTACCTCCCCCCACCCTCACCTCATCCCTCCCCCACCTCGCCCCTCTGATATAACTCTGGCGCCTGAATTTAGGAGTCTTCATTTTTCCTGGAGTCACTGAAGCAAAAAATTATGATACAACAATTTCACAACCCCTAACATACAAAGAAGGAAAATGTGTAAGAAAAAAATAGTTAAGATAGCTTTGTGCCTAGCGAGGCAGTATACATTCAAAACGTTCAGATAAGGGTAGACTTCATCACTCTAGGGGAGTGGGACCGAGTCCTGAACTTGTGATAAGGTGAAAAGGTCGATGCTCAGGACTCGGCGGCCTTCATGAGATTGAGGGAGCTAAGACAGAGGGAGAAGAAGGAGGTGAGGATGTCTGATGGATGGGCTATGCCATCCCTCAGTGCTGAAGAACTCATTTCCCTAGTTTCCTGGAGAATTACCCTTACTTGGAGATATCTACTTGTCAAAGTCCATGTTGCCATCCTTGACAGGCTCCATCCAGTGACTGGTCATGATCTGGGTATAATAGCTATATATTAGGTCCCTGACTCCAACTCAGAGTAACTCTGAAGGGCCTTCCCTACTTTGGGGCTCAAGGTGTGGTTGGTTGAGGCCTTTATTGAGGGCCTAATTGCATCTCAGCTTCCTCTTTATTCCAAACTTGCCTTTCTCTTCCCGTGCTCAGGTGTGTACGTAGATCTCAAGGGACCCTTCTAATACCATGGCCACCTCCATCCCAGAGTGTTTCCCAGAGCACTCAGACCTATCATTGCCAATCTCCTGGCCTGTGAGCAGCACAGATGGTGGTGTCATACATTCGTATATGAAACATGGATGGAGTGGGTAGGGAGGGAGATCATAGCTGGAAAGACTGAGTTGGAATGTCTTGAGACATTAGAGAATTGAGGCCAGAGTTCAAAAGAAATGTGTAAAAGAACGTAAGAGCCTGAGGATGTGAATGGGGCGATGAAATGCTGTCTTCTGGCTCATGAACTCCCGGCAGCTATGCCTACCTGACAAGATCTGCCTAAGATCCACCCAGCCAGCATTCAGCGCGGATGGGGAGAAGGGCTCCCGAGGTCCCACTCCTAGATGAGGAACTGTTGGCAGTTGATGATAAGTAGGGATGGGGTGGGAGTTTGTTTTCCTTTGAATATGGAAGCAGCTGGAAGGCTGCTCATGCTAAGGTGGTTGCACATGAAGGCAGCATCAACTGGATTCATCTTATTTTATTTTTTAATATGACATGCAGATGGGAGGGGGATGTGTTGAGGGGGGTCCAGGAGAATTTGGGAAGGGGATAAGGGGTGGATTTGTTTAAGATACAGTGTATACATGTGTGACTGTGAAAGAATAAATGAAAATATTACAAGAAAGAAATGAGTAGATTAAGTCATTAGTGTTCTAGCGTTGGTTGGGAATCTTGAATTGGCCCAATTCCAATAGGAAGATTCCTCCATGTTTCTTGAAAATGAAAGTGCCATGATCCTTGGAACGCTCGCTTCCCATGTTGCTCCTGATTGTATCCTGGGTACACTGGGTTGTCCTAACCTCTATCCTTCCTTATATATACTCCTAACCTGGTCATGCTTTCACCCCATGATCCAGGCATACTTCAGCTCCAGTCTCTCCTCTTCTGCCTGCTTCATTTCTAGCCTTGACTAGACTCCACTCTCTCTGGGGTTCAGTTAGAAGCCTAGCCCTTGTGCCAATCACTTGAGCATCCCACTGGTCAATATTGTGAAGCTGGTCACTGTCAGCGCCCACCTTCCCTAGACTCTCTCAGGCACAGGTGGTGATGTCTTCAACACATGGTTGCAGATCCTGTCGTGCTGGCTGTGGTTTTATACATGTAGAATCACACCTGTCTCTCTCCTGTTGGTCCTTTGCAGTGGTTGTTTCCCAGTCATCCACAGATTGCTGCTCTGTCATCCCCATTCAGTTCATCAGTACACTTCAGATTTCAGCTTTTCAGAGAGAAATCTTTTGAGCATCTGATCCAGCCAGGGTAGTTTTCCAGTGCCTCTCTTTTACACCATCCATTTGAATTCCACTGCATGAACATCTGTCTCTCTGATAGCTTGTATTTGTCTACCCCTCTGTCTTCCTTCGACTGGAATGGTAGTATCCAAAAGGAGGATTTTGTAAACATTGTTCACCCTTTTGTCTCTAACACCCAGTGTGGTGCCTGGTACATGTTAGGAGTCCAATAAACACGAAAAAACAAAAACAAAAACAAAAAACAAAAAACCGACTAAGTGAGTCTGCTTTTTGGCTCCTGTGGACTTTTACTATATTGAATTTATTATATTAAACACCTCTAGATATTGCATCAACTGGAATTAAACCTGAAGCCCTTGTATCCTCCCTCTCTGGGTTTCCAGCATGCTCTGCAGCAAAGCCTGCCTGAAACACAATCGTGTGTGTTGTGAGAACCCAGGCGCATCGCCTGCCACCTTGGATACCAGTTCATTTCACCTTTTGGATGATGATTCTTTCTCATTTTGTTTTTGCCTGCACCATTGCCTTGATTGGCCGTGATTAGCAGAGGGTGATGCGTTTATGTGAAACACCTGCTTCCCACCCGGGTCCCACATGGGTAGTCATCTCTGGACCCTGTACAGGAAGCTTGCGGGTATCCTTCATGGCTGAGTGGGCTCTTAGACTTTTCTCCAGGAGTCAGTTCCAAACTGGCACCATATGGGTGACCACCTGTGTGACACTTTGCCAGCACTGCATCAAATGCACCTGCCAACTTATGAAAGAGACCAGGGGAGGCCTGAGAGTGTCCAGGAGGATTGGCAGAAAAATTGGCCCAAGAAGAAAGCTAAGCCGGGGGGAAGTACTTTTTGTTTCATGAGTTGGGTTGTGATTTAAATGGTCTCTTTTCACTTTTTCATGCAACCTTCAAATACCAGCTCTTCCATTATTCCCATTGATCCACGATGGAGAAAGTGCACAGATGTGTCAAAGGCTATTTGGTCTCTATCCAATAATAAAAAAACACATACTGGTAGAGTTCTCCAGAGACACAGAACCAATAGAATTGATTAGCTGATGGCTGGATGGATAGTTAGATAGATACGTAGATAGATAGATAGAGATAGATAGATAGATAGATAGATAGATAGATAGATAGATAGATAGATGGGTATTAGGGTATCTTAGTCCTTGATATGCCATTGAAAGCTGAAGAATCATGGAAGCTGGTATGGTAGTCAAGCCTGCTTGCTCAAGAACAAATAGAGTTGATGGTGTGAGTCTCAGTCTGAAATTGAAAGCCCAAGGATGCGGGGACCTGCTGGTCTAAGTCCCAAAGTGCAAAGGCATAAGAACATAGAGCTCTGATATTCAAGGACAGGAGAAGGGCATGCCAGCTCAAGGAGAGATAGAATGGATTTGCTTTTCCTCTGCCTTTGGGTCCTAGCTGGGCCGTCAGCTGATTGGCTATTGTCCATTCACATTAGAGGCAGATGGATCTTTCTTAATGAGTCCATTGATTCAAATGCCAGTCTCTTTAGGAAAGAATCTCACAGACTTGCCCAGGAATAATGCTTTCCCGACTAACTAGGCATCTATCTAATGTAGTCAGGTTGACACCAAAAATTAGTCATCATAAGGTGGAAAGGAAGGACACAGGTGGGGACCATGATTATACTTTAAATTACTGCAGTGGATCCAAGAAATCGTTCACCAGCTAGTTGGGTTGTACTACATGCTGTACCCAGTTGTGTTCTTTGGATAAGTGATGAGACTCCCAGAACCAAGAGTCAGCGTATCTGATTGGATGGCTCTAGTTGGAATTCACCCGCCAAAATCGTAAGAGGATCTCTGGGCCAAAGGTATTCCATCTGAAGATATTTCTTGGTTTTTGCTCATGTGATTCTGCCATCAGTGACACATGTGTGGCCTTTCCTATTTAATCCTCAATTAGGCTCATCCCAAGCTATCGGCCCGTTAGGCCATTTACAGCCTCCTTCGTTATTTTATTTGGTCTTTCATGAGTTCAGCTGCTTGATACTTTGGCAGTGGCCACTGCTCTGCTGTAATAAGGACAGTGGGTGGAAGGGGGTGACAGTATCCTTGACGTGGCAGGGCCCACAGAGAGGAAGGGAGACAGAAATGCACAGATGGTGGACAGTAAGAGCTCACTGAGGGGGACTTTTATCCCAAGGATGGGGAAAAGAGGAATCAGAAAACATCCCTGAAGGCTGGGGCTTCTGAAACCAAGTTCTTGCAGGACAACAGCATTTTATCTAACAGAGATGAGCATGGAAAGGGTTCCTAGTAGAGAGAACTAGGGAAAGAATTACTGGGACATTGTGCATCAGAGGATGCGTTTGGAACCAACCCGAGGACAGCAGGAGCCAGGAAGAACTGACCAGAGGCCTCCCAGGAGCAGACCTGAAGTTTTGGAAAGATGGCCGTGGCTACAGTGTGGTCAGTGGGTTGAGGAGGGGGTAGACTGCACAGCTGGCCTTCTTGTTGTCGATATGGTGGAAGCCAAAAAATGCCAGTTTCGGGGAGGAAGGAGAAAGAAGTTGGGATTACAGACAAATAAATGGAGTTTTCAGCTGATCTGAGGTAAAGGGGGTAAGGGAAAGTATGATGTTCAAGTCTTGGCCTTGGGGAAACAGACGAATGTGGTGCCATGAAGAAGCAGGTGAGAATGTGTCTTCCTCTTTCTGTAGTTTGTGAAGTGCCACCCATCTCTCCTTAAGAGCCTGCCCAAAGAAATGAGGTTCCTTTTGAGCCACCTAAGAAAACCTGAGGGGAACAAGATGCCCTTCTGGGCATGAACTGGACATTGGACACTGTCCGCTCAGGACAGACTGAAGCCACCTGCCTGCAAGGAAAAAGACAAGTGTCACTGGGCTACTTGGCCTCCTAGGGCCTGTAGACTCTGAGAAGGGGACTCACGGCCCGCACCCATTTATACCAGGCAGGAGAAGCTGGCTGAGGTTCGGGCTTGGCCCAGCATGCCGTGGTCTCTTTAGGGCAGGGGTAGTGGATGATTCTGACTGTCTTCTCTGGGTATTTGGGCCCCACCGGGGTCAGGGAGGAAGCTGAAGAGCTACTTGAAAGAGATCATATGCACAGATTATACCAACACGGGCTCCACTTTCTCTGAAAAGCAATTTCAAAGCCACTTCATTTTCCACCTGCATTTGGCTAATAGCCTGATTACAGCCGCACTAATAACCTTCCAACACTCTCAGGAGCAGCCTTGGCTCTGAAAGCCACCGCCTCCCTTCCTCCTTGTCTTATTTCATGCTTCCCAGGAAGGCACCGACAGCAGCTGTGCATTCCTCCCAGGCCCGAGCTGCTGCGAGGAGAGGCAGATGGTGGTGGGCTCATTCCTGAAGTGCCCTTCTGGGGACCATCAGCCCCAGCTCCCAGGCTGACATCCCACTCAGGGCTACAGGTCAGAGCATAGACAGTTCTTATGAATATGGATGCCGAGGATGGAGGCTGATTGCTTTAGTCCGGAGGGCAGAGCTACCACCCTGAGTAGGGATGGGATTTTTGCTTAGATACAAGGTCAGAATGAAAGGTGGTCTTCTGAGCCATGAGAAAGGCCATTTTGAGATTCAGGAGCCTGTCGCTATCAGAAGAAGCAGGGCAGGGAAGCATTTGTGTCTGTGTGCTGTCCCTTTATTCAGCTCTTGCCATTTGCCTCCACAGCTTCTGGTTAGGAGGCTGGGTGGTTAGATGTTGCAGGAGGATATTTTGCAGTGGCGAGTTGTCATGCGTGAGTAGGAAAACATCTTCCAACTCCAAGGGGCGCATTGTCCTAATTCATGACTTGGCTGTCAATAGTCCCCTGTATGTGCCCCCTCCCATTTCTTGCTGTCTAAATCCCACCCAGTCTCCATGGTTCAGCTCAGACCCCAGTCTCCTTCATGATCCTGCCCCTGATGGCTCCAGACCATATTTATGTGGTGACTAGTGTCTGAAGAGCTCTGTTACTGTTTGTGACTTACAGAATCCAAATCCTATTCATCCAAAGAGCTTTGATGTCCATTACCAGTTTCCGAGTCATTTGGTTTAGTGCCCAGAAACCAGCATGTGAAGAGACAAGTCTCCATGACATTCCAAGGGATGTCGTTACTACAGGTCATGATCCTGAGGCTATGGGAATGCTTCATCCCGGGATAGATAGATGTCACTAAAGACTGGCCCATTGCAGACAAGTGCCTAGGGCCTGAAAAGATGGCTCAGTAGGTAAAGAGCCTGCCATTCGAGCATGATGATAGAAGTTTAGATCAGCAGCACCCATGTAAATGCTGGGTGAGCACGGTAGCCTGTCTGAAATCTCAGGCTGCAGAGGTGTAGACAAGGGATCCCTGGGGCAAAATAGTTAGCCAGACTAGCACAGTTGGTGACCTCTGGGTTCAGTGGGAAGATCCTGCCTGCTTCAATGAACAAGGTGGAGAGCCATGAGGAAAAACTCCTGGTGTTAGGCCTACACACATACACACACACACACACACACACACACACCCCTACGCACATGCAAACATGCATGCACACATGCTCACGCACCACACCCACAGATACACCCAAAATGAGAAAAACAAAAACATCATGCCCAAGCTCCCCTTTTCTTTCCCGTCACTCCTCAGAGGGAACTGAAGAAGAGGGATGCATTCTGAGCAAGGTTCATTATATAGATGCCTGGCTTCCTATCTGGACCAGTAGACAGGACTGAGTGCTGCCTTCTGGCCTCATTTTGACGGCCTTTTGTGATAGGTGGCACATATGGGACATGGGAACAACGAACAGGGGCATTGATGGCCAGTTCAGGGGCCCTAGTTGCTCAGCGATCTCTGTATAGCTATCAGAGAGCATCTACTTATTCCTTTGGGGATCACCCTAAGGCCAATGATCAGAGAGAGCATGGGGGGCACTTTGGGCCTGGGAAGAGATGAAGAGAAGGAAGGGGTTGGTGGAGAGGTGGCAGGAACACAGGCCGAAGCAGGTAGGTACACATAGCTTGGGTTTCTCCTGAAGGAGTCTAGCTTGGTCTTCTCCAAGCTCCTGCACCACACTTTTTAACTTACGCCCGAATGTCATGATGATCCCAATTCTATGGCTTTTCCTAAGCTTAAGTCATTTCTCTTCCATCGGTGTCCACTTGACAAATGATTGCTTAGCCACAGAGCCTCATTTCCAATGCTACAAGCCTGGAGTTCCCAACCCCGGGACCCCAGGATTTCAAATGCTTTATATTCCTTTTTCCATTCACTCTTTCCCTGTGAAACCTGGTTCCTTTGTGAGTCTGTCTCTCTGTGAACTCCTGAAGGGCTCAGACTTTGCTTCATTCATCTTTGCACTCTCAACAGTAGCTCAGTACCCAGCACACTGTGGGTCCCGGACAGATGTTTTCAGAATTGAACAAAAGCTGAAGGAGCCCCTGGGCTGTTTTGAGCAGGAACTGAGTCTACTTTGCTGGTGCTGAAGGATTTTGCCTAGAGACAGATGCTGCGGTGGAGAAGTCAAGGTCTGGACTGCAGCTAAGGCAGACGCAGTAGGAAGAGTGGAGCAGAAGGTGGACTTGCTGTCAGTTTTAGTGTGGGGACTGAAGGAGGGGGGTTAGGAACTGACTCTCAGGCCTTTGTGTTAGAAACTGCTATGGGAAGCATCCCACAAGAAGGGAGATGGTATGGTGATGAAGCCAGGGGAAGCATTTCCTGTCTCCGATGAGTAAAACAAGAATCTTTCAAATGGGGGAAGCGCATTTCTAATGGCCAGAGCAGGGAGATTGGCGGTTTGTGTTCTTGGTTGGAAAGAGAAGCAGATGAGCCAAGCCAGAACCCAGGCAGAGGGAATGTCAGTTAATGTCAGTCACCTACTGCAAGGAAGGGAGCATTTCTGTAGTCAAGGACTCCGTACCCCCGAAGGGAGGCAGAGGCTGCTATCCTGAACTAACCTTAGGCCATACTGCAGCTGCTGGGCTTTGCCTGCCCTGAGGTCTCCCCTCTCACTAGTGTGGTGAAAAGCATTGTGGGTGCCCAGAGCAGTGAGTCCCTGTGTCTGTGGGACCAAAGGCTCAGGTTAGAGCTCTGCTTATCTGGCCTCTCAGATTGGAAAGCAGCAGCCTAAGGATATGTGAAGTGGTTTCCTCAGATGGGTGCTTTACTGGACTTCTTCCAGACACATGGGGGAATGCGAACAGTGGAGAAATGTAGTTCAATGCAGAGGTTCCTCTGAGGGAAATGTGAGTGACGGAGGAAGTACACAAGTCTATCCTCTTCTGGCCATCATTGCTTTTGGATCACTGGCCTAGGAACCCTGTCTGGGGGTTTTCTATCTCCCGGAGGAACACTGGCTAGAGAGTCCATCCTCATCCTCAATGATGTGACCCCTGGACCCTACATCATTTCTCTATATGTCCCATCCAGTCTTGAGCAGCCTGGCAGGCAGGCAGGACTTTGGGTGTCCTAGTTCCGACAGGTACAGTGAACTCATTCCTCCCTGTGCCCTTTGATAATGTCTATAGATAACCTAATCTGGCCTCTTTCAAACTGGACTCTTTATGTTGCCTGGTGACATCTGAAGAGTCACAACTGGAGCTGTGCTAAAGGGGAGTGGTTTTAGAGGTGGAGTAAGAAGGGAATAAAGATGGAGGTGGGAAGGGTGGAGGATAAAGGTCAAAAATGAGCTCAAAGACACTGGACTCTAGAACTCTGGCCATACTTACACACAGGGAACCATTTCTTCTTTGAAAGGTTTTGTACTGTCTAGACTTTAGCCTTGGTAGACCACCCTAAGCAGTTCCTGTGTCAAGATTTCAGTTTGTTTGCTCAGAGAATTTTATTCAGAATAATTTTTTTTTGAGAGAAGGTCTTCCTATGTAGTCCTGGCTGTCCTGGAACTCAATATGTAGAGCAGGTTGGCCTCAAAGTCACGAAGATTTGCCTGCCTCTGCCTCCCAAGTGCTGGGATTAAAGGCGTGCACCACTATGTCTAGATATCTTTTTAAAATATTTTAATTAAAAATTTTATTTTATGTGATGACTGTTGTCCTATATGTGTGTGTGTGTGTGTGTGTGTGTGTGTGTGTGTGTGTGTGTGTGTGTGTGTGCAATACTTGCAGAGGCCAGAAGAGGGCATCTGATCCCCTGGAAGTGGAGTTACAGATTGTTGTGAGCCACCATGTATGTAGGTGCTGGGAATTGAACCCAGGTCCTCTGCAAGAGTAGCAAGTACTCTTAACCGCTGAACCATCTTTCCAAACCCTATGATAATGCTTCTTCAGTTATGAATTTCACTTGACCATGAACCTAGAATTCTGAGCAAAAGAAAATTATTGATAAGATTTTATTCCCTCCACCCCAAGAGCTTGATATGATGGAAACAGTTTGGGTGCCATTGTTGCTGCCAAACAACATACCTGTCTGTTGGGACAGCCCTTCCTGGGGACATCAGTGCAGATGTGCATGAAAATGCCTGGGGTGGACAAAATGGGAACATAGCCTTCTGTGTCTTTTTTTTCACATTCTCACTACTTAGATCATTTAGATGATTCCGTAAATAAAAAGGAGGCATTCTGGGAACAGAGGTTGATGCTGTCACAGCCTCCACCTGTTCCCTGGAAGGCATAAGCCATCATAGAGCATCTGCCATTCAAAGTAGGGCCCAGATTGAGGAGTCAGCGTAAATCACCCTTCCTTAATTACTAATATCAAGATTACTAGCGTATTAGACCCATTCTTCTCAGATTGTGAAGGGCAGCAGGTTAGAGGCTCTGCAGAACTAAGAGAGGTTACGTGGATTCAACGCTGTCCTGACAGACAGTCAGGAAGAGGGACAGACTGAGCTTAATTCGGTCTGCGTCATGGGACGACAGTGCGGAAAGACATGTCTCCCGTGTCTATGCCCCCAAACAATATTGTAACAGACACTCATTTTATTGCCCCCCCCACCTCCCAAATAGTTCTGTTCCAAACAGCTAAAATGACCAAAGGGGGCTGATGGCTCCTGGAGCCGAAAGCCTTTTATGAGATTACAGCTGAGTCTAATCTGCCTGCTGCCAACAGCACATTAAAGGAATGGCATTATTGTGTTGGAGACCTGGGTCCCTTTGCTCTCAACTGTCATTGTTTGTTATCATTATAGACTAAAGGGCGATGTTATTGAGTGAGAGAACTCTGCACACACCGCTTTGGGGGAGAGCCATAGACTCTTGTTTCTTCTTGGGAACTCTGTAGGTGTGTATGGCTGCGGGTGGGGGCCTTCCCATGTAGCATACCTACGCTTATGTGGACCAACAGACATATCTAAATTGGTCTTCTACGATCCGGAGGACGTGTCCCAGATAGAGAACACAGATGGTAGAATTTGCAGGAAAGGAAAGCAAGAAGAGCTTTCCTTAATTGTGTTCCTGGCGACTGAAATGTAGTGTGAAGTGGTTCACCTTGAACTCCACGGAGGAGCGGAGTGACTGCAAATCAAAGGCACACGATCATCAGATCCGTCCACTAATGAGGCCGTTCTACAGGAGGCCCTTGAAGCCGGGATGACAGCCTCGACATGTCTTGGCTATTCCCAGGGAGGAGTGGGAAGGACTTGTGGGATGCCAGCTGAGGAAGTCAGAGGCAGAAGTCAATCCATCTAGGCTGACTGAGCTACCTAACAGCACATAGCATGAGCATCCAAATGGGCTGAGCCTTCATTTCCTGGAGTGTAGGGTGGCAGAGAAATGTTCAATCCAGAGGTAGCTCTGAGGGAAATCTGGGTGATGTTAGAAGCGCACATCCTCTCTGTGTCATCATTATTATCAGACACTGTGACCTCTGTCTGGGGCTGTTCTGTCTCCTGAAGGAACACTGGCTGGAGATTCCATCCTCATCTTCAATGCGCTCACCTCTGGACCCCACATCATTTCTCTATACTCCCCTGGACAAGGACTGTCATGTCTGACTCCCACTCTCTTCTTCCATTCCCACCGCTGTCAGTCCAAGGGATCCAATATGCCTCCAATGACAATCTCCGTCATCCAAAGCCATCCCCTCCTGGACATCCTCCCTTCCACCTGCCTGTTCCTGTTCAGTACAGCCATCCCATGGCTACACCTGGATCCTTCAAAATTGCTGACCCCTGAAAAAATAAACTCTGAAATGTGCTTTCTGAACTCCCTTTACTCCGCTCTCTGCCTGTCCTCACAGATCTATTGCCCCTGGTCCTCCAGTCCCATCCTGAGGGCTTAGGACAGCTCTTAGAATACTGCGTCTATGCAATGCCTCCCCCGATCTGATTCCTCTGAAATCTTCAGCTCCCATGCTCCCCTTTGAACCAGAGTTTCCACAGGGCTTCACATTCTGCCGCAGCCTCTTGCAAGCCTATTCCTGTCTGTGCCCTCCCTGCCAAGCCCTCTTCTGATTCAAGCCATGGCAGTGTCTCTCATTGGTCCCAGACTCTGAACTTGGAGCTCCGTGTCCATTCCAGTCCTGCATACTGTTTGTGCTTCCATCACGAGGGCCATCTACTGCTCCCTACTGGCCAGGCATTTCCATGTGGCCCGTTCTTCATATCTTCTGTCCAATGTGCATTTTATGTGTACGTATGTCTCTGGCTTGTGTCATGATAGGTTGGTTATGCATTGATGCCTTCTACGAGAAGGTGTGGTCTTTGAGGACAGGAGCCAGTTTTACTCAACTCTGCTAGCACAACACCTGCCCCATGGCTAATGATGAACATCTCTCGCATGTGTGTGTGTACATGCTCAGGAGATAGACTTGGGTGTCATTTCTCAGCTATCATCTGCCTTGATTTTGGTGGTGGGGTGTCTCATTGGCCTGAAGTTTGCCAAATAGGCTAGCTGGTTGGCCAGAGAGCTCCCACAATCCATCTGCCTCCGCCTCTCCGGTGCTGGGATTGCAAGTTTACACTATCATGCTTGGATTTCCCCCACCCCCACACACAGGCTCTGGGAACTATACTCAGGTCCCCAAGCTTGCAAAGCAAGCTGACGAAGCTATCTCCCCAGCCTATACATTACATTTCTAAATGTCCCAGGACATGCCTTCCATGGCCCCTTGGGTCTTTGTCAGGGAAGCCTCAAAGCCCAGCCCCATCTCTCCCTAAGGTTTTCCTGGGAAAAGACTCTCAGAGCCCCATGCCAGTTCACCCTTTCTCCTTGTAGTGCCAATTGCCGGGTGGTCATTTCTAGTGTGCCATGCAGGAGGCAGGACTGTGGTGGTGGCGGTAGTGGGAGGCAGCAGGGACCAGAGAACGTCACAGAACACTGTGTGAACTGGCACCAGTTCTGTGGGCTCACCAGCTGGCATGATGGGAAAGAGCCAGAGGGAAAGTTCATGTTTTTTGCCCAAAGCTGAGAATCAGGAGGGCAGCCAGTGGTCTCAGCGCTGACGGCTTAGGAGGGAGACGTGTCAAGGTCACCTCTGCTTTGTGCCTGACCTAAGAGAAGTGTTGTAGATGTTGTGTGTGTTTGTGTGTGGGTGTTGCAAGCCACCAGGCATGTCTAGATAGCTAATAGCATGCTTCCACGGCAGAGCAAGAGGAAGATCCACTAATCCGATTTGTAATTTATCTCTTGGGTTGATCCCAATGTTCCCCTTTGTTTCTGACTTGATGCATTTATCTGAGGGCTCAGTGAGTTCACCTTGGCAAAGTCTTGCATGAATAGAAGCATTTAACTTAGCAGATAAGCATATAGCTCATAGTCGTGTGTGTGTGTGTGTGTGTGTGTGTGTGTGTGTGTGTGTGTGTGCACATGTACGTGCAGCTGCTTTAACCCTTAAAGGAGGGACTTCCTCTCAGGAGGAGAACACAGGATTGGTTTGTACAGTTCTTGCTTTTGTAAAGGCAGTAGGTAGAGAGAACCAGTTGGGATGGGGAGAGGGCTAGGGGCTTGTTTAAAGTGATTCTGGATGCAGTCAGACCAAAGCTCAAGCTTTTCTCTACTCTAGGTTGGGGTAGAGGTGGAGAAGAGGCATATCTCTGGGCTTCTTCCCCTTCTCAGAGTCATATAGTTCCCAGGCTCAAAGAAATTAGGCAGCATGGAATCTAGTGCCTCCCACCTTCCTAGGCAATCAGACTCACCCATGAATGCTTGCTTACCAAGGAGGTGGGTTTGTGAGTTCCCCTCAAACCTCCTGGTTTGCTGGGGCAACATTACCCACAGGAGCTGCGTCCTCGGCTGCTAAGGGTACAAGGCTAATCATAGGGCTGGTCCAAGGTTAGGACAAAGTCTTCTGACCCTCCATCCAGATATCCTCCACTCATAGCCCAAGAGTCTTGGAGCTTACAGCTTTGGGAATCATGGCTCATACTCGTTACAAGAGAGTGTTGAAAGCATCTTTAGCCGAAGACCATGAGTTCATCTAATTACATTAGGTCCTACCAAGAGGGTGCAAGGCTTTAATTTCCAGAGTGGGTCAAGTCAGCAGAAATGGATCACTCATTCTGGGATGACCTGGTACCTTCTGACCCATCTTTGGCACTGTGTAGGATTTCAAAGTCTTCTGTGGATACCTTACCCCACTCTCCCTGCTGACCAGCCCTGTTCCTGATGATGCAAATAGGATTTGATTTCTTCCTGGTTTATAGCTCTCTCTCTCTCTCTCTCTCTCTCTCTCTCTCTCTCTCTCTCTCTCTCTCTCTCTCTGTGTGTGTGTGTGTGTGTGTGTGTGTATGTGTGTGTGTGTATGTGTGTCTCCCTCTCTTTCCTTTCCTCCCTTTCTTTGTTCTTTCTTTTATTCTTTCTCTCTCCTTTTTTTCTAATAGCTTTTCAGGCATATGATTCACCATATAATCTATTCACTTAAAACACATGCCAGTGCTTTCAAGTCTGTCTTCAGAGCTGTGCAGACACTGCTATAATCAACTTTAGAACACTTTCATCACTCCCCAAAGAAACTCTATATCTGCGAGCAATGATTACTTGTTGTCAGTCCCTCACCATCTCAACCACCTTATTCCTGGACAACAATTAATCTATGTTTATTTCTACAGATTTGCCTCTTCTGGACATTCTATATATGTGAAACCATATGGTATAAACTTCTGTGTCCAGCTTCTTTCACTTAGCGTCATGTTTCCAGGATTGACCTGTGTTGTATCATATACTATTTCATCTTACGGACATAACACATTTTGTTTTCCTATTTTCCAGTTGTCAGACATGGGTTACTTCCAATTTGGGGTTATTAGGAGTCACACTGCTATGAACAGAAGTATTTTACATTTTTGTATGTTTTCATTACTCCTGAGTATAATAACTAGGGGTAGAGTGACTGAGTCATGTATTAACTCTAGGCTTAAACTTCTAAGAAATTGCCATACATTTTCTAAAGATGATTCAGCCTTTTACATACTATTCCCACTGCTTTGTGTCTTTGTATTGTAGGAGAGTTTCAATTTCCCCACAGACATCTGTTATTATCTGTCTTCTTTGATATTGCTAGCCTAGTGGGTGTGAAACTGTATTTCATTCTGGTTTCTATTTGCATTTCTCCTTGTGGCTTACAGTGTTGGGGGTCTTTTCTATGCCCCCTGACCATTTGTATGTCTTCTTTGGAGAAATCCTCCAAGTATTTCTGCCCATCTTTTAACTGCACCCTTTATCTTTTATTATTGACGTTCAAGACTTCTATCTCTATCCTAGATGTATCTGTCAGCTACACGATTGTCAAATAGTGCCTGATCTGGGGGTGTCTTTTCATTTCATTGACGGTGTCCTTTGAAGCAAAACAGCTTGTAATTTTGATGAAGTCCATTTTCTTTGTTGTTTGTTTTTTTTTCCCCCTTTATTTTTTGTGTCTGGGGGTTATAGTTAAGACATCACCGACTAATTCACAGGTCATGTATGCCGACTCCATTGTTCTAAGGACGTCACAGCTGAGCCTTTTGATCTGTGTAAGCTGATTTCTGACTATGGTGTAAGAGAGGGGCACGGGGTCACTCTTCAGCTTCTATTTCATCTGATTGTCCTGGCACCATTTGTTGAAAAGGCCATTGTTTCTCCCACTGAACTGTTTCCGTGCACTGGCAAAGGTCGACTGTCTGCGCATGTGTGGGTTTATTTCTAGACCGTCAACTCTCTTCCTTAGATATGTTCTCATATCAGTATTACACTGTCTTGAGTACTTGTGTCGAGGTCTTAAGTTCTGAAGTGAGTGTCTTTCTACTTTCTGTGTACATCTGGAGGGAATGCACTCTAAGAGAGGCTGGAATGTGGCTGGAGAGGAAAGTCTGACAACAGAGGCCAAGGACCCTGCGAGGCATTAAAGACTGGGAATCAGGCAATGCCATTTTTATGCCTTGTCCTGCCCTGTATAACCTCATGTAAGCCACCCAGTCTCTTTTCCTTTGTGTAGAGTGCAGGCTCTGAGCCAGCTGACAGGGAAAGGAATTTTTGATTCTAATAATTGTGGAGGCAAGGATGTCTCAGCTTGTTGAGGCCAATTCTATCACAGGACCCTGTGACTTAGTATCTGTGTGCGAGTGCTTGTTTGTATATGTGTGTGTGTGGGTGGGTGGGGTTGTGCAGGCAGATTTGAGAGTTGTGTGCTGAGATCATAGGACATTGGGTATCAGTCTTCACCTCTGAGGTCTCTCTCAGTGCTGACCAACACAGATTCTCCCCTATGTATGATTATAGATGATGAGGATTCTAGGTTATCCTGTCATGCCAGGGAGCCACAGAGACCTCAAAGACTACCAAGTTCATGTCTAAATGGCTCAAGCTTTTACTGGTCCAACATGGGGCACTATGGACATCAACAAAGCTAATAACTGTGGTGGGTCTCAATGTGTGGACTATAGTCAAATTTGCTGCTACAAAACCACTATTGTTTGGGAGCTCTGGATTCTGTAATCTGTGAGGGCTGTCAGTGTCCTCCTTGCTTGGCCTGGTTCTTACGGCCTTACCACTTTACCTGGTTGCCTTGTTCATGGGCTTCATGCCAGCACTTCCCTGCCAGCCCGCTGTCATCACGCCGCTATTCTGTGTCCATCTGTTTGGAGAAGGCGTAGGGAGCTGCAGAGTTATTGATAAGGGTCCACCTACTGAAAGTTGATCAAGCTCCGCCTGCTGGGTAAACAGTTCCCCTCTCAGAGAAGCACCTTTGCCTACTCTAACACAGAACCACTGCCAGAAACTAAGAGAGCGAATAACTCCACCATGGGGAGACACGGCCCACTGACCCCCTCCAGGGCTCCCTTACAGCACCCTGCCCTCTGTGGTGCATCACTACTCTTTGTTCCCAAGCCAGAAGCTTCTATTAGATGAATAAAGCATGCATTTCTCTGCCGGCTGCAGGTCCTGTGATCACGTGCCTTCCCACATGGGGGCTTGAAGATTTCAGGTTAACAAAATGGCTTTTGGCTGAAGAAGTGTGTGTGTGGCCGATGGGGCTCAGGGGCTCGGTTGCAGCAGGGACCTGTGCTCCAAGCTCTTCTCCTCCAGTTCCTCTCTGCTTTGCTCCCTCTGAGCCTCAGTTTCTTTCCATATAAAAGCAAAATGGCCAGAATGCACTGAGCCCAGAGAGAGGAGCCAGACTCAAAGGTCACCTACTGTACGATTCCCTTTATGTGGCTTTCTAAAAAAGGCAAACACGGGGTCAGAAAACAGATCAATAGCTGCCAGGAAAGGAGGGGTGGGGGAGGGACTAGTTACAAGGGGCACAGGGAACATTTGGGGTGATGGACTTGCTTCATCGTGATGGGTTTTTTTTCCCCTGTAGGCATTACATCATTGGGTAAGTTTGTCAGACCTGATAACACTACACGTAAAAGGGATGAGTTTTATTACAAATGAATTACAGCTCAGTAAACAAGCAGCAAAAATGACCCCCCCCCCCCAACACACACCTCTGAGCTCTCTCTCGGTGCTAACCTGCACAGATTCTCCCTGAGGTGTGATCATGGACAGCAGAAAGAGATATCCAAGGCTTTGATTTTCTTTTAAAAGTGTCCCTCCCTGACTCTCCCACCTCTCTTTAAGTCAAACATCCTTCCCATGGTGAACTGGGAGCAAGAGGAAGGTGGGCTTCGTCTTTGTGGTCAGCTGATCAGGACTGAAGCCTCCCCCTTGGTGGTGGTGGTGGTGTGTATGTATCCTGTCTCTATAGATGTCACATGTCCTCGGGATGGAAGCCCTGCCTGGTCCTCTTGTTCCAGGCCAGGGGTCTGAGTCTCTGGCCTGAAATGAACTATTTCTGAGTGTGAGCTCAGAATCCAGATCCCAAGGAAGAAGCCATGTGGCCGGTAGGACAAAGGGAATTGCTGATGGAGGTGTGGTGGTCTCTGCTGTTTCTGCCTCCATCAGGGTGTGAGTGAGGCGTCCCCTTTTCAATAGCCAACCGCTCTGTTCTCACTGAGGCCCACTGCTGGGCATCCACTGAGGTCATCCCCGTGACACAGGGAGGGAGTCGGGCTTCCACTGGGAGAAATCAGCAGGGGCCAGTTACAGAGAGGCAGCTGCCTACACAGGCCAACAGGACCCATAGCCTTTGGGCTGGTGGGAAGGAATGGCACTCCCAGCCATGGGGGCACATGGCTGGCCTGGCTGGTCAGGGTTTGAGACGTCTTCCACCATCATCAATTCCCAGATCCATCTTAGATGCAGTGTGCACACCAGTGCCTACTTCAGGAGCACTTGCTGTGGGCCAGATTCAGACTCAGTGGTCCATGTTAGTTTCCAGATCTTCTCCTGGGAAACAAATGTCCAGACTGACTACAGGACTCAGTTCTTGAGATCAGTGGCCGTTTCCTGTTCTGTTGGCGGAAACAAGCCAGGCCTGAGCAGTCCAGCTCAGGGTTCTAAGGAGACTGGAACAGAAGGAATGTGCCAGCGGATAAATCTGCCCAGGAAAGCTCCTCCCAACCCACCCGCCTTAGAGTTCACTGGACCCTGTGATACTTTCATGGCTGTGGGGCCTATCCCTCAGGGTGCAGAGTCAAGGATGTCCTCTACACAACCTCTACTCTGGGTGCAAAAAAACCAAGATGAAGAAAGATGAACCTGGATACACTGTGCTACCAAAGGAGCCAGGAGTTCCCGGGGACGGAGGGAACATGCTGGGCAAAGCTTTGTGGGCCCAGGAAGGGGCATGTCCGAGGAGCATGGGTTTGTAGGCTGTCACATACCAAGAGAAGTCTTAGGATTAGCGGCCCCAAGAGTAGTACCCTGGAGGCTGGGACCAGTGAACAGCAGAAAGCTTGCACCAAGGGAAGGATAGCCTCATGCCCGTTAGGTTCCGAGAAAGGTGGGTGGAACTAGGAAGTTGTCAGGGTAGCTTCTAGAAATCCTTTAGGTTTTAACTGGTCCCTCCCCCAAGCCCCACCCTGAATCTGAACAGCTATCTGTCCCTGGAGGTGTGTAGAGTTGTGTGCATTCACAGTGACAGTTTGCTCGACCAAAATTGTGGAAATAAGTCAGATGGTAGGCTGGCAAGGAGGCAAGCTGGTTCCCTGGGGGTGGGGTGGTGACTAGGCTGAGGGAGGCAAGGAAGCGTGGCTATTGTGGGTAGGGCAGGAGCTGATGGCCGGGCAGCATGTGGACCAGAATGGGGCCCATGTCACCTTGAACCCGACCTTCCACAGCAGGAGAGCTGTACGAAAATGGTCCTGACACTGAGAGACAAAGATGTGACTGACGACCCGTCCCCACGTCTCTGAAATCACTCCCACTTCCAGGAGCAAAATTTCCACCACTGAGCGTGCTGCGAGGGTACCAGCCTTGTCATTACCAGAGGGTCCTTGTTACTTTGTTCTCTTCTTCCTCGCCACAGCCTGATTTTTCAGGCTCCGGGTGTCCTGCTGCTTAGGCAGTGGTGGGGAAATGAGATTGTCTGTCTCTCAGGAAACCAAGACTCCCTGTAAGGAACAGTCTGTCTGCAGCAGAATTTTGTCCTCAGACTTTATTTAACAGGGTATCAGAGTGGCCCCGATACAGGGTCACTTCTGTGTACAGATATCAGGGCAGCGTGACCACCCAGACAAAAGGACGCTGGCAGAGGCAGTGGTCACAGCCTTTTGGTGACACCGCCATCCCAAGCTCCTGGGATGATCTGCTTCTTCTCTCGTGCTTTGGTGTCCTCTGGAGAGGGAAACAGATGTATGTGTATGTGTGTGGTGGTGACGGGGGGTGGGTGGTGGGTGGGTAGTTATGAGGCAGAGGAGACAGCAGGGAGAGATGGTAGGGTTTTTTTTTTGCGCTTTTTTTTTTTTTTTTTGGTCCGAGAGGTGCATTCTGCCCGTAGAGCCCCCAAACCAAAGAGTCACACATAGTTAACTGGATTGTATTGGGTTCAAGTAGTTGTTTATTTTTAGACCGTTTCCAGCATGTTTGGTCCTGGGGTCCAGTCCCCAAATTCCAGAAAAATAAACTAATGAGAACCACATGCACTATGAGGAGGCCATTCCGATGTGTCTGTGATCATGCGGTGAATGGTCATAGGCTATAGGACAGGGACCCTTGGTGTGGGCAGGGCTCCGCCACCCCACACAGCTGAGGACAGCTGGCTCTGCCCCCTCACTGAGGCTTGGGGAAGGCTGAGTCCCAGTTACATGGATCCTGCCACCTCAGGGTCCCTACCCCTTATTGCTACATTTGCTGCTTTGCTACTTGATGGCCCGTGGGTCTTGCCCAGGGGAGGCCTTATCACTGGGTGGCACTAATGAGTAAGTTGCTGGCGTCTGCTGTTGCCATGGTTACATGAGCCCAGGCCTCTTTTTGAGGGTCTGGTGGTGAGTTATTAGCGATTTATTTGACCACTATTCAACTATTCCACGGTCCTTGCCACATAGTCATCTCAGCCAGGTCCTTTTGGAGGCTGGTGACATGTTATTTCTCCCCAGCCCTGGGCTCCCCATGTCCTGGAACTTGTTGGAACATTTTCCTCCAGTAAATTCTCCAGGGCCCAAAGATGAACAGCTCTCCATACTTCCCCACTTGTGGGAAGGCTTCTTGGTGCTGTCTTCTGAAGCCCACACATGTGGAACAGAACAGGAGGACACATTTCAGGAAAAAAAATCCAAAAAACCAAAAACAAAACACCAACTTGTACAACAAGCAAGGGGGCCAGACTCCTGGTTCTGTATCCTGTTGGTGAGGTAGTTTGAACATCCCAGGAATCCTGTTGGGCACATCCCACGAGTTTGGCTAGTCCAAGCGGCGACTTAGCATTCTAAGAGGCCCTTCCTGGGTGCTAGCCTGGTACCTAGCTACGGAGCTGTGGGCAAGCCTGGAATACACTTAACTGCACAGTCGGTGGGGCCTCCCTTTCTTTCTGGGTCACAGCAATAGCTTGCCAGGGGAATGAAACCGACATGCTGCTTTCTAGAACGGCAGCTTGTTTCTCCCGCCTACCTGGGCCAGCCTGGTGTTTGGGTGTTGCTGGGCATTTAGATGTACAGTCTCCCAGCTCTATTCTTCCCATGCAGGGAGAACTTGTTTCAGCTTTTATTCCCTGCCTGGCCCGTGGGGGTCTCACCTACTAAGACTGGGGAGGCTGCCAGAGTGATATTTTCTCCACAAGCCATCATGGGGTAGAGTCTCATCTCAGAGACCACATCAGGCTAGTAGAGCCCAGCAGGCTTCCAAGGGCCAGAGGAATCTGCTTTACTGAAGAATGATTATTAAACATCTAGATTTTTGTCTGTGTGTACCAGGTCAAGGGGAAGCTAGCCAACACCCAATTTTTCAAATCTTCGCATGTCAAACTGACCTGGGCTGGTCAACTTGAGTGGAGTAGCTTTGTTCTGCTTTCTTATCTCTGCTCCTTGCCTGATCTTCTAAGGAACACATCACAAGGGCCACGCGACTGAGCTCACCCCTGTTGTGAGGTGAGGGTGAGGGTTTATTGCTCCAGGCTCGAATCCATCTGAAGTGTCTGTCCTTGGCTCTACTGAGCCTGCCGATTCCCCTCCTCTGTCCCCTGGGGGGTGTTTAGAAGCTGGCCTCCCATTCCATTTCAAGACTAGAGTATACCTGGCTCTGGGTGGGCCATGTGGGGACCTCCAGAGGGGGGCCAGTTTTCTGGTTAGTGTAGTGAAGTAACAGCAGACAGGAAGGAATTGGGCAGAAAAGGGGCACAGAAGCCACAGCCAAGACGTCTGCCATAACCAGGCTGCAGCCAGATATAACCAGTCCACGGAAGGGGCAGGAGGCAGCCAGAATCCTTGTCCTGGGTGACTGAGGGCACAGACGTACCCATTGTTGGAGAATATCAGATGCCTTGGTGTCAGCACAGCCTAGGGGTGGTAGGGAAGAGTTTCCTTTGGGCAATGTTGAGTGGAGATGAACTTGGACTACAATTTTGTTCAGAAACTGGAGGGTCCTATGTAGAACTTTTTTTTTTTTTTAAGAAAGTGAAGCTAGAGAGAAAGAGTCAGAAGACCCCTACCTTGGGTTGTGGCTTCATTTTCACTTATTACTCATGTGCTCACCTAGTATTTGCAAAGAGCCAGGCTCCGTGGGAGCAGCTGACAGGAGTCTGGGTGTTTACAGTCACCTTTGGAGACCCCCTCCGATTTCTACCATATCTCAAGGAGAAAAGAACTGAGTGGGGAAACAGCTGTGGTGCTTAAGAATGTTATAAGGAGGAATCTAAGTGCCTGCGGTAGCTCTCCTGTGATGCACAGACAGGAGGCTTGTGGATCTGGGGTTGTGTAGAAGCAGGTCTGGACAGGCTTTGCAGGTGGGGGCTGGGCAGATGGGTCACAGGATGCACCCAGGAGGCTGGGACTGAACAACACTTGGGCCTTTGGTCACCAGCTGGTGAATTTGCTTTCATGAGCAATGCTTTTCTTTTTTTCTTTTTCTTTCTTTCTTTCTTTCTTTCTTTCTTTCTTTCTTTCTTTCTTTCTTTCTTTCTTTCTTTCTTTCTTTCTCTCTCTCTCTCTCTCTCTCTTTCTTTCTTTCTTTCTCTATCTTTCTTTTCCTTCCTTCCTTTCTTTCTTTTTCTCTCTTTTCCCTTCCTTCCTTCTGTTCTTTCTTTCTCTCCCTTCTCTGCTGATATACTCCCAAGGGAGAGTTTTCCCCCATGGCCAAAGTAGATCAAAAGAAGGGCCCACCTGACAGGTGTTGGCAGGGAAGTGCTCGTGGAAGACAGTGCTTGAATTTAAAAGCGTGGTGCTTGATACAGCGGTGTCTGAGGGCTCATGGCAATCACAAGAACAATGTCGATGACAGCTGTGCTGGCTGCCATTTTCTAAGCACCTCCTGTGTGTTCAGGACCCGATGTGGCGCTTTACGGGCATGACTTCACAGCCAGGTTGGCAAATGGTTATTCTGACACATGGGAAGAACACAGGACTTTCGCAGGTTCTTGCCCAGGTTGCTTCTTCCTAGATGACCGGCTGTGTTTAATAGGGTGCTTTGGCTGGGCCCTCAGAATGAGGTTGAGAAGGGAATCCTGTGTCTCTGGCCTGGACCTGTCACTGCATATTGTGTTTTAGCTTCAGGCATCACTGAGCCTTAACCCACTAAGAGTCTGGCCAGGCCTGGTGCCAGCCCTGCGATCCATCCACCTCCAGGAACTTGGGCTACCAGTGGGGAGACTCCCAATGGCCCCCAAGTGCGTGGCCGTGTTTATTTCGAGTGAAACTTGAGGGAACAAACCAAGGCGCAAGGTTCAAAGTCATGAGACAAGAAGAAATGATGTTTTTAAAAGATCGTCACCGGAACCTTCAGTGTCTAAGCGACATACTCCGTCATCTGCAATGGTGCCTCTTTGAGCTCTGGACCCTTGGGCATTTATGGCACCAGAGGGTGGCCACCCGACCCACAGAGGCTGCTTTAAAATTTGGTCTCAGAGAGGGTGGGAAGAACTTGACGTGCCGTCAGTGCTGAAGATGGGATTTCTGACATTTTTATGTGAAAGCGGTGTCGGTCGCCCGCCCGCTATACCCGGGTGGCTGCCAGTGGGGGGAAGGGCAGGTGGCAGTGGGCACTGTGAGCGCATCAGAGAGAGGAAGGAGGTGATGCGTAATACTATGTGCCCGGGTCCGCTCATCCCTCTGAAGTGTGCTGGAAGGCATGATTCCCCCGGACGACTGGACAGGTGAGGTTATCGTCTCAAGCGACAGTCAGACAGGAACCCCACGAGACCTTCTCTGACCGAGTTAGAAATGGGCCCTTGGAGAGAGTAAGCATTGGTGCGAGACTGTACAAGAGAGAGGCTGTCAACAGGGGCCTCTCCCCGGCTGGCCCAGCACCCGGAGACTCTTTCTCTCTGGTCTCCCCATTCACCCACCACATCTCCCCACCATGGCTCTCCGCGGCCTTCACTCTTTCTCCTTCACAGCGACCAAATCTCCCCGCAAGGAAGCCCTGTCGGTGGATGAGGAGCGCCTCCTGCCCGGGTGCTCTGCAGGCCCAGGCCCTGGGCTGGGGACGGTCAGGAGGACTGCATCAGGCCCGTGAGGCGCTTGCCCGCCAGCGACTTTCCCTGCAGAGAGAGAGCCACAGAGAGCACGCACAGGTGTGCAGACACACAGAAGGACAGAGACAGAGAGCCAAACAGGCGAATTAATTGTTGTAGGAGTCACTCTGGCCAAACGATCCACTATCCAACCCAGCTGAACCATGTCGATAGGGGATCTCTAGGGAAGGAAGCCCCAGCTAAGGACAACTGAAAAAATAACAGGACTTCAGGCAAGTGAAGGGAGCGAGTGGATGGGGCTAGCACTCTAGCTGGGGTATGGAAGTTTTACTTACCAAAGCCTAGGCATTATAGCCCTCAGACCCTTTAACACCTGTGGGCTGTCCTCACGTTTGATTTTATTCTAGCGTGGAAGGAAAAGGTGTGCCGGGGAAGCCTGAGGTCAGGAATGGTGGGCTGACGCAAATAGACGATGACGATAGATCGGGGTTGATTAGAAATTAAGGAATTAATTAGTCACGGGAATTCTGAGAACTGAATCCTACTTGAAGTGAAGGCTTGACGTAGGATGTGGGGACTTTGGTCTCTAGGTGCTGTGACTGGTAACATGACTGGGAACGTCAGTGTTCTCTGGAGCCCCCGGAGGGGCCAGGAAGGTGCGCTCCTGCTACCTCTTATGTTTTTTGACTCCCCACAGTAGTGCCCAGGGGTCAGGTGTGACAACCCTGGACCAGGAAGCCTATGAACTCTTTACTTAAATCCCATGTGGCCATTATTCTCAGAATCAAAGAACAAACAGGACCATGAGGCCTGGAACACGAGGCACAGAGGTCCTGGGACATTCTAGTTGTCTACATGCTCTGTTGGGGTGGTTGAGGAGCCTGTGATCTGGAACAGAATTCATTACTGGTCAGCCCAGAGAGGCACATGGACAAGTGAAGCTTGATCTCTCTGCTTGATTTCCCTGGACATGGTTTCTACTCACTCCCTGTGCACCCTTTTTGGAAATTCCTATTATTGGACAGGGGTCTCAGAGAAGAGTGTGGCTGGACCCAAGCAGATGCGTCGCCATGTCTGGGAAAACATTCAAAGCCCGTCCTGCTATTGACAGTGGGTCGGTGACACCATCACCAGCTGCAGAGGGCAGCAGATGATCCCCCATCAGCAGGGACTGTGGAGTTTGGCAGTGAGAGCACATGGGCCAGCCGTTCCTCATGCTCATTTCCAAGTGGGGTGTGAGGGCTCATTTTGTTTACTGGGCTTGACTGCGTGTAAGCTGGATGTAATTAAAAAAAATTGATCTGGTTGGTGAAGCCTAGTAGGGTACTCAATAAACCTGCTGATTGATGAATTGATGGATAATGGGCAGGTCTAATGAACGAACAAGAGCTTGGAGCTGGCAGGATCCTGGGCTGTGTATCATCTGGCTTTGCTCTCTATGGAGGGACACAGTCAGCCTAGCTGAGACTGCTGATGGCATGGATGAAGGCTTGTCCAGAAATGGAATTGCCCCCAGGAGCTGTCAGAAAACTGTATCTACTCCCCTTCTTTTTTTTCCTGTTCCTTTCCTTCATCTCTCCCCTATCTTAAAGAAAAATCACACATGCAAAACACACACACACACACACACACACACACACACACACACACACACACACACATACACACACACCTTCCCCGTCAACAACCTTATCTCATTCTTCAGATGCACTAAACTTAGCCTGGAGCAAGTTATGTTTATACCAGGCTAAAGATTTTTCAGTCAGTTTTAAAAAAAATTCTTTGAGGGTTCCTGTGCCAGTGTATGTATATGCCTGTGTGTGTGTGTGTGTGTGTGTGTGTGTGTGTGTGTGTGTGTGTGTGTGCGCGCGCACATGTAGTTATATGCAGAGGTCAGAGGACAACCTCACCTGCCATTTATGAGAGGCACTTGTCCACCTTGGTTTTTGAGACATGGTTTCTCATTGGCCTAAAGCTCCCCTGATTAGCCTAGGCTGGCTGGCCAAGGAGCCACAGGGATCTGCTTCTGTTCACACCTGGGCTGGGATTACACCCACATCCATCTTTTTATGTAGGTACTGGGTATCAAACTCATATCCTCATGCTTATGTGGCAAGCATGTATGTACCTAGCCATTTCCCCAGCCCATCCTATGTCCCATTCCCAACTTTAGCATCACTAAAAGGATGACCAGTGCTTTTGCAGCAGGGACAGTGCCACGGTGCCTCTTAGAAGACAGACACAAGCTTCCAAGGCCTCCATCCCAGGTTAGCCATCACTTTCCAGGGTGTGCTTTCTCACAGGGAACATTCGTCATCCTGTTGATTCATTTGGGAATGTGCCTTCTTGGTGTAGGCATAAAGGCCTTCTGGGATGATGACAATATTACTTCCTGTCACCTGTGTTCACGCCTGTTGCTGCAGTAACCACACACTTATCTGGCTTCTCTTCCCCTCTACCTTTCCTCCACCAGGGTCCCAGATTAAACATTATATACTTAGATACCTGTGTCTGAGTTGCTATACATGTTATTGAGGGTCCAGTTTAGTGAAAATAAAAATCACTAAATTTGAATAAAAACATTGCCAATGTGTCCAGGCAGATCTCTGTGAGTTCGAGGCCAGCTTGGTCTACATAGTGAGATCCAGGACAGGCACAAAACTACACAGAGAAACCCTGTCTCGAAAAACCAAAAAAAAAAAAAAAAAAAAAAAATTGCCAATGTGTGTGTTAAAAGCTGAAAGACAAAGACGGTAAGGTTTACCAGTTGCCCAAAACCTCATTATAGTTCCATCTTCATTAGCGAGGTCATTTTGGCTGCAGAGGCACTGTGTGTTGAGGCAGGCTAGAAAATTTTTTTCCTGGAGGATTGTTCTGAGTGATTTTAGCCCTGAGGCACCCCTACCTTTCACCTTTCCCAGCTCTACAGAAAGAGCCTAGCTGGATTTGGAGGCGATAATTAATCTCTTCCTGCCAAAAACAGCCTCACAGCCCTGACACCAAGGACCTGTGGCCAGCCTGCAAATGGTGTGCCCCACCCCTTCTCCCCACTTCTCCCATTTCTGGGGACTTGAGGGATGAAGGAGGTAGCTAACCAGCCCAGCATCTGCTCCTGAGAACAGTACCAGTCTCTCAGCATCCAGGTGGTGGGATGTGGCCTTTTAGTCCTTTTCTTACTGCTGAACTCACACATTTACCAAATGCCAGCTCTGATGCTAAAGATGGAGGTCAGGAGGGTTCGCTTGGGAGATGGCTTGGAGAGCATTCTGCTCAGCTGAGATGGTCTAGCTGCCATCCACCTGCCACACCATCACCCCAGAGAGTGAGGCTGGGCTATTGGCTGCAAGGAAGTTAATCATACAGGAGCAGGCAGGGCTGGATACCTGACCAGGGGCTTTGGGGGAAGAAACTGTGAGATTCCCCCTGGCTCAGCAGCAGCCTGCCTTCTGAAGAGCTAAGATTCCTGTGGTGTTCAGGGATCAAAGTGAAATCCTAGAGGCGAAGCTGTCTCTTTTCTGAGTTGAGCTGCCCCAGAGGCTACACCCAGTGGGCTTGTAGGATGCTTACAGCATTGGCTCTACCCAGAGACAGGAGAGCCTCCTCCTGTACTCCGTAGGGCTCTCTCTTCCCCTCTACTTTTTCTCCCAACCCTGCCTCCAGCTAGAATGATTCTGAAAGAAGGGGTGTGGTCGTTTTGCCCATGCCTGGCACTCATAGAGTTACAGAGGCAGCAGCGTTGGGGTGTGTGTGTGTGTGTGTGTGTGTGTGTGTGTGTGTGTGTGTGTGTGTGTGAATGTGTGGTGTTCCTCAGTGCCAGTCAGTTGGGATTGGACTGTGGTGCCAGCTCAGCCTGAGGCCTTGGTGTAGCTGAGTGAAGCAGAGGGTGGTTGAAAATGCTATTAGCAGGCAGCCTTTGTCCAAATGAGAAAAATGTACAGTGATTAAGAACTGAACTGTGGAAGGTACATCCCAGAGACACCAAAGCCTTGCACACAGACAAAGCACTTTTCACCTTCCACACCGCTTGGCGAAGTGTAACCCAGGAGAACTTGGGATGCTTAAGTTTCCTGGTTCCCAAAACAACCCCGCACATTCAGCCCCCGCCCCCTGCCCCGACAGATGATTTCAGCTCTGTGGCCCTTGAGATGGCTAGAAGCCCGGAAGAAGGTGTTACGGGATCCTTTGTGTCTGAAAGAAAATGCACAAAAGGCAGAGCTCCCTTTTGTGCCGTGCCAGAGGAAGAACCAACATGCTGCTGGACATGCCGAGGCTCTGGGCATCACATTTCTAGATAGTAACCAACAAAGCATGCATGACTCCAGGACCAAGAACCTTTGTCACTTACTTACCTGGGAGACTGAGGCTAAGAAACTCATTGGCTGAGAGGAGAGCTGTGGCGTCAGAGGGAAACCCCTGCGGGGGGCGGGGGGGCGGGGGGGGGTCACAGGGCATACTGGGGATAGCAGAGCCAATCACTAGGGTCTCAGGGTGGGGTAAGGGGACTTTGTCGGATGGTGGGGCGTAGGTTACATGGGAGTATAATTTATCAAATTCATTGAATCCTATATTTCAGATCTGCATTTTAGCACATACAATCAGAATTTAAGAGAAAAGCCACAAGAAATAAGATTAGAGAGGGGAAAAAAAACCCAGCTGTCTCATCACCGAGTTTCTACCTTTTTCTCTGTTAGCTGCTGGGTCCATCTTTACCATTCTAGAAACTGAGTGCTCCCTCCTCCCACCCAGGAGAAACTCAGATCCCTCTGGGCAGGACTAATTTGGGGCACTATTTCTAGCTTCCATTGATCCCCGCTGAACCCCTTAGTGTGACACACAAGCATTTTTCATCCTTGCTAATGAAACGTGGTGTTCTGCCGAATTGGGCACACCAACTCAGAGATGGGCTGTCCTTTCGAGAGGAGTGTGAAGGTCATCTGTGAGTTGACGATGCTCAAGCTCACAGAGGATGTATGTTTGCAGAATTACAGACTCAGTGGATGCAGGTGGGCCGGGCCAAGGACAGCAGTTGGAAAGCCGTGAGCCAAGTTCTGGCTAGGGGTCCTGGTGAGGGTTTGGCAGTTGGGGACGAAGCAGAGGATATGTCTAACTTCATCAGTTCTGATTCCTGGGGAGCAGAACTCCTGGTGCTTTCCCCTACACTGCGTAAGGCAAGAGGAATTATTTGGATAGAAAAGTATGAGGAATTCCATGACCTCTCCTTTCCCAGTGATAATGGAAAGTGGAGAGGGAGAGGGCTGCTTCTACGGATGGTCTCAGGGGTCTGAGAAACCCTGACAAGGGGATGGTAGAAGAGCCTTTACTTAGAACGATTTCAAAGCATCTTCGGCTCCCTGTCTTTTCTTAGCTTGTTCTCAACTATGTAAAGTGGGGGCCGAAGAAATAGAAAATACAAGTAATGGGACATGCTAAGTACTACCTGGGCTGCATCCAGAGTGGGGCCAAACAGGGCAGCCTGGAAGGAAGAGGATATTTCTGGGCTGCTCCACCCTGCCACAGGGCATCCATAGGGTAGGAAGCCCATGGCAAGATTCCTGGGGGCTGATTCCTCCAAGGCTCTCATCAAGCTTTCTGATCCCTCTCAGGGGCTGAAGGGCTTTTGATTTGTTCTAAAATATTGTTTCTATTTGAGATTATATAAGAAGGTATATCATAAAGATGAAAACAACCCTCAAAAACAAGAATAAAGACCCCACAGGGGTAGATAGGTGAGACTCAAGCTAGTAACAAAAGCACATACCTGAAAAGTGGTCTATTAGGTAGATCGGATTGATGATCTATCCGCTTTACAAAGTAAAAACAATCAAAAGAAAAACCACAGAAACAGCCCCCTCATGGTGTAAACAGGTGGGGCTCAGTGGGCGCCCCGGTTAGTGACGGGACTACGGAATCTGCCCAGCAAGCACATCATTTGAACACCGGGACTGATTTCAGGTCCAGATCCCTCACTCTAACACCTACCGGTAATTTTCCTTTGTCTGAAATTTGAATTTAGGCAAGATGAGCTGCCAGCTACCCTAGCTGGATGAATGCAAATGGGCCAACCTGTCTCTTGACCTCCTCGGAGGCCTTTCTCTTTGAATTTCTAATTCTTCACCCATTAAGTGGCATCTGTAGCTCATGCATGGACTTCTCTTTGCAAGCATACTTTTCCCATTGCCCAGGCCTTGGTAGAGGCAGGGTGGAGCTGGTCCCATCACTAGGGATCTGGGTTATGAGACAGTTCATGGCAACTGCCCCCCGATGGTAAAACTTCCGACCTCTGGGCATTTGACAGACACTTGGACAAATGCCCATGACATCCTCACTGGTTACGTAATTCTTTATCATCATGTAGTGTATGAGGGAAAAGATTCCAGGAGAGCTAGAGAGATTTGCCTGAGAGCAGACAGCCACACTGGGGCAGAGACAAGTGATAGACCTCAGGAACCACCCATCTTCTTGGCACAAACCGGCCATTGACTCTCAAGGGAAGAGGCAGATGGGAACACCCAGGCACTAGGTGCTCCTCCGCACTTACACTGGACCAGCTTTCTGGGCAGTGTGGGGTGCTCTTCCTTGAATATACTTGAGCCCACCTCAAACAATTTCTTCAGTGCTCAGGGGCTTCCCTTTGCTGTACTTGGGAATTCTGTGATAGGGGAGGGATCCCTCGTTGACTGGCAAGCCTCGTACAAGGTGCCTTTGCCCACTGCACGGAGCCGGGGTGCAGGTGGGCATGGTGCATATAGATTCACAGTGGTGCTGCCTGGACACACCCCGGTGAAACCATCGTTGTGTTTGTGACTGTGTGTTCCTAGTGTCTTTGAGCTCTCCTGTGGTGACTTCAAGGACAGAAGCAGATTGTGACATTGGCTTTTCTAAGATGGGTCGGGCAGAGTGGGCTTAACTCCTATTAGAAACGACCCCATTTCAAGTCATTATAGACCAAGTGCCCAATTGGGGGTATCCCAGACAGGCTAGGGAACCCTCCCTGGATGGTGTCCATGGACCCTGGCTCCTGCCTCCCATCAAAATCATTACTTAGGGTACCTTTGCGGAGCTAACGTTTGTCTGTAGGTTTGGGCCAGCCACGGGAGACCTTCTTCCATATCCCTCCAGCTGCACAGAGACTAATCTGGACCCAGGCAGGGATGCCAGGAGAGACGAGAGAGCAACAGCTGAGCCCTGTACCGGTGGCAGAATGCCCAGACATGGACTCTCTGGCCTCCTTTCCAAGTTGTGCATTTCCATCTCCCCTGCCGCTCCACCTCCTCTGCGGTGGAAACTGCTCCCCCCACCGCAGCCTACAGGGCCTTCGGTCTCTCTTTCCTCTCACTCCAGTGGAGCAACCTGCCCCTTCCACCATCAGCTTGCAGGAACTTCTTGGTGGTCTCCGGCAGGAAGGGGAGGGGAGGGGGCATTTCGCTCGCAGAGCCCTTCAGTAGCATACCTGCCTGGGGGCCTGTTCAATGTCTGCCTCATGCTTTTCCTCTCCTCCCCCGCCCCCCCCCCCAAATGTACACGGAGATCTAAGCTCTGGTTTACTCCAAATTAGGAAAAGGCCAAAGACTCAAGGAAACAGGGAGATGACTATGTTGCTATTGGCAACAACTGGATGCTCCTGTTTTTCCAACAGGGAAGTTCAAGTAACCCTCGGCTGTGACTACAGGGCACAGGAAGCTAAAGCTTAGTAATTTGATATTATGGACAAGTCGGCAGAAGAAGTCGCTTGCTTGGCAGTATGAGATTCTCCTGGGGACCTGTGAAGATTTCAATGCCATCTACCCGAAAGGCACTTATCTCTTGCAAACATACACACTGGCGGGTGTCCCTAACTATGGTAGCTGCTAAGGCAGAGCCCAGGAGGCAGGAAGACAATTTCCTGGTTTGCCCCTTGCCCTCTGCCCACCCAAAGCAGAATACTTCATGAATGCCCATGTCTACTTGGAGGCTTACAAAAAGAAGGCAGTTCATTCCCCTAATCTCTTTACCACCTTGACTGCAATTCAGTGTTTTATGAGCTAGGCATCTGGGCATTCTTAGCCTGGAAAGGGGGAGGCTAAGCAGCATTCTTGTGTCAACTGGATAGGACTTTGGGCCATTGAATTTCTTAGCTTTGGAGAACCTTCCTACTTCTCTTTCCCTGCAGACTCTTCTCTCATATAGGAATATGAGGGCTTGTGCTTCCCTGAGGATTCAGTCCTGGGGTTGCAAAGGAAGGGTTCTGACAGCCTTGTTCTGAAGAGGAAACCCCAGGTCAGTGCAATTGGATTTGAAAGCACCCACGAAGTTGTTAGGAAGCGGGTACCCTGAGCCATGAACTGTAGGATCCCTACCTAGGATGGTATTTATGCATTGCCTCCAGGACAAAGGACTCACATTGGTATCATGTCTGGGATACTCAACTCCTTGTTTCTGAGGAAGACAAAACTATGGATGTCAAAAACAGGGGTACTAAGAAATGGGTGCCACCGACTGTCCGTGGGGCCAATGCTTGAGGATAGGAGCTACGAGCAGAGTCAAGGCCACAGACAGACAGACAGATTATCTCTGCTGGACGGTGGAACACTGTCTATGCAGAAGGATCCCCAAGGTTAGAGAGTGTACAGACACGGGCATCACTCACCCACTGCTGGAAGGAAGCCACCTCGGGGGTGAAACGCGGCGGCCATTCTGACTCTGCGCCAGCAGCACTGGGCAATTGTGTTTGGGGGGAAGGGAAGGGAAGAGTAACTCATCCAGCTGCAACCGTGAAGACCTGTGGCTTTAGAGGAGCCCCTGCCCAGATGCGCAGGCAGCCGTGACAGACATGCAGTCCATGCACAGGCACATGCAGGCCTGCAGCATATGCTGACACATGAACCATACACCCAACACCTAGGCGTGTATTGAGAAGGCAGCGCATGCACCTGCGTAC
Organism: Peromyscus californicus insignis; assembly: GCF_007827085.1. Lineage (NCBI taxonomy): Eukaryota > Metazoa > Chordata > Mammalia > Rodentia > Cricetidae > Peromyscus > Peromyscus californicus. The sequence continues at coordinate 72,253,357 of NW_026294447.1, forward strand.
ACTCCTGGACGCGTGGATATGCAGCCGTGTACACACGTGTGCATGTCCACGGGGACAGGCATTCACATAAGCATCTCGTGCAAGATACATAAGCAGCGATGAGGCTAATATATAACCTCATGTACATCAGCTCCCAACAGCGCCAACCTTTGACAACACTGTGAACTTGAATCTATCACCTTTAGAGACATATAAAACAACAACAGCAACAAAACCCCAAATTCTCCTCAGGAAAATCCATTTGTGTCACCCCTGTCTCTACTAACATTGCCAGCAGTAGGAGCCCGCACCCCAGGGACCCGGCTTATGGAGGTGTTTTAGAGCATTCCCTGCTTCTTGCTTCTGAGCCTTCCAACAGCCTTGCTGTGTAATAAGTGCTTAAAAAAAAATAGAAACCCCTGTTTATCTGGCAGATGGAGCAACTGGCCTCGGTGTGAGGTTGCATTGCTCAGGGTGGGTCCAGGCAGGCAGACAGCTGAGAGGTGAGCTGCCCTGGAAATGCGGCTGTGAGGGTTGTGCTTGGAAGACTGGATTTTACACGCCTCTTCGGGAAAGAGCCATTCCTGGTCTGGGTCTGGAGAAAGGAGACATCTTAAAGTCCTGGGCCTTTGTGGGAGTCCCGAGGCCAGGTCTTGGCGACCCAGCAACATTTTAACTGTGGCCTTTCCCACCTCTTAGGTTGATGAGCTCCACAGCCCCAAGGCTTCCTGGGAAGTCCTTAAGAGCCCCAAGAAATAGGTCATGTGCCAGAGGCTGGCCTCTTGGGCACCGTTGTCCCTCTCCATTCCCCAGGAAAGCAGATGAACTAAGTTTAAAGTAGGCCAGTAATGATGGCTCCCGTACACTGAGTTGTTATCGTGGTAGCCATTGTAGTAAATGAACCTTGCACATAGTGTCGCTCATAGCCCTCAACTATAAAAATCAATACAGAGATACCTATCTCACGGAATGCTGTTGAGAACTAAGGATGCATTTCATGAGAAATAATACTAAATACTTGTCAAATACGTAGGCTGCAAATAGTGTGCTCTATGTAAAATTTATACTTCATCATTTACTATTATTTCTCTTTTATAGAGGGAGAAACCGAGGCTTGGAGTATCTTCTCACAGTCACCTCACTCAGGGATAGAGTTGGAGGAGAACCTAAGTCCGTCTCAAGCTATGCCCAACATGACAAGGTTAACACCATGAGTTCCCAGGAAATGGCAGCTGTCACTATCACATTCTCACTTAGTGCTGACCTCTGTGGTGTGAGGCAGGATTTGTTACACCCCTCAGGTCCGTGAGTGACTTTTCCAGGCCTTACATGAACATCAGGTAGAACAGGCGAGTGAGGATTCCATTTTAGCTGCCTGCTTCTGATTCGCTTCCTTTTCTGAATTCCTGTGAGCTCTAAAGGGACATGGCTCTCAGGGGGAAGAACAAGCAGGTCATCTGTGATAGGGATGAGAATGCAAGTGGGGACACTCGGCCAAGCTTTTGACATTTAATCCCAGGTGGTTAGTCAAAACCCAGCTCCATCCTCTAGTTAGGGACACAAGCAGAGGTAACTGACTAGGAATAGGAGCAGGATGAATGGTTCTAAGGAGCCAGGTGGGAGGCCCAGCCAGGGGCCAGTCCAGGATAAAACTCCTGCTGGCAAGATACACCTCACCAGGCAGTCCTTGTAGTCTCTGGGGAGCATGGTCATAATGGGAACCTGACCCAAACCTGGAAGAAGCTACCGAAAGGCAGGTCAGGGGCTCTGGTGGCTACCACCCAACCCATTCTCCTTGGTGGTCTTTCTTATGATGTCCTACAGACCTAGGAATTAGTCAAGAAAGCTATGATTGAGGACTAGCAAATGATGGGGTCTGAAGTCCCATATCATTATAAGGAAACCTTTGTCGAGTATATGATCTCTGGTCATGATCACCCACATAGGATAACGGTTGCCCCTCTGTATATTCTTTAGGGGTGCTCTGGAACCTAATAGTATCTATCACCCAGCACAAATTCTGCCTGACATTTTTGCTGCAGACTACAGGGTTGCATTTTTGGTTCTTGAAGGATAGTCTGTGTATTCAACAGGAGGGACTATGAGCCTGCTCTTTGTGGAAGAGATGAAAGTCAGAGGTATGTGGATAAGGCCAGGTACCTCTGGATCCCTGAATCTCCCAGCCCTATACCTCCTAGGTCAAGGGATTGACCTGCTCCTGACAGGGGTTTAAAGGAATGTCTGAGAACACAACAACCACCAACCCTGTCTGAGCTTTCTTCCACATTAAAAAAAAAAAAAGTCTTGTTAAAACTTTGCTGACTTTACCAGGATCGCCATGTTTAATGAGAGGCCTCGACGAATTTGAAAGCAAAAGATGAAGAGAGGAAAAAAGCCATGAGCTGTAATCACCATAATTACACAATCCCAGGATGAGTTGAAAGCAGCCCCTGGTGAAGCCTGAGAGAGGAGGGAGTGTCATCTGCAATCGGGTTGCTTCTCAGGACAGCTGAAAAAATGTGACATGAAAGCCCTTCTTTCCTGTCCCCAGAGCTGGGTCTAAGATGGGTTCCTTAGGCAGGACCTGGGAGGAGGGGCGTGCAGGGAGGGCAGTCATTTTCTGGTCTTAGCCCTGGAGGCATGTTAGGGTCCTGGTATCAGCGTCTTTGCCAGGAATCTGCAGTGGCATTGAGTAAAAGTACATGACGTCTATATTTCAACAAAATACCCATCCTCATGGGAACTGTGACAAGCCATGCTTTTTCCAACCCAGGGCCAGGATGCTGTATGCTCTCAGCTGTGCCCAGCCCCCTGTGCCAATGAGTGCCCGTGTCCTTCACTGGTTGACCTCCTTTCAGGCATGCAGAGAAGAGAGCCCTGTTGCCCAGGGCTCAGCTGCAGCAGCAGCAGCAAATGGTCAAGGTCAGGGAAGGGGAGAGGCATGGATGATGTGTGGAGGGCAGAGATTCTGCTTCTTGAGTTTCCCTGGCTTTCTCTGTGTCATTGTTTACTTGTTATTTTTCCAAGGCAGACCCCTGGGTCCCTCTTCTCCAATCTCAGCAAACTCCCTCCTTATAGTCCATTCACCTTTCCCACAACTTGTAGACCACTGCGTTAAACATGGCGAGGTTCCTTAGGAAATACTGAGTGCAGACTGGAATTCCAGTTGGAAGGCACTATAGAATTCAGCCCAGAAAGCTCCTCTGCAATGTTCTTGACTGTGGAGTTTGTAAATGCTGTCAGAATATTCTCCAGTGGGGTAGTCTTCCCCGTGCCTTCTGTCCACCTGTTCTTCTTTACCCTTGGGGACAGTCTAGATGGGCCCATTTATTCTGGGAAACAAAGATGATCACCGGGTTTGCTTGAGGTCAGACGTCTTTATCACCCCTGTCTCCCTTGGCATGACCGTCATAGTCCCTTTCTCCTCTGAATTTCCTCTGGCTTACCCAAACCCCGGATAAGATACAGAGGGTTAGCAACAAGATGCCCAGAGCAGCACAAGTCAGGGAGCACTCCGCAAGGCAGGGAGCACTCCTCTGGTGTTTGGCCATGTCCATTTCTGTTATCACAGCCTCAAGCTAGAAATGACAATTGCCGAGGGTTGGAGAGGAGGGCAAGGGGGAGACATTAGTTTCCATCTTTGGGTTGAAATCTCACTAACACCAGATTTTTTTCTCTCTTTTAACTATCCCCCCCCACTATCGTAGGGATGCTGTTATTAGGGTCACCCAGGAAAAAGAGAATGGAATGCCCTGCCAAACGTTAAGCCAACGAGGCCCGCTCCTGTTTGAGACTGGACTGTTACTAGGGCGACAAGGACTTGGCCATGATAAGGGAGTGTACAAGATCCACTGTGGTTTGGGCCCTGTGTCATTTTCCCACCCAATAGGGAGCTTCCTTGAGACCCCTCAGTCACCCTTCTCTCCTTGGCTGTACAGACACCTCAGCACTACAGTCCTTCTGGTTGACCTCCTTTCAAGTCTCTCCTCCGGTGCCCCAGGCGGCCATTGGCTCCCAAGCAGCCTCCTATAGGCTTTTCCTACAGGGCGCACATCATAGGCGTGCCCTCCTTCTAGGACACTGTGCTTTCTTAACTACGCTGCAACCTGAGAAACTCATTAGCTGCCTTAACAAAGGCTGGTACCTACCCCTTTGTTTTCACAGTGTCTCATTCTGTGCGGGGAGATGGGGGGACCTGGACATCTCACTGCTTAGCTTGCTAGTCCTCTGATCTTAGGCTCCCCTGCTTCTATTTCAACTCTCCAATTTGGAGAACAGATAGGGTGGAGTCTCCTTGACCTTGGGGTAGGGAGGCCTTGTCCTCTTCCCTGGACCTGTAAGCCTTGAAGTGGATTTCTCTACTCTGAACTGCTGGCAGGATTGAGGCAGATTTGTTCCCTAAAGAGGCAGGCACGGTCTCTTGAGTGGCCTGCCTTCTGCTGCGCAGGGTTCTGGCTCACCTTTACCCTCCGCCTTCTCACTGGACAGATGGGAGCTCATGAGGTTCCCATGTGGGCACACGGGGGGGCATGTGCCAGAAGAGTCTGGCTGCACAGCGACAAGGAACAGGCTGAAATCCCACCACCCCACCAGCCACTGCTGAAGTGAGATCACCTTCCAGCAGGCTGACTTTCCTAAGAGGGGGTGGCCAGGAGGCAACAAGATGGCAAAGGGCTCGGGTCACCTCCCAAAATAGATCCCTGCCTGGCACACATACACAGTCTGCCCCCAGCCTGCCCCGCCGGCAGACGGACAGGGATGAGATCTGGATGGAAATCGGCTGCTGTAAACACACAGCTGAGCCCTTCTGCCTCAGAGGACTTGGATTTTCAGTTGACTGCGTGGCACACTGGGGTCTGAGAAAGGCAGAAACAGTGCTGTGGGCGGGGTGGGGGGGTGGGGGTGGGGGTTGAGGGGTAGGAAGGAGTAACCATCCCAGAGACGTGCTCACTTCAGTGTCTTGATGCTGAACCACCCCCACGAGTCTTCAATGAACTGGTACTGGGTGGCCAGGGCGTTTTGGGGTACTTTCAGCTGTCAGAGTGAATCATCAGTTGTAACAACTGGGGTTCTGGTGGCAGGGTCTAGGGATGGTGAGTCGCCCCCAAATGGCAACAAAACTCTATATAAAGATGAAACAAAACAAACCCCTCCCTGTTCCCAGACCCTGATGTGGCGATCAGTTCATCAGGGTATCTATCTTCCCTACCTTCCAGCAGCCTGGCAGGTTCAGTTGCTTTGGTAGTTTATGAAAAACAGACCTCTACACTTTCGTTTTTACAGCTATTAATTGTGTGCTTTATCACACTTCCCGTGGGCCAAAATAGAGGGCAGGGACGAGAGGATACTTGGCCTGCCACCGACTGTAACTGCAGCCTCGTCATCTCCCAGACCCCCTTACTCATCTCTAAGAGTGTTCAGTGACAGGCTCAGAGTTCCCTGTGGAAGCACAGGGCATCAGTGATGACTCCCAGATGGCCACACGTCATTCCTGGTCGTGAGCCCAGATTCAGCAGCAGCAACCCTGGGACCACTGTCCTGCCTAGCTGACCCAGGCAACCTGCCCCTGACACTTGCCACTGGGCATCCTGACCTGAAGGAGGGACTGTTGAGCTGGCAAGGCAAGATGGCACCGCTCCCTGTTCTCGGTGACCTCTGCCTGCTCTCCAGCTACTCAGCACAGGAGTGAGCTCTGGACTGTTGAAGGGCCTGGCCTGTAAGACAGGGAGCTGTGGCTTCAGTCTTCCTGCGGGTGCCTCTCTGGGGTTTGTAAATACTTCTGACTCCATTCTACCCACTATTAACCTCCAAGGCTGGCAGACACATCTGAATCAGGTGGCTAATGGGACAAAAAGGCAGCTCTTCTCTGATTCTCAAGAATGATTCATACAGCTCCGAAGTCCCAGTGTGAAGAGAGGCACACACCTGCAGAACATTCTCAGCTGGGCAGGAACGCTAGAGATTGACCAGTCCAAGCCATTATATAGGGAAGGCAGGGGAGGGGACAATAGGTCTCAGAGAGGGCTAGTTATTTGCCTGGGATCACACAGCTAGGCAGTAACTACTCTGCACAGAGGAGTCCTGGGAGACATTGATGCTGCTCTGGGGAAGGAGGCCTCACTCTTCCCCACCCACGTATTACGATAGCTGTCTCTAGCCGGGGTATCCCTGTGGTTGGATAGATGGGAGAGGCTGGCTCTAATGTCTGGAACAGAGGTTTCAAAAGGACCCGAGGACTGTTTGCCATCAAAGGCAATCCTTATGTAAGATGTTTCAGCCAGTCGTCGCTAGCTGGAGACCTGAAAAGGTTTTCTGACTGAGGTCCAGGCCTTCCAGGACTCTGCTGAGTCTGTGTTTGAAGACTCATTTCAGCAGGCCATTCCTCAGGAAATGCTGAGGCAGAAGGAAACAACCTCAGGAGAAGGAGATGCTGCCCCAGGGTCAACTACCCTGGTTCCTCAACCCTTCCTGAAAGCCCCAGCCTTGTGGCCCGAAGAGCTGCCTGGAGGGCCCAGAGGGAGGCTGAGTCCTGCATCCAGCAGGTTCCCTCTAGCTTTCGGTTGAGGAGGGAGGGGACAGGGGAATGACAGCTGGCTGGCTCCCTGGGCTTCATTGCCATCTGACTTCCTCCACTCCCACCCTGCATTTCTTGGCAGGCAGGACACAAAGAATGAAAAGCCCAAAAGCCAGAGATGCCACTGGTCACGTGCCAAAGAGCCCTCTGCTTCCAGCCCTCGCTGCTGGAGTCTAAGAAATACCATAGCAAAGCCACATTCTCCTAGGGGTGGGTAGAAACCCGCTCCTCACCCCTTTCCTCTGTGGCCCCTGGCCCTGCTCAGGTACCTGTTTTCTGTCTTTGCAGTCCATAACTAGAGCTGATGGGACTCTTAAGGGGGCAGCTGGGGCTTTAACGGGGAAGGTAAAGACGAGTGACTGCCAGCTAGCTACGCTGGGGCCACCATTTCTCTCGACTTAAACGTCATCACACTTCGAGGTGTCTTCCTCGATACTGTGTGCAAGGGACAGGGGACTTTCTCCTCCCCGGCTCAGAGTTCACACCAGATGGCTTCAGCTGCCATCCAAAAGAGGAAATGGTATTGCGGCTGCTCTTTGGCTGGGGCCTCTTTGCTTCCTCTCACCCGCCCTGCCTCCCCAGAAGCCCCTGGTCCTCGGCCAGAGCTCTGCCCTGATGCACAGGCATCAGCCTGCTGTCAGTCTCCGGTCAGCTCTCAACGCGACATCAAAGAGAGATCAGGGCGAGGAGACTTTCCATTCTGGCCACCCACCCGCCTCTCTTCCCACACGCTACCATTTCTCAACCACAAAACCCGGAAGACAGCAGAGTCTGGCAGGCTATAGAGTCCTGAGCAGGGGAAAGTAGTCCGTACTTGGAGATAGCCTTCTCCTTCGTGGTGAGGAGCGAGGGGCTTCCCGCCAAAGGACCTCAGAGAACGTGAGACAAAAGCAGCCCGCAAGGCATTGCTACGAGGATAATGCTGATTTCAAATGTTGTGGCCACTGTGGAAATGAAGTGGCTTAGTGAGAGAGACTAAGGGGAGATGGGCTCTGGTTCATGAAGGGATCCTTGCCCTGATGATTGACCCAGCTGCTGACATCTTGGTGATAACTGCCACCTGGCATGCTAGGGAACCCTGGCCATAGTCATTCCATGTGACACAGGATGAACCAAGTTTGTGACGATAGTTAGTCTACAGCAGTTAAGAGTGTGTACTGTTCCTGCAGAGGACTCGAGTTCAGCCCCCGCCCCCCGCCCCCGCCCAGTACCCACATCTGGTGGCTCACAACTATCTGTAACTCTGAATCCAAAGGATCTGACTCCCTTGTTTGGACTCCATGGGCACCAGACTCACATTTCCCTGGTTAATAAAATAAAATAAAAAATGTAAAACAGAGATAGTCAACCAAGCATTTTTGGTACTGGCCACTGAAACCTGGATGTATGATATATGATACGTTAGGAGTGTTGGGAAAAGTCCTGGTACATTCTACTTAGTCAAGGCCCATTTTTGTCTGGCTTGGCATCCATGCCCCTTCCTCCTACCTTGACCTGTGGGAACTTCATCTTCTTGCTACTCGGAGCATGCTCCTGTCAGTAAGTCCCTAAGACACTGTATTCGGAGCCATCCTGGCTTTGTCTGCCCCTTCCTTTGGTCTCTCAGCACCTTACACCTTTGGTGTCTAGCTCTCGGATTCTAGACTTTTCTGAAACAGGTTCCTTTGGCCTGAACCCATGTTTGAAAGCCCCTTGAGAGCTACTGTGCATCATAGTCCTCTCTGAAGCTAGAGCTTTTTGGAGAAGGCCACCGTGCACAATGGTGTGGCTTATTCACTGTACACAGGTAGCAGAGAGTGGAGGCTGAGACAAAGCCTGTGATTTGAATGGCCAGAGGGGTCACATGGGGCTGGGCCCACCAAAGGGAGCCCTGTTCTCCATCCTAAGGCAAAGTGCATTATGGGTTAGCTGCAGCCCACCAAAGATTTTCATTCACATTTGGTTCTAAACCTGGCCTTTGCCATCAGATAAGCAGGGTTTTTAGGTAAGCTCTGTGGTTCCAGTCTGCTAGATGACGTGATGCTTGGCATTGCACCCTCAGCATTTTCCTGGCACATTAAAGCCTTGGGTGACTTAAAATGAAACCTCCGCTGGAGGAAGAAACCCTCCCAGCACCGCTTCTTGGGATGGTCAGGCCCCTCTGCATGGCCTTAGATGCCTCCATGAAACGCTCAATTACTCCTAAGGAATAGATGCCTTTGGCCTTTGACAGGCAGTCCCACCATGACATGAAATGCCTTTTCTCTGCAGATGCCCCTCCTTTATCAAGGAATGAAGAGATGTGGCCGTGCTCCTGGGGAGAATTCTGGACTCACACTCAGTCTTGAGAAGACTTCAGCTGACTAGGTTCTCCAACTGCTCAGACAACATCCCCTGCCCATTGATTAATCCTAAATGGCAGTCAGCCCCATGCCCTTATTAGTGAACTGCCTTGCTTTTCCCTACACGTTCTCCATCAGTGGTGAATATGGGTAATCTGCCTATTGATCTGAGTGACATGGGGGTGATACCAAACCAGCCCTTCACTTTGTTAGCGGTCAGCAGAGGAAACACAAGCAAATCTTGCCCCCTCCTCCCCTTCTTCTCCTTTGCCTTTTTGAACAATGTAAATCTTCTTTTAGAGAAGTTGAATACTTGGTGAATATCATATTCAGAAAACAGGCATATTTGCTGGCTGGTTATGTTTGATTAAAATACTGGGATGTTGAACCCCGATTCTTGGGCTCTGAGTTGGATGTTACCTCTACTGCCATGGGCCATGTTCCAGACTTAGCTCCATCTGTGGGGTAGGGGTGTTACCCATAGCTAACCTATAGTTGGGTGTTACAAGGAGCGGGGTAGGGCAATCTGTGGCTTTATGGAACCAGAAAGCCTGACTGTATCACCTAGTAGAGCCTTCCTATCATGAAAGAAACTCAGGGAATCGTTCTTAAAACTTTGAGCCTTTTGTCACATAAATGCCTAAGTCTCGAGAGCTTGGGCTGTTTTTTTTTTTCTGCTTCCCAACAGCTTCTTTGTGAATCCACAGGGCATGCCAGATGTATGGAGAGGCGGGTGCTTTCCTGTTCTGCTCACCAACAGACCTCAGAGAGCCACCGAGCCAACCGCCCTTCTGAGGTGAAGGGACATCAGTAAATGCTCCTCCTGGAGCTTCATTGAGGCTGTCTTTGCCCATCCTGATACCCACTTCTCATGGAAAGCAATCTGAAGATGTTTGCACATCTTGTCCAAGTACCAGGTTCCCTCTCTTATACCTCGCCCTCACAGTCTACCTGAAGAGCATCCACAGGGCTGTCAGAGCTCAGCTTTCCCACAAAGAAAACTCTTTTTTCTCAATTTGTACCCGAGAGTCCCGGTTGCCTCTACAGCTTGCTTTTAACTTGTCAAACTCACTCTCTAAATCTTCTCCAGCTACAGCATCCAGGCCTCAGCTCAATACAGAAAGACCGCCCCATTTTCTATGACGCTATTGTGGGCCAGAAGAGGTCCCACGGGCCTGGCCGCTGACGGTGCATGTATCACCTTGATGACCACGTGACCACGGCAAATCAGCTGTAAGGACAAGGGGCCAACGGGTCTCACAGTCTGCATTTCCTGGTTTCTCTTGTGAGAAAATCTATGAAGAGAGAGAGGAGCTTCTGTCTTTTAATTGCCATCTCCCTGAGGTGTTGTGATGTGTACATTTGGTGAATTCAAAATCATGGCTAAATGTCGTTAACATGCATCCAGCTATGACAGGAAAATGGCTACAGAGCTTTCAACCCAGGATTTCTTAGACTATTTAGAAAGGATTAAAAGGGTACTGATCATACAGTAGTCATGTTTTTACAAGGACTTTGCTCTTTGACAGAGGTGGGGAAACAAGGCAAGTTAGCATCAATGGGCCCCACTCTTGGGGAAGGAGAAGGTAGCCAGCTCCATGTGCTCCCCAACTGCTACTTTGGTTGCTAACAGTTTGATATTGATTGTACAGGCAGGGTCCCATGAACTCAATGGCTTCTTCTAGACCAGTCAAGGTATATCAAGCCTTAGGCTTGGAGAAGAAACCACCATGGAAAGGGGAGATATTTCTGCCCTGTGCTATACAGATCATGGTATAGATCCCACAGGGATCTCATGGACTGCTCTTACCTGCCTCCCTTTGTGTCCTTATGTGGGTCTCTGCCTCTCCAAGCTGCTGTGTAAAGGGGAAAGGCCATTTCCCTGCAGGGACATTGAACCTGGATCCTGTTTGTACTCACTGTCAGAATTAGGGACTGGAGAGACTGATTAAAAATCTTGGCCTTGGGAAGTGCTTGGTACAGTTATGGGACCCGGTAACTATCTTCCTCTCTAGGTCACACTATGCAAATGAGGCTGACAAGGGACCTTCAGGGCTGTAGGTACTCATGCAGAGGCCACTAGCGCACACACACACACCAGCTAGACCACGTCGCCACAACCCATGCAGCACGGTTGCTTTCTGCCCACAGCAAAAGCCGTCTACGCAGCAGCAACAGCAGCTCGCAACCCGCGCTAACACAACTGTCAGGGTTCACAGAGGGAAATTTGGAATTTTTTGAGGTGAGTGATGGTTCTCAGCCAATTTGGTTCAAGGTTTGTTTCATGACCTTCTCCCCAGGCCGCTGTAGAAGATGCACAGCCCCAGCCCCAGGAGCAGTAAGGTCCCTTCCTGCTCAGAGCCTTGAGAAGAGGCCACAGGTCCCACCTATGGCAGGGCTCAGGCTGGGCCCTGAGCTGTGAACCTTCTGCAGAGGGGGCTGCTGGCTCTTTTTGCAATTCCATTCCTGGAAGAGAAGCTGCAGACACTTGCAAAAGAAAAGGGGGGTGAGTGGAGGGGAGGGGGGAAGCACTGGACTCCCTCCCACCCCAAAGAAGGTGACAACCAAAAAAATTTTTTTGAAAAACCAAAACCAAAAGCAAAAGAAACATGGAGGGCAGAAAACCAGCTGAACTTACCACACTGCGAGTGAACTTTTCTAGGGAAGTTCTACGACCTTGCTCACTTTCTGGCTTTAGGGGGAGAAAAAAAAAAGGGTAGGGAGAAAAATACAGGGGGAAAAAAATCTTCAGCTTACACGTGATTTCTAAACAGCAGCAGCCACAGCTAAAGAACAAAACACAAAAGCCAAATGCGGCAAAATGGGCAGAGAGAAGCGGCCAGAGCTGTTGGCAGAGCTGATGGAGAGTAGGGAAACAGAAGCCCAGGAGAAACACGCTGCCTCTCTGGAGCCCGGGAGAGGGAGAGCAGGGACACGCTTTTTGAAGGGCCATGGGTGGTGCTATGGAGCCTTTGCTGCCATTGGAGATGGTTGCTTGTTACTCTCTCTTGGCTGTGCTTGGAAGCAGGAGCCCTGGGTGGCTGTGGCCAGGAGGCCCCTGGGCAGCCACACGGGCCCCCAAGTGGTGACACAGAGCAGACTGGCAGTGAGAGCTGTCCATGTATGGTGGTGCTGGGGTACTGATGGGATGTCCGGAAGCAGCCACTGGGGACTCCTGAATTCATCTGTGAGTGTGTGTCAGGGCTGTTTTCTCTCTTGAGATTTTTTTCCTGCCTAGAGGAACATCTGCTAACTTCAACGACTTCCTGATGATTTTCTGTGTCCCGAGAGCAAGGAGAGGCTACTCAAGTGCTTTGCAATGACAAAGGGGGCTGAGGCCTCGGGGAACAAGCCGGAGCCCTGAGCAGAAAATACTCTCAGTTCCCAAGTAGTGGCCCTTCGAAGCTGAACTCAGGGTGTATTCCAGAAGGCTCAGGAACCCTCCTCCCTGGGGAACTGTTAGTTCAGATTCAAGGAGCAGAGGCGAGAGCAGGCAAAAGCCTGAAATGTTCTACTGCAGGCCTCTCAGGAGAAAAAGAGGCACAGTGTGAGCCTGACCCTTTCCCCAGGTTTCCTACCTGGAAAGAACAGAGTCCTATTCCAAATACCTGCTGGCTTAAATTAGAGCCCTGTCTCAGGTCCTGAGCCTGAGGTTGACAAATTCAGAGGACACACAGTAGCATGGGTGCACGCATGCATGCACACGTGCGCGCACACACACACACACACACACACACACACACACACACACACACCACACACCACACACACACACACAACACACACACACACAACACACACACACAACACACACACACACAACACACAACACACACACACACACACATACATGGACACACAGGGCAAATACTTGCAACCTGGGAACTGAAGAAGAAGCTAGGTGTCTGTGGGTCTGGAATGTGCTAGAAGCAGAGGGGTCAGGCAAAGGCAGCCATCCTTGGCATCCACCCATGTCCCCTACTGACTCAGCCAAGCTCCGGAAAGACAAATATGAAGTGGCAGAAGGAAAACACAAGACAAATGACATGTGACCATAGAGTTGAGCTGGGCTTTCTTCTCAGATAGGACCTGTGGGATCCATGTCAGGCCCATATCCAGAGTCTCATCCTAAAGTTCTCGTCCTAAAGACACCAGATGGCAGACACTGAGTCAAGTCAAGCCCCTTCCGGGTCCAGAATTCTGGAACTGTCATTCTTATTCCCTGGCCATAGAGTTGGGTTTTCCCTTGAGTTGCTATGGAATCCTATCATCATGGCTACATTGTTGTCTGTCAAAATCCAGGTCACCCACCCTTAGAATCTAGTTCCCCAGAGCAACTACCCTCTCCTCTGCAGGTAGCAGAAAAGAGGAAGGATCAAGGACACCAGAGCTGAAGGCTGTGCTTCCAGACTCTACCAGGCGTGGCTCTCAGCCAAAACTGGAAGCCGAGTCTTACCCTCTGAGGCTGGAGGGCGGGTGGGAGTCTCACACACCCTTTTATAACGTGGGTATTGCTATCACAGGACAAGCACCACTGGAGTCAGAAGATGCTCTGGGCCTTCCTGAAGGTGCTGAGTTACAAATCTGATACTTGGAGACTCTCAGAAACACATGGATAGGAAAGTACCGCCATCTGGGAAATAACTCCTCCATATTGGAAAGCCGTCAGCGGGTACCCTGGCTTTCTGCTGGAAGAGCGTCCCTTAAATTGAGGGCTGGGGGATAACTGTAATGAACTTCATTTGTAACCTTTCCCAGGAAGGGGATTAGTTCTTGTCCCACTCCACTGACCTCCTGGAGGTTTTGCTGTGTTGGGAGGATCTGCAGACTCAGCTAGGTCAGCCTGCCTTCTAGATTGAGGTGCACCTTCCCTGACCACAGCCATGGGGAAACTAAGGGGCCTCGGACCTGTCCTCTAAATGTTTATATAGCTAGGCACAGAGTGGTGAAATTGCTAGAGCCTTAAATGTCCCCAAACTATGGTCCGTTTAGGGGACTTGAGTCTCAAGAAATAAGAAAACCTTCCCTTGACTTTCTCCCATGAGACTTTGGATATAAGCACCCAAAGCCTCTGTGACCTTGGTCTTTCTTGCAGTGCTTAAAAAAGTGGGCACTGGAGCCCCTGGTGTGTGGGAGCCTCATCCCCCCTCTACCAGAACCCATCCACCAGAAGGGGGAATGGCTAAAGCCCGGATTTCACATTCTCCGTCCCAGTAGCTATATCAAAGGAGGGACTTGGGAACCAACAGAGCTGAGCTTTTGACTCTAGAACTTCTAGAAGTCCTTTCATTTTTCTCAGTCTTAGGATTCTTCTGGGGGTTGTGTAAGAACAAGAAGGTGGAAGCAAATGCCCTCCAGGACTCTGGAGTTACATGGTACCAACCAGATAGGCAGACAGGCGAACAGGAAGTACAGTTGCCAATACACAGAGAAGGGTGGGCGACTGAAAGGCCATCTGACAGAAAGCCTGTGGATGGACAACTATGTGCTTGGGGACTAGGGTTCCAAGAACAGAAGAAGAAAGGTGTGTGTGTGTGTGTGTGTGTGTGTGTGTGTGTGTGTGTGTGTGTGTGTGTGTGGTGAGAACGGAAGCGGTAGAATTTGGAGCAAGTTGAATCACACTTAACCACGCATGGATTTCAGGTTGGAGCTGAAGTGCACACAAGGTTGACAGGTTCACCAGACTCATGAGCCCTGTCTCTTGCCCTCCCCTCTCCTAGCCCATGTATCATTCTGCATTCCTTTCCCTAGACATCTCGCTACATTTGTCCCCGGTCCAGGCACTCTCGTCACGGGCACACTGAGGGTCATGGGGCTCTGTGGATCAAAACTCCAAGTGCTTCAAGAGCCACGATTTAATTCCAAGTGGAAGTGGAGGAAAGTAGTTGGGATGCGGTGACTTCCTGGTTCAAATAACTGGGAAAAACTTGAGAGAAATGGTGAGGAAGGGCACGGCAAGAAGGGATCAATGCCCTATTTTAGTGATTAGCCAGATATCTGGTGGGTCCATTAAAACTGACAAGCCTTTCTTTCCCAGGATGGGGGTGCTCCGATCCTCACTTCATATGCTCCCTTTCTAGTCTGGTTAGAGAGGGAAGGACTGTTGGGAATGGCTGAATGGAATTGGCAGTGAAAGTCTCCCTGATATCCTAAGAGATTTGCTTGGGTCACTGCTAACCTGACATTCTGGGGTTGAGCTACTGTGGCAAGGCTATCTGGTTACCCTCCTCTCACTGGATGGAAAACAGGCAGACAGAGGCAATGGGGCACAGAGGCAGAATGCCATAGCCTGGATATTGGCTGGGGGAGGCTGGGACAGTAACCATCCTCTCTGTTCTCGGTGGGAGGGGAGCAGACAGAAAAGGGCAGAGAAGAAAGGAAAAAGGAAATCAAAACCCAAGGGATGATATTCTCATTTGACACCAGCAGCAAGCAGCAGCGAGGGTCAACAGTGCTAAGAAAGACAAGCTTGCCCTTCCCGAGGTACCTTCTTCTTGGCCAGCAACAGGTCCTGGTAAGCATTGGACCGCAGGAAGCGGGCGTAGCTGTCGCTCCTCATCAGCTTGTAGATGTGCTCCTGGGGAAGGAGAGGAGTAGGCAGACACGGAACAGAACTGTCAGTGGGAACTAAAAGAAGCAAGAATCCAACAGACCTGGGGACGGGGGACGGGGTGGGGGGGGGACACTAGGCACACGCACCTAGGAACACTTGAATGGAGCTAGGAAATCTTGCAGCATGTCCCACCTCTCCCACGTCACATGCAAACCAAGAAATGAAGAAACAAACAAAATGGCGTCTTTCTCTTATAGAGCAAGAGACCAGTGAGGTTTGCCTGTCAAAGGATTTGTAATCAGGTCTGGGTGCCATGTTGGGGTATGCCGTGGTGGGATCCACAGTAGCAACAGTTGGAAAAAAATGCACTACTGGTATACTCCAAAAACCGGGGAGAATCTCAAGGGAATTACGATGGGTGAAAAAGCTGGTCCTAATTACACCATCCGATTTCATTTATAGAATGTTCTCTCTCTCTCTCTCTCTCTCTCTCTCTCTCTCTCTCTCTCTCTCTCTCTCTCTCTCTCGGTTTTTCGAGACAGGGTTTCTCTGTGTAGCTTTGCGCCTTTCCTGGAACTCACTCTGTAGCCCAGACTGGCCTTGAACTCACAGAGATCCCGCCTGCCTCTGCCTCCCGAGTGCTGGGATTAAAGGCGTGCACCACCCACGCCCAGCTAGAATGTTTTTAAAAGGACGAATTAGAGAAATCGAGAACAGACTAGTGGTGGCCGGAAGTTGGGAATGGGGGAATAGGTGGTTATACAAGGCAACAGGAAGGCTCTTTGTGGCGATGAGTGGTTCTGTATCTTGACACATTCACACAGGTGATATATATAGGATGAAGTACACACACACAGGAGTGCTGTGTAAACCAGTGTATGGCTGCTACACCATTACAATAGATGCAGTTGTCCACTACAGCTTTGCAAAACGCCGCCATTGGGGAGTTGGATAAACGGTCCATCTCTGTGTTCTTTAACAACTTTCTGCAAGTCTGCAAGTGTCTCTAGCTAAAAAGCACAGCTTTAAAAAGCAGCCTAGAGAATTCTGAGGAGGTGGCGCAGTAGAGAAGGGCCCGTGCTGTGCAAACACAAGGACCTGAGTTCGAACTCCCAGCACCCACGTAAAAAGCTGGGCGTGGCTGTGTATGCACTTACAAACCCAGGGCGGGAGGGGGCGGAGACAGGTGGGCTGGATCTTGGGGCTTGCTGGCTGCCAGCCTAGTTCCAAGATCAGTGAGACTCTGTCTCAAGGAAACAAAGTGGAGACTTAATTAGAGCAGGATACTGGACCTCCTTCTGTGGTGTCTGCATGTGTGTGCACAATACCATGCACGTGCATACTCCCCTGCCCCCCACCACCACCACACACACACACTCCTGGAGACGACAATGTAATTGAATCGGCTTGTGCACATTGGGGCCATCATCTTGGCCTGGAAGGTGACCCTTCACAACCGGATCATGGAGCATATGGGCACATATGCCAGGCCTAAGGGTGGCAACTAGGAGGAGGAGATGTGGTGGCATGCTGCTGTTGCTTCTCCAAGGCTCTTTGAAGACCCATGGCCTTGGTCAAGCATATGACCCTCGCCATGCAGCTAAATCCTATAGGCACGTGTTATTTCCTCCCAGTCTATTCTTCTCAAAGGCAGAAAATCCTGGCCCATGAACAGAGAGACATGGAGAAAGGATTGTTTGTCTCTTGAAGCAAGCTTGTCTGTCCCAACAACAGTGCTATTGGGAGGGAGAGTGGGCTGTCCAAGATGGCGGAGTACTCGTTGGTTAGCTGTCCTGGTAAAGGACGCTTTGCCCCTTACGGTGCTCACTGTCCCTTCAGAAAGCTGGGCAAAGGCCTCAGTGCCAAAGAGAATGGAAGGCTGGTCAGTGAGGAAAGACAGCCCAGCTGAGAGTCAGGACTTACTCTTGGGGACCTCCTTCTGGCTTCTCTTCCCAGAGGATACCATGTATGGAGGAGGCAGAGCCCTCACATCAGTTGGGGGACACATTTTTTTTTCTTAATTTTAATTTAATTTTTATATGTATTGGTGTTTTGCCTTCATGTATGTCTGCATTCCATGGGCGTGCAGTGCCTGTAGAGGCCAGAAGAGGGTGTCAGATTCCCCAGGGACTGACAGTTGTGAGCAGCCTTGTGGGTACTGGGAATTGAACCCAGATTCTTTAGATTACGAGCACACAGTCCTCTCGACTGCTGAATCCTCTTTCTAGCCCTGGGGGGTGGGGTGGGGTGGGGTACTGCATTTTTTCTTTTTTAGTAGCTTGGCTAGAGAATCCTGGAACAATGGCCAGGCTGTGCCAAGATTCTTCCCTACCCAGCATAAAAGGCACATAGCCAAGACACAGAATTAGTCGAGGTGCCTATCAGCTTCTGAGCTGATAAAGGAAATGTGAGAAATATATTTTACATGCACACACACTCACTCACTCACTCACTCCCTCTCACACACACAGGATAGTCTTTAGCCCTGAGAAGAAAAGCTGTCATTTACCTCAGTGTAGATGAACCTAGGCGAAAGGAAATAAGCTGGGCACGGAATAACAAATGCTTCCTGACTCTGCTCACATGCGGAAGCTAACACCTCAGACTCACAAAGGCTCACAGAGAGAGTGATGGGTGCCGGGAAGGGAGCCTGGGGGATGCTGGGCCACAGGGGAAACCCTTCATTTAGATAGGAGGAGTAAGTTCAGGGTATCTATAGTTCATCGTGGTTGACTACAGTTCATTACAGTATCTTATAATTTTGAAACTTTAATTTTAATTTTTTTTAGTAAAAAAACAACTAAGCATGTGGAATGATACTCATGCTAAATTACTTGATTTGGGCATTTTTCAATGTATACATGTATCAAAATGTCATGTTTACATCATGGAAACAGATGACTTTTTACTTGTCAGTTATCAACAGCGAAAAACAAATAAAGTAAAAATGGAACACAAGAAATGCGATGGTTATGCCAGAAACCTCTGCGGCCCATCCCCAGTGGAACCCCAAAGGATCCTGGGATGGGCTTCATTCTTCCTAGATGCTCCACATTTACAAAAGTTGGGTGGCATCCTCACCAATGGAAACGGACGGCTAGGGGACGCAGGGGAATTAAACAGTGGCTGCTTCAGAGACGGTGGTCTCATTTAACAACCTTACTGTGAAACGGTTTTCTGAAAACCTCACAGAAGTATCCAGGTCCCCGACAACCACCCTGGATGGGCTTAAGTCCCTGGATGATGGAGGACAGAGTGTCTTCACCTTTTAGAGATGCATCCTGTCCATTACAGGGTCAAACATTTAGCTGAGTTTATACTGCGGGTGGTTTGGCTATAGCTTAAGCGTGCTCCCCAAAGGTTCAGAACCCACTCTCCCCTGCTCTCTCATCGTGTGCTCTCTCCTCATGCACTCCCTGCCATATTGAGACACAGTAGGGAGGCCCTCACCAGAGCCCCAACAGGCAGGGTTGCCTGGTCTTAGAATTTTAGGCTCCAAAATCAAACCAAACACATTTTTCTACCCTGCCACACACCCATCCTCAAGTAGCTTGATACAGAAACAGGAAACACACGAATGCACAGTTTCTTGGCTCACTAAAATGCTTGCTTGGAGTTTAACGTTCACGTTTATAAGGCTCCACACTTGCTTTAGTTATGGCTGGCCTAAGCATCTGCTCACTTACCCTGTATGGAAGGAGAGTGAGAGGCTCATCTTCCCTACAAAGGTCCGTGAACCTCTTAGCTCAAACATCCTTCTCAGCCCCAGAGCCTAGACCCAGGGGTGTCATTGGTCTTTGCTTTCACTTGATATCTCTAAATTGCTCTACCATTAAAATCATAGGTGCAAATGTTAACTCTGAGTAAAGATGACTTACTGTCTCTCTCTTTTTTTTAATCAGGCATCATCTCTGTCTGGCCAACAGAGCCAGGTGGCTCCTGAGTCATCTGCAAAGGCCTGTCCCAATAGTTGGACCCTTTCCAAATCTCTCTCTAAAGCAATGCGTCTCTGCTGCTCCTTCTGGCTTCTCCTAGGAATCCAAATGCTGAGTATATGCTTCACAGCCCTCTGCTTCCCTGCAAGGTAGAGGGAGGCCTCTCCTAGCCCGGCCCTCTGGCCTCCGCAACAATCTTCAACCTGGATCTGCTTAATTCCTGTTACCTCAGTGCCGGCAGGAAAACTCCGGTTCATTAACAAAACAGACCTTGTCACCTGAAATAGGGCAGGGAAAGGCAGATGCTTCAACATTTAATCATGGCTTCGTTCACCAGATATTTATTGAGCATCTAGTAGGTGCCAGGCACTGAGTCTGACCATGAGGTTATAGTCTGAATAAGACAAAGAGAGCTGTGTTGTCACATAGCTGAGAGTCTGTGGACAAGAAGACTTCTCACCCAGATGCACACAGCCATTTGAGCTGAGGGCTGCAAAGGCGACCAAGCACAGCTGCTGTGCTTGAGTGTGACTGGGGCTGAGCTGATGATCTTCCTGAGTGGGGAAAGGTCCATCGGCTGGAAAATGCCTCTTCGAGGCAGAAGGGTCTGAGCAGACACTGAGAAGGATGAATCTCAGCTCTGTAGGAGCCAAGGGGAAGGAGCTGGCATAGAACGACCCCACAGGGTGGGCAGGATACCCCAGGGCAAACAGAGGGCAATGGCTCACTCTCCAAGGCCATGCGTCAGTGTGGGTCCAGGGAAAAGTGTGGACACCACTGTTACCTTCCCCAAGTGGCCAACTCCAAAGTCACACACCCAGGCAAGGACAGTGTGAGGGAGAAAGTAGGCAATGTGAGCACAGCCTGCTGGAGGGTGGGTGCCACTGTCTGGCCCCCACCAACCTCTCTTATAACCTTTAACTAGCGTATGAAGCCTCAAATCACCCTACATGGGTACACACACACACACACACACACACACACACACACACACACACACGAGAGAGAGAGAGAGAGAGAGAGAGAGAGAGAGAGAGAGAGAGAGAGAGAGAGAGAGAGTATCTCTAGCGTTCAGGTCTGACAGGCTCTTGACACTGTAGATCTCCCATAGTGCCAGCGTCCCTCTGGCCTGCGCCTGGCTTTCCCACAGCCTAGGGATTCGGTGACTCCCTTGTCCTGTCCCTCCTCCCCCAAACAAAGAAATGTTGCCTTTGATGTCAGGAAAGTGTGTTCCTTCCAGCTTTGTCTGGGAAACACAAAGACAGTAAACAGGGGGTGGGCGAACCCAGAGCCGAGATTTTTCTGGGAATGGGAATTAAGATCAGACTCAGGGTCTCTGGCCATTTCCCAAATGCAACGAGTTTATCACTGCCAGGGACAGCAAGTGTACAAAGCTCTTGGCAGTGACCTCTGCTGATTTATGAGGGGTTCGGGTGCATTTTCACCGTTCTGCCGACAACTGGTCCTAAGGGAAATGTATATCTACATCACAAAGTGCAAGGGGACCACTGGTGAGCTCAGTCAAATCCTGGGTGAGGAAACACGGACTAGAGAGAGAAAAAAAAATCTGCTCCTTTCTTCTTTTGCCTTTTCTGGTCTTCTTGTCTTACCCTCACTTCCGGCTTCTTTCCCTCCTGCTTATCAACTATCTGCCCCCTCCCCTCATCTCCCTCTGTATACTGGGGAGAGGAGTGTGGACGGCAAAAAGGCAGAACCACATGAACACACCTACCCCCGGACACCTCCCAAACGGAGGACAAAAATGGGTCTGTCTATATTAAGAAACCAGTACTTTAGGACCTCAACCACATGGGTGTCTTAGCCACACACTTTCCAGTGGTGGGAAGGACTCACACCCTCTGATGAAACACATCTCCTTCATTTTCTCTTCCTGGGTCCCGACTGACCTGTAGATGGGTCCTCTGCTTGCCTGGGATACTAAGACAGAAGCAAGATGGCCAAGGTCAGTAAGAGTCTCGGAAACACGTAGGAACTGGGGCGAGCAAGAAAAACACACTGTCTCCAGACCACACCTGCTCCAAATCAATATTTTGCTGTGAGAGCCCTCATTTGGAAATGTCCTTTTCTTTTAGACAAAACACTGGGCTTCTGATGAGAGGGGTGTGTGTGGGGGGGTGCAGGGAGGGGGGTTGCGTATTCACGTGAATGTCTGAGGCCTTGGGCTGCCAGCATGGTGGAACAGCTGAACCTCTTAAGAATATCATTATGTCTCTTCCTGGGCTGTGAGCTCCTAAAACAGCACAGACCTCATCTTCTAGCTTCAGAACACCTTCCTGGAGTGGGAACCACTCAGTTGGAACGCGCATCGCGGCCAAGAGCCCTCCTTGTGATTTTTCAAGTGTCCTATTTTTCTTTCTGCAGGTGTATGTGCCTCATTGTGGCCCTCCATTCCCAAGCTTCCTGATGTAATAGCCATCCTTGGGGAGCTGTCAGGTTCCCTTGAAGGAAAATGAGGGGCAGAATGCGATGTGTAGAGGGGACCAAAGGAGAAGGAACTGGGCCCGGAGCCAAAGGCTTGGATTCAAGTCCCCACTTGGCCCCTTTCTAGACCTGTCAATCACACTTTCCATGCAGAAATAGAAGCAGAAGCATTACACAACGATTATACACGTCAAGTAATAATGATAACCTTGTGTTATGATTGTGCGTGTGAGAGGCGATGTGGATGAGACAGAAGGGGGAAGATTCCGGAGAAAGGCAGCGGTTTGGAGCAAAGAGGACCAGGGAGCTGAGTTCAGCTGCACTTTGTGACGCTGGTCGCTCTGAAATGGTAGTTAAACAGCCCCATTTTACAGACAAGGCTACCGGAGCCGGACCAGGTAGGATGGATGTCTCACTCAGCGTTAGCAGAGAGCCAGCATTTGAACCCAGAGGCCACACTCCTCCCTCCTTCACGTGCTGGGTTTCAAGGCTTTTATCTTTCCATTGGCCGTTGCTTAAAGTGGACCAGCGTCGCTTGGCTGAGATACAGTATGCCCTTCTACGTGTAGGGGCAGGGGTGTGGGGGCTTCCTCCTGGAGTCTTAAGTCTGGGTCAGCCTGATGCTAGGGATAGCCCCTTCCTACCATCCCCTTTTGAGAACCATCCGCCACCACCACTGTTAGCAGTGGAAATGGCCAAGCCCCAGGCTCTGGCATCTCATCGAAGAGCAGCTCACAAGCAACTTGCCTTGGACGTGCAAGTCTGGATCTTTGAGCCTCATCTTCTGAGAGACTCTTAACTGCCTTTAACCAAAGATCTTTAAGGCTTGCGCATGGTCAGCTGACTCCTAAGGAAAATTAAATGATTTCAGGATGGGTCTTACAGGACAGAACAAATGATGGCGGGAAGGACTCGAAGTGTGTCACGGCTCAGTGTCTGCTCGGTAAGCAGACGGAAGAGGAGCCATGGCGACATGGACAGCAATGAGCCAAGACTGATCAGGCCAGCTTGGTGGTGGTTTGGTTCTTCTTGCAGTCCTGGGGACTGAGCCCTGGCCCTCCCACATACCTTCTAGGCAAGTTCTCTACCAGGAAGCTACATCCATAGGCCCAGGGATGCCTTTTTGGATGACTTAGGAATTTTACATGAGAAGCCTCCATTTGGATTTCTTGGGCCTTCTAAGAAGATGGGGGTGGGGGTGGGGGTGCTTGTTTCCACATAGGAGATCAATGGAAAGTCATATACGAATATGAGAGAAAAATGGTTCCTTGCATCCACCCTGCATGGTATCTCACAGATACAACTTTAGTGGCCCAAGGCACAGAACGTTAACGCTGTTCTATCCCTACTCTGAGCTAAGGGAAACAAAGACAGCTTTTGATATTCCCTTCCACCTCCCACATATTAACACAGAAGACTGTTTCTCCTTCTCTCTTTAAGGGTTTGATACTAGAAATCTATGCTCAGAATTAGCAACACAGAAATTCTAGCGTTTAATTCTCTTCTCCCTTCTCTCCAGGAACGCCTGCTGAACAGAACCAGCTCACAAACAACTGATTTGTCCTTTGCAAACTCATCCATCCCTCTGCTCTTTGTCGTCCTGAAATAACACCACCCACAGAATACACAGTGAGTAACCTCCCAGGCAAGCTGCAATGGGATTCCTTAGTAAAGACAGCAACAGTGTGCTACACAATGGGCCAGGAAATGGTCTCTGATAGAGGATTTGTACCAGGAAATAGGCCCACAACACCACTTGGATATCACCAAAACAAAGATGGACAGCTTTCTCCAGGCTCAGAGGACTTCTTAGGGCCAACGTGAAACCTTACTCCCTTATACATTGGCTTTCGAACAAAGCAAAGGCATTCCTCCATCAAGCTGATCTTAAACATCTAAGTTTACATAGTCACAGACACTTGGCAAGAGGCTTCCTGTCTGCTCGTGATGGGGGTAGATTTGATGGTGTCTTTTATCACCCAGACCTCATTCTGGCCTTGAAGTCTTTGACCAGTCCATGAATGGATGTGGACTACAAAGAGTTCGGGTCATGGAGATTGAAGGCTGTTTCCAGCAAGGGACCTGCCTATACAGCTGCAGATTTCCAGTTCTTCGAACATCTGGCACATAGTGAATATTCCAAGTTTTGCTGAACCTAAAATTAGAAACATAATTTAGCTGGTCCTTATTGATTACTACGGTGGCTCCTCGAGGCTCTTTGAAGTCGAAAGCTAAGGGACAAATTGCACCCTCCCCTTTACTATGATAGACACAGCTAAGAGTATTATGATTCAAGGACACTGGTTGGTTTGTCTGCTTGTTCGAGGGGGCAGGGTCTTGCTATGGATCCCTGGCTGGCCTGGATCTTGCTATGTATGCTAAATTCAGACTTGAAGTGGTTTTCTTGCCTCTGATGACAGGCAGGAGCCACTATGCCCAGCAAGACATCTGCTTTTGAAATACTTGAACCCCCTTATAGAGCGGTACCCTAGTGCGGTTAGACACTTACAAAAGGCAAAGAAAACCGATTCCTGCTTCCATCAAAGGCCCAGACACTCCAGGTGCAGGGAGCGGGTGGGAGTCTCAGCATTAGCATAGGTCAGGGAGGCAGTGGAGCTTGGACAGTTAAGAAGGCAAGGTGGGAATGTACATGCCATAAAGCCAATGAGGGAGGTTACTCTGCTCGATTCAACTGTCAATCCATTTGAAGGACAGGTTTCCAATCCAACCTGATTTCAGTGACCTGTTTGTTCTGTTTATAAAGAATGATGCACGGTTGAGGCAAGCTCTGTCTTATGGCTATGGGCCACTCAGACCTCCTGTTTCCTGTGTAATTTCATCATAGAGGTCACCCCACACAGGTCAGGGTTTTCCAACTCAAATGGAGGATGGATGGTCACAAAATCAATAGATGGTGAACAGACAAATGATCGAATGACCTAGAGACACAGTCCTTGGACCATCCTTGGCTTTTCTGAGGCTTTAAAAACAAGCTACACAGCCGGGCGGTGGTGGCGCACGCCTTTAATCCCAGCACTCGGGAGGCAGAGCCAGGCGGATCTCTGTGAGTTCGAGGCCAGCCTGGACTACCGAGTGAGTTCCAGGAAAGGCGCAAAGCTACACAGAGAAACCCTGTCTCGAAAAACCAAAAAAAAAAAAAAAAAAAAAAAAAAAAAACAAGCTACACAGCCATCAGGCTGGTCACTGGATTCCTATCATCTTTCAGAGCCCACAAAGGCTCACAAGAGACAAATGTCCCCAGAGGAGGCCTTAGGTTCCTATACTTCCTATGACTTATCACCCCTAAACCTGCTAGCGGGGTGCTAAGAGCAATCCCCAAGATTCAGATCTCTCTCTCTCTCCAGTCCCATCCTTTGGATTGCAACCATCTGATTTACCCTTTCCAATGCTTCCTGGGAGGAGTGCTCTAAGATGAGCATGCGCAAGTACTATAACAGGACACCCAAGGATCTCCACAGTTTGGTTTCTTTGTTTTGTTAAGACTGAGTGTCATTTTATAGCCCAGGGTAGGCTAGAAGTCACTATGTAGCCAGGCTGGCTTTGAACTCATTACAGTCTTTCTGCCTCAAACTTCCAAGTACTGGGACTACACACACGAGCAATCACCATGCCAGCTTGCATCTGCAAGAGCAGCCTTGTTGATAGAATTACTTTATTTGTTTTATTTTGAGACAGTGTTTCACGACACACACTGCCCCGACCCCTAGAACTCCCTGTGTTGCCTAAGTTGGCCTTGAACTCACAGAGATCCACCTGCCTCTACTTCCCCAGTGTTGGAATTAAAGGATTGTGCCACTGTGCCTTTGATCTTAGCTTGGATTTATAAGGCCCCAGGGAACAATAAAGCCATTATTATTTGTGAGGTCACACAAATCTATAGCACTTATAATCTTTTCAAAGAATATTTAGAGCTTTTAGCTCATCTGATTTTTCTAAAATCCTACTGACTGGGCTGTGGAAAGACATCATCTTCATTTTATAGATGAAGAGGTCTAAAAGCCCAGAGACCTTGCCCAAGATCTCAGGACAAGAAAGGAATGGGGTAAGTTCACTGATGCCCTACAGTTGAGAGCAGAAAAATCCAGCCCTTTTAAACAATCCATGGCCCATTTACCCCCGAAGTCTACGAAATGGGAACAACATAGAAAGCCGTTGAGGGTGATAGCCACAGCCCGCGGGCCTTTATGGAAGGTTTGGTCTCAGCCCAAATTGTCAAAAGAACCAAATGGATCAGCAAATGGGCCCGTGCTGGTAGAGTGTGTCCTGGGAAACCCTCCCAGGAAGCAAGCATAGGCAGTTAACCTTACTCTACTGCATGTGGTCCAATGAAACCTAGAGATGCCGCACCCCACCTAGATCTCTTCACCTGACTGCTGGTCACCAGCATCAGGCTCTTGCTTTTATTTTCGTGAGTCACTATCTTAAGACTAATTGTGGTAGCCTGACAGAGTTCCTGTCTCAAAGCAGGGTGATTCTAATGGTGTAGGGGTCATTATCCCCACTTAACAGATGGGTAAAGTGAGTGAGGAGAGAAGTGTAAAGGCTTGGAGACTCAAGTTTCTCCAGGTTTCGGGGGGGGGGGCGGGCAGACAAATCTTCAGCACTAAAATGCCAAGCCAGGAAGGGCTCAGCTGCAGACTCCTGGCCAGCAGGCTAGGAGAAGTCGTTCAGAGTTCTGGCCAGCAGGTCATAGGTTGTTATGAGATTTTACACCCTTTCCATCTCTGGAAGCTTCGAAGCCGTAACGCTCTGCTTGGTGCAGGTGACTGGGCTGGCTCGGAAGGTAAAGCTGTGGTTGTTGCCGTGCAAGCGTGGCTCCTGCTTGGGAGCACTCCATGCTGACACAAAAATGTCCTCAGAGATTAATCATAGTGTTGCTGTGATCAAACCAAGATGGAGTCTTTCTAATTTTCCATAGAAGCTGCAGAGTCATCGTCCCTGACCCTCTGTCTCTCTGCTTCATTGAAGCTTTTCAATGACTTTCATGCGATACTGCTTGGTTCAAACTATCATAGCCTGTGGCTCCAATCTAGCTCTTGGTTCAGGGATTTTTTTTAAATAGTTAAAAAAATTATTTTGTGTGTGTGTGTGTATGAAAAATTATGAGTTGAATTTCATTGTCAACAAATACACTTTTTGGGATACAGCCACACACATCTCTGTCTCTGTCTCTCGTTCTCTCTCTCTCTCTCTCTCTCTCTCTCTCTCTCTCTCTCTCTCTCTCTCTCTTTCTGTGTGTGTGTGTGTGTGTGTGTGTGTGTGTGTGTGTGTGTGTGTTTTCCATTGTGGCATCATAACTGTTTTTGATTGGTAAGACTGAACAGCCATGACATAGACCATGTGTCCCGTAAACCTAAAGTTTAGATTATCTAGTCCTTCACATGAGAAGTTTAGTTTTTTAAAAACTGCTCTCTCATTTCATATAAAAGACAGAGTTCCCTTATTTTCATAATCACCCTGGTATGGACTAAGTTTATATCCCTCCAAAACTCATGTCCTTGAAGGCCTGACTCCCCCATATGATGGTGTTGGAAGGAGGTGAGTTCTTTGGGATACAATGATGTTTAGATGAGGTCATGGGGGTGGAATCCCATGATGGGGTTGGGGTTCTAACACGAAGTGACCGAAGAGCTTTCTCTACTCGCATGTGGTAACATAGCAAGAAGGCAGCTGTCCAGGAGCCAGGACAGGGTCAGCACCAAGAAGCACACAAGCACTCTGATCCCAGCATTCCCCACTCAGGACCAAGATGAGCAAACGTTCCCGTAAGTCACCCAGTCTGAGACCGTGTCACGCCAGTCTGAGCAGACCCAACATGTTGAGGGAGGAAGTGCAGGTGTCTCCTACAGGATGGCAGGTGGTTCTCAGGGATAATTTGATTTACAGGTTTTCAACTTCAAAGTTGTGCGAAAGCTACATGTATCTCATACCAACTTCATGCTGGGCTTTGATCTTCTCCCAGGCTGGCTATGTGGAGAGTACCTTTTCCTAACACTGGGTGGTATTGGCATAAACTATAGCTATAGCTCAGCCATGGGAGCCCAAGAGGGAGAAACGAAATGTTCACTAGTGTTCTCCATGCCTCCATGGTGCTCAACCAGATCCTAGGTCGTTGAAGTGTATTAAATACATCTTTTGACTTAATGATATTTTCAACTTAGTATGAATGAGTTGGAGTGTAATCCATAATAAGTCAAGGAACATCTGTATACCGAAAGAGGGGTTATCTCTGTGTGCTAATATATGAAAAGATCTGAAATTTTGTTAAATGTGCTCAGTGTAAAAGACTAAAACACATGAATGCCACTAGGAAAATAAAATAGTAAATGCTTTCCCTTTCTTTCTGTGGTCCAGACACTGTGGTCATTTCATTTTGTCACTTCTCATCCGAGGGAGAAGTTCTGCTCTATCTCTGCTCTGTAGGAGAGGGAAGGAGGGCTTAGGGCATTTAGGGGTCTTAGTTACTGTTTCTATTGCTGTGAGAAAACACCGTGACCGAGACAACTTGGGGAGGAAAGGGTTTGTTCGGCTTACAGCTCTCAGGTCACGCTCCATCACTGAAGGAAGCCAGGGCCGGAGGTCAAGGCAAGAACCTGGAGGTGGGGAGTGAAGTACACCCGATGGAGCTGTGTGGCTTACTGGGAAGCTTTCTCCTACACCCCAGGACCATCTGCCTGGGGTGATCCCACCCACAATGGGCCAGGTCCTCCCACATCAACCATCAATCAAAAATCAAAAATGTTCCACAGGTCTATCTGGCAGGGTATTTTCTCTATTTCCCCTCTTCCCAATGATTCTAGCTTGTGTCGAGTTGACATAAAACTAGCTAGGACATTAGGTGACATTCCCAAAGTCAGGCTGTTAGGGATGCAAATTTGTATGCGGAAACACACTTTTTTTTTTTTTTTCGAGACAGGGATTCTCTGTGTAGTTTTGGTGCCTGTCCTGGATCTCACTCTGTAGACCAGGCTGGCCTTGAACTCACAGAGATCCACCTGCCTCCGCCTCCTGAGTGCTGGGATTAAAGGCGTGCGCCACCACCACTCAGCATGGAAACACACTTAAGGAGTAATAGGGAAGAGCCTAGGAATGGGAAAGGGTGTAGGATGGGAGCCTTATTTAATGTATAGAAGTTGGGTCTAGATACATCTTCCTGTCCAGTCTACCTCACAGGCTTGCCTAGGACATAACACATTTGAAAGGACCTGAAAAATCATCTAGAACTGTACTAATGAAGACCAGGTATTCACTGTCTTATCAAGGTATAATGTACTTATTTTCAAGTTCTCTCATCAAATCTTCTTTGACTACAGAAGAGCACAAGCATCTAGGAGGAGAAGACTGGTTGAGCTAACTATGGCACCTCCAAACTGAAAAACTATGCAACAGTTAAAGACCCAGGCAGCGATCGCATTGTCCGGCCCTCAGACTGCTCTGTGGAAATGTAGCATAAAGCAGAGGAGTAATTACACTTCATCTGTGCGGTCCTGGAGGGCTAGAGTCTGAGCATAAAGGAAGGAGGAAAGGGGGTGAGCAAAACAAGATTGAGGAAGAGCCCCCAGTAATTCTAAATCTCAAATGAAAGTGTCAACATGAACTCATGATCTCTCTCTTTACACACACACACACACACACACACACACACACACGAGGTGGGGGTGCTGGCCTTAAACTCCGAGCTCTCTCCTTGCTTCAGTCTCCCAACTGCTGGAAGTACAGGTGTGCCTAGTTGAATGCATCCTTATTACAAATTACAATATATTTCCTAACTCTGTCCACTGAAAATATTGAGAAAAGACCAACAACTTAGCGTCCACGAGCACTAAGTGCCCACAGTGTGGCTTCTAGGAACCATTTGCCACTAAGAAGAATTGAGGGTCCTTAGAGACAGGGCTTTTTCCAGGTCTAGGACAGTACACAGGACCGTGGAGGCTCCTTGCTATTCGGATGACCTTAAAGATTAACGGGGTCACCTCAGAAGGAGTCAACTGGCTTGAGATGGTAAAACCCATGCATCAATAAAAAATAAGCAGTAAAATAGATCATAAAACACATCAAATGTGTTTAAATTCAGGAGTTTAAAAGACATTGGAAACAAAACAAAAAACTCCAGTCAGCCACCAAATGAAGATGATATCAAGCCACCCATTGTGCTGGAAACTAGCAACAAAGAAGGAATCAAACATTCTTCCATTCTTCTTACGTGAACGGCGATACTAACTAGTTAATTAACTAGGAGTTGAGAGGAGCGCCTCCTTTTGGAAGCCTTGCAGCTCATCAACAAGGAGAGAAAGATAAAATGAGAACATCACCATTTCACAACCCTAAGTGACGAATGGACTTCAGCAAGACACCCCCAAAGTGGCTAAAATCACACACACACACACACACACACACACACACACACACACACAAAAAAAAAAAAAAAAAAAAAAAGACAGGTGGACATCATTGCATGCCTCCTAATAGGAAAGCACATCGAAGTCCACAAAAGTCAAAAGCTAAATCTGGTTAACTATCGAAACCAAACACCCGATTGATAGGAAATGGGAGTGTTAGAACATGTTGTGTAACACCACAGGGCTGTCACCAGAAAGATCTAGACGGGAACCTTCATAGGATGAAACATCTAACTTCGTGCACGGGGGTGGGGGAGGGGGATTTCACCAAATATGCACGGGGTGGGGGGCAGAGAGAGGAGAGAGAGAAAGATAAAGTATAATTAAAGAACACTCATGTTGGTCTACAGTACTGTGCAGCCCTTATTTGGAATCTGATTTTTAAATGGTGTTTTAAAAATCATTTATGGGACTATTAAAAGTACATACACTTGCCTGATGGCATTAAGGACTCATTGACATTTTATTAAATTGCGATAATGGTTTTGTGGCAATGTTAAAACAAAAAGGGTATTCTCCCAACACAGCAGCAGGTAAAAATGTAGATGGGGTACCGCTCAAAGGAGATCGGTCATGTACTGATGACCGTTGAGGTTGGATGAAGGTTCATAAAAGTTTGTGTTTCTGCTCATTCCCTGGTTTATGTTCAAGAGTTCCCATAGGAAAATGCTAAAGCAAACCCTCCCTGTGCTGTGCTTGGAGTGATACACAGAGACTGGGAGCTTCAAGGCGTGACATCAGGGTCTCTTTCTGAAGTTTCATAATCTTCTAACCTCATGATGGCTTCCGTGTTTCAGGCCATCTGCACAGGGGGGCCTCAAAACCTTCTCTATCCCTCTCCTTACTGAGTCCCATCAACATTGTCCTTGAGAGCATACACATATACAAAACTATGCTGCAGGGGGGGGTTGGAGGGGGCCGGGCGGGGGGAGAGGCGGGGAAGAGTCCTCATGATTTAGGGATTTTACTCCAAAGCTACAAAGAGCACAAGGGTCTCATGATGTCACAGGGAGGAGGCTGAATGCTTTCGAACCAAATTTGCCCACAGCACAGACATTCATTCAGTGGCATCCATGATGGAGGAGAGAAGAGGTATGTGATAGCTTTTTTCAGTCTGAAATCTTGACAAGGGACACTGGTTACAGCCTCATGTCATTGTTTGCGTGGGTGTAACTGCATAGACTATCCTAAGTGAGATGTCAATGGCAGGGCAAGCCTCGTGCATCTTCTGCCTACAGTATCGGTGAGCATCCTAACAGTGCCCTGCAGGGTTGAGTCCATCCTCTGGGGTCTTCATTTAACCCCAGAGCCCACTGCTTTGGGGTCTTCTCATGCTGCTAAAATGGTCTAGTTATTTGTCAGTTTCTCACCTGGCCCTGAGCCTTGCTGAGGACCAGGGGCTTTCATCTGTTCTTTGTGGTATCTATCCAGAGCGTGCAGTATGGAGCTGCTCAGAAAACACTAACTGCATGGGGGTGGTCGCCATGGAAGCAGTGTAGTGTGTGGGCATCACAGTTGGACAGGCATGGGCTTGACTCTTGACCCAACCAACTCACAATTCCTACTTCACTGATGTTGCATTGTTGTTTTGAATCTACTCCTGACCTTGTATGAGAGTTTCTATTTTGTACAATATTTTTTTTCCTGAAAAAGATAAGGCAAATGAAAATGGTCCCACAACCCATAGTGGTTTGACTTACAATACCTTGGCTTTACAATGCGCATAGGGAACGGGCACTCAAAAGAAGCCATATTTCAGATCTGGATCTTTCTCTGACTAGTGTTGTTCGGCCTGATCCTCTTTCTAGATACTGGGAAGGGAGTCAGCTGAAGCTCCCAGTCGGCCTGTGCTCCTGGGGGAAAGGGCCAGTCCCTCCCAGTGTTCTGTGAATGGTAAACTGTGATGTGTAGTGAGGTGCATTTTCATAGGCTGTTTTAACTTATGACAAGTTTACCAGGGTGCAGTCCCAGCTAGTAGTCTAAGTTGAAGAACAGCAACTTCCTGTCTCTGTGTAGTAATGCAACCTAAGAAAAATATCGCAGAATTTCACCATGTGCTTATCTGG
The DNA here is from genome assembly GCF_007827085.1 of Peromyscus californicus insignis. Classification (NCBI taxonomy): domain Eukaryota; kingdom Metazoa; phylum Chordata; class Mammalia; order Rodentia; family Cricetidae; genus Peromyscus; species Peromyscus californicus. The sequence goes on from NW_026294447.1 coordinate 72,285,647, forward strand.
AATAGGTTCTACTGACTGACTCATAAATAATAACAGCTGAAATTCTAACTATTCATAAAACCTCTGACTTGTATCAAAGGGTAGAGTTGTGAAGTGGTTAAGGACCGCCTTATGGCACGATGATTTGGATCATTGAGCAAACCTGGGCATCTTCAAATGTGTATCTCCCTCCATCTTTGACATTCTGACTGGTTATCTCATAGCTGTGAGAATCCAGGTTGATTGCACTTGGGGCCCCAGGAGCTAGAAACTCCTGCCAGATCTCCTCCACCCTCTTGGCCACGTCCTGCAGAGGTTGCTTCTTGAGATCTTGGACAGCCAGCCAGAACCTGGAGGGAAAGCGGAAACACGGTTAGTTCTGTCTGGAGTCTGCTAGAGATGGTCGCAGAGCTGACGTGCATCCTCATGCCTGCCTTGACACCACGTGTGAGTTCCATGGGGACTGCTAAAAATCCAGGGTGTATTGTTGAGGAGAGAAACACAGCGCATGTGAGAGGATGAGCTTCCAGAGACCACTAGAAGTTCTTTTGCCTCTGCACAGGGAGTTTTCAACCCCAGCACAATAGCCATTCGGGCTGGGGAATTTCTGTATGGTGTGGCAGGGCTGTTTTGTAGAACACTAAGCAGCCACTTACTCCCAGCCTACTCAAAGTCATCAGCATCCCTTCAGCTACAGCCACCAGTGCTGTGGGATGTTCTGTATGGCAAATGTATTGCTCTGATTGGTCAATAAATAAAACACTGATTGTCCAGTGGCTAGGCAGGAAGTATAGGTGGGACTAACAGGGAGGAGAAAAGAAAGAACAGGAAGGCAGAAAGAGTCACTGCCAGCTGCCGCCAGGACAAGCAGCATGTGAAGATGCTGGTAAGCCACGAGCCGCGTGGCAGGATATAGATTTGTGGAAATGGATTAATTTAAGATATAAGAACAGTTAGCAAGAAGCCTGCCATGGCCATACAGTTTGTAAGCAATATAAGTCTCTGTGTTTACTTGGTTGGGTCTGAGCGGCTGTGGGACTGGCAGGTGACAAAGATTTGTCTTGACTGTGGGCAAGGCAGGAAAACTCTAGCTACACACCAGCAAGTATCTCCAGACATTACCAAATACTCCTGGGAAGTACAAATTCTGCTGGGCTGAAAAGCAACTACTTTTCTTTCAGGTTTCTACATAATGTAAGTTCCTTTGTCAACTCTGGCTGGGGTCATTTGGGGGCATCAAAATAAGGAAAAGGAGCTTAGAGAGGGGGGCTCAGTAAGCACTCACTGCTCTTTCAGAGGACCTGGGCTCAGTTCCCAGCATCCACATTGGGCAGCTCACAACTGCCTGTAACCCTAGTTCTAGGGGATCCAGTTCCCTCTTCTGGCTGCCACAGGTACTTGTGGGGCACAGACAGACAGGCAGGCATGTACACACGCACAGGGGAAAAAATTAATAAAACAAAATTTAAAAAGGGACATGTCACAGAAGTAGGCAGAACCTTGGAAATTATAAAAGGTACTTGGTCTGGAATGAATCAGTCATTCATGTTAGAGAGAAACAAATAGGGCCATTCACATCAGTACTCAACACAGTGCTGGGCACTTAGGGGGTCTTCAGCACTCAACACAGTGCTGGGCACTTAGGGGGTCTTCAGCACTCATCATGGTGCTGGGCACTTAGGGGGTCTTCAGTACTCAACATGGTGCTGGGCACTTAGTAGGTATTCCATAAACAGGTTTGGAGAGGGTTTGTCTCAACCATAGCTGAAGGGACATCTCTAACAAAAGATTCTCTAGGGAGTGTGAGAGAAAAATGTCTCCCTCACTTCCCATCACCTCCCCCATCGTCCCTTAGCATCTGCCTGGGAACAGTGCTCTTGACAAGTCCCATATGAACACTGTACCGCAGAGAGCTGAAGTCACCAGAGCCAAGGCAGCTCCCAGGTCCTGAGGATGGTCCCAGGGCATCCTGTCACAGGGACCCAGTGCTGGGTAGCGCATTCTCCCCTGCAAAGGGGACAGGCCAGTGTCCCCAGTGAGGTACTGCAGGCTCCATACTGTATGGGTTGCACAGCCTCTCCATTCATCTTGTCAGTGAATGGAGAGGATGAACACAGATGAACCACAAGGTAGGAAGTACATTCAATCTGCCACAGAATTTCATCCAGAGTAAGATGTACTTGTTTTGTTATTATTATTATTATTATTATAATATTTATTTTAAAGGGTTAGCATGTTTTTCTGCTGCTCTGGGAAAGGCTATTGAAATCTAATGTGTGGCCCAAAGGTGCCACCCAGCGGCATCCTGAAGTACTGCAGCCACATTTCCAAAAGGAACGTTTGGGAATGTCTGGTTTCAGAACGTCAGGCTCCAACTTTCCTGGCTTGCTCTTTAGGAATCTAAGGTCTCTCTCTCAATCTCTCTCTCTCTCCCTCCCTCCCTCCCTCCCTCTCTCTGCTTTCGTTGTTGTTTTTGTTGTTGTTTTTCCGAGACAGTGTTTCTCTGTGCAGCCAGCCCTGGCTGCCCTGGAACTAAAGAAACGCCCCCTCCCTGAACCTGAAAGATCACAGAGGATAAGGAAGATGAGAACATCCCTCTCCCTGGAGAACAGGGAATTCGGTTCTCAGCCTGGCTATGTTCTGTCTGGAATTGGACCTTCCCAGGGAGTCTTTCATCACCTGGAAAATGGGTACAAGTGGGTGAAGCGGGGTGCAGCAAAGTTCTGAACGATTTCCCAGCCAGACTTAACTCTGGAATGCTTCCAAGCCCCTGGGTGTGGGCCGAGGAACAGCCAATGAGTAGCAGGGCCAGTCAACAGCTCCCAAATGGAGCGTTTGCAATTCCAACCCTTTCTCCTACGGTGGTCTGCGAAGATGCCGCCAGGCCTCTGGCTGATGCTCTGGATCATTTTCCGCCTTTCAATACCTACCCTCCTTGGTGCTCACGTCCTTCTGGGCACCAGCGAGAGGAGTTCACAGAGCTTTATGGAACTCACTGAGCCAACGCAGGAGCAGGGAGTGGCCTCTGGGCCAAGGCTCTGCCTGTGGAAGCCTTCTGGGTCAGCAATCTCCTGTACCCGTGTGGCCTCTGTGACTTGTCACACACATAGACGGTACAGGGGTGATTTTTTTTTCCTCCTCCTCTACCAATGTGGCGTTCAGAGTCATCTTCTGCCATCTCTGTCCCTTGCTAGTCTGGTCTGCTGTGTGGGGAGCCATGGAGAAAGGCATGGGGAGGCCCCAAGATCTCTGAAGTGTCTATGCTCTGCAGGCTCCCGGTGACTCCAGGGAGCCTCAGGATCCCTTTTGCAGAATGACATAAGGGGCACCGTGCTGCACATCCCTAACCTGAGCCCACGGGAGCAGAGCGGATGTCAAAGCAAATTTCAGAATCCAATTGAATACATTTTTACATTGAGAAAACAAACAAACAAGCAACCCCCAAAGATTTCCTCCGTCGATTAAAGCTGAGAATTTTTGTTTTAAAAGCACAAGAAAAAACAGCGGGCATGTCATGGGAGGGCTTGGAGAAGGGGAAGTGAGGTGGGGCGGAGAGAAGAAGAGGGGAGGGGGAGGGGAGGGCACACAGTGTGTAAGAGTGACATCCCCTGGACAGCCTTCTCTTCCTGTGTACACAGGACTCGGCCCGGCCTTCCGTCTGCCTTGGAGATGACCTACCTTGTCCCTCCTAGGTGACAGCCAAAATGTTGTCACAACAACAGCCTGACATCTCAGGTGTATTTATCATCTTGGCTTGGAGGAACCTTTTGTGGCGATTTGAAATTCAGAACAGGCTGTCATTTGTGCGTGCCATCTTCCCGCTCCAGTGGTCTGGGCTGAACTGGGAGCTGAGGCCAACGCCACCGCCGCCCCCCCCCCCCCGGCCCCCATCCACTGTCACCAAAGGAACCACAAAAAAAACTCTCTGCATATCCTCTGGTGGATGGGTGGCCCATTGAGGACAGAGAAATGGCCGCTCTTATCAAAAGCCTGCAGGTAGCGTTCCTTCAAGGAAGCAGTTAGGTGTCAAATGCCAGCAGCTTCATCAAACGCAACCATCCTGCACTAAGCCCTCGGCTGGAAGCACGGAGCCTTAGGGACTGGCAGGGCACAGGGGCTCCAGGCTGTGCAGAGACCACCTGGCCTGCCTCTCCCCTAGTCACTGCCAATTGTCAGAACAGCGAGAGGCAGCCCTGTGCTGGCATTTGATCTGCGCTAATGGCTTAGAAATGAATGCAGAAGAGGAAATTGGCCTGGGGGTGGGGTGGGTAGCCTGCACTAGGGTGAAGCATCTGGGGCCCACAGGACTGGAGGGTGGTCCAGGGATGCTTCCCTTGCCTCCTTTCTCCCCAGCAAGCAATTGGATTGTCTGGCCCGACTGACTAGAGCCCGAGAAGCCATGAGTCATGGACCGTTTTCCATCCCATCAGGAGGTCCTCGCAGCTCTGCGCTTACTGGCTCACCTAGCTTTTCACAGAAGGTTCAGAAGCTACAAAACACAAACCCTGGGCTGGTTCCCAGAGAAAAGTGAACTCCGTCGTGGCAGAAGGAAGTGTTGCTGTGCCCTCTGCTGGTCATCGGGTGACGCAGACCGATGGACAGAACTGGATTTTTGTCTCCGTCTGGGCTGGCCGCGATGCTCAGGTACCCACATAAGCAGCTAGCATCGGCCCCACCCAAGCTGAGCTCTGCACTGGACAGGAGCCAAACCACTGCAGATGGCCACAGCCTTGCCGGAGTCACTTGGTTCTGATTTGTCACGTGTTTGGCTATGTGGGACCCCTCCCTGGGCCTAATGAAACTTCTGGGGGGGGGGTGTTCTTAGGGCTTGAGGCAACTACTGAAGCTAGAGCTGGAGCTAGAACCCTTGAGGCAAAACCTGGCAGCCCCCCGCACTTGCTTTTAATTGCTTCTCCCTTCGGCTGACACCGTGTGGAAGTAGGGTCATCAATCTGCAGGTTAGAAGAACAACTCCGCTCTCTCAGGAGATGTTACAGCTCATAAAAAATGTAGGGGGGGGGGATGCTCTTTGTTGCAGGTTTTGAATTTTAACTCGTGCCCTGCTGTGTGGCAGAGGGTGTCGAGCCAGGCAGGACAAAGGTTTATACAGGAAGATGGAGCGGGAGCAGGGGCCAATGGTATTGTCACCGTCTGGGGAAAATCCACAGACTAGGCAAAAGGATAAAGTCAGCTCTGTAGGGCTTGCTTTGGGGCTGTGAAGCTCCTGACCTGCTGGCCCAGTTACCACACACCCTCCTCCTTAGGCAGCTCAGCCCTGGGAAGGCTTGGGTGGTTATAACAAGAGGTGAGCAGCCTCTGACGTAGACGGTCACAACAAAGCATGCCTTGTTGGACCTGTCCCTAGAGATGACAGCCCTCAGTCATCTCACAGACTCACCCAGGGGAAAGTGATCAGGAGCGGGGCTGAGTAAAGTGTTTCCTGCACAAGCATGGGGACCTGAGTTCACATCCCCAGCACCCATGAAAGGCCAGGTATGACAGTGTGTGCACACGAAATCCTAATGCTGGGGGTGCGGAGACAGGAGGATCCCGGGGTTTGCTGGCCAGTCAGTCTACCAAATCAATTAACTACACATTAAAAAAAAAAATAAGGTGGCGAGTGGTGAAGAAAAACATTTAATGTCTACCTCTGGTTTCTGCACACCTATTTATGCACACCGATGTGCATACACATGCATGCATTCACATATCTGTATGAACATATAAACACACACACACACACACACACACATACACACACACACACACACACACACACACACACACACACACACACACACACACATCAGAGGGGCCTTTCCTTGCTACTAAGTCACCACAGGACACTTCCTTTGAAAGGTCTAGGCAGTACTTTGAGGTCCCCTCTTCCTTATTCTGAAGCTCTGGTATGACTTCTACCAATTGGCTACTTTGCTGGCATCCTATGTGCTGTGTGCCTAGTAAGACCGAACGAAGTGTTCCTTCTACTGGAGAGACTCGAGAGATTCCAGAAGGCAGAAGCAGAAAAGCGCTTTGCAATACCCCACTCCTTCCCTCCCCTTCTCCTGCTTTGATCCCAGTACCCTGGGCTCATGACCAGCGCTGAGGAGAAAGGACAACCCAGCAAGGACCAAGGCAACGGGTGACCGGGAGCCTCAGCTGAGCATTTTCCTCACCTCCCCCAGGAGCCGCTGAGCACAAGGACCATGACAGAGATGCATCTGGCCAGCCATGCATGGCAACTATGGACAAGGGGCAGAGCCAGATTAATCCTGAGCCCTTGGGACCTGGGTCCTGGGAGGGCTTAGCCACGGTCTGTGGCTGAAGGAATGAACAGAGAGGAAGGAAAGCAGCTCTTTGGTGAGAAGAGACTGAAGGGTCTTCCAGTGGTGTGACTTAAAACTGAACTTTCCTCCCCGTATCCAATTAGGCTGAATACCATCAACGTGGAGCTGGGGTCTCCGGGGAGGATTTCAGAAGCTCCTGGGCTGTACTTTTTCACCCCGCTGTCCTATTTTCTTTATCCTCCTTCCTGTCCTGGACCAGAGGGGACCTTCTTTAAGTCTGGATTTATGCATGCGCGCTGGGGGCTGGAGCGTTCACACATGTGCACGCACATTCTTTCACCCAAGATTAAATGTAGCCCTCCTGGCACCAGGCAAGCTGCTGGCAGAGGCACAAATGGAAATGGCAGAAGGGAGGGAACACCTGCCAGGGACACACTTCCCAGTGCACTTGGGACTCCATGCCTATTTCCTGAAACTAGTCTGATTGCAAAAGCGGCCCTTGGCTACACTGCGGCTTTTGACAGCAAAGCCCACAGACCGGGCAAGGAGCAGCTAAGTACGTAGATGGCCCTGGGGCCTTCACAATGAACAGGAAGGAGCCTATGGTCACTCTTCTACTGTCTGTAATATTTCAGGTGGCAGAGGGCTCTTAAGTCTACTTGTAGGCTGAGGAACCAGCAAAGGACACAGTCTGTATCATTCTAATTTGGTACCCAAATATGATGGGAATTGGAGAGGTAAGAAGGACCTACGGGACCCAGCTGGAGATGGAGTCTGGGATGATGACACAGAGAGACCAGTTGGGAATGTACAGCTTGCTTCTTATATAGCCTGGGGTGGTTGGCCTAGGTGTTACCCTAGCGAAGAGGATTAGAAGTCACGGCTTCTGTTACAAATGCCTGCTCAGGAATCAAAGCAAACCCCTGAGCTATGGTTTGAATATTCTAAAAGAATGATGGAAGAACTATTGGGCCATAACCGGGATGTGAGACCGGAACTTGTCTGGTTCATTGTAGGCACAGGTCTGATCAGAAAGGACACACCATTGGTACCTACATCATCCTAGGACTGTACAGCCTGGGACAGCCATACTGTTACTCAGTCAGAGTTAATCTTGATTTATGATTTTCTACTTGATTGGCTTGAGAAGAGTCTAGGATATTAGTAAAGATCTGGGGATGTCTGTGGAATGCATTTCCAGGGAGGATGAGCTCAGGGGGAGATACAGCTGGGTGTGGGCAGCACCCTCCCATAGGCTGGGGGCATGGATGTAACGAAAGTGGGCAGAGGGGAATGCCCACAGTGCAGGTTCCCTCTCTGCTTCCAGGCCACCCATGTGTCTGCTTGGTCTCACTCTCTCCACCACTGTCCATTGAAATCTCTGTAATCAGGGCCCAAAATAAATGACCAAGATGAAAAAGTTCTGCCTAATACCCACTCCATGGCCAATTCAGTGTCCCGGCTTAGAATATACTCCCTTTCACTCAGTCCAGTGATGTCTTGTGAATTCTTCAAAGTCAAGCTTAGGATTTGTCTACTTTCTCTTACATCCATTCCTTCCTCCCTTCAATACTTACAAAATGGCTTTAGAGGCTACACTTATTTGTATTTAATTAATAACTTAATTGTTACTTAGGCATTTTCTTCAAGGACCTCCAAGGTTGTTTCTAGGGAGAAATCACATATCTCAACTGTCTTGCATCCCTTAGTAGACCCTGGCGAGGCTTGCTGCAGCATAGGTTTGCCAAAGATATCACCTGATTGATGGTTGTGGATTTTGCCCATTAACATAAGAGAACACAGTCCTTTTCCAGCATTACATGCTCTGATTTTTTTTTATTTTAAAATTTCAAAAAGTAATAAAAGTCTATTTCAGAGAGTAGCATTTGAACATGGAAATTAGTTTAATATGTAAAAGAGAACCTGATGTAAATAGGGTAGGGGGTTTGTGGTGGTGGTGGTGGCGGTGATGAATCTCAGCTGTGGAGAAGTTACCAGTTGGCTAAGATCACTGTGATGGCTAATCTTGGTTGTCAACCTGATTTCACATGGAATCAAAACAAAAGCCACTAGGCACTCCTGTGAGGGACTTTCTTGTTCAAATTGTTTGAAGACCCACCCTAAACGTGGGTGGCACCTTCTGGTGGCAGCCCAGATAAGGGGACGAAGGGAAACTTTGATTTTTGCATGCTCGCCTTCACTCTTGTTGACAAGCCCATCTATTCTGCTGCTGTGGCTTTCCTTCATCCATATTAAGATTACTTTCCTTAGGATTTTGATGTAGACAGAAGACGAGCAACTCTCCAGGACTCCTCCAGGCCTTCGGGACTGCAGAGACATCCAGTCTCATGGACTGAATAACCACTGGATTCTCAGCCTCTCCAGTGTGTGAGAGTCATTGTTGGGCCACCCAGGCCACATCCTGAAAGCCTGTCTAGTATCCTCCTTTACTGTATATATTCTTCCTGTCAGTTCTGTTCCTGTAGAGGACCCTGACTAAGACAGTCACTGGGGGGGTCTCACCTAGTGACATTCCTAATTGCATTCCCCTGAGTCACCTGGTTCCATATCGGACACAACAAAAGGCTGAATAACCGGGGGGCCCCCCCGCCCCCGCCCCCCCCTGTTTCTCATTTTCAGCAACCAAGAACTTCTTTGCTTTTCACTTACCCCTCCCTTTCACATCAGATCTCATTTTTTCGGATCTTTTCTTTTTTCTCCTACTAAGTGGTAATTATTTGTACATTTCCCTTATAAGATATTAGCTATGGGCCTACAGAAGCAATCAGGTAGTCTCAGTGGCCTCAGCTGATCCAGGGAGTCAGCACATGGAAGTGACAGAGTTCTTCTCAAGAGGAGAGCCTGAGGTTTTATTAGCTTGTACAGTCCCGTCTCTATACAACACTGACTTGGCTTGTGAAGGCTCTGAACTGAGCCCAATGATGTCCCCTTTTCTGTTTAATCTCGAAGGGGCCAAGAATCTCTAGGGCTGACACATTTTGGAGAAGGAATACTCTGAGCTGCTCCCTCCGTTCTGAAACCCCACGCTTCCATAGTTTTACTTGATGAATGGTGTTATTAAATCCATTTGACTATTTAATCCCATTAAAAGCCTCCATCCCGACCTTAGCTAGATAAGCTGGTTTTTGGATTTGAACCCCAACTGATGCTTTATTGAGAAGGGGAGGTGGAGGGACTAATTACGCAAATTTACACACACACACACACACACACACACACACACACACACACACGCACGCACGCACAGGTATACAATTCCAACGTTTGAGTTACCTGAGATTTTCTGAACTGAATTCCGACTCCAGGAATCGAAGGAACTGGTCCCGCCCCACCTGGTCCTTCAGTATCTCGTCAAAAGAGAAGCCCCATCGTTTTACGCGCTGCTGACTGGGCTCTTTGCTTTGGGGTTTGGAAGAGAAGGTTTGGAAAATGATCAGTATCAAACAAAAGCCACCGTCATAGTCTCCCCGATAAGTCTGTTTTGCCACCACACATCAAGGAGAGCCATCTCAGGGGTAAGTGACAGATACCACAAACCCCACACAAATTCCACATGTACACTTTTATACACCACTGGTAACAGGTAGTAAACAGTTTCCGAAATGGGGCAAGTGAAAAGGCCATGGTTGATGAGGGTCACCAAAGTGCCCAGCAAGTGAGTGCTGTCTATAGGAAGCCTATCCCCACCACTGATGGGGCCTCCCTGGACCATTCCCATCAGTTACAAATCCAACTTTCAACTCCATTCTTTTTGTACTTTTCCTATTACCCAGGATACCTCATGAATCCAACCCTTTGTCTCAGAAACTGGCTCCCCATCTTCTGTTTCTTCTTCAGTATATGGAGGAGAGCTCAGCCTCTGATTAGAGTGGAGTGATATACTGGTTATAAATGTATGGGTTCAACCAGAATAAATCACATTCACTTGCTTGGAAACAGCATGCTGCCTTTGCCCATGGCTTTGGCCACTCCACAGTGTTTGTAGTGTACTAGACATCATTCTAAGCACTTTACATCTACCTGCCAATGGGCTGAGTCCTTATAGCTGCTCTGTGAAGAATGCTAGGGCTGTTTCCATTTTCCGGATAGGGAGACTGAGGTCTAGTTATCACTTGTCTTGAGACTCGTAGCTGGGAAGTGATGGAATCAAGAATCCAGTCTAGCTGTGTGACTCCAGAGCACAGCCTTCAGCTTTGAGCTCATGCCTGCCCTGCAACCTCACACCCACATGGAAGAAGTGGGATTGGTCATATTCCTCTGATGCTGAACCCCTACAATAACTCCTTCAGATTCTCTCCCCCCACATGAAGTCCATTGGCTGACCCTTCATGAGACAATAGCTCCTACTTCACAAGCCACATGCTGGAACCTCCCCCTCCCTCCGCACCCCCATCCCGACTCAAGGTGTGGTCTGCAGGAGCTGCTGAACCAGAAGCTCCAGTTTCACAAGGGTCTCCAGAGACTTAGTAACAACAACACTTGTGAACCCCTGGTCTAGACAGTTTTTTTCCTTTTAGAGACAGATAGGCTCTTGATAATCCCTAACAGTAAGTATATAAGATCATGGGTTTTTCTTATTATAGAGTTGACGTAGTCTCCATGTTTCTCTCAGAAGAGAACTAGTGCACTGAAGTGCTTAAAAAGCGAGTAATTCCCAGCCTGAGCAGGAAGAGCCATTTTACATTCGTGCTTTGCAGGCTTGGGGCCACCATCCACTCACGCACTGAGGGCCGGCGAAGCACCAGTATGGCTGATGACCTGAAGTCAGATTTAAAATTAAAGTAATTAAAGTTTAAATTTAAATAGTCATCTGTGGCCAGGGGCTGTGGTACCTGACATACGGTCTAGATGTAAGCCATTCAAACCAGTGTCTTCTATGTCTAGGGCAGTGTCTTCTATGTGGGGACCAGGGAGGCTCTTGCAGTATGACTTTGCATTCCCAGGCATAGCTCAGTAGTGTCATGATAGAAGGCTAAATCTACCAGGTTAGGCAATGGAAAATTCCTCCATACACGATCTCTTGCAAAGTATGAGGCTAGGCTTTTTACAATAAGACATGACAACGGATCCTGGATTCTCTTGGAGACAAACCACACAATTAACCAAAGTTGGTAACTTTCCAAGGATCAAAAGTCCTGGTTGTGGAGACAGTCACCTGGAGTTGAGACTATCAGCAAATTTAAGTCCCCAAGATCTGTAGAAATATTCTTCCTCCAGGGTCATGCTGGGACAGAGACATAATCTGTTCTTTACCAGGCGATGAATGATTCAAGGTTCTGTAGACGGCCTGGCGGTAGCTGTGTCCTCATCAAAGGCTGTGCCCAGAGACTTGTGTAGAGTGACTCAGTCTTTTTAACAACTGTCTCATGGATGCACACTTACCACCGCTGCCGCTGCCACCACTTTCTGATGACAGGCGGTGAGCCCATGCTCACCCCACCAGATTCTGTGGTGGCGGCAGGGTTGGGAAAAGGGCAGCCTGGGCGTGTGTCAGAAACCTTGGAATGCCTCTGTAGGTACAGAATTAGAGAGAGGACTCACACAGAAGTCAGAGACGCTCCCCAAAGGTACAGGCTCACCACCCTTTAGCACAGATGAGAAGGTCTGGAGAGAGACTACCCTGGGGTAGTCTATGGTAGCCATAATAACGTCTTAACACAGCTGCCTTCCAACAACAGAAGTGTTTGGCCTCACAGTTCCAGCTGCTGGAAAGCCAGACCCAGGGTGTTAGCAGAACCATGCTTGCTCTGAGGGCTTTAGAGGAAAATCTTTCCATGTCTTTCCCTCAAGTCCTGGTGCTACAATCCTTGGCTACAGACATGCTGCTGAATAACCTGTATTGTCACATGGCTTCTTTCCTGTGTTTCTGAGTCTCTACACATTCCCTCTTCATGTGTGTGTCTGCACCTGCTTCTTTTCTTTCAAAGGCACCAGCTATATAGACAAGGGGCCTGCCTGATTCCAAGATGATTTCAGTCGTATTAATTATATCTATTACACTATTTCCAAATAGATCAGATCTTGGGGGTTCTAGGGAGGACACAGATCTTAAGTTGACACTGTTCAATGCAGTTCCCTGAGTCTTCTCAGCCACCTGCCATTCCTAGTCCATTTCTGTAACTTACCCTCCACACAGGCTCTCCTGCCCATTTGGGGCTCTGCTCTGTTGAAAGCCTCTTGTGTACAACATCCCATTTACCCCTTTCCTTCATCTCTTGGGTATTTCCAACATTACCTATTTTAAGGTTCAAGAACAAATCTGAACTCATGGCTACCACTGAATGGTATTTTCCGTTTATAAAATAATTTAAAAAAATGAAATTTCTTGATGTCCTTCCTCAGGTGTGATAGTTTTAATTTCAACTTGACACAACTTAGAATCACCAGAAAAGAGTCTCAATGAGGGATGGTCTAGATTATGTTGGTTCACACATTTTCTGACAGACCTACCTGGTGGGGACATCTTCTCAATTAGGGTTCCCACTTCCCAAATAACCCTAGCTTATTTCATAAACCAGCCTACACAGCTATGTAGGAACATGCTCTTCCAGCAGGACCTACAAGGTGTGAGGAAAGGCAAAGAGCTTTCCTTACACTACTTCTAGTGTCTCTCTGAATTCCAGTACAAGCCAGGAGGTAGATCAATACTCCATGTTCAAAAGACTGCAGAGATGCATGTAACAACAATTTAGACTCGGACGTCCAGTGTGTCTGTCTCCAACATCCATTCTTTCTCGTTCCCCACACTACTTTGCCTTCTACTTCCTGTTCCTCATTTGATGTCTAAACGCAGGCTTGAGAAAAGCTGTAAGCTATCTTCAAAAGACTCGAGCTGTGTTATCAATGATTGTTTGCCTCCTTCCTTAGATTTGAATGTTGAAATTCTCACTGCCAATGTGATGTGTCTGGGTGCGGGGCCCATGGAGGTGATTGGTTCATAAATGGAATTAGTGTTCTTAGGAAAGACCCAGAGAACCCTCTCACCCTGCCACCAAGTAAGGATGCAGCAAGAAGCTGGCCATCAATGAACCAGTAAGAGGACTGTCAATCATACAGTGAATCTCCAGGTGCTTTGCTCTTCCATCTCCCAGTCTCCTGAACCATGAGAAGTAAATATATGGTATGTATGTATGTGTGTATGTATGTACGTATGTATGTATGTATGTATGTATGTATGTATGTATTTATTTATGTTTCTTTTGAGACAGGGTTTCTCTGTGTAGCTTTGGTGCCTGTCCCGGATCTTGCTCTGTAGCCCAGGCTGGCCTCAAACTCACAAATATCCACCTGGCTCTGCCTCTCAAGTGCTGGGATTAAAGGCGTGTGCCACCAGCGCCCAGCAATATATGGTGTTTTTAAGTCACACATGTGGTGGTTTTTTCAGCCACCCTAAGGGGCTGACGCAAAAATTGGTACCAAGAGTGGAATGCTGCCGTAACACATACTTAAAAATGGGAAAGGGTGGTAAAGACAGACCAGAGGAAGTTTAACATGTTTGCCAAGAATGGACCCATAAAAGGTGAATGTGTGTGTATGTGTGTATGTGTGTATGTGTGTGTGTGTGTGTGTGTGTGTGTGTGTGTGTATGTGTGTGTGTGTGCTGAGAAAACAAACAGAAAAGCTGAAGAGAAACCCCCCTTTTTCTTAGATAATGCTTAAGTCATTCTGAACGGAGTGTAATGAATGATGAAGGCCGTGCTGACAAGTCTCAGATGAACGTGAGGACATTAGGTTCTTGTTATAAAGTGGCAGAGAGCCGGGAGGTGGTGGTGCACACCTTTAATCCCAGCACTCGGGAGGCGGAAGCAGGCAGATCCCTGTGAGTTCGAGGCCAGCCTGGGCTACCAAATGAGTTCCAGGAAAGGCGCAAAGCTACACAGAGAAACCCTGTCTCGAAAAACCAAACCAAACAAACAATAAATAAAGTGGCAGAGACTGGCTGAACTCGTTTGTGTGCTAGCAGTGATTCTACATATTCAGTCAAGAAGTTTCTAAGCCATGGGTTGAAGGAGTAGCTTGACTCTTCCTAACTGCTTTTAGTAGTACATAAAGAGAGAGGAGTGAGCTAAAGACAGAATTGTTAGCCAAAAGGAATGAGAACCTAAATAAGGATCGAGAAAATTCCTGGCTTATTTGTGTTCTGACAAAAAAAAAAAAAAAAAAAAAAAAAAAAGCAAACAACACAACAAAAAAGTGTGACTGTGACTGGTGTGGCCAACGCCTGTTACAAGGACACGGTAGGGCTCAGTCATCCAGACAAAAGCCAGGAGCTATTCTGGGGAACAATAGGAAGATGATTCAGAGGCAACTAGGCCTGTGACTCCCATTATAGGCTCAGACTGCTGCAACCATGAGGAGCTGGGGACAGGATAGTTTCAATAGGTGTAGCCATCTTTCCAGTTCATGCAGTCCGGGATGCCATGCCTGGCACTTCCAGGATAGGTGGACTGGAACCAGTGGAGCTACTGGGACAAGCCTCCATGGCAGAACTGCAGGGTAGTGGTCCAGCCCGGGAAAGCTGCAAAGACGTGGCAGAGAGAGGACATTCACTGAGCTGTGAATGATGCTGTGCCACCCAAATGGGTGTAGAAAACAGAACATGAACATCGGCTCAGAAAAGCTGAAGAGCTGTGGAGGTGGGTTCGCTGCCTCAGTGAGTCAGTCTATTGTCTCAGTGTGGGTCTGACAGGCATAGCACCAAGACAAAGAGAATTAGTCTTGGATTAAAGCCTTAACTTTTCCCTATTGTTCTTGTTTCCCACTTCTTCTCTTATTGGGATGGAAATGTCTGTCTTAACCTTCCCATCATTGGAGTTTGGAAATAATGTGCCTCGTTGGCTTCACAGCGGGAAGGGACTTCGGCTGGAGATGACGTGTCTTAACTCACCCTCATCTTATTTGGATGGTACTTTAAAGCTGACGTTAGAGCAAGACTGCTGGGGATACTGGGGCAGATTAGATACATTTTACATACTGGAGTTTATAAACTGGGCGGAGGGGGGGCAGGTGTAAAATGGTATGGACTAAAATTTTTGTCTCTCCAAAATTCATCTTGACATTTTGACCCCCAACATGATGATATTAAGGGCTGGGTCCTTGGGAAGTTTTTGAGCTGAGAGGAATGAGGCTAGCGTCCTTATCAACAAACCCCAGAGCTCTCACCTTGCTGCCATAAGAGAACACAAAGGCAAGATATGAAATTCACGCTGTAGCCAAGTCAAACTTGTGATCCTTCTGCCTCAGCCTCCTAAGCAATGAGATAATAGTGACATGCCACCTTATCTTAGTTAGGGTTTCTCTTGCTGTGACGAGACACCATGACCATGGCAAACTCTTATAAGGGAAAACATTTAATTGGGGTGACTTGTTTACAGTTTCAGAGGTTTAGTCCATTATTGTCAGGGTGGGGCATGGCGGCATGCAGGCAGACATGGTGCTGGAGAAGGAGCTGAGATCTCTACATCTTGCAGGCAACAAGAAGTGAACTGTCTCACTGGGCATGACTTGAGCATGTATGAACCTTCAAAGCCCTCCTCTACAGTGACACACTTCCTCCAAGAAGGCCACACCTCCCATTAGTGCCACTCCCTTTGGGGGCCATTTTCTTTCAAACCACCGCACACCTTGACCAGACCATGATCCAGGCCTTTCTCAGACACCAACACACTGCTGCCTTGATCCTTACATTCTCAGTTCTCAGAACAATGAGAACCAAATTTCTTTCATGTGTAAGTGACACACAGTCTACTGCATTTTTGTTTGACAGCCTGAATGGATTAGGATAAGTTATCAGGAAATTATGAAGCAAGGGCCAGTCCTCCCAGGAAGGCATATCTAATGACCCCATCTTAGGGCCAGGCTGTGAAGAAACAATATTTATTTATTCACCACCCCGAGAACAACGGAAAGGTCTTGGATACTCCAAGGAATGTTACCACCAGAACTACTTCCTTAGGCCTCCTTATGACACCTTTTTGATAATGTTTAGATTAGTGAATTCTCCCCGGCTGTGCGGCTGTGGTCTAGTGACTTCTGGCTAACTGCTCCTCAGTGCTAAGCCCTCGCTATTATTATTTTCTTTAATGAAAGTTGACTTCTCAGAATCTCCATCAGATGGAGTTTGCCATGCTTTAAGACAGTAGCCTATTATCACCGCTCCCCCCCCAACTGCCCTGATTATGCCCTTTCTCGTTCTCAGACTTTTGGATCTAATATCTTATCTGAGACTGAGAAGGGACCTGAGAACAATTCCTTGCTATTTGTATTACATCTTATATTGTTTTGCCCATTTTGATGTCCCTCACTGCACGGTCTGTGTCCACCCTGCAGCAGACACAATGTGTTCTTCATTTTTGTGGACTCCAAGCATTTCCTCTCATGTCCTCACGTCTGGAGCTCAAACTAAGTCAGCCTGGAGTTCTCTGTAGCCCAGAAGGAGTCTAAAGCCCGGTACAGATGAGCAAAAGGGTATCCCCAGAGCATCCTATTTGCTTACACATGGCTTCGTTTCCTCTGCCATGTTCACATGATGTCTGGGAAGACAGAAGACATGGATGATACTTGAGGCCTTGAGAAGAGGGCACGTTGGCCTCTCCTGGAAGCTAACATGCTTAGTTAGTGTTCCTGCTTTTGAAAAGACCTTTGTTACTGGCTACTAGAATTTCCCTGGCTCCAAATCTTGCCCTGCCTCATCCCCCCCCCCCCCCAAGTCCCTCACCCCCACCCTTCGTTTTTTCTCTCTCAGGGATGGAAAACAGACTCATCTCACTTTCTCCCTGGGCACAGCTGAACCCTCTCCTCTTTTGCCTGAGTCTGCCAAAGTCTTGCCCACAGGGCGTGATTTATGCCCCAAGTGGCTGAATGCCCTTTGCCAAGCAAGGAGGAATTCTGGTGCCAGGTGGTTAGATGGCAGGTTTTATTGACTCTGTTAGATTTTTATCCAGGGGATTTCTTACTCAGAACACAGTGCAAAGTAGGTCTCAATCCCTATGGGCTGAATTAAGGTGGAACAGAAAAACATTGACTTTCGGTTATTTTCTTGGTCACCTTCGGGCTTTACTGTATAGACAGGGACCATCGTCAGGCTGAAGTGTGATGTCAGCACTGATCTCATGCTCCGCATTTCTTCTGACAGCTCTGTAAGCCTCTGAATGAGTTCAGACATTCTGCCAAGAGAATTAGGGCTTCATTTTCACCTGTGTTTGTAGAGCTCCATTTGTTTGGGTAGATAAGACTGTGGCTGTATCTTTTCCTAGGTTAGACATTAGCTTAGGGTAGAAGTTTGAACAATAACAGCAGAACTAGACCACGTATTAGAGGACAGGCAGCATTGTGTGGAGGATAGAACGCTGAATAGTTTGAGATAAATCAAGTGGCAAAGCGGCTACCATATCCCCAGTGACATGTGCTTCCTTTTCTAGTTAGGGACAAGTGAGAAGATTCGTTTTATCGTTGTGAATTAGCTTTGGGCACTTAGCTTTCTTCTTTTCCCAGCTGTCAATGAAATGACCGAAGACGAAATAACTCAGTCACCTACCACCCACCCAACCTATATTTTTGAGTGCCTGTTTTGTGCCAGTTAGAAGACCAGATGGTAAAGCAAATCATGGATCCTCTTCAGAAGCGAACTAGGGGGGTGTGACATGACAACTGGAGACAGCCATGTCACTACGCTAGTTGGTCATCATCCTTGGGAAGGCTTGAGTGAGAAGGAAAGCCAGCTAGGAGGGGAAATGGCTCAGAAAGACTGAACAGGCAAGGCCCTGAAGCTCAGAAGAGTGGATTTTGTTCGTTTGTTGTTTGTGTTTTTAACCCCGATCATAATATGTGGAGACAAAGACACGTTCCTGAGGCGGATGGTGAGGTCCAGGCATTTTGGGGGGGGGGGGTTTGAAATGAATGGGACTTGTAATAAAGCTGGTGGAGGACAGTCCACAACTTCAGCAGAGCTGTGGAAGAGACCAGAGCGAGAGCCTTGGAGCTCTGAGCAGCAGGATGTCAACAGAGCAGCGGGGTAGGCGTTAGACAGGAGCACACGGAAGAAACTCTGAAGTACACAACAGGTTCCACATAATGGAAGCAGCTTGTTAGGGAAAGTGTGTGTGTGTGTGTGTGTGTGTGTGTGTGTGTGTGTGTGTGTGTTGGAGGGATGCTGACCAGATTCTGATAAAAACAGTGAGACCAGAGCATAGTGCCACCACTGATGACAGAGTGTCAAGAACATAAAGAGAAATAAAAACAACAAAACAAAAAACAATACAAAACAAAACAAAATCAAAAAACCAAAAACCATTTGAGCAATGCAGGGAGACCTCTAAAGAGATTTGATAGCTCTACCTCGGGGGCCTAGAGTTCCTATCAAAGGATGAGAGAGAGAGAGAGCGAAAGAGAGAGAGAGAGTGAGAGAGAATTTTTAAAGAATAAATTAATAAAACTTTAGAAATATTAATCAAAATGAACCTATACAGTTAAAACCAAGAGAGACAAATGTGGATAACACAGAAGCAGTAATGAAAGCAATTGGGAACAGGAGGAGGAGGAGGAGGAAAAAAGACACCATGAGATAATGAAAGTTTAAATTCTTGGGTCAGACTGGAAGAGACTATCCCCGTGTAGCAGTTTGAATAAGAAATGTTCCCCATAGTCTCAGGCATTTGTACACTTGGTCCCAGTAGGTGGTGGTCTCTGAGGAGACTTAGGATTCCCCCAAGGCCTTGCTGAGGAACTATGCCCTCGGAGGCAGGCCTTGAGAGCTGGAGGCCTTGCCTACTCCCACTTTTTACTCTCTACTTCCCGCTTGGGGTTCACAATGTGAACTCTCAGCTTGCTGCTGCAGCCGCCATGCCTGCCGCCCATGGCTGCCACTTTCTCGGGATGGTGGTGGACTGCTAACCCTATGGAACCGCAGCCCAAATCAACCCTCCCTTAAAAGTTGCCCTGCCATGGTGTTTCATCACAGCAACAGAAGAGTAACTAATAATGGTCACATCAGAAACAGAATTTTAAAAGTAGATATCCATTTGCACACTATTCCTTCTTGTAATGTTGATAGGAACATAAATTCAGAATGTTGTTTTAAAACACACCATGTTAATATACCTCTGGGGATGAAGTATCAGAAGGCAGAGGGAAACTTGTGTTTTCCATTACACACATGCCCTGTTATGAATTAGTGAACTTTTAAACCAAAAAAAAAAAAGAAGTAAAATATAACTATGGCTATAATAGAAACTAGAATTTGAAGAGGTAATGCAAAAGTTGATAAGAAAATCAAAAGTTGAGGAAGAGGAAAAGAAATAAAAAGAAGGGAGGAATTGGAAAAAAGACAAGCCAAAGCAAATGGGACTTTTGTGTCCCAATACGCAAAGCCAAGCCACTACTGGGGGACAGGAAGGGACAGGAGACTGGACAGTCACAAAAGAATGAATCTCTGCTAACCACATGAAAGACCCTCAATTAAGATATTTCTACACCAGTGAAGAAACAGAAAAGAAACTGAGAATTGGTTCAACCTATTAGGTTTACAGAGATAGAAAGGTTGCTAATGCCAGGACTGACAAGGATGTGGGAGATGGGTACCTTTAAACCGAAGGCATGGAAAAAGGGGGATTGGTTTAGTTTAGGAAAATCTGGCACATGAACTAAAATGAAAATATGCATTCCATTCCAAGTAATTCCACTTCTGGAAAATTTATAGTAGAAAACTAATTAGAGTGGAGTGTAGGGATGTTCCTTGATTTGTTATTTATATTGCAGAAATAGACGTGAGTTAAATAGTTACGGCCCAGGGATTGGTTAAATAAATTTTACTTCATTCATGCCAGGGGATATTATACAGATATTAAAAAGGATAAGGTAGATCTGTATGTGCTTATATATATTGCTAATTAAAATAGCATATGTATGTATATATAATGAACATAATTACACTAGAGATGAGAATATTTTTTATGTATAAAAAATTTAAAGAGATAGTCACTAATTTGGAGCCTCTCAAATGTTCTGAGTTCATGAAACCCCTAAGGTCTCAATGAGTTTTATAGTCTCCCTGAGCCCAAAGAAACGCCTAACATTTTTGTTTATCTAAGGTTGGGACCAGTCAACTTAACATGTACTTGTTTCCTAGCAACAGCAACTATATGAAATGCACATACATTAAAGGAAAAAAAGTCTTTATCTCATTCTTGTATTTTTGGTTGTGAGCCTAGCCTTTAACGGCTGAGCCATCTCTCCAGCCCCTTTATCTCATTCTTAACCCCTCTCCTGGCTAGTTTTTATGTCAACTTAACAGAAGCAAGAGTCATCTGGGAAGAAGGAACCTCATCTGAGAAATTGCTACCATAGATTGGGCTGTACATAAGCCTGTAAAGTGTTTTCTTAACCAGTAATTGATGGAGGAGGGCCCAGCCCATTGTGAGTGATGCCATCCCAGGCTGGTGGTCCTGGGTTCTATTAGAAAGCAGGCTGAGCAAGCCATGGAGAGCATGCCAGTAAGCAGCACTCTCCACGGCCTCTGCATCAGCTCCTGTCTCCAGGTTCCTGTCCTGTTTGAGTTCCTGCCCTGACTTCCCTCAGTGATGGACTGTTTCCTGGAAGTGTAAGCAAAATAGACTCTTTCCTCCTCAAGTTACTTTTGGTCATGATATTTCATCACCTCAATATTAATCCTAACTAAGACAATCCCTATGTATACATGTTACACACTGCACATTTTCTCAAACTGGATCTGGCAGGACCATAGCCACCTTCATTTCCTAGTCCATATTGATTTCTGTGCAGCATAGCTTTTGAATCACAAAACTCCTCTGAAGACCTAGATTTGCAAAGATTCAACATTAAAAAGGATAGATGTGGTCTGATCCTCACATTGAATCAACCTAAGTCAGTAGTGTACATGATATCTGACTTGTCAGATGTCTTGGAGTTTCCATTAGGGGTGTATGTACCCTAGGAGTCCTCTTGGTGCCCTGGGCACCCTGGTGCAGTGTGGGAACCAGAGACTCTTCCTGGAAGGCAGGCTGGAGGGAGGGAGGAGCTTTCTTCTGTATGCACATCAGGATAGATTAAGCTTTTTATAGTAAGCATCTATGACTTCATTAAATGTTACCAGGGTTTTCCACTTCTGAGAAAGATAACAGCCAGAGCACAAAAGAGAAAGGTCATGGAGAATGAAAGAAGAAATCTGAGAACAGAGCTGCAGGGGTGCCACCCAGAACTGTCCCTGCATGTCATGGAATTTTGACTGTGCTCCAAGTTCCCCTCAGCTGTTATGTCAACACATTTGCTCCCCTCCTAGGGCAGAGCCATGCGCTGATGGAACCAGTGATGCCTGTGACCTCAGAAGACCAGCGTGAGGCCAACCACAGCTCGGGAGCCCTCTGCCTGGGCTCCAGCCTCAATGCTGCTGCATTCCAACTGTACATCCTTGGGCAAGTTCACCAGCTCTGCTCTGCCTCAGTTTCCCCATCTGTTCCGCAGTGAGAAGAGTGTTGGCAGCTGAAGGGGTTTGATGGAAGCGCTGGGAGATAGGAGTAGTGCAGAGAGGGACTGGCTAGGGTTGTTGCGATCAGAAAGGAAGGGGACAAGTTGAGGCAGCAGAGCCTTCCCTCCCAGCAGCCAGAGCTAGGAAATGGCGAGAAGCTGTACCATGACATACAGAGGTCCAGAGAGAGGCCAGAGAGAAGCCACAAAGGACCCGTGTACAAACCAAAGCTGCAAGGGGGAAGGGACCTCGAGCAAACAGGTGTCAGTACGGAGGGTACTCGGGCCTTTTCTCTTCTGGTCTTATTCAAATTAAAAAAGGGAATAAGGTAATAGCATGAGATTATGGATTTTTCCCCAACATCCCCCCTCCCAAACGTTATTATTATTATTATTATTATTATTATTATTATTTACCTCATCTCTATGTCCCATAAAGTGATGTCATCGCTGATCCAAGGATTAGACGGCTCTGCTGGCGTTATGAAAGGGTCATACTCCACATACTGCTCGGTGTAAGCGATTAAGCTGTAGGAGGAAGCAAGGCAAAGAAGAACTGATTTCCTAGGAAAGCACTCAGTTCTGTCCCACACCAGCAACAGAGTGTTCTCAGGAAAACCCCACTCCCGTTTCTCACTAGCCCAGCCGCTCTCAGTTGTCCTAGTCCCTTCCTGTTAAAATGTCAGTTTTCCCCAGTTGCCATAGGTTTTAGTACACACACTGATGTCCCTTCCCAACACTTAACTCTTTTTCAGAACCTCGATACGCCCCCCACCCCTGCTTATGCCAGGCTTACTGATACAGAGGTCCCAACTCATGGGTGTGATACCCAACCTCCAAAGATTATGGGGTTCAAGAAGAAGCGGAGTCCATAGGGAATTCTACAGCTCTACCAGAATTCCCAAACAAGTGATTCACTTGCAGAATAGACTTTTAAATCCCACCATGATTCACTTGCTGAATAGACTTTTAAATCCCACCTGACCACAACTTCACATAGGTTTAGTCTTGAAAGTGACTTAGCTTTTCTAGGTATAATTGCAACCTAATAGATTTGACTAGCTGACATGTATATAGAAAATAGAAAATGCCCAGGGGCAATGCTGGCTGTCTTGACAATACGAAGGGTAGGGTGTGTGTGTGTGTGTGTGTGTGTGTGCGTGTGAACATGTATATACACACACATAAACACATGTGTATATGTGATAAGCCCAGTAAACCTAACTGCCTATCACACAATACTAAATGATCATGTGTGTGTGTGTGTGTGTGTGTGTGTGTGTGTGTGTGTGTGTGTGTGTGCAGTGAAGGAGCAGTCGCCTTGACTGTTTTCCCCCATCTTTTCTCACAGAAGCATCTGCTTCTCTCTTTCGCCTCTTCTAGCATTTGACTGCAAGCATGTGCTTTTATAACTGCTCTTGATTTATTCATTTTAGACAAGGATTGACTTCTACTCTTTGGCCCCTAGCACCCCCACTGCCTGCCTTCTATGAGCTTCTGGGTGAACTCCTCCAACCGTGGTTGTTAAGTCAGTGTCCAGATTATTAACTGGCTAAAATTGCCGGCTGCTCAGCTGAGCAGTGCCCTACACTTTCCCAGTGTTTTAACAAATCGGTAACACATCTAGAAATAGACTTTCCCCCCACATCTTGTACTAGATACTCCATCAGGCTTTCTCCTGCCTCCAGAAGGTGTCCTCTTCTGCAGCCCTGAGTCCCCCTGCTTCTATGTGGACCTGACGCAAAATCATCACCTCGGGGCTCTCTTCACTTAGACATTGAGTCCTTGTTCCATGGATTCCATTTCTGGCCCTTGGCTTTACTCTTCAGCTGTAATCAAGCATGTCCTTTGGTAGCTTTCTAATAGAGGTTCGTGAGAGTTAAATATTTGGGTACTGGAGGCCTAAAAAGAAACGCTCCTGTCAATCTCAGTGTTTGACCGATGGTGGTGGCGTAGGTCACTACGTTGAAAGTCACCCTCCTTCAGAATCCTGAAGGCATTACTCTATGTTTTTGGCCTCCGGTGTCACTCTTGAGAACGCTGGGTCCACGTGGCCTGTTGTCATTCTGTCAGTTTCTCTCTGTGTGGATTAAGGTCTCTACTTCGTTGCTAAAGTGCTCTGCAATTCCATGGTGGCCTGTTATTTTATTCATTATATTGAGCACAATGTGAAATAAATTTTAAAATATCCCCATAAATTTTATTTCTTTGCTATTTTAATACTCTTAATTTCTCCCAATTTTCTTGTTCAACATGACAATTTTTATTAACACATGAACGACCTGAACTATGATTCCAATTTTTCCTTTAGTATTTCATCTCCTTGTTTGAGTGTCTTTTGCCCTATCTAGTTATGTATTTAAAATGTAGGTAGACACGCTCTCAAGACTTTACTCTGATCATAGTACCAAGATTCTTGTTTTATCAATGAAATGTCCTCTCCTATATCAAACGTCACTAATTCTCCGTATTAAGCAAATATTTCTTCTGTTAGTTGAGCTGTTTTTGGCTCTCCAAGTCCCTTCCTTCTGTTTGCATGTGTCAATGATGTCCCTTCAGTCTGGGGCTTTCCTTGAGGATCTGGAAAAAAATCTTTGGACATCCATTTGTACTGAAGAGTCAAGTCCACAAACCTGCTCGGAGGCTGGGTGTGCATGTGGACAGAGTCTGTAAACAGATAGGCATCGTGGCCAGGTCCCAGCCAGCCTGCTTGTCTTTTTATTACAGCTCTGAAATGGAGATAGAGTCTTTCCCCTGAGGACATTTATGCTTCTCTAAGCACTTTAGCAAGACATTCCTGTAAGGTCCACGTTGTAAATGTTTGAGGCTTTGTGAGCCAGATAGTATTTTTCTCAGCTCTTCCACTGTTACAGTGAGGGGTGGGAAGTCCACCCCTCCCTGACCCAGAAGCCCCATAGTTCAGGAAATAGAATGTCTACTGACTCTTTTGTATCACTAGGCCTCAGTGATGTCGAGTGTACCTGAGGTCTGAGGTTATGTGACTCAGTTTCTCCAGAGAGCAGGGAGAGCGATTCCTAGGGGAGCAGGTGATCCAGGGACAGAAGTGTCCAGGGGCAGACTGACTTGTTTGGTTGCTGTCAGCTCGTGGCTCACTCTTGCCTTCCATGGTCCTCACGCCTCCCCGGGAACAGTATGAGATCTGTTAGGTCAACTGGCTCACTGTCAACCCCACTTCTGCTCCAGCATGTAGATTACAGTGCTCTTCATTCTGTCCTTCCCCACTTCCTTTCTGACCAAACTCTGAAATATCACAAGCTAGCAAAGGTACAAAAGGCTAAGAACTAGTTGTGTACAATCCCAATACTTGGGAGAATGAGGCAGAAGGTTGTAAATCGGAGGCTAGCCTGGGCTATTTAGAGAGGCCCTATCTCAAAACCAACCAACCGACTGACCAGCCATACAAATAAATATTGTAAGGAATAATATCTATACTCACTGCCCAATTGAAAAATTCAAATATTTACAAATAGAGAAATGAAGGCCTGTGGATTATGGTTCATAGATTTTCTTCCTCGGGAAAATGTGTTGAACCCATTAATCTGTCAATTTGTTAAGCTTGAGTTGAAGACAGATGAAGGATCCACTCCTTCCTGGGTACTGGATGGGTGTTAGGCCCTGCTCAAGCACTGTTAAATCATGGCCAGTGTTAACCAGACACTCTTGAAGTTGATATTGTAGGCATGCACAAAGGCTGGGGTGACCTGGGTTCCTGGTTAGCAGCTGTGGACTCCCCTTGCTACCCTGAGCCAAAGGGCCGAGACTAACCGCTGGCTGGACCACTCTTTCCCTCCGGCATCCTCCATTTTATACACCCGACGGATGGTTTCCGATAACTATGAAAAGATCACAGCTGACCACCCTGGATCTTAAAGGATCTTTCAAGCCAGGGCTGCTTGAGACAGTTTATGCCAGACTCTTGGTTATCAGAAACATTTGTGAACTCTAGGTGACCCTGCGACCATTTCCACTTTGGCCCAAGGAAGAGGCCCAAGTCTTTCCCTTGGTGGAAAGACTAATTACCACTTATTGCTAAGAGGTAAAGTCCTTTGGTCCAAAACACAAGACGCCTCGATGATTATGAATGGTGCTAAGATGCAAGATTCTGATTGGCCCAAACAAATGGCTGTGACTGGGCCAAACCCAGGGCTATATAAACAGTCTTCTCGGGCTCACTCAGTGAGTGGGCTGGGAGATGCTCTTTGGTGCTGCCTTCTCTGGTGGGGTAGCATTTGACCCCCTAAGAAGGATTCCCCACGGTGACATTTTCTTGCTTACTTTCAGTAGTGTGGACTCAGCTGGTAGCACCAAGAAAGAGACAGCGGAGAGTGCTGGTGACGGCAGCAGCTGCTACACAGATGAAAAGGGGGCAGTGGCCTTGGCACGGTTGTTCTATGGCTAAGGAGGAAGTGGTCACAGGCCCAGACATGGCCAGCAGTAGTGATCTTCACCGCCTAGCAGTCCATCTAGTCATCCACCTGCCTGGCTGGATGTCCTTGTCTCAATGATCTGAACAGTACCAGACACTGGCTTGCTGAGTGGCAGGCAATCCCACCCTGACTCCCAAAAGATGTGCCAGAGGAGGCATGCATCCTGAGTCATCTCAGCAGGATGCTGGTAGCCGAGATCGGAGATCTGCTCTCGGCAATCTGCGATCTGAACGCAGCTGGGAGGAAGAAGGGAAGCAGGAAGACGAGAGAGAGCAGAGAATACCTAAAGGCTAAAAGGCTGCAAGGAGCCAGAAAGAGAACCTGCAGGCCCTGTTCACCATCAAAGTTCCAGACAACCGTCCAGTCTTCAGGGCCATGGGTCTCAGCCCCTGAGCTGAATGCTGTGACACTGGATGCTGTCAAGAGTCAAGGGTCCCAGCGCCTGAAGCTTGCATAGGGGTTAGAACACTCCCAGTGCTAAGGCTCCATACCTAAGAACTGAACAAAGACCCTGATGCTGGAGTACACCACTCATCACTGCTTCCTGCTGCCAAACACCGAGGGAAACAAAAGTTGCCCAAGACCAGCATTTATTTAAAAGGTGTCTAAAAGTTATTATCATCCACTTGATAGGATCCAAATTCACATAGGAGACAAGTCTCTAGGAGTTATTTAGATATGTTTGGTCTCGAGTTATGTCTCGGTTGTTTGAATTAGATTAATTGAAGTGGGCAGCACCATTCTCTAGGCTGGGATCCTGGACTCATAAAAAGCAGAAAGTGGCCGGGCGCTGGTGGCGCACGCCTTTAATCCCAGCACTCGGGAGGCAGAGGCAGGCGGATCTCTGTGAGTTCAAGGCCAGCCTGAACTACCAAGTGAATTTCAGGAAAGGCGCAAATCTACACAGAGAAACCCTGTCTCGAAATCCCCCCCCCCCCAAAAAAAAGCAGAAAGTGGCTGAGTATCAGCAATCATCTTCTGCTTCCTGACTGCAGATGCAATGTGACCAGCTGCCCCAAGCCCCTGCACCAGAATGCCCTGCCATGATGGGCTGGACTCTCAAACTGTGAGCCAAGATAAGCCTTTCCTTGCTTTGGTTGCCATTATCACAGCAACAGGAAAAGTGACTAATCCTCCTTCTCCTTGACTACACGTGATCTCTATCCAAGTAGAGCAAGAAAACCTTCTGCTATCTCAGTAGTGAAAAGTTCATATTGTTTTGATTCATTTAGTGACATGTTTGGGGGGGAAGTGAAGAAAAAGAATAGTTTATTATATATAATTATATATAACATATAACATGCAATATATATACAATATATTACACATATATACTTTACTTAAAGCTTATTATAATTTATTTAATCATCTCCTTTATATTAGACACAGATTTTTAATATATTTTTAATGTGGTATAGTTCATTGCTCTCACATAGGGTTTTTTCCTTTTTCTTCTTCTTTTTTTAAAATCTTGCTGGGGTGTGGATCTTAAATGTCTCCTAAAAATTCATGTGCTGATGGCCTGGTTCCCTGTGCGACAGTGTTTAGAAGCAGAGCCCTGCGAGGTGGATGACTCAGAAAGGCTCTGACCTCATGCGTGCATTGTCTTCCTATGGATTCATAGCCTCAGAGGCCACAGTGTGGGGTGGAAGTTTAGGAGGTGGAGTTCAACTGGAGGAAGTAGGTCATTGGAATCATGCCCCCAAAGGGTGTCTTTTATCTGGGGTCTTCTCTCCTTACTCCCTAGCTTACTCCTGGACACTGTGAGGCAAGCCGTCTGGCTCTGCCATGCTCAACTGGCTTACCATAGGCTCAAAACAACAGAAGCAATGGACCCAAACTTCTGAGGCTGTGAACTAAACCTTTCATCCTCTTAACTTGATTTCCTCAAGCATTTTGTCACAGCAACAGAATGCTGACGTACACACATCCTCTGCCATATCTATTTGTAAATCGTATCTGCAGCTAGAATAATTTGGCCCAAAGATATGAACATTTTTATAATTACTAATCCACAATAATCCCCCCCCCCCATAAATATGGCTAGCTGTGGGCCACCAGTTTCCTCTACCACAGCAAACCCACAGCCACTATCTCCACCACTAAACTGCAAAGGGGAGATAAGGTTAACTAACTTAATGCTGAAAATGTAAAGACATTACGCTGAGGTGCCATTGCTACATAAAGTGTGGTCCATCAGCAGCAACACAGGTGTCCTCTTCAAATTGTCATGAATGCGGATTCTTAGACCCTGGGCTCTACTGAGTCAGAGTCTTCATTTAATAAGGTTCCCAGGTGACTCGTATGCTCATGGAAGTTTTAAAAATCGGATCAGTTTTCTGAAGAGGGCAGGATTTACCGTGTTTTATTCATTAAGCCATCGTGAAGGAGGGGCTGGGGAGATGGATGGGGTTCAGCGGGTAATGTGCTTTCTGTGCGAACATGAGGACCTGAGTTTAGATCCCCTAGCACCCACATACAAAGACGGGCACGATGGCTCCTGCCTGTAATCCCAGTGCTGAAATGGAGACAGGATGATACCTGGAGTTGACTGGCCAGCCAGTCTTGGTGAGCTCTAGGTCCAGTGAGTAACCTTGTTTCAACACGTAGGGTGGAGAATGACATTAACCTTTGGCCTTCATATGCACACACACACACACACACACACACACACACACACACACACACACACAAAACCTAGAATCGCTGGGAAGAGAATCTCAATGAGCAGTTGTCTAGATCAGACTGGCCTGTGGGGAGCTGTCTTGATTACATTAATTGAGGCAGGAAAACCCATCTGTTGTGGGCAGCCCCATTCTCTGGGTTTGGGTCCTGAACCATATAAGAGCGAATGAAGTAGTAGGCATGTGTGCATTCGTCTTCTCTGCTCTTGACTGTGGATGTGACCAGCCAGCTGCTTCAAGTTTGCTTGAATTGCCAGTAATGACGGGGATGATGGACTATAACCTGCAATTGTAGGCTGAGTAAACCATTTCCCTCTTAAAGTCACCTTTGCCAGGGTGTTTGATCACATCAATAGGAAGGGACCCACATACATGAACTTGCACACAGATGGACATGTACCCATGTATGCACCACACATACACGCATGCACACACATGCACACACACACACACACACCATAACGAATGAAACTGTTAATTCTGGTTTTAAAGATGGCTGTCGATTTCCTGACACCTAAGAGCCTCCTTGTCCATCAGTGCTCTATGTTGCAAGGCCTGTGTTTTAGTTCTTGGGTGGGCCATTTATCTGATCTTTATCAAGTCCTCACTATGGTATGGTATATAATGACCTTGTTGACTACTCGAGACCACTGTGATTAAAAAAAAAAAAAAACAAAACAGGAAAATATTTCCAAAGGCTCTTGAGCATCTTCTGCAGACACACAATACACAATGGGAGCCACCATGCACAGTGGGGGTGCACCATCGCCTGTCCGGTGAGCCTCCTTTGAGGTTTGCATCCTGACAGGCCAGGATTCATCTGAAAGAGCTTTACCATGTGGCAAGAATAATGTACAGGGAAAGTGTGCTCAGGAAGGACCCCTGAAGGCAGAAGCAGAATGAATGAGTGCCCGCAACTGGGAGCCACTCCTGGGTCACTTGGACTAATTTCATCCATCCTGAAAGAAATCAGATTGATGTCACAAATTACCACAGACTTAGTGGCTTCAGTGTGGACTCAGCTCTGGAGGCTAAAAGTCTGGAATCAGGGGCTCTGCAGGACTGCATTCCCTTCCAAGGGTCCTGAGGGGAATCATTCTTGCTTATGGTGGCTTCTAGTGGCTTCAGGCAGTCCAGTCCTCGCTTGTGGCTGCAGTACTCTGGTCTCTGTCTCTAGTAGCCTCCTCCCGTGCCTGCAATGTGACCTCTCTTCTCATGGCATCCTATCACTGCCTCCTTGTTTTAAAGTTCTCATTCTCCCCTCCTCTCCCCTCCCCTCCCCTCTCCTCCCCTCCTCGTCCCTCTTCTCCCCTCCCCCTCCTCTCCTTTCCTCCCCTCTTCTCTCCTCTTCTTTCCTCTCCTCCCTTCTCTTCTTCTCCCCTCCTCTTCTCTTTTCTCCCCCTTCCCCTCTCCTCCCCTCTCCTCCTCTTCCCTCTTCTCCCCTCCCCTCCTCTCCCTTCCCCTCCTCACCTCTCCTCTCTCCCTTCCCCGCTCTCCCCTTTCCTTCTTTTCCTTATATTAATATTTATCTTTGGGCTTAAGGTTCTTCCGGACAATTGTTCTCAGGATCTCAAAAAAGAAATTATTATTTGAAAATTTCACACTTGGATACAATGCTCAAAAACACCCCCATTCCTTCCCTTTCAGCGCCTTCCATTTCCCATCTCATTTCACACTCCTAAGGTCATGTGCTCTTTCTTCATAACCCACTGAGTCCACTTAGTGCTGCCGGTATGTGGATGGGTGCAGGGCCATCCTCCAGAGCACGGGCAACCCACCAGGACCACTTCATCACACCTGCAGTGATGCTTTCCCCACAGAAGACCACACGTACAGGTCCTATAGGTCAAGACCTGGACATATCTCTTTGGGGAGATGGGGTGGAACTATTCAATCCCCTAGCAAGAAACCTGTAAACAGTAGTGGAGTTGTAGGGGACAATACTGGGCCATTGGATGGCTTCAGATTAGCACAAGACAAGTCATCAGCAAAAACCCTAAATTCTGTTCAAGGGGTTAGGATGACAGGTCCTGTTTAGGTGTGCTGCTGCGGAATATTTGTACACTGTGTGCAGATGTGTTGCTGCGATTGGTGTAATAAAAAGCTAGACAGGAGGGATAGGTGGGACTTCAGGCAGAGAGAAAAGAAGAGGAAGAGAGGATTGAGATGTGCAGGAGTCTAGAGCCAGACGCAGAGGAAGCAGGAGGAGAGGTAAAAGCCGTGGCTCATGTGGCGGCACAAAGATGAATAGAAATGGGTTAATTTAAGTTATAAGAGCTAGTTAGAAACAAGCCTAAGCTAAGGCCGAGCTTTCATAATTAATAAGAAGTCTCTCTCATTATTTGGGAGTTGGCTGGCAGGATGTTAGTGTTCCTAAGTATCACAGGCATGAGGAGATACTGGGAGCCTCTCTGACTATGAGATACTTGAGTATCCATGGTGGTATCCCAAAATCTGAGATGATGCAAACAGTTCACGGGTCTCCTTTCCTTCACCTATGACCTCTCTGTCCTTCCAGGATATCTGTCCTGGCTAATGATAGGATGTCTGTCTCAATTGGCTTTGTATCTCAAAGAAAAGACATCTGCTTGACAGCCCAAGACAAAAGTGAGACCTCCTTATCTATCTAAATTACAATTGGGGGATTTTTTTTTTTTAAAGTTAGAAGTAGACTTTCCTGAAGTAGAATGTGGGATTGGAGGAAGAAAGTTTCCTGTTCCTCTCTCCTCTACCCTTCTCAGGTTTCTGAGAGTTGGGCTGGGCTTTTCCAACCTGAAAGGAGGCATCCAACTTTACAGGTCAGGGCCCAGAGCTAAGTCTCCAGGTGGAGCCCTAAATGAGAATAGGGGAAACATCAAGAGAGGGAGAAAGTCCCAGGAGAGGCTGGGAGGAGAACTCAGGGAACCCTTGGGCATCCAGAATGACCTACAGGGTGAGGCTATGTGTGTGACAGCACACAACCATCAACTTAGACAGTTGTCTAGACACGGCCTTCAGCAGTAGAATCTCAGAGGGCCAGGCAGTAACTAAGGACTGTGAGGACCTAAGCCAGAATCACACAGGTTCTTAGAGATATTTTAGAGAAGATTGGGAATGGGTGGATCTTCAGAGAAGTGGGTGGAGCCGGGCGGTGGTGGCGCACGCCTTTAATCCCAGCACTCGGGAGGCAGAGCCAGGCGGATCTCTGTGAGTTCGAGGCCAGCCTGGACTACAAAGTGAGTTCCAGGAAAGGCGCAAAGCTACACAGAGAAACCCTGTCTCGAAAAACCAAAAAAAAAAAAACAAAAACAAAACAGAGAAGTGGGCGGAGAAGGGCTGGAGAGACTGAATGTTGATGCAGGTCCAAGACAATGGGGCTGAGCGCATAAGGCAGGGTTTTGTAACAGTAGGCGTGAATGGAACCGTTCCCCAGAGAGGGTCCAGACAGGCAACAGGGTAGACTGCAGAGGAACACGTGGGAGAAGTGTAGGGACTTCTCCACTGAAAACCCTAGCAATCTGAATCTGAATCAAGACAAAGACTAAAGTTTAGTGCCACAGTGACAGTGATGGGTGGGATTGGTCATGAGGGAAATTTATTCTACTGACAAAGGAAATGCATTTTTTTTTTAAATTTTATGTAAGTGAAGTTGACTAGAGCCATCATAAGGGATCAGGAAATAATATGAGATCCAGCGTTACGTTTCATGGGATCTATTGAATTGTCAGAAGCAGCCATGTATGTCTACCAGAGGAAAAGATGCTTAGCGAGGTGGGGATATTAAAGATGGTGAGGGTGTAGAGAATCTTAGAGAGAAGGAGACATTAGAGTTGTGTATTTGTTCTTAATAATACTGTAATAAATTACCCCAAACTCAGTAGCATAAAATACCATCCATTTATTAGCCTAGTTTTGAGGGCCTGAGTCAGGAATGGGTCTCACTAAGTTAGAACTGGTGTTAGTTGGGTAGCCAATTTGGTGTGGGGGAAATGCTAGGGAAGAAGCCATCTTCTTACCTGATCCAGCTTCTAGGGACTTCCCACTTGCCTTGGCTTCTGGTCCTTTCCATCTCCAAAGTCAGCAATGGCTGAGTGAATCTTTTGAGTGAATCTTTCTATGTCTCATCTCACGGACACTGACTTTTCTAGCTATTTTGTCTATCTTTTAAGCACACTTATGATGACATCTGGCCCACCCACATGATGAGGATAACGTATGTATTTTAAAGTGTACTTAGTGGCAGCCTTAACCTCAACTGCATTCTTAGCTCTCTTTGTCATACATCATAACTTAACTTCAGGCATTAGGATGTGCTCATCTCTGAGAGACCATTAGTCTGACCAACAGTTGTCACTTTAGAGGAACTGCTGCAGAAGGCACAGTCACCTACAGAAAGATGTGGATGTTGACATTCAGGCCTCGGGAATGGTGGCCACATGCCATACTTTATTGCCATTGTCACAGTCCATGCCAACAAACCCGGTGTTCAAGAATCAATGCTCCCCCTTGTCTTGCCTGCCACCCCACTACATGGGAAAGACTGAGTCAGAAACATGCCTCCTCTCCCTCCCCACCCCCTTCTGGCATGGATTTTGTGCTGGTTAATTTATGCCAACTTGACTCAAGCTGGAGTCATCTGGTAAGAGGGAACCTCAATTGAAAATAATTCCTCCATAAGATGGGGCTGTAGGCAAGCTTGTAGGACATTTTCTTAATTAGTGATTAAAGTGGGAGGGCCTAGCTCATTGTGGGTGGTACCACCCCTGGGCTGGTGGTCCAGGGTGCTATAAGAAAGCAGGCTGAGCAAGCCACAGGGAGCAAGCCAGTAAATAAGTAGCACCACTCCATGGCCTCTGCATCAGCTCCTGCCTCTAGGTCCCTGCCTTGCTGGAGTTCCTACCTCCACTTCCTTTGATGATGTACTATAATGTGGAAGTGTAAGCAAAACAAACCCTTTCCCACCAAGTCATGGTGTCTCATCACAGCAACAGAAACCCAAACTAGGACAGATTCATTGTGCATTGTGATGGGTTTCAGAGGGAAATCTTCATACAAGCATTTTGTATTTTGAATATACTCACCTCTCCCTTTGCTGTTCTTATTCCTATTAACTCCTCAGACTATACTGTATAGTATATAATATGTACTACACACACACTTTTTTTATATTTATGTAAAATTTAGGATCCACAAATGAGAGAAAACGTGATGCTTGTCTTTCGGAGTCTGACTTATTTTGCTTAGCGTGGTGCTCTCCGGAGTAATGTGCATTTTCACGGACACTCATATCGGTGATTCTGTGACTCAGTTGCTCTCTTGTTTTCTGTGGATGCTGACGCCAGAGACAGTGAGAAAGGGCTCATTACTAAGACAAGGTGAGAGAATCCCATGTCCCAGGCAGACAGGGAAGGTCATTAGCTTCTCTCCTCTTCTGCTTCTCCACCTCATCAGACTGTCACAAGACCTGAGCTCCATGCCTGTGGCTGCCTTCTTTCTCTCTTGCCTCCCATCTGGGCTGGAAGGGCCTTATTCTTGGGAGCTAGAGTTTCCAAGGCGAGGATGCAGGAAGAAAA
Organism: Peromyscus californicus insignis; assembly: GCF_007827085.1. Lineage (NCBI taxonomy): Eukaryota > Metazoa > Chordata > Mammalia > Rodentia > Cricetidae > Peromyscus > Peromyscus californicus. The sequence continues at coordinate 72,320,098 of NW_026294447.1, forward strand.
TTAAGCATTGACCATCTGTCTGCATGGGATAAAATCTAAGCTTAGTGCAGAGACCGAAGGCTTGGGACTTGCTTCTAGATGATCCAATACCATTTCCAAGTTGTAAAAGGAGGTACAAAGTGAGGCAGAGACATTGGCTAGGAAGACGGTGACTAAATTGAGTTGTGTTGAACCTTGGACTGGGTCTCTTGGAAACCTATGAGGTGATGATAGGGAACCTAGGCAGTGAGATGGTCTCCAACATGGGCGAGAGCAGGCATAAATGGTGTCTCTGGCAACTTGCTGGGATCTATTCAGCTGAGGAGTGCATCTTGACATGCACACAGGGATACCAAGCATTGCCATGGTTCTGCTTGGAAGCCTTGCTCCTAGCCACTGTTGATTTATTCAGGGCCAGCTACCTGCCCTGGGTGGGGCTGATGTGTTTTCTCTGAAGCTGCAGGGAATGGAGCTTATCACATCTTCTAGCACATGTCGATCATAAGAGATCCCAAGGCTTCACACACAGAAAGGGAACAGGGCCAATATTGCCTGAGGACTCTGAGAGACACTCAAGGTCCCGGCCCTTCCTGAGCTTATGTAGCATGGCTGCCAGCCCCATGCCTAACTCTGAAACACCTCTTTGCATTCTGGGATTTAATATATTCTCCTTTTTGCTGAACCCAAGTAGAAATTGTAATTGCTTTGCTTTGACACCTAACAAATATCCTTGGGATGGGGATGAAGGAGATGGCCATATGAAGATCAATTTCAACAAGGCCGCCATTTTCAGCTTGGATGGGAGAGGCACTAAGTCCCCCAGAACATGTCTTCCTGGTGGTATACAGATCACAAGATGAATGGACTTTGCTCAGGAGACCCAAGACAAAGAAAAGGCCAGGCAGGCAATGAAGGAGATAACCACGGTCAAGATGTAGTACTATTTGTGTCCAAAGTCAATACCAACGACCACAGAAAGACTTGGGGACTGGCATCAAAAACAAAGAGGGAAATAAAACCAGAGGCATAAAAGGGGCTTTGTAGGATGCCTGGTGCAGTTGCACACAAGCAGCGATGGTCCATAAGTACATGGCTGTGACAGGCACAAAGGCAGAAGCAGAGGAATTGGGAAATAGAAAGTAAATAAGGGAAGTCTGTTAGGAACAACACTTGTCACTCAGCAGTTTAAAAATTCTCAGCCCCTTACTCCTTACTCCTCATGAGTGTCTTGTTTTCTGATTTTCAAATGGCAAATTCTCCCACCATCAGAAAAGGTTAATCTACTGAGTTCTGGCGAAGACGCTGCCTGCCCTTGCTAGAGGCTATGGACTGGCTCTTGGGGGAGGGTGCGGGGCTGGCTAATTTGTCTGTATTTCAGTCTCATCTTCACAAGTAGGTGCTGTCAGGGTGGACCCTCTGTGATCAGTGTGTTCTTTAGTGCAGTATTCACCGCCCACTGAAGTCACCAGACCCCACCACATCATAGGACAGTGCTGGCACAGAGCCAGATGTAAGGCATCGCTTCATCTTTTTTTCTTTGTCGAGAAAGACTCTCATGAATCACAAGCTGATCCTGACTCACTGTGTAGCTGAGGATGACCATAAACCTTTGATCTTCCTGCCTCTATCTCTTGGGTACCAGGGTTACAGGTGTGCACCATGACACCTAGTCTATGGGGCTTGAACTCTGGGCTTCATCTATGCTAGGCAAGCTCTCTACCAGCCGAGCTACATCCATGGAGAGCTCTGCAAAGTCAGTTTCTAAGTATACTCACTGTTCCATAGAATGAAGTAGATACTGACTCAGGTTGTAATTATGGCCCACCTTGATATATTTGGAGAGGAAGAACATAATAAAAGGGACTTCAGAAAATAGCTAGTCGACCCACTTGGAAAGGCTTGGAGGCAAGTTTTAGATTCCATCCTTTCTTCCTCAACAAAAAGACTCATGATTTCCTCATACATTATGTGAGATAGTACACCCCCAAAATTAATAAGATAAGCTGGAGGAAGAACAGATTCTTTCTATCACAGTGAAACAATACACGGGAAGGGGTTCCTAGAGCCCAGTGCACACATGTGGATTTTGGCTTATAAAGCAGAGACGTTGAAAAGGCACTGACACTGGTAATTGCTACGGAAAAAGGTATGGCCCGCAGCTGTGGACGGCATTACTGCTGAGAAAACCAGGTGTGGAACCTGAAGTGCCGTGTGGGTGTCTTTTGTCCCCACTTCAGAAATACACTAAAATGTGTTAAAGCATTCATATAGTCAGAGCCTGCGAAAGAGCAGGAAAGCCAGAAAGCCCATGCACAAGGGATATGGAGGGGTCACACTTGCTCCTTTGTTTGGGTGTGTGCATTTTCTAAACAGTGATGTTCAAAAGGAAAGTAGGACAGAAAGGACCTGATGGGAGAGGAGACAGGGTACAGAACCCCTTTGCAGGCAGGGAGGAAGGAGGTAATCTTTTCCAGGTGGCAGAAGGTAGGTGGGAGAGAGACTGGGAAGAACCCCCTCACTTCAGGTCACCCAGAGATGAAGTATTCGGGGGGAAACTTGGGTTTAGTGAAGGAGACATTAGTCCCTCAGAAAGGAGAGTGTGTGCTGGCCACATCTCCTGACCCCTTTTCTTCCACAGACTACAGATTCCAGACCTCGGTCTGGAGAGGGTGACCTTGGCTATAAGGTGACTTCTTACTATTTCTTTTCTACCAATTAAGATGGGCTGGGAGAGAGGAGGTACAAGGACCACACCGTTTCTCAAACCACATGAAAGCAAAGTTGTAATGACTTCTTTTCTCCCTCCCCTGAATTTATCATTAGACATTAAGTTCACAGACTTCTCTCACCCTAGCAGGTTTTTAATAGAGCCTTAGGGTATCCCGTTCCTTGCTGTCTTATCGCATTTCATTAATTACATTTCATGATCACCGAGGGTCAGGAGGCAGAGGAGGAACCAGCATCCAATTTTAGGGAGCAGCAGCAATCGCAGAGATGGGCAAGCAAGATGATGTTTAAAAGAAAAAAAAATCAATTTAGCAGTCAGCTGTGACACACAAGCGACTCCCAGTAACGGAGTGAGGGTGAGCTGAGTACAGCAGCAGCAGCAGATATAAAATGAAACAACTTGATCTTTCTGTGTGCAGGTGCTGTGTCGGGACCAGAGGCAGTACCTCGGGATACTGTGGTGTCCCACAGCATTGCTAGGCTTGGAGGGAAGTCTCTGGGGGGAGAGCTCAGAGATGCCAGGCAACTGGAAACAGAGATGTATAGAGTTCTATGTTCTCAAAGATGTTGCTAGCGCCGGAAGGCTTGGGTGGGTGGATTAGCTTGAAGATGCACTTGGGACTCTTGTAAAGAGGAGGAAGACCTCATTTCTTTGGCAAATTCATCTCTCTGGAGAAGTGACCACAGAGTCTATTACAGTTTGGATCTTAAATGCCCTTCGCAGCTATATGCATGAAAGGCTTGGTCAGCAGCCTGTGGGGGGTGGTAGGACCTTTGAGAGGTAGAGCCTAGTGGTTGGGATTGTGCCCTCGAAGGAGACATTGGAACTTCTGCCCTTCTCCTCCTCTCCTCTCCTCACCCCTCCCCTCCCATCCTCCTGCTCCCTCCCCCATTCACATCTACCAGCTTTGCTTCACTATGTCCTTCCCACTTGATATTCTATCTTGGCACCGGCCCAAAATTGATGGCCCAAATGAACATGGATCGACAGCTCTGAACTATGAGCTCAAATACGAGTTCCTCCTTCTAAGTTGATTCGTTTTGGTATTTTGTTACAGTAATAGGCAGGTGACCAACACAAGGGTCTCTTCAGCATCTCCAGGTGAAAAAACACACTTCTTGCCTCAAAATTCATTGTCATTAAGAAAAACATGGCTCATGGGAAAGAGCTTTTTTTGCCCTGGCTTAGGATCAAGCCATTGTGATTTGACTTTCTGGTGGTAGTAAATTGATTTTAAAAACAGACTGTGGTACACTAGCCTTTTAGTCTAGTCTTTAAGCTTGTGACTCTGTTTCTGCTTTTTTCTTGTATTCTTGCTTCTGTGTGAGTGATATCAAAGTAGTCTGTTTGAGGATGAGAGTCCATGTAAAAGGCAGTACAGCTGTCCTTGTCGAGGCCATCCTGCAGAGTCAGAAGCCACATACACAAGACACAACCCAGATCAGCAGAACTACCTACCCTGTCTGCAGCAGCAAGTGGACAAGCAGCTTAGCCCATGCAACCAGCTGGCAATAGACATGTGAGAAAAAGTAAATGCCCATTGAGTAATACCCTCGTATATAGTTTTGCTTCCAGCAACTTCAGTTACCCATGATAAGCCACAGTCTGGAAATATTAAGTAGAAAATTCCAGGAACAAATAATTCGTAAGTTTTAAAATTACATGCTGACCTGAGCAGTGTGATAAAATCTCTATCTGAGACATGAATTTTGCCCAGTGTTTCCATGCTATATATACTGCCTTCCCATAAGTCACTTAATTGCGGCATGTGTTATCAGATTCACTGTTGTGGAATTGCAGTGCTGGTGTTCAGCTATCCCTTATTTTACTGAATACTGCCTCAAGTTGCATAGAGTGGTGATGCAGGAAATCTACACCAAAGAAAAGCTGCAAAGCACTTCCTTTGCATGCGTATGTGAAAGTTCCAAAAGAGGTTCCATTTGCCTTGTTGTTATGATTGTTTATGATTGTCTATGATTGTCTTATTCTATTGTTAGTTATTATTAGTCTCCTAGGTGTGTAGGCATAGGAGAAAATGCATAGTGTATGCAGCATTTGGCAGTATTTGACCAGCCGTGGGAAGATCATATTTCCTGTGGGCAGAGGGAAGCGACTGCAGTTTTAAGCCTCTGAGTTAGGAGGTTCTTTGTCAGCCACAGCTGACTGATATGCAGTTGTCTGTTGCAGCTTGGGAAGAGATGATACATCTTCAGAGAGGAGGATATTACTAAAACAACCATATTGATGGGAACAAGAAAGCAAACCATTGGGCAGTGGTGGTGCATGCCTTTAATCCCAGCACTTGGGAGGCAGAGGCAGAGGCCGGTGGATCTCTGAGTTTGAGGCTAGCCTGGTCTATGGAGTGAATTCCAGGACGGCCAGGGCCACACAGAGAAACCCTGTCTCAAAAAACTAAACCAAACCAAACCAAACCAAACCAAACCAAACCAAAAAACCAAACCCCCAAACAACAAACAAACAAACAAACAAAAACACCCCCCCCCCACGAAAAAAAACTCAACATGTAAAAAATTTGAACCAGAGACTCAAAACACAGTACATTAGGGCCATTTCATAGGAAGCCATGTGTGGCATCTCCTGAGATCAGAGACTTAATCTAAAGGACTACTTTAAAAGCAAAATGCAAACACACGGGCTTGAGTTATCCAGAGAAATGAGCCGAAGAAAGGCCGTGTTCTTCCTTTAGGAAGACAAGTTTGTGAGCCATATTCAAGGGAGATGATCACTTTAAATAGTTAAGATAAAAATTGCCGTGTTGATGGGTATTTATCTGGAAAGTTAATTTGTATATACGGGGACTGTTATTTCCGAATCGAGAACAGGGTTACACATTTAAGAAGTGCAAGAAGCAGCCTGGGAGACACGGATGCCGACAGGTCAGGGACATTCAGACAGTGTTGGGGACCATAGGCAGACTATTTGAAACTGAAACGAACTGAGAAAATCTAAAGAGCCAGTCCCCTCATCCATGACCCCTCCCTCTCGGAAGACAAGAAGCTGAACAGAATGTATGTGAGGTAGAAAGGCGGAACTGTACAGGCTATGAGCATCAGCACTAGCCTGGGGCAGCCTGTGGGGCTGTCTGAATGAGAGTCAGAGAAAGGACACAGAGAGAGAGAGAGTGTGGGAAGAGTTGTATTAACACAACACTGTCATCTTCAAGGCCAGCCTCCCTCCTCCTCAGAGCACCATGTATCCAGTTCATTGCATCTCCTACACCTGAATTCTGCTCCTGTCAAAAGTACTGTAAATCACCACACTGGAAAACGACTAGGTCCTTCCTAGTCACTGCGGAGGGACCTGAGCGCCAAGGACTGGAGCCAGGCCTTGAGTGTGCGCTCACTCATTAACCCCCTTGGTTTAACCACCACCGCTATCTCCTCTTCCAAAGAAGTGAGAGCAGAGGGAGATGGAGCATCTTGCTTCGCTGAGAACACAGGGAATGGCCAAGGCAGGGGATGCCAACCTCTACAGCAGGCTCCAGACACCCCTGGCTGCTGTGTTCCCTTGCAGTTGGCTGCAGGTTTTAGCCCACCCCAATTCTTGCTTTTTCAGAACTGGGTCACCTATACCACCAGCAACAGCTTCTCACCTCTTGGGTTCTTAGGCAACTAAGTGAAAAAAAAAATGGCAGGGACCTTTCCCCAGGGTGGGCACGATTCTAATTACCACTTGTCACCTGGAGCAGGCTCAGGGAAACCAGATCCAGAATGGGACTGTGTGGCTCACCTGAGAGAGCTCAGTTTTCACCTCTGGCCAGCTGCCAGTGCTACCTCTCTGGCCCCTCCCGGCAGAGCGCCCGCAGCTGACAGGCCAGGCTTGGGTGACTTTATCTCCAGCAAGCAGCCAGGCTGCTCTCCCTCTGCTCTCTCAGGGAGTTTCCTTGTGACTTTCAGGAAAGCCCTCCCGTAGCATTGAAGAGTTGTCAGTTATTGCTGCCTGGGATAAAATCCAGCCACTGTTGGGGTTGGACCCCTAGAAGTTTCTATCTGGGGAGCTGTGGTTGGAATAAGCCCTCATGTGAGCGCCTCTCAAGTGTAATTAGACGTGCCAGCTGGGGCTCCTTCCAGACAGCCAGTAAACAAACAGAGGGACCTGCCAGACTCTCTTCCTTTTCTCCATATCACCTGCCTCATCCTGAGTGATCTCTCAAGATGACTGGTTCAGGCTTCTCCCCACACTCCAAAGACAAGACAAAGAGAGTTCTCAGGCCTGTGCAGCTACAAGGGCATCACCAGCGCCCTAGACACTAGATTAGACAAAGGGAGTTCTCAGGCCTGTGCAGCTACAAGGGCATCACCAGCGCCCTAGACACTAGATTAGACAAAGGGAGTTCTCAGGCCTGTGCAGCTACAAGGGCATCACCAGAGCCCTAGACACTAGATTAGACCACTTGAAGCTCAAAGTGCACCTGGCTCGGTTCTCCTCTGCAACCACTGAGTCCACACCTAGGACTGGGCTTTGGGGATTTCTGTTGCTTAGCTCTCCGTTCTGGCCTCAGGACACTGGCCTTGGGCATGTGAACCCGATGAAAGATGCTCTGAGAACACTCTCTCCTCTGAGCCCTTCCAAGCCAGACATTACCATGCATACAGACACTGAACCATGCCCAGTCAGCTATTTCTGTGCCTTGGCATTCCTCACCGCCTATGGCACAGGAAAGCTGAGGCCACTTCAGCTGCTTTGCTTTTGGGCACTCTTTGGGAGGGGTAACCTCATTGAGAGGGAATAAGTACTTTCAGAGCCCGGTGAGCTGGCCGGAAGTCCCTCATTTTGACAGTGGAGATGGGAAGTGAGTCTGTAACCTGCAGCTGGCCAGAACCTGGGACTTCAGAGTAATTGCTCTTGATGTTGTGGGAGCTTCAGCCGCTGGTACCATCAGAGGCATTTATGCATTAGAGAGCACAGGAACACCGTCTTTCTCAATGGGGTCGATTTGATTTTGCTGTCCCCTTACACATTTGGCAATGCCCTGAGACACTGTTGGTTGTCACAATGGTGAGGCAGCACTACTGGCCTCTAGTGGACAGAAGTTACGAATACTGTTTTATCTTATATTGCACAGGACATTAAAAATGCAACAAACACTTGTCTGGCCTAGAATGTCAATAACTAACTCCATTTTTAAGAACACCAGCAGGATAGAGAGATGGCCCAGCTGGTAAGAACATACACTATGTGTGTAGAGAACACCAACTGGCTTTCTAGCACCCACACCGGGCAGCTAACAACCACCTGTACTTCTAGCTCCAGGGAATTCAATGCTTTCTTCTAGCTTCTGCAGACAGCTGCACTCACATGCATATTTCCCCATACACACAGGCACTCACAATTAAAAATTTTAAAAAATCGTTATGAATACAAATAGACTGGACCTGGGGCGGGGGGTGGAGGTGGGGGTGGATCCCAGTTCCTCAGGAGGCCGAACCAGGAGGATTCTGAGTTCAAGGCCTGCCTGAACTATAGAGAGAGTTCAAAAACATCCCAGGTAACTTAATGAGATCCTCATCTCAAAAAAAAAAAAAAGTAAACAGAGATCTTGGGATATAGGTTAGTAGTAGATCGCTTGCCTATAGTTTGTGAGATTCAAATCCTAATACCAGAATAACAAAAAATATGTAAGAGTACATAGATACACATACAAGACACATACAAGTAGACATATAAGATGCCATAAGCCCAAACCCACAATGTCCTTGGTGTCCCAAGCACAGCAGTAACTCAGGCTTTGGATTTGGGGTTGGGGTTTTCTAAGTTCCCATCTGTCATTATTTATTCAGAAAGAAGATGCAGCTTAACCCAGAGGCCAGCAGAGACAGCCTTAGTGGTAGGTCACACAGCCAGTACCCTGTATGATCTAAACTTAAAGGACTCAGTTTACCCGATATGCAATACATACTAAGGCCTGACTTACACCCTGGATCCCTTCCGAAATTGGGTGGTGCTTTAACAGCAGCCTATGGATGAACAAGTGTTAAGTTCTGGCTGCCTGATTAGATTTATTCCGTTCAGGATCTCCAGGTGGTCTCTTTACTGAAGTGTTCAAAACCAGACCATTTAGTTGATAAAATTGAATCTCCCACGTGGTAACGGGGTGGAACCAGCTACCAGTGTGGAGGCACAGCACGGGGGCTGCTGCCGAAGCCAGGCCGCGGGGGCCAGCTATTTTCTATACAGTTGACTCAATGCTGTCCAGTGGTTGATGGTATGTGGAGGAGGGACGCTTCTCAGGGATCTAGTCCTCTGCTGTTTATGTGGCCAGTACCTCAAAGGGCACACATAACGTCTTTCCCCTATAAAATGAATCTGGGCATTTTAAAGCTGAAATAGGTGTGATTCTATTTGAATCAAAGAACTGAAGACAAAGGCCCATGATGGAGATTTTAAGGGCATTCTTCCCTGATTGACAAAGTCCAATGGCAGAAGCTTAAGCAAGAGAGCATGTCTTGCTTAAGGGAGGCCTGCTATCTTAGCTACGCTCCCACAAGACTGGGTTTTTACACATCAGATTTAAGGATATCTATAGCCCCACTCTTGAAGCTGAACACACTTGTTAAGGAGAACCCTGTGACATTCCCTTTATAAAATAAGCACATGGCAATACCATTGGGGCAGCATACCTTTCGGCCACTTTGGACATTTTCAAACAATGTCTGTCAATCTGTGCGTTCAAAAACGTTATCTGGCGGAAAGAGAGAACATGGGTGCTGAGGCCAAAACAGAACTTGATTTTCCTTCATCCCACAAACCCAGATCCTGCAGTTACACCAAGGTCTAAATACCTCCTCAGACAATACTCCCACCCTGTAGCTGGAACTCCTACAACCAATTTGCCCTTTTGGAAATCCCTGCCACACTGAAGATTCGAATGCAATTTAGTTTATGTCCAATTTTCACCTGTTCATAGCTATCATTTAATCTTTACCCCCCCCCCCCAAATTATTTATTCAAAAGACAGCATGCAGTCTCCAAAGCTTGGCAATAGACAATATGTATACTATAAAAATCTTTTTTCATAAGCCCCAGTAACAGTTCCTCTGCCTAGTTTCCATGTGTAAATCGTACCCATGTGTTGGTTGTGTTGGACTAGAAACATCGAATAGCTATTTTGCGTCTGTCTCTTTCTTTCTTCCCACCTAACCATAAGCTTGCCAAGGAAAGGCATTTCAAGTTACTCCTTTGCCCAGCCCCTGTCAGAAACCAGGAAGGCATAATAAAGAGTAGGCTTCAGAAGGGAGCAATGCCTTCAGCCACTCTGTTAACCTGACTTTCTCATTAGGGCAGAAAATAGCATGTAACTAAAGGATGCTGCAATGACTTTGGGATGGGGCTCTCTTTATTCTTATGCCTTCTCTTTGAGTCTTAGACATATGCAGGGAGTGATCCTGAACTGGTGCCCTCTGGAAGTTCATTACAACATTAAGTTCTCCAGGATGGGACATTCACCTCTCCTTCTCTAGTTCCCGCAGCAGGCACTGGGAGACCTTGACCTAAAAAGTCAGTATGCCACTGGGGGAGCTCAGTCACACCCCTTTTAATAACTGCTAGAGAAGCTTGGTGGAGAGTTTCTCGAGCTTTTGTGAAGTGTCACACACAGGATCAAGTCATCCGACAGCTGGGTTCTGCTGTCCATGGATCACACCAGGAGTGTCATGCCCACTCACCTGTTTTCGAATGTCATCCTTTGTCGTTTTCCTGATTGGCTGGCTTGGTATGTGCACTGGACTCTGTGACTGGGACTCTTCAGTCACACCATACACTGACTAGAAGAGGAAGCAAAAATCTGAATCACACACCCTCCGTGTTGGGGGCGGGCCAGGAGCTAAATCATCGTCTCATTCTTTCAACTGTCTCCGTGGCATCCAGCCACGTGACTGGCCTCTGTTTGCATTTCTCCCATGGTAGACCTCTTGAGGGACCACATCCTCTTTGGGTTACATCAGTGGGAAAAATCCTTCATTCCTCAAGGAAATGGTCTCCTTGTGTAGCACTGTTTCTTTTAACAGCCCAGAGGCCAACTAACTTCAAAGATCAGTTGGGGGTCCTCCATAGAGAAGTACATGGCTGAACCCCACCCCAGATGGACTGACTCAGGATTCTCATGGGTGGGTTTGGGAGTCTGTACTTTAAACAAATACCCCAGGTGATTTGGGGTCAACACTGAGCTCAAGAACAATAGCTGAAAGGTACATTAAAAACTCCCCATGGGTCTCTTGCTGGTCAGCAGATGCCATGCCCATCTGGTGTAACGTTGAGGTGCCGGGCTTCCTGACTAGTGCTCCTTCTAAATTAAGGGGTTTTCTGGCCTCAGTTTCTATCCAAGTCCACAGTTATGGCTGCTGTCAAGTTCTTCATGGTGTTATAATCAGGGATAGAAATAGCCCTGAAGGACATGCGTCTATACAATCACAAAGGCTCAGATGACTACACAGAGCTTCATAAAATTCTGGGATATTAGAATTAGGGGTCCTTAAAGACTAAGTAAGGACAGTTAAAACTAGAGGTTTAAAATACAGCACAGTGGGTATTTGTTATTTACCCAATAAACAAATTACATAAGTAAACTCAAGAAGTACGTACCTGGGGTTTCAGGCTCCCTGTGTCTGTCTGTCTGTCTCTGTCTCTGTCTCTGTCTCTCTGTCTCTCTCTCTCTCTGTCTCTCTCTGTCTCTCTCTCTCTCTCTCTCACACACACACACACACACACACACACACACACACACACACACACTAATTCTTGTCTAAATATCCAAAATCCTCTCAAATCTCAAATACCCCGAGGAAAATGCTACACCTCATCTCATGGAATAGGTTCTGATCAAAACCCAGGACCACTGGGATATTATGTACCATTACCTTTGGGCTATGTACATAAGATGGCTATGAAGCAAGTGAGTTTTGTACTCAGACTTGGGTCCTACCCTCTAAGCTTGATAGGCATATTTGAGTATTCCAAACACTGAAACACTTCTGATCCAAAGTGCTCTGGGTTCATCCTTGGTCATTATGTGACTTGGGGATATACTCTAACCTTCTGAAATTAGTGTTAAGAGTACAGCCATGTTCTCCCATAGCATGCATGGTCTTTGGAGAGGGTGAGCATATTGATGGAGGATGTCTGGGTATGGTCTCCATGGGGATGCTGTGGCCACTACCCGTTTTAGTCTAGTGAAATACAAGGAATTCTGGGGTCATTCAAAGTAGGGCAAGATGACGGTGTGGGTTTTGACAATTTAGCCCTATTTAAACTCTGCCATTTGCTTCTAAGAAGCCAGCCCTTTGTGCCTGCAGGCTCTTCCGGGTTTTATTCCAGTGGTTTCTTTTCTTCACAGCAGCCTCCCCAGAGCCAGCGGCTGCTTACTCTTCGTCTCAGGGGACCCTGCTTATATAAAGCCTCTGGGGAGCCACACTCTGTCTTAGCTGCACCTCCAGCTAAACACTTTCCCATGTTTCCTAACACAGCACAATAGCCCCGTGGCCTGTGTTCTGGTTTCATCCCCTTCAAGACTCTGGGATCCCGAGATCTGGAACTTAACCCCAACAATTTGCACGGTGCTTAGAACACACCAGCCATCCAACAAATATTTCCAGAATTTATGAATAAAAGGATTTCAAAAAGATAAAGTGCAAGCAGAATGACAAGCGGAATAATCAGTATGTGAAGAATACCAGAAACGGAGGGCTAGCCCCACCAGGAAGTGGTAATTCAACCAAACCAGCGAACCTTTTTAACCTTTTGAGGATTCTTCAAACGTCGACATTTTCTGATATCCATTTCCGTTGTGTTCACACAGCCTGGCTGAGAGGGAAAACATAGTATAAATTACTAAGTGAAAATTATGCTTCCAATTGAATCTGAGCAATACCATCAGACCTAATCCTTCCCTTTGCAGATAATGCATAATCTTTTTCTCTTGCCATAATGCATGCTCCCGTGTGGAGGTCTCACCGGAAATACAAAATATGAGCTTATAATCAGGATTTCTTATGGAGGGTCTAATATGCATTTCTGCCATCAAACCTATGTTTCAAGTGGCCACAGTGCTTTGGGCATAGCCTTTGCTGTATTACATCTCTAACCATCTGAAAAAAAAAAACAATTCCCATGTCAGGACAGGCAGGGTTTTTTTTTTTTTTTTTTTTTTTTTTTTTTTTTTTTTTTTTTTTTTTTGGTATTGTTGCTTTTAATCAGTTTTTAGGAAGGCTGAAATAGTTTGTTCATTTTCAACTCCATTCCCTGGGGGCAATCAGGATCTGTTTTAATAATGTGAAATCAGAGACATAGTCAAGCTTCATTCTGTACTGATTTGTGAATTCATCTACTTGCTGAATTTTCTTTGTAATGTGCAAATCAATGTTCTCAGAGTGTAATGACCATTTACAGACTCGTGCAGAAGAGCAATAATTTTGAGTCACCCTACATAACCATGCCTAGATGAGGCTGAACAGGGAGAAGCTCTGCTTCCCTCTTCCACTCCATAAAGCAGCCTTTAGAGGGCTTATTTGGTGCCAGGCTTTCTACATTTTTGTGTGTTCATCTTGGTGACTTTTCCATTTTTAGGAGTCTGCAAGCAGGGTATTGTGTAGTGTTCTAAGGGTGACGGGGTCTCCGATGTGCCATAGGAGAAAACAGAATGGCTGTGATCTGGCCTGAACCACTGTTGTGGGTTCAACGCAGTAAATCAGCATCATATATTAAATATGGTGTCTTCACACAAATATGGTGATCAAAATATGTGAACAGTTTCTGGAAGGAAGTTAGCTCACCCAGGAGCAATTCTTCAATGTTCACTAATTGGGAGTTTTCAAAGACTTTATAGACCCTAACTACGGTAGATGACAAGGCTTAACAGTATATGAAAAGAATATCTTAAGGTTTGGGGCTTAATGGTGGCAGACACGAACATTGCTAATCTGGAGGAATGGAGATTTTGGGACTCCAAAATTCCTGTCTTGGCATCCCCATTGTTTCCCCATTTCCAGTCCTACGTTTTCCCCAGTGTATAATTTTTAAAAGATGGAACTGACACCCCCCCCCCCCCCAGGAGATCTACGGGGAGAATATGAAGGAATGGAAAGAGCGATCTCACAAGGCTTAGCAACTATCTTAAGGAAGAGTCACTTGGTCACTAAAGACAGTCCTAAAGAATGAGTGGGCAGATCCAGTGCAGGGAACCAAGCAGAACTTCCTCACCACTGGCCTGTGGACATCCCAAAAGGCCCGTTCTTGACTATCCAAAATTTTCCTTTCTGTCTTATCCTTTTTCCGATCAATCCTGAAAGAGTAAAGAGAGGAAGTGTGAAGTGTTTGTACTTTTTTTTTTTTTTGCCGCCCCCTCGGCTCTTCTGATCCTGCTTCTAGGGGCTAAGGTTGAACCCAAGACTATTGCCTCCCATGTGGCCCCTCACAACCTCCACATGTGGCAAGAGCTTGTTTTAGGCTGGATTATGTTATCATTTGTGAGCCATGAACACGATAGGCAGGCAGGAAGAATAGGCAGAAACAGAGTTGCCCACAAGATGTATCAAGATCTGGGTTACTAAGGACCGAATTCTCCATCGGTCTGCCCCTACTTCAGAGCCAATTCTGCCTGTGTGGCTTGATAAGAAAGGACACAGCCACCTGTTTGCCAATGCTCCATCTCAGACATCAAAGTTTAAACAGCAGTTAAAATGTCTGTAAAATACTCCAATTATGTGTTTTGAGAGTCACTTAAACCATCTGGATTTTTAAAGGCACAGTAGTGACCCTAGCCTGTGACAAGACCCCAGTGACAAATATCACCAGCCTCAGTTGGGAAAGGCACCAACTGCAATAGGGAAATTATTAATGGCAAAATCAGATTCTGTGTGTTCTGATCGGGAGCCCACAAAAGCCTCCCCGCCCCCCAGGCATGTATCATTTCACATCATCTAAGTAAAAAGCAACTCAGATTAATTGTCATGTGATTTGTGGTTCTCAGCTCTCTTGGGAGCCCTTTAGTTTACTGGACTGAAATAAACCCATAACCACCCTGTGATTCTTGTGATAATTGCTGTGTACTTAAATGGCCCACAATTATTATATAATCACAGAGTTAATCAGAAAAGTTAATGGAGAAAAGCCATATATGTATAAAGTGACAGTTTCCCCCTCCCCTTCATAGCGTGATGCTGTTGGATTCTGGGAGAGCTAATCCATGCTTCTCTTTGCTTCCCAGTGACTTGTGAGCATCTAGACACAGCTCTACCTCAGTCCATCTAGACCTAAGCCCCTCTTCCCACCAGCTCTCCCACCTTCTACTTCCCAGATGGTCTCCTACACTCACTTAGGACCTAGTACCTGGTGTCTGCCTTCCCTTGGGGACATCTGGGAACACTGAGTTGGGAAAGAACCAGCAGGTGGCTGGCATCATGGACAGGGGAAAGGTAGAGATGACTGAGGGATGGTGACAGCAATGATGGCATGCGGGCTGCTGGACCAGACGGCCTCAGTTCATTTCCAATGGTGACCACTGGTAATCTATCCTAATCACACCCCCACATCTGACCCTAGGTGTTGAGTGGGACCACCCCTAGAGCATGAAAGGGCTTCTCGGAAGCTGTATGGGGCCTATACACCTACAAGGGGTTCTCAGAGACAAGGTCCCATCTTCTTCCAGCTCAGCCTCCTTCCCATCCCTCTTCTGTCCTCCTTTGCCAATTGGTACTGCTGGATAAGCTAGACACCATCCGTGTGAGGAAAAAGGGAGACCCTATCATAGCAATTCCATGTTCCAGAATTCCATGGGCCTAGGTGACAACTCTGTTTATGGGCTGTGGGGGCTGGGGGGGCATTCATTCCCCATGTCTCATGTTTCCTTATAGAAGAAGCAATCTCCATTCTGTTCCACCTCTTGTTCCTCCGTTCCTCTGTGCCCTTTGAGGAAAATGAATGAGCTAACCTACTGGGAGATTGGAAGGGAGGAAATGAGAAAGCTCAAACTGGTCCTTCTGGGTTAGCCTGAGCTCTCTGAGGTAAGCTTACGGGGTGGGTGGGTGGGTGGGGGGGTGGGAGTCAGCTCTGTTCCGGCAGAGGGATCCTGTAGATACCCACCTCTGCCTAGGAAGGACATAGCTCCTAAGCCATGTCTCATGATGTAGCTTCAGCCACTGAACCCAGAAGTCTAAATTCTGTGCCTTATTTTTCCATTAGTTTTCGGCTTCATTCCTATATGGAAGATGATGAGAGTGAACTTATCTCTCTTCTGATATAAATACAAAAGGCCCCCCCCAGGCTTCTGAGCACTTGGTCCCAACTATTGGAGCTGTTTGGGGGAGAGTGTGACGTCAATAGGAGGTGGGGCCTGTAGTGGAAGTGGGTCCCTTGGGGGCAGGCCCTTGGAGGCATAGCCTAGTCCTGGTTCTGGTCTAGCTCCCTCAGCTTCCTGATAATCCATGATGTAAGCAGCCACTGCCATACACTCCCACAACTATACCATATCTTCCACCATGATGTAGCGAACCCTCACCCCCCAAACCACGCACCCAAGTAAACCTTTCTTCCATGAAGTTGCTTCTGTCATAGTATTGAGAAAAGTAACTAAGACATCCTCCTCAAGTTTCAACACATTATCCTGTGGAGTCAAGGCCTCTAGCTCTACAATGACCCTGGCCTGGTGTTTTCCAGCCTCTGAGTGCAGACATCTTATGGAAACCTCTGGGCAAGCAGGTGCATCTTTGGGCTCTGCATTTGACAGGATTCTCTTTGTCTGATGAAGTTGTCCTAGCAAGACCTCAGATCTAGATGTGAAACCTGTTCATGAGGGTCTTCCTATTATTTATTCAGTCTCTCCCGGGGGATGAGCCAGACTAACCCGGTGGGAACCTCACTTTGACCACCACACCCTTCCAGCACCTCCAGAGAACTCTAGAGAGTCCTTTTCTCTCCCAGAAGTCCCTGCTTACTTCACTTGCGCCTCTGCTTGCATAAAGATGAATTCCCACTTCCTTGCAAAGGCCCTCTGGAGTCTTGCTAAGTTTTCCTGGTGAGAAATAAAAATCAATAAGAAGGTATTAATCATCATAAGCTAATATACCGGCGTCTATGCTTATTACAAGAAAGCCATCCTTTTTGGTTTCCTCCCATCAAAATAGCAGGGTCTCAGACTAAAGTCAGTGGACATGAACCCAAATTAGACTTTGCACCAGGCCCAACTGAATTGCTTAACTCTTAATGCTCATTTATAAGTGTATTAAGTCTGAAGTCCCTGGTTCATCCTGATTCATCTCTTCTTGGGTGTTATTTTGAGAACACAAGTCACATAGAGCTTGATATAGAGGCTACTGGAAATGTTGCCCGGTCGCTGTTGGGGAAAGAATGTCAGGGTCACCCCACAGCAAAGCTCAGGATGGAACTCTTGAGTATAATTCTTCCTGTGGGGAGCCGGGGAGGCTACAGGAAAGGGGAACCTAGAGTGCTTTACAGGGTACTTTCTAAGATCAGGATTCAGAAGTGGACTAAAGAGTGACTGCTTATGATGTTCATGGAAGGGAAAAAAGTCAGAAACAGAAAAAGAAAGGAAGAAAGGAAGGAAGGGAAAGAGGGAGGGAGGAAGAAAGAAGGAGAGAAGAAGGAAGGAAGGAAGGAAGATCCTCCATCTAGGATCATCTTTAGAGGAAAAGGAGAGATGTTTTTCTCTCAGCCTGCAGACTTGTCTACTGGAGCCTTAGGACAATGAGAAGAGGTGTTTGACAGGACCGCTAATGATCTCTCTAATTCTGATTAATGCAGGACTGGAGCCTGTATTATGGTATGTATTTCCATAGAGCTCATGCCAACACTAATTGATTACCCTCATTAGTAGGTTATTAATATAAAAAAAGCCCTGTTTTAGGAACACACAAATTTGCACCAAGGTTTGGGGTACAACTGCTTTTAAAGGAACTATTCCTTTGACGCTTGTACTGTTTGTGGGAAGTCCGGCTGGTGATACCTAAATGTCAATCACTTGGGGAAGCAGTGAATTATGACTCTGTCATGCTGTGGAATACTAGGCAGCTATTAAAATGGCAATCTAGTTAGTATTACTAACATAGAATGATTCCCTAGATGTTACAGTCTGTGATTAGAAGGAAGAGTAAAAAAAACCTGTATATATAGAAAAACTTAGTGGGAGAATCATTTGCTATCTGAATTTTTGTTTCCCACAAAGAATATATGAAGCCAGAACATTTTAATAAAGTTAGTATGCTTTAGAAACGAAATGCATTTGTCGTTTCTGAGCATTTTTATGCAGAACTTAATCTCAGAAAAAAATTCTTTATGCTGTATACTTTTCAAATATCAAAACAGACCACTGTGGGGTAAAAGAATAGGAAACTGAAAAAAACACACCAGAAGTTGATGTGCCATTTCTGTGTAATATATTCCCTAAGACATAGAAACCCGGGCAAGAACAACAGGAACCTTACTGACATGCTAGGGAAGTCACGTGGTCATAGCAAAGCTGTTTGCCTTGGGCATGCAGCAAGTAAAACAGCCAGTTTTGCAAAGAGAAGTGATATGGCTGTTTGGGATATCAGGACACATAGGTAAGACCCAGCTCCCAGGATGCAAAGAGTCACAGACACACTATTGCAGGTTAGGAGACAATCACACAGGCTGGTCCAACATGCGATGTGATATGCAAACATTAACCAGATCCTGAGCTCCTAGACAATCTCCTAGCATCCTTCTCTACTCTGCCTCCCAAACACAAGTCTATGATACCAACAGGCTCAAAGAAGGCAGCACGCCATGTCCAACCCCTGCTCTCTAGTGGCTATGCTTTTGCCTTTGGGTGGTGGCGAGGGGAGCCATGGTCTAGCTGACTGGCTAGATTTGGGCATGGGGACTCAGGAGGGGCAAAGCCTAGCAGGGAAGAGCCTCACTGTATTTCTTTTGGGAGACTGAGGCAGACAGGGACCTTGGGAAGGTGGTAGATCTGACAATGCTGTTGATCCTCTAGTGTCAAGGAGGGCTTCTCCACTATCCTTAACATTATCTTGTGTCCCCCTAGCTGTCACTCTTTAGTTGGTTCAGTTCATCAACACCTGTACCGCACATAGTGTGTGTGTGTGTGTGTGTGTGTGTGTGTGTGTGTGTGTGTGTGCGTGTGCGCGTGTGCGTGTGTGTGTGCGTGTGTGTGTGCGTGTGTGTGTGTGCATGTGCGTGTGTGTGTGTGTGTGTGTGTGTGTGTGTGTGTGTGTGTGTGTGTATGTGTGTTGGGGGGGTACATGAACACATAACAAACTTCCCTGGTTCTCTGTGTTGCCTGTGAAACGTGGGGGAAAGATTCTGCAACCAGAAGTTAAACACATATTCACAATGATACGTGAATCTTTGTGTCCTCAGGTTTTTTTTCCCTTCCAAACTCTGCCAAGTGGATGGGGCTAGACCCGAGTGAGGAAGTGGAATGCCTGATTCTTGCAAGGAAATAGATCTTATGGGCAAAGATAGAGGAAGGTAAATGGATGGGGAAAGAGACCTCCCTTGTCATGGGTGCCTTGTCTTATTTTCTGGATGGAATTTTGTTCTTGGATTCTGTCTCTACTACTCAGCTCAGGAGAGGGATATAAAGGTGAAATTTTAAATTTTGACCTTAAACTTGTTGTACAGAAAATCTAACAGTTTTCCTTCCAGAAAAAAAAAATGTGAAGCCCAACACATGGATACAGTTATGTACCAGAATCAGGACTTAGGGTAGTTCCATTATTTCTTCAAGTCCCCTGGGATATCTTTATGGTCATCCCCCAATCCATCTATAACCATAGCTATTGATCTGTTTTCACTCATGATATATGTGCTGTCTTTGCAAGAGTATCAAACAATGGGATGGATTGCTTAAGACTGGATTCTTTCACTCAACATGATGCTTTCAATACTTACCAAGTAGTGTATAATAAGAATCAATTCCTTTCTACTGCAGAATACCATTCCATTGTATGGATGTACCTAGTTAGTTAGGGTACTAACTAAGTATATTGTAGGATGTGCCTAGTAAGTTAGGTACCTTTGTCTATTAAGATGTATTTGGGTTGTTTTCAGCTTTGGGGCACCACATCTAAAGCTAATACAGACAGTAACACGATAATTTTGATGTGGAATAGGTTCTGATTTCTCTAGTTGATTGCATGTGGTAACTGTATATTCAGCTTTATAAGAAATTGCCAAAACATGTATCATTTTTTCCCATTCTCCCAGTAATACAAAAGAGCGTGTCCCACATGTTCACTGTCACTCAGTGTCAGCTATACCTTCCATCTTAGCCATTCAAAAAGGTGTAATGGCACCTCACCATGGATTCAATCTGCTTCTCAGATGGCTAAGGGTGTTGAGCATCTTCTCATGTGTTTATCTGTCATCTTTTGTCCTCTTTGGTAAAATGTCTGTATAAGTTCTGTACCCATCTTTTTACCATTTACTTATTTATCTACATTAATGTACATATGAGACAGGGTCTCACCACACAGCCCAGGTTGGCATAGCCCAGGTTGGTCTCAAACTTACAATACTCCTGTCTCAGTTCCCTGGGTACTGAGATTACAGGTATGTTCCCCCAGGACCCACTTGAACTGTTTATTTTTAGCTATTGAAGTTTGAGAGTTATTTATACAAGGATGCAATTGGACTGTCATGGCGAGAGGAGCGATAAAGAAGACACAGAAGAGACATCCTTCCCACTGCCTGGAAGGGAGCGCAGGGGGAAGAAAGGAAAACCCCAGGCTTTGACAAAGCTGCGGAGTGGACATTCCTCCCGCCCTGGCCTGGGAGTCACCGTACTCACTGCTTCGTAGTCTGCCAGTTCCAGTCTCGCTTTGTTCTGCATTGTCCTCTTACAGAGGTAGATGGCTGCGGAAGAAGAGGAACCGCCATGTAAAGCCAGCAATGCCATGGAATGGATCCAGCTTGTGCCTGCCCAGTCAGTCACCCACTATACTGGTTAGTTACATGTCAACTTGACACACACTAAAGGTGGGGAGGGAACCTCAATGAAGAAAAGGCCTCTATAAGATTGGGATGTACACAAGCTTGTAGACCATTTTCTTAATTAGTGACTGATGGGGGAGAGCCCAGTCTATTGGTGCAATTCCCAGGCTCGTGGTCCTGGGTTCTATAAGACAGCAGGCTGAGCAAACCATGAGGAGCAAGCCATTAAGCAGTACCCCTCCATGGCCTCTGCATCAGCCCCTCCCTCCAGGATCCTGCCCTGTCTGAGCTCCTTTCCTGACTTCCTTTGATGATGAATAGTAATGTAGAAGTGTGAGCCAAATAAACTCTTTCTTCCCCAATTTGCTTTTGGTCATGGTGTTTCATCACATCAATTTTAACCCTAACTAAGATAGCCACCTAGACCATGCCAACAAGCAGCTCACCTAGACCATGCCAATGAGCAGCTCACCTAGACCATGCCAATGAGCAGCTCACCTAGACCATGCCAATGAGCAGCTCACCTAGGCCATGCCAATGAGCAGCTGTCCAAGAGGAACAGCTTTTCAAGTGGATGTCATCGCATCTGTCACCCCCCTTCTTCCCTCTGCTGTGCACCGAACACCCTCTGCCCAGCATGACCTTTCACAAGCATGACCATGACCTGCATTGCATCCTCAGTGACAACAGAAGAAAGACCATCTTTAGGGTGCAAACACGGCCCTTTATAATCCCATCTTGTCTTGTCAAACCTTTATGAAGAAGCCACCACTCTTAGCTCCGCATGCAGAGGCCAGAGGTCAACCTTCAGTGCCTTTCCCTCAGGAGACCCTGTACCCCTCTTAGGTCTTGAAACAGGGTCTCCCATTGGGACACGGGGCTTGCTAATGAGTGCTAGGATCCTCCTGTCTCTGCCTCCCCAGCATGGGGTTTACAAGTGTGCATCGCCATATCCAGCTTTTCAAGTGGGTGAGGGGCTTGAACTGAAGTCCTTCATACTCATACAGCAAGCATTTTATACCACGTCACCGCCCCCAACCCCAATCCCACTGATATCTGCAAGGCTAGCCCAGTCTTCCAGAGAGCATCCATATACCCTCAAGGACACAACCCAGTCTCACTGCATTCCTGTTACCTGGAGTGTCCCCTGCTCTAGACTGAAGGCTCTTTAGGGACACAGGCTGTGTCTTACCCAACTGCAGCCCTGCCCCTGGCCCCCAGGCCTGTTTTGCCAGAGAAAGAGCAGAGAAAAGGAAGGACAACAGAGGCCTGTCCAAGGAAGGATTCTTAGCCCCACAGTACCAGAATATTCTTTCTCAAACACAACCTTCACCTTTCCTCTCTATCTCTGCTTTGTCAGTGTTCTCTTTCTTTTTAGTGCAAGAAGCGGAAGCAGGAGGTGACTATTGTGAGTGACCATGAGGATGGACCACAGCCTGGGCCTGCCCAGTGGCCTGACACCTTTCTTATGCCCGCTAGGCAATGCCTTGCTGATTCAAATGACTGACTTTTTTTTTTTTTTTTTTCCTGGAAGCCTAAGATTCTGGGAACCCTGTGGCTAGCAACTTTCTTTCCAGTATGCCCACACTCCTGTATTCTACAGTCTGTGCTGCCCAGGGCCAGCTGTGGGCTGTGGTTGTCCCCAAATCTCCTTATGTCAGTTCAAGTGTACTCACTATTTTAACAGCAACAACACAGACGCATGCAGACGCATGCTTACACACACACACACACACACACACACACACACACACACACACACACACACACCAGACCTTTGGTTTGACTTAATGATTTTTCCATTTAACAACAGTGGGAAAGCTGAATGGATGTACTAGAAGCCACAGTTATGGATTGCAAATTTCTGATCTTTTCCTAGGCTGGTGAAGTGTGAAGTGTCACTCTCTTGGGAGGCTGGGCAGTGGCAGTGAGCCATGGTGCCCACAAGCTCACTAGGGGAAAGAATTAATACCGTGCAGTGTGCTGAGTTGCTAAGTGAGGGATTCTGGTAGGTGGATGTGTATTTTGATGTGGGATATTTGCAAGTTACATTGGGAATATCAGTATATAACCTTATTGCACGTTGAGGACTATCAGTACCAATGAAATTACTGTTAAAAGAAAGAGTGGTTGTGTCTCTGAAGACATCGCTAAATGGTTTGGAACTTGGAACGAGCTAATAAATCAAGAAGAGTTGACTGAGGTAATTGCTGGTGAATTTGTTACAGAGGAGGCATCTGGAAAAAAAAAGCGATAAAAATGTAGGAGGGGCCAATATTCACGTGGTTTAAAAAATTCTTAATGCAGCTTAATAATATTCAAACTGGATGGTTTCTTTAAAAAAGAAACCCAAGTCTTTGGAATCTACAATCAAAGAAAAGTCCTCGATCTTACCATAGACTGCCATATGTTCCTTTGCATAACATATTCATCTAGAGCAGTGGTTCTCAACCTTCCTAAGGCTGCAACCCTTTAATACACTTCCTCATGTTGTGGTGACCTCCAACCATAAAATTATTATTATTTTTTGCTACTTCACGACTTTAGTTTTGTTACTGTTATGAATCATAATGTAAATTTGATATGTAGGATATCTGATATGTGACCCCTAAAGGGGCTGTGACCCACAGGCTGAGACCTGCTGATCTGGAGGGCTTGAAGTATGTGCCCACATGTCTTCCGGGTTTCACTTTACTATCTCTTGCCACGCGCTGAGCATCCAGAAGTCTGCATTGTGCCTGATAAAGAACTGTCAGCTCTGAACAAAGTACCTCTCTCAGCTTCTAGGGCCTGTGGGATTGGGGTAATCAAGCCGAAAGCTTGGCATGCCACCCGCCTCATCTCTATCCCTGGTGAGCCAATGGAGGTGGCAGCTACTTTCACAAAGCATTTTCTATTGGTTGAATGTGAAACTCAGAGATGGCTCACTCAAGGGCTGGGAGTAGCAGGGTGGCTCGGTGGGTAGGGAGGCTTGGTATTCAAGCTTGAGGACCTTACTTTTAATTCCCAGAATCCAAGTAAAAAGCTATAAATGAATATGTGTGGATGTATAGGGCTGAATATCCCCGTAATGCTAGTGTAGTGAGGAGCAGAGCCAGGAGGCTTACTTACTACACTCACTCTAGCTCCAGATTTGATGAGAAACCCTGGATCAAAACGTAACGTTGAGAGTCATAGGATGGGATACCTGGTGTCCTATTCTAGCTTCCTCATGCATACAAGTGGGCGTCCTCCTGCACCCACACCCACATGCATACACCCCTTACCACCCCCAAAGTAGATAGAGCAGGGAGGGGGTGGCACAGATTTTGACCATGGGTTTATGCAGGTAGGATCATCCCAAGAGATTTCTATCCTGGGTCAGAACGGCCAGACAGGTTATAGAGTGCTGAGCAAGGAACACAAGACTGGTGCTGTAGCTGCTGACCATGAGCACACAGGCTTCGACTTCCAACCTGTTTCTCTGTGGCTAATGCCACACCAGAAACCTGTTCAACACAGGAAACAGGTGCTCTTGTCACTTACAGCCTTGTCTGTACCATTGGGTAGCCTTCTCCAGAGCGCTGGTTCCAGTGACCTCTAGTGGTGATAGCCAGTCCTGCAAGAGGACCTCTGGGGAATGTGAAGCCCCATGCTGGCTTGTTCTGTCTGTCTGTCTATCTATCTATCTATCTGTCTGTCTGTCTGTCTGTCTGTCTATCTATCTATCTATCTATCTATCTATCTATCTATCTATCTATCTATCTATCTAATCTACCTATCATCTATCATTTATTTATTTTTATTTATACTAAAAATTAGTTATCTCTACCTCCAAACTTCTCCTTGGCTTCACTTGGATATGCTCACTACAATGTGTCACCCTAACAAGAACACATTGTGTCTAACACACCAAATAGGGACCAGATTCATGTACTGTTAAGATACAAGGGACTGAGTTATACAGATGACTCAGGGGGTAAAGGAGTTTGCTGTCAAGTCCGGCAACTTGAGTTCAGTCCCTGGAATCCACAGGGTGAAAGGAGAGAACTGACTCCTGCAAGTTGTCTGTGTGTGTGTGTCCACGACTGTGTCTAATGTGTGTGTGTGTGTGTGTGTACATATACACACAGACACACACAGACACACACACACACACACACACACACACACACATACACACACACAAAGTATAACGAACTTTTTTTTTTTAAAGATGTCTGGAACTGATCTGTTTCAATGAACATAAAACCTGATCCATTCACAGAGTCACGTGACAACAGCACCTGCTTATGCTGAGCTTACCAACTATCAGACTCTGCCTCAGGGACCTTACAAATGTAAACTCTGCATAGTCCTCATGATAACTCTACCAGGTAGGTTTGGTTAGGAGTCCCACATTTAAGCAAATGAAGGGACTTTTGCAAGTCATTCCTTATTGCTAGGCGTCCCAAAGGGCTCCCAGCGACGGCCGAGTCAGGTGAACCTTTTCTACGTGACTACTAGGGCTTTTATTACATAACCTGTCTGGGACTGTTCATTTTGATTGTCAACTTGATGGGATTTAGAGTCACCAAGGAGATGAACTTCTGGGCACGTCTGTGAGGGTGTTTCTGGGAAGGTTTAACTGTGGAGGGCAGACCCACCCTCCACGTGGATAGCACCATTGCATGGACTGGGGTCCTGTTCTAAACACATCGGCCACAGCAAACTGAGCACCGGGATTTAGTGGGTCTCTGCTTCCTGACTGTAGATGTAACGTGACAGGCTGCCTCACCCTCCTGCAGCCGCGCCTTCCCACCATGAGAGCCCGACAAACCCTTAGGTCCTTAAGATACTCTGGCTAGGCCTTTTGTCATAGCAGTGAGACCAACTACAATGTCCCTCCCAAACTATTCAACTTTCTCGCTCACCTTCCTCCGCCCTCCTTCTGTCTACATGCCACCTTTTCTGCTGGGCCAGCAAGACTGTGCCTTGGTCAGACTTGTGACGCAGACACTAACACAGGGTATATCATTAGCTAATGCTTGTTGAATGAATAAAAGTTTCTGGTCCTTGAGCAATCTAATTCATTCTTTTCCTGAATTCTTAGCTCCAGTCCCGCCTCCTTCTGGGGAGAGGACCCTCAAGCCGTAACAATTTTGCATCATTGTAGCAACACCAACATCAGCCGCCACCATACCAGGGATGACATCCCCCAGGAGAGTGTTGACACCTTACTGTGCCACAAAACAAAGCTCACCTGAGTCACTCAATCCCAACAAAGCAGAACCAGGAAACAAACAATGACGTCGCTCTGACTTTAATAGGGGTTCGAAGGCACAGAGAGGTTAGAGAACTTGCCGAGATCACACAGGACCAGTTGATTCTGAGGGTCCTCTTTGCACTATTCTTTCCTGGGAAGCTGACTTTCTGACTAAACCATCTCAGGGTTCCTTTCTTTTTATGTCCCACATCCTGATTTTCCCACCTGAGATTTCGCCATAGACTGAGGCACAGGAATGCAAAGTAATTTTATGTTAAGGGCATCCTGAAGTCATCCGCTCTTTCCGCCTCTGCTGAGGCTGCCCACTACTATTCTGAAATGGAGCTCTGTGGAGAAAATTCTGAGAGGGAGAAAAATCTGTCCTGCCGTACTCAGTGTGAGATGGTTGAATATAGTTTAGTTGTTTTGATCCAGGTGTCTGGTCTGACTCTACCTCCTGGCCCCTGCCTGAGGAGCACATGTAGATGGAACCGAGATGTAATTATTCAAATGAGGAAATGGGGCTGTCTTTCAACCCGAAACACTTGCTCTATGGCAAAACACAGCTCCCACCCTGAGCTGGAAGCCTTGCTGGACCTGATCAACTAACTGTGTAGGGAACAGCCATTTGGGAGGGTCACAGTGGTGTCCCAGCATAGATGAGCAGCAGATACCCCCCTGCCCTTCACCCGAGCACGTCCTCTCGATTTATCGGCTCATTAGGCAAGGCCTCACTTGCCTGCATCTCCAGACTGTTCACAATAGCCTGTCTGCATCCCATAAACCTGTACTTCCAAACAGCAGCTTGCCCTGCAGCTCTCCCTGCAGTTCCCCGACCACCCAGTCCCTGCAGCTGCAGCTGCCTTCCTGTCCCTCAGTTCTGCAAAGATCCAGGGGAGAAGCTCTTGGGATCACTGAGTGCCCTGGTCCTCAGGAGAGCCATGGTCTAGCCTGCACCAGCAGCTGCAAGGATGCCAGGCCAAGGGGTGGTGCTGTTGGCATAGATGCCAGTCAGGACACACACAGGCGCAGGAGTGGGAATGGGCTGGAGTCACTCAGATCTGAGTTCAAACTCTGTTTCCAGGGAGTGTCTATTGATCACCTTCAATGAAGAACCAGAACCAGGAACTGGAGAGGTGATTCAAGAGTTAAGAGTAGCCGGGCGGTGGTGGCGCGCGCCTTTAATCCCAGCACTCGGGAGGCAGAGCCAGGCGGATCTCTGTGAGTTCGAGGCCAGCCTGGTCTCCAAAGCGAGTTCCAGGAAAGGCGCAAAGCTACACAGAGAAACCCTGTCTCGAAAAACCAAAAAAAAAAAAAAAAGAGTTAAGAGTACTTTCTGCTTTCCCTGAGGACCGCAGATGGGTTCCCAGCACCCATATCCAGTGGTTCATTAAAAACCTGTAACTCGCCGGGCGGTGGTGGCGCACGCCTTTAATCCCAGCACTCGGGAGGCAGAGCCAGGCGGATCTCTGTGAGTTCGAGGCCAGCCTGGGCTACCAAGTGAGTTCCAGGAAAGGCGCAAAGCTACACAGAGAAACCCTGTCTTGAAAAACCAAAAAAAAAAAAAAAAAAACCTGTAACTCTAGCTTCACGAGATCTGATGCCCTCTTCTGGCCTCCATGTGTACTACACACATGTGGTATATATACACAGACAAGCAGGCACATGCACATAAATGAAAATAAATAACTTTAAAATGTGGTGTGGCAAATTGTAGGACGGGACCAGAACCAGGCTGAAGTATAGCTTAGCACACATAAGGCTGTGGATTCGACCCCAGTGCTGCAAGAGAACCCACTTCAATCCAAACTAAACAAATGAAAAGATCTTAAGCAGTCACAAAACCCCAAACGGCACTGTAAGTAAAGATTTACTAAATACCACATATATCCTGTGCTACAGATCTCACCCTGGGGATGATGTGAATGCCCAGGGCAGACCAGCTCCTGCCCTCTTAGGACTCACTATCAACTGGGAATTCAGACAAATGTGACCCTGTGAGGATATGGACATTCTGGGTCTCAAGGTTCTTTTTTTTTTTTTTTTTTTTTAACCTTAAGTTAGAGACAACATAATTTCTTTAGAGAATTGGTTCGTGGAAAATATTAAATAGTCTCTATGAGAGTGTGGCAATACAGTTGTCCACCCCTTTATGCTTGTGTTCTCTCTCTCTCTCTCTCTCTCTCTCTCTCTCTCTCTCTCTCTCTCTCTTGCTCTCTTTCTCTCCTCTTAACTTCCAACTATCAAAATCACCAATGAGTTCTTAATTTTTTACAAGTATATGAGGATAGAAAAGGCCAGGGGAAGGAGCTCCTTGATGCAGCCCTCCCTGACGCCATGCCCTTAGAAGGAGCAATAAAAGCCCTGTCACACAGTAACCCCATAAAAACCTGGTTCCTTTGCCCCTTCCCCTGGGAGGACTGCACCGCTCAGTGGGCTGTGTCTTTGTTCACCGTGTAAAACAGGGAACCTGATCTGTGTCAACCAGGGGTTAGCAGGCCCAAGAGCCCCTTTCCCCAGCACTGTGGTCACCAGGTGCCGAGCATTTGTCTTCAGTACTTCTAGGAGTGACAGGAAGTATAGGTCACATCATCTCTTCTCACCATAGTCAGTGTTCTCAGGTTCCCAGCAGTTTGAAGGCCAGAAGTAAGGAGCCTGTAACAGAGCACATGACATCAGAACCAGAGGCACACAGCTGTAACTCTGGGAAATGTAAGCTCCAGGCAGACACTCCTTTGGACTGGCACAGGCTGCCACAGTTTCCTCTCTAACACCTGGGCAGAACCATGTTCCCAAAGCCTTTGGCTTGGGCTTTGACACACCCCGACTCTCTGTCTCTACTCCCTCTGAGGCAGAGTCTGGGAGAAGGACTAACAGTGGACGAGGAGGATGAGTGAGCATGTAGCACACGAGGATGCGCTCCAGGGTGATACAGACCAAGGACAGTGCTTTCTTTCACGCTCACTTGGATCAGCTTCCTAAGGTCACTAAAGCCACGTTCATCCTCTGAGTTCCCCCATCCCAAGGGGCTTAGATAGTGTCCCCAAATATCCCCTTTGTAAGATGGGTGATAGTCACTCCTGTAGCAGTTTTTCTTCCAGAAGAAATGAGCCAAAGTATCTGTTCTCATCTGAACCCTAGTCCTCCAGATGTTCTCATCTGAACCATAGTCCTCCAGATGTTCTCATCTGAACCCCAGTCCTCCAGATGTTCTCATCTGAACCCCAGTCCTCCAGATGTTCTCATCTGAACCATAGTCCTCCAGATGTTCTCATCTGAACCCTAGTCCTCCAGGAGATGTTCTCATCTGAACCCTAGTACTCCAGATGTTCTCATCTGAACCCTAGTACTCCAGATGTTCTCATCTGAACCCTAGTCCTCCAGATGTTCTCATCTGAACCCTAGTCCTCCAGATGTTCTCATCTGAACCCTAGTCCTCCAGGAGACATTCTCTCTGAATTCTAGTCCTCCAGAAGATGTTCTGAAGGGATGGGGTCTTGGGATTAGAGAGATGGCTCAGTGGTTAAGAACATTTACTATTTTTACAAAGGACCTGAGTTCAATTCCCAGCACCTACAGGATACCTCAAAATCATCTGCATCTCTAGTTCTAAGCTATCTGACACCCACTTATGTCCTCTGTGGGCCCTAGATAAGCACATGGGACATATACATACATTCAAACAAAATACAAATACATATAAAATAAAAAATAAACCTTTTTGTTAAAGATGAGAGATGGGGTCTTTGGAAGGTAAAGGAGACATGGAGATGGAGGCTTCATAAGTGAAATTAGTGTCATTTGTTAAAAGGCTTGAGGGAGACCCCTCCTCCCTTCCACCAAATGAGAGCACAGCTAGAAAGTACCATCTATGAAACAGAGAGTGCTCCCCCACCAGACACTCCCCCCAGAGCTGTGAAAAATGATGTTTATAAGATATTCAGGGGATTCTACGATAATACCCCCCAAGTGGCTTAGACAGTGTCCCCAAATACCATAGGCTATCAGTGAGGGCCTTTTACTGTTCTTTAAGTGGGTCACCCAGTGTCTAAGTTAATGCATCTCTTAGCTTTTGCAGGGGGACACTTACTCTTTTAAACATGCCTAGTTGTTCTAGGTGGTTCTAATCTGAGGTCACATGATGATGAGCAGAAGGGTTCTTTGGGAAGAGCCAGTAGGCCTACCTGGAAACGGTAAAAGGTGCCATCATCTTTCATGGTGAGAACATGGTCTGAGATTGGGAAGATGTAGCCCTGGGCAGCGATAAGGCTTCCCAGGTGTATTGCTTCAACTAAAAGGAGAGAAAAGGAGGAGGAAGCAGGTCATTCAGCTAAAACATGCACTGGGAGAGCAGAAGGTGACCCGAGGTCATGTGTCATCCCTCTGGATGACGGTGCTGATGAGGTCTTCTCTTGCTGATGGTAGCAATGGGAAGACACTGACAACTGAGAAGGACCATGGCATGTCTGGCCTCCTCAGAGAGTTTGACAATACTCGACCACTCATTCCCCACAGCCTTCCCAAACAAAGTCAGATCCAGCAGCATGGCCTAGACCAAGTAACGCCTAAAGAAGTGAGGCCTCTCACACAATGGCTTAGCAGTGAAATACTCAGGCAGAGATGGCAGCCTGAGCCGTGGTTCTCTGTCTCTGATCCTGGGCACCGGGGGTGCAGTCTTGTGGTCCAGAGGCTTTAGAATCTCCTCGGGCCATGACCATCCCAGGAAATCGGAGGAAGGATACTGGGGTGGGCAGTGCCATAGTGACAAAGCACAGAGAAAAGTAGGTATTTCTGCCAAAATCCACCTGCTGCTTTCTTATCTCCGCCCCAGCCATAAACAGGTTTCCCTCAGTAGTTAAAGTTTTACCTTATCCAGAGAGGAGCCCATACAGTAGGGGGGCTACTTCTTCTATGGCCACTTTTATAAGCTGAATATTTTTAAGTCATTTGTCCTGTCTGTAACTGTAAACTTTTCAACATCAACTACAACGCAAGTGCTTTGCTTTCTAAGAATCACCAAGTCCCCTTGGAAGTAGTACCCCATCATCGGTGGACTCTGAATAATGATGTTTTATTGTACCTGCTTCCTGATGACAAGTTTGCCTTTACAGTTCTATATGGCTGTCACTATATATTCATGTAGAATTTGTCTCAGGACCCCCATGAAGATCAAAATATTTGGATGCTCAAGTCTTGATATCAAATGGCATCATGCGTGTATAACCTGCACATACACTCCTGCAAGCTTCAAGTCATTTCTAGGTTACTTTTGATGCCTAACACAGTCTAAATGCTATGCAAATGGCTGTTATACTATAAAGCTTAGGGAATAATAAACTGTCTCTATAAGTTGAGCGGAGATACATTTTTGTATCAAATATTTTCAATCCAGTGTTAGTTGACTTCAAGGATAAAGCTTCGAATACACAGAAGTCCAACTGTATGCTTCAAGAAACATGAGCCAGGTGTGATGGCACAGGTCTATAATCCCAGCACCTGGGAGACTGAGGCAGGTGAACTGAGAGGTCAAGGCCAGCTTGGGCTACATAGTAAAACCAACCAACCAACTAACCAATGAACCAACCAACCAACCAACAAACCAACCAACCAAAACCCTAACACAAACAAAGGAAAGAATGTCAGGTCCAGCAAGAAGTAAAGCTCCATCATTTTTCCTTCCCCATGCAATATGGAAGAGCAAGATCCTGAAAGAAGGTAATGTTGAGCCACTGACACCAGAGTTAGAACTCCTACTTAGAAATGCTTTTACTTTAACAGAAGGGAACAAAGAAAAGACAGAGCAGCCAGCATGGGACTTCCATTAGACATGCTGGCTTCCCAGGCTGTGGTTTGTGGCTCCATCTTAAGGCAAATTGTTTTAGCTTCTCCTTCCTGGCTAATTCCCAGAAGCCCAAACTTGTCCCAACATCTTGATGTCTCTCCAAAGGTATCAGAAAAGAGTAGACCATTGTAGATGTGACTTTCACCAGTGTGGACCTTCCACAGAAGTTTTTCATGCCAGGGCCAGAGGAGTCTCACTTACATTAGTTGTGCTAGAGTCCTCAGAACATCAATAATTATGAATTCAATGGATACTTCAGAAGGGCCAGGAAGTGCTCTGAGCAAATTCTACCATGAGAAATGGCCTTAAGTTAGCATGACTAAAAAGGAACAGTGACTTCAGATAAGTGTCATCAAATGGCTAGATGCCTACCCAGACTGATCGCATGGGTGGTCAGTCAGAAGTCCAGGCTGTGTAATGGAGACACCAAGAGGAGCTGACTTGGAGTCTAGCCTTCCAGTGAAATTCTTAGCTCACAAGAAAAAGAAGCATAGACCCTTTTCTTGTGAGCTAAGAACTTCACTCGAAATAAGAATTTTTGTTAGAGTGACCACTGATCCACGACATGAAAAGGGCCAGGGTCACTTCGAAAAACCACCTGCTCTTCAAGGACTCATGTTTCCATCAACTTCATTTAACAGAATTATTAGAAAATGCATTGTTGTACACTCAACTGTAGATTAGCAATGCCAGGTTAAAATGCAAGCCTGGGTTGGCATATCGATTCCACAAATAATCACAATCAAAGGCCCAACATCTAGGGTGGGCAATTGATGCAGAGTCTCAAAAAGCATGGTGGTTAAAGTACACTTAACTTATGGTATCTATGTCCTCCAAGGATGACCATTAAGAACATTGGCACAGAGGGCTGGGTATATGTAGCTCAGTGGTAGAATGCTTGCCCAATAGGAAGAAGGCCCTGGATTCACTCAGCACTAATGTGAGCCCCAGAGTAGATCCACTATGGATATTTATAAATGTGTTCTTTGAGTATTAATAATGCCAGTTAAGCCAGACAAATGGATGTGTGCTAAATGCCAGGGAAAAAACCCAACAATAAACTCATCGCACACTGATGAAAATCAACTTGAGCTGTATAGAAGTTTCATTTTTTTCCTGGAGCACCTCCCCCATTTCCTAATAAGACTGTGAAAACACATTGTCCTGCTTATTTTCTGGTGGAAGGACAGCTGTGGAAACTGTCTAAACTATCTTCATTGGTCAGGGTTTTGCTGTTTTTTTTTTTTTCTAGTATACTTTGCCTAATTGAAACGCACAATTAGAGTTGAAAAAAAATCACTTCTTCACTTCTTGCAGAAGCAGAAAACAGAAGGAGTTTTAGCAAATAATTAAACATCTTAATTGTGGATCAGGCAATCTAATTTTAAGAGCTGCTTCTAGAAGGCTGTTCTGTGACAGGGCTACAACTTATCTTTAATTGCTATGGCTAACGAGAATTCATCTCATTTCACACGCTATTGTGTTGAGCTCTTTGGCATTCTAAATAGTGGTTCATTTCCTCAAAGGGTGATTTCCACATGATGATAGACATTCAGTGGAGAAAATAAATGACTTCTATCTGCAAATACAATGAGTCCACATCCTGGAATCCATGATGATAAGCCGTCTTTTCAAGACTGTATAAGGTCTACTGGGGAAGTTGTCTATGGCATGTGTACCAACACCAGGGGAGGTAAAGGCAAGGTCAAATACCTGGGTCCTCAATGGAAAGGTTCTTCATGAGCCACTGCACAATATCCGTACCTGCAATGACAAAGCAATTTCAGCTGATGATCTCATGGGTAGCAGAAGAAACATCTCTAGTAGACTCAGGAGCCCAGCAGCACACAGCTTGAGGGCTGGATAACACCACCATTTTCTCTATGCTAACCAGCTCTTCCCATCCACTGGGACATGGCCACAGTTATGATTCAGTAACTTCCATCCCTCTTTATCCTCCTTCTGTCATGGAGACAGGCTTTTGTGCATCCAGGCTGATTTTGAATTTTCTATATAGCTGAGGATGCTGAGATGCCAGTCCTGACCTCCAAGCTTAGTTTATATAGTGCTTGGGACCAAACCCAGGGCTTCATGAATACTAGACAAGCATTGTACCAGTTCAGCCGCACTCTCAGCGTATATTTCAGGTTTTCTTCCAGAAAAAAAAAATCACCACCACCAACAAAAACAAAACAAGAAACAAAACCAAAAACCAACCAACCAACCAACCAACCAACCAACCAACCAACCAACCAACCAACCAACAGAAAACAAAATCCAAACCCACTTCCGATGCTTCGTTTACATCCACATTTTCAGGAGCATCCATTAGCAACTTTCTGGGGACACAGATTTTATTGGTTCTCCCAAGGCAGGCCAGTGAAGCCTTAGTATGCCTGCTCCCAGGACATTTCTTTTTCAGCACCATGCCCTTCCTGACAAGTGCTAATCAGCTCAGGTGGCCTCAGAGGTGCTTGGAAAACTTGTTCTTTTCAGGCATGAGTCCAAGCTGAGTCAACATGCCTCTGAGTCCATGGACCACTTCTGGGTCTTCACTGACAGTTTCTTCTTTTTCGTCTGGGCCTCAGCTACCTTAAATTTCCAGGTTCCCTCAAAGTTGGCTGTGGACTGAACCATACTAATTATATGTGGGTAGAATGACCTATATCGCTGCCTGCTCTGGTCTGTGAAAACTCCCTCCACACCTACAGACCCTTCCCTTATTTATCTTGGAAACTGAGTGCAGCAGAGACACAATATGGATCCCACCATGAAAATGAATGACTATTTAGATCCCTCGTAAGAGATATTACCTGTGTGTGGAATAACCCCAGTTTCTTCTAGCCAGCATGTTTAAGATAAGTCACACTTGAACAGAAATTTGACCCTCTCTTACTTCCTCCTACTGGTTTTAGTTTTGTCTTCTGATGACAGAAGACTGAACTTGAACCCAGATCTCATCACTCTAAGACCATCCCTTCAGATTTTGGGCAGTCTTTTCATAAATCATCAGTGTTATCATTCCCAGTGTGACGGACCTGGATCCATTCCATGGCTTGGACCTGAGCTCCTCACCATTGGCCAAAGTCTTCCAAACAAGTTCCCGTTTACTGTCTTCCTTTTAAAAAGATTGCAACTAGAACCCATGTTCCAAGAGCAGCTTAGCTCACACGGGAGTGTGTAGGGGGTGGAGGAATCCCCCAGTGAGTAGAGTGAGGAAGTCCTGAGTGAGTATGTATGGTTGACTTGCGCATAGGCTTGTCAAGGACCCCAGTGTCCCAACCCTGTGAGTCTGGCAAAGCCTTCCTCCTGGTGAGGCTCAAAAGCATAGCAAAACCTTCTTTAGGGGTGGTGTCCAATTGATCAGTGTGCACAAAAGCTAGTAACTGCATCTTACCTCTTCTAGGTGTCTACAGCCTGAACTACTTCCTCACAGAGACCTCCTGCCAAGACTAGCTCTCCCGACTCCCTGTGCTGTACATAACAAACACACGGAGGATCTGGGCTGCCAGGGGAGACAGTGCACACACCCCACCTGACCCAGCTTGTCTGTACTTGTGTCTCTGTGTCTGCCCTCTTTTCATGCCTTTGCCTCCCTAGTCAGGGTTTCTGGACCCAAGGTATGTAACACAAGTGCAAGAGCCCAATTATCTGCGAGATTCACAACATCTGATTAAACCACCGAGTCACCCAAAGATTTCGTTCGTTTTACACTGGTGCAGACCTCTCAACATGGCTTCATTACCTCTTTGGGGAATGTCTGACGGAAAACAGGCTGAAAGGA
Source organism: Peromyscus californicus insignis (assembly GCF_007827085.1). Classification (NCBI taxonomy): domain Eukaryota; kingdom Metazoa; phylum Chordata; class Mammalia; order Rodentia; family Cricetidae; genus Peromyscus; species Peromyscus californicus. The sequence goes on from NW_026294447.1 coordinate 72,355,604, forward strand.
ACAATATTTCCAGATCTGAGTCAAGAATGGGTCTGAAGCCTTGGTGTGTGTGTGTGTGTGTGTGTGTGTGTGTGTGTGTGTGTGTGTGTATGTGTGTGTGTGTGTGTGTGTAGGGTATGTGTGTAGGGTGTGTGTGTGCCAGGAAGATGTGTGTGTGTCATGAGGGTGTGTGTATGTCATGAGAGTGTGTGTATGTCAGGAGGGTGTGTGTGTGTCAGGAGGGTGTGTGTGTGTATAGGGTGTTTGTGTGTGTGAGGAGGGTGTGTGCGTGAGGGTGTCTGCTAAAGTAGTTCCTGGCTGGATTCCCAGCCAGGTGAATGAGATCCAGCAGAGGAATTTACCGAGGAACCCTTTTCCTGGGAGTCAAAATTTTTAGACATTTGACCGTTGACTAGAAGTAAGTTCTCTGCTGGCCAAACAACCTGGACATTTGGTCTCTGTGTGGCTCTCTGGGAGATGTTGAAACAGTGCAGCAGAGCTGCTGAGGCCCTACCCTCCTCCTCCTGGCCTCCAGGGCCAACTTCATTGACAATGCCATTTCCTCACACTTCAGCCTCAAAAGCAAGACTCAGAAGCCTCCCACACTTGCTTCCGGACCACATCTGTGAGCTGAAATTGGATGTAAAAACACTCTGGTCCATTCCCATCTTTTGAGAGGGAGTCCACTTGTGTAGCAGTGTGTGTGCATGCGTGTGTGTGTGTGTGTGTGTGTGTGTGTGTGTGTGTGTGTCCCCGCACATGTGTGTGTGCGTGCTCATTTCCCTCAAATTACAGAAGTTGTGCATTTGTCCTAGGAAATGCAGAACAAAGCAGACATCAAATAAGAACTGTAATCCCAAATTGGGGGTGGGGGAGACACACTAACCTGTTCTTTTTTTTTTTTCCCTCAAAGAAAAATAGTTCTTTTCTGTGGGTTGCCTAGAAACTGCGAGGCTTCCAGTAGCACCCCGGCTCTCCCCGGGGCCTGTGGATTATCTTTCCGCTGAGCTTGCTCAGCCATTATTTATCACCTGCCAAGATTGATTGCTCACCCTGGGACAATGACAGCCCTTCCTTTCCCCTGTTAATTACTGTCATCATTAATATCCATGTCACTAATTAGTATTCATTCGCATTGAGACTCCTTCCTTGCTGTCCTACCCACCACCGCCCCCAGCACTCCAGAACCATTGTCTGGATTTCTGCCCCATTTGGCACTCAGTTTCTGGCCCAGTCATTCTACGGCTCCACCTAGCTAAAGAATCACAGTTAAGCACCTTTCTTGTAAGGAAGATAAAGTCACAGAGGTCCCTTTTCCTTCGCCCTCTAACAGTTTGGGGACCACAGAGCTGGGTTTGGTGTGATGGCACAGTGACTGTGACAGGGATTGGTAAGCTGCTGTTCCTGGCGATCCCGGGCCAGAATACTCCATTTGCTGTGCCCTCACTGTACTGTCCCTCACACACTACGGGTACCATCCTGTGGCCTGCAGCAGACATGTTGGAAGATGCTCAGGGACTGGTGGACACTCTTGCAAGTTTCTACGGACAGATCCACAAGTGGCCTGCTCCAGCTTTGGGGCAGGAAGTGAACCACTGTGGTTCTGCCCCAGAACAAGCAGCAGGGAAGCCAACTAAGTCATAATATTATGAACGTGCTCCAACTAGACATGTTCGAGCCAGACGAGAGAACAGTCCACAGAGCAGCAGGAGCAAGCGTCTGCTCTCTCGTTTTTGTCTTTCCTCTCTCTCCACCAACCCCAGAGACCCACCTTTCCTTCCTCTTAACAAAACGAATTTGAAGAAGATTCTTTTCTGTTCTATCTGAAAATAATTGCTGCCTTTTGTTTCCACTGTTGAATTTGAGATGCTACCTTAGTCAAGACATCCTCTGGGGACTTACAGACTGATAACTGTACACAGCATAACACACACAATACAGCCACCTTTATTCCCAAAAGCCCAAAACACTGACCTGGAAGCTGTTCTGGGGCCAATTGCATGTGTGTTTGTCTCTCTGTGTGTTATGTACATGTTTGTGTGAGTGCACATACAAGTGTTTTCACATGCATTTGTATGTCAGAGATGAATGCCAGTGTCTTCTTTAGTTACACCCCATCTCATTCTTGAGATAGTCTCTCTCTCTCTCTCTCTCTCTCTCTCTCTCTCTCTCTCTCTCTCTCGTAGCTTTTTGAGACAGGGTTTCTCTTGTAGCCCTGCCTGTCCTGGAACTCACTCTGCAGACCAGGCTGGTTTTGAACTCAGAGGACCCAACTGCTTCTGCCCCCCGAGTGCTGGGATTAAAGGCGTGCACCACCACCGCTCCACAGAGATAGGGTCTCTAACTGAACCCGGGGCTCCTCTATCCAGCTAGGCTGGCTGGCTTTCCAGTGAGCCACAGGGATCCACCTGTGTCTACTTTCCCAGGGCAGGGATTATAGGAACATGACCAGACTCAGCTTTTAAGTGGGTCCTAGAGACCTGAACTCGCGTCCTCATGCTTGTGGGACAGACCCTTTAGCAACTGAGCCATCACTCAGCCCCACGGACACTGATTAATTAACTCACGATACAGGACTATCCATGAACTATGCCAGAGGGTGTTCAAGTACCTCCCACTGCATGTGCGCCGTCTCCGGGTATGTAAGTGGGTGTTTATTATCAGCAGTCACATGCTGTGCTTCACATGCATTGTAGTACACTTTTCTACCCTATCTTTTACATATAAACATACTTGTTGAACAGGCATTTGAGAGCAATACAAAATTCCTCTAATAAGAAAGTCAGGAAATCAAGACTTATTCATGGAATAATATTTATTGGACAACTAGTACGCTGAGTGGATAAAGCACATCAAGAAGAGCATATATGGTGAAATAACATTTTTTACAGCAGCAAAATACTCCTGTTTTATTATTTATGCACATACAAAAGTATATACAGAAATGAAAAAGACTAGTTCTGGAAATAACAAGTTGTTAACTTAGGTTATCTTGGGCAGAGGAGAGGCATCCAATCATTACTTTGTTTCTGAACTATCTGAAGTTCACAGAACATTCTACACACTTTGCAAGGAAATGCTTTTTATTTCCAAGAACAGAGAGGCAAGAATTGGCCTCCCAGCACTTGGGGGGCAGAGGCAGGTGAATCTCTGTGAGTTCGAGACCAGCCTGTTCTACAGAGTGAGCTCCAGGACAGCCAGTGCTACACAGAGGAAACCCTGTCTTGAAAAACCATAAATAAATGAAATAAATTGGCCTCTCAGACCAAAGTAGAGAGAGTAATAGGGACTCTGCATAGCTTCTCTCCTGGGAATTTTTGTTTTCTTGGATGCAAATAGTAGTGAACAAAGGCAGGGTCTCTGGGCTGGGTATTGTTGTTGGTGTTTGTCTCATGTAGCCCAGGCTGGCCCGGAACTGATTAAGTAGCAAGGCTGACTAACTTCTGCCTCCCCCTCCTGAGGGCTGATATTACTGCTGCCATCACACTCAGTTGATACAGTGCTGGGGGCTGGGGTGTCAAACCCAGGACTTTGAAGATGCCAGGTGAGCACCCTACCAGTTAGGCTACACCCCCAGTTCCAGTTTTGTCTTGAGGGGTCAGCAGAGGGAGACTCAGCCATGATGCTGGATCCTGCCTTTGAACTTACCACACACTCTAGCCATCTGTGGTCCCTGGGACTACAAGTAGAATTTTATAGACACCATGGGGATGTTCATCAAAGTCCTGTATCAGGAGAGGCAACCCGGATTACTTCTTTATGTTTACTTCTGTCCATGGTAGAGTAAGACTCAGTGACCACTCATGTTTAGTTCCCATGCTGTGTGGACAGGAGGTAAATACAAACTAGATTTGAGAGAGCCCTGGTATGTAAGGGGGCTCTGTTTTGGGTTTAGAGGAGCATCGTACAGGATCCTGGGCTGTGTCTTCAGGTGTTTTAGGGAATTGGATGAGGATGCTTCCACTCAGACATGACAACCCAAGGAGATCTTAATGTGAGCTACTTCCTCCCATCCCCTCCAAGTATTGGATCAGTTGCAAGTCATGCAGAGTGATAAGGATGAATTCATGCATGTAGTCATCTGCAGATTGCCAGTTTCTGGAAACTTGGTAGATTGTAGACTATGGTGCTGACAAATGAAGCCATTGGTAAAATCATTTCAACCCCCACCATTTCTCTCAAGGAAACAATTTTAAGATCTTAAGGAAAGATGCCACAACTGAATTTACCCTACACCTCCATCAAGGCTAGGATTCCATCCACTGATGTTTTCGTGTACTGGCTCAGGGTCTCTGGGCACCTGCCACAGAGAAGTTGGCTCCACAACACTTGCCAGGTGGGTGGCAATGCTTGTGACAGGCAGTGGCACTTCCTGAGGGCCTGCTGTATAGCAGGCATTTGTTCCTGTTATCATGTATAATATTGACCATAATTATGCAAAATATTGTCATTATAATAACCACTTAAAAGATCAGTCCGAGAGAAGCTCAAGGCCACAGATTAGCATCTATTGGACTCAGAGCTAGAATCCAGGCATTCTCATGCCAAATTTCTTCCCACTCCACATTCTGACTGTCTTAGAGCTGATGAACATCTCTAGTAATGTGTAAGGAAAATATGTGGGAAACTGATATTCTGTACTGGACTTTTCCCTGAAGCAGAGGGATCAATTTAGTGATTGTTGCTATTATCAACTATTAAGCTAATTTTTTAATTTCTTTGGTCAGCTCACTTTCCTACTCTACTTTTAAAAACCCACTCATTTGAATCTTACTATTTCTTGAGTACTTCCAATAGTCTGGGTTTTAGGATAATACGGCTATAAAATTTCATGGTGTGATTGATCATCCCCATTGAGCTGATGAACAGACAGGCTAAGTAGGGCATCTTTACAGTTGCTGGTCTTCCTTTGAAGCCTTCATTTTACAAAACAAAGCATGTCACACTAGCCGAGGAAGGTTAAACGTTGAACTAGGACACTAGCCGAGGTGTAGCGTTGAACTAGGTGTAGCACATAGCTGGCCGTGGAAAGGAAACACAGGCTCGAGGAACAGGGTGAGGAAAAGCTTAATGTCATCGGCAAGTCATCGCAGCTTGGTCACCCGCTCGCTGCTGAGGAAAGTCCTAACAAATTTAGTCGTCACTTAGCAAGCATATGAAGCACAAAGGCACAGTGATGATAAAGTTAGACAGACTTGTCTCCAGCTCGTATCGTATCACCTGTAAACTGGAACCATCCACCTCAATCTCCATTTCTTTATACGTCAGCTGATGAACCTACACCGTCTACTTAGAGGGGAACAAGCTTGGCTCTTGATTTTCCTATGATGGCCTGTTTCTTCACAGACCGGGGACCTGTTCTGTGCCTTCATTTCATCACAGGAAAAGGGAACCGCAGTAACTGGACAGCCTCGGCTGCTGTGAGAGCACATGAGCTGCCGCATTTTGTAGAAACAGCCCAGTGTCTGGCCCAGAACGTGCACAGACGCTATCCACTCAGACAGTCTGAGTTTCAGGGACCATGTTAGGTTCAAGCATCTAACTGACATCATCTGCAAGGCTGAGGAAGCTGCAATTATTTGTGCTACTTGCTTTCTCATTTGAGGTCTTAGGGACCATCCGAGTGTCTTGATGCCTCTAGAAAGGAGTCTACTGATGCTCAGCTTGCAGACAAACGGAGGATGTAACAGCAGGCAAACAGTGGGGATGTGGAAAGGTAAGGCTCACGCCTGATAAATATTTACTTAATATTTTCTTCTTATTTTATGGGTATGGGTGTTTTGCCTGTGTGTATGTCTGTGCACTACATGTATGCCAGGTTCATGCAGAGGCCGGAAGAGGGTGCTGCATCCCCTGAGCTGGAGTTACAGATGGTTGTGATCCACCATTTGGGTACTGCGAATCTAACCCAAGTCCTTTGGAAGAGCAGCCAGTGCTCTTAACCACTGGGACATCTCTCCAGTTCCCAGATAAATATTTTGTAGAAAGTGAGGGTCAGAAAGCAAGTCAGGTGCTTTGACCCAGAGTAAAGAAAGGCTTTGAATGTGATGGATTCCAGCATGGCTCTGGTTTTGGTGCTCTGATGACTGACCATTCCTACATCCTCCGCTCCCTTCTCTTCCTCTCTTCTGTTAGTTGGGCCATTTTTTCATTCCCAGAACACTCCATGCTTTTATCTCAGCTCAGGACCTCTGCATATGCAATTCCCCAAGGGGTAGGAAGGCTCTCTCCTTTCTCCCCTGCTTCTACCTGTCCTCGACTCCTGCACACCCTTCGCTAACTACCTCAGAAAGCCTTCATTACTTTCAAGATTTGGCAAGGTCCCTTGGCATCTGAATGGCTCTCCCTTTTGCGGCACGTCTCTTGGCCAGGACCAGATAGATAGCTCCCATGGGGTGGTCTGCTCAGCATCCGCTTCCTTTTCGGTGTCGGCTTCCTAAGTCCGCCTCAGCAAAGCACCATGAACTGGGTGGTCCGAACCACCACAGTTCACATGCTCATAGTTCTGGAGGCTGAAGTTCAAGTTCAGCCTTGAATGCTCAAGTTCAAGGTCACAGAAGTGTTGATTCATACAAGGGCAATGAGGAAGTGCTGCCCTGTGCCTCTTGCCTGGTCTGCTGGCAGAATGTAGAAGCAACACTCTGGTTTCTGCATCCATATCCATGTGGTATTCCTCGGATACACGCTCTGCCCAAGGTTCTCTTCCTATAAGGACACACACAAATCCTGCTGCCTCAAGGCCCACCCTAATTTCCTGACTTAACTAGTTATACCTTTAATGGCTGTGTTTCCTAATAAGATCACATTCTGAGGTTCTGGGGGAAGATGCAATTTAACTATTAGCAATTGACAAGCATCAGCACCTACGGACAGGGACTTCATTCTGCTGTTCTGTTCCAGGCATGGAGGTGGGGTTTAATAAGCATTTACTCATCAGTAGTTGTATTCAAATATGCATCGTATACTACATAGTCACCCATATGTACATACTCATTTCAAGTACAATTAAACATTTTTTTTTCATTTGGTGGGCTATTTAAAACTTCATCCCAAAGGCTGGAGAAAGAAAGAGGGAAGAAGGGATGGAAGGAGAGAGGAAGGGATGGGTAGAGATAGGAAGGGAGAGAGGAGAGAAGGAGGGGAAACAGGAGAAGTAAGGAGAGGTAAATGTAACCCCAGCCAACACCAGATCTTAGACAGGCACTTTTGGAATACTGCTTTTGATGAAATCTTCCACGCTTCTCATCTATTGTGGTGGGTTTCTCTCAAAGCATCACAGCTCTTATAAGAAGAAATCTCAACAGATTAATACTATACAAAGTGTTAGCATTTCAAAGCTATCTTCCCATCAGTATGTGCTGGCTGTCACATCATAGAGACTTGAGAGGTGAACGAAAGTCAAGAGAGGAAGACAGGTCTCCAACCGTCTACCTCTGGATACCATCCACCCCCAAGCCTGTCCCCTCTCTTCCTCCCACTTCCAGTCTGTAATGAGTGTTACCCTGTCCGGTTCCTCACAGGAAACTTTCCAGTCCTCAGACTTAGTTTGGATCGTGTTCGAGGAATTGAACTCAGACACAGGAATTATGACTTGGGACCGTTGATCTGCAAACCTCTTGCCATAAGCAAGGTCTGTTAGGACCGCCTCTCTGGGGTCCTGTAAACTGCTTGCTGGCCTCTAGGAGCCTGTGACAACCCTAACTCTCAAGGACCCAGTGATTGTACAGCAGCCAAGACAATGGACCACAGGGAAGCCCTGGGCAAGCGCTCTCCCCAAAGCCCCACCCAGCCAGCTCCGGACTCTGAAATTTAAAGCTTCCCTGTGTATTATGAAAAATAACAGGGGCAGGAGACCAGGCGAGGTTATTACCAACCCATAAATCAGCCAGGAGGCGCTGAGGGCTGCGGTGAGGTGCCTGAGATGGGCTCTCCTGGTTTGTTATCTCACCCGAGCCCCCACAATTGATTCATAACCTCATAACCCTCCCGTGCCCGAATCCCAAGTCTTATATCTAATTGTCAGCAGCTGAGTACATGATTTGCAAGAGGATGCGGGCAGCAGCAGACGTGGGGGCGGAGGAGAGATTAGTTTTGTCAATCAAAAGCATCCAGGGTGAGGCTGAGAGCGTGCGGGGATTTAGCTCCACAATCGGCTTATTAAAGGCAAGGCTGGATGTGGCTACATTGATTAGGCCGTAGAGCAGGGAAATGGAGGCTCACTGCCACGGTGGGAGGAGCCACCGCTCCCTAGGGTGGCTGCTGCTGATGACTACCTTCCACGAGGAAGCAGAAAGAAAAAAACAAACAAACAAGCAGGGTCAGTCAGTGCTCTGAGAAACAACGGATCTAATGCCCGGTGTCCAGGCGCCCTCATCAGAAAGCTTTCTTGACGTCCTCAGGGAGGGCGAGCTTCGCCGGGAATGCCGGGAGGGTACCTGGTTTGAGTATGGGAACCGGTTGGGTGACTGATAGTCTTGGGGTCTTATTGCCTTCCCATGGCCTACTGGTCACCTCACTTGTGCAAATTTAAATCTGAAAAGCGATTCATGCACAAATTGCTCCGGGGGGGCAGTGTTTTCCTGAGGAGATGGGGGTGGGGGGTCAGTCCCTAGGCAACACTTGCCCACCCCCATTCTGATTAGCCACAGCCTCACCATTCGAGCAATAGAGTGGGTAGCCTTCCCCAGCAGCACGTCCCAAGGCTCGAGGTCACTTTGCTGGTATTGTTATTTTGTCCTGTCTCATTCACACAGATGAGGTGCTCCTTCCTAAGTCAGCCCAGCATGCTCTCTTCCCGCATAGGATCCACTCTCAGACCCACTTCCGGTTATTGAGACAACACGTGGGAGCGACCGTTACCTCTCTCCTCCAACCCCACCGCAGCCAACCCCTTGGCCCCTTCCCTGAAGCCACCAGGGTGTCAGTGGATAATCTGGGTTCCTATCCCCATCAGCTCTGTGATCCTTGGGGAATCTGCCTGTTGGTCCCAAGTTTCAGCGCCTGTCTGAGAGATAAGATATGAGGATAGAGCCCGGAAATGGGTGAGCCTTGTTCTTCTGCCTGGCACAGCTAACGTTGGACAAGAAGTGATGCCAATGTTGCTCTCAGGACCACTATTACGGATTAAAACATTTTCATTCATTTACCCGGAAGGATGCCAGGCACTCTATTACCAAGTAACGGCCCTCCCCCAACCATACTTGCAATGAGGAACATTCCAGGGCTCTATCCATGGACGCGCTAGGATGTTGCAAGGGTTATCATGGGAGTCCTCCTGGGGTGCTGCTACGAGGCCACAGACATGACAGTTCCTAGTTCCAGCTGATGCAATCATAAAGAACGACTCACTTAGGATCAACAGGAAATAACGAGGAAGTAGGTTAGATGTCGAGTCAAGGACTCCCACCGAGTAGCCAGAAGCGCCCCACGCTAAGGGGACACTTCACATTTCTGCTCAGGTTGAGGTGTGTTGAACAGCCAGTCCCGTGATAGGGAAAGGAGTCCTAGAAGGGAAAGTCTCCAGCACGCTCTGGCACCTTCTGTACACAAAGTACTATGTGAGAACTCAGGGCAGAGATCCACAGGCAACAGAAAGATAGATGAGTGGTAAGAGCTAGAGGGGTAAAGGCAGAGGTAGCAGGATGCTCCGGACCAGGAGTTGGAAGCCGGTCTGTGCAACAAAGTGAAACCCCACCTCAAACAAATAAATCAACAGTAACAAACAAGCCAGCTAGAAGAGAATGATCTCCCTTGGCTTCAAGGCAATCTCATGCTTCCCCAGCAATGTGATGTGACCTTCTCCTCCACCCCATTTTTCTGTCTGACCTCCTGGTCTCCCCAGTATACCTTCATGAACCTTCCTGGAGCCCCTGTCTACGTCTGGGAGCTGATTCACTGCCGCTTAGTCTCTGGCTCAACCTCTTAAACTATAGGGCATGACCGGGGGCAGGGTGGGCAGTCACAAAAAATTGAGAATAGCAAAAGGTTTCTGAATGTGCAGTGGCCAAGCATGCCTTCAAGAGCAACATGCCACAAACCTGGGGTGTTTCTGCCAGCCCTTATCCATGCTGCATTGCACAATGTCACCACAACCTTGGGTTTGAACACATAATATACACGTGCAATTTTGCACTGTATGTACCTTCACACCGCACAAAACCAGCAAAGGCCTGAGAAACCTCAGCTCAGATCCAAGACTATTGTATTGCATATTTTTACTGTACATGCAATGCTTTCTGTTCTTATAGAAACATAGTGGTTTAATTATGAGAAAGAAAGACTTTCAAATACTTTCTACTGCCATCTCTCAGTATGCAGTATCAAGCTAGCTTGTCTTCAGGTTATATTGTGTCAGAATGTCTGCCTCTAAAACCCATTGTTTGAGTTGCTGACTCGAGTTTCATTTTTAAAAAAGTGAGATGAATTTGGCTTGGGATTAGACAGAATTTTCAAAGTTTTCTCCACTGTGATGTAGCTATAGCCCAGCCACATGCCCACGTGCCTACCCGACTCCTGCATCCTCAGACCCCTAGAGATGTTTCTTTGAATAGTTTGGTACAGGATGAAGGCCAGTGTTGAGGACTTGTGAGAAAAACCAAGCAAGTCACTTGAAGCCGAGGGAGCTTTTAGAGCACATGACCCAGGCTTTCTCAGTGGCATCGTGCTTTACAGGTCAGCTTTTCAGTCCCCTAACCATGGGGACAGCAAGAGGAAGAGAGGCGAGGACTCTTCACCTCTTCGGTCTCTCACTCTAGCCCCCCCCCCCCACTTCCCTGAGAATTCAGGCTCCCTCCTTAGCTGCACCTGAAATGCCCACGTATAGCCATCACCCCTTTCTTGTTACCACACAGGCTCACACACACATTCACATGCACTCAAGCACACCTACACACGTGCAAATAGTACTCATCCCTCATACGCATATGTGAGTGCCTCTGTAACAGGTCCCCACCCCTCAAATCCTGAGTGATGAGAAAAATCAGCTCAGGCTGAGGATAAAGTTTGGGGGAAGAATGCTGTTATAAAATTGGCTATCTAGATGTGCAGATCGGTTCTCAGCATCACTCAGGGCTTAACTGTTCCACTGCACTGCTTAGAACTAATCCTCTTCACTTGCTTGTAAGAACGGGGAGCAGAGAGAGGGGGTCGGAGCAGGAGTGTGGGGGACGGCCTGAGCCAGCTGCAATCATTTTCCAGATGCCCACCATGGCTTTCCTTTCCAGCTGCCGGGTGGTTTGAGCCCTCTGTGGTTAAGAAGTGGTCTTAGAGCTGAGGCGGGAAGGCGGGAGAAAAAGAAAACGCTCCCGACTGTCACAAACTGGCATGCTTTGTAGAAAGAGCATCGTCTGGTGACGCTGCCTGGACCCCTGAACCCCATCACTGGGGCAGTACATGAAACAGTGAGGGGCAAGTTCTGGCTGGGCTGTGGGTGGAGGAGCGGGCAGTGGTGCAGCAACCACGGGGTGGGGGTGGGGGTGGGGGGATGTGGTAGCAAGAGAGGGCAGAGCGGAATCCATAGAGTGCGGTTTCTGTGGAAGAGGGTGACCAGACAGGAGCTGAGGGATTACAGTCAGGCTGGGACCACCTAGGGAAGAAACGATATGAATGCCGGTGGTTCAGGACTTCTCATCTTCTGGCATCATTTTAGAGTGACCATGGAGACAGTCCTGCTCAGCAGAGAGGGGAGGAGGCATTTGCTTCCCAGACTGATCTGTCAAGTGGTCTTCAGGAGAGTTTTACTGTTAAGCGTATGCAGGTTCTACAAAAGAGAATGTTGCTCTCAAGTCCTGGTTACTAACCACCAGACCTACCCGTCATATCTATCAGGAGCTGGAGTGCTCGAGAGGACATCCACATGCACCATTCTCTCATGTCATTGTGACAGTCGGCCTGACACCTCACTTGAAGATGCTCTCATTTTACAGCCAATGAAACTAGTTTTTTTTCTTTCATACATGAACATCTATCAATGTGCTCAATATTGTCCTTAGCGCTAAATGGTGAGGCTGATGTGGTTCATCCTTAGTGGAGGTGCCAGCCAACATCCCACACAGAGACAGGACAGCCCAATGAAGAAGCTAAAATGGGGGTGATGATGGAGAGAGTGACTGGGGGCTCCCGAGATTGGGTAGTGGAGGAAATGACAGTTCCAGGGACCCGGGCACAGGGAGGGTGTGGCTGTGTGACCACATAGTGGGACAGCACTCTCACACAGTGACAAGCTTGATTTACCCAGAGAGCAGGAGGCACCCTGGGTTGGGAGCCGGAGCCTGGAGACCCAGGACTAAACCAAAAATTACAAGGACATGACTGCATCATCTGAGGTCCAGCTGGGCTTTTAGAGCCACAGGCATCTCTGCAAAGCCATACACATGGGAGAGTCTTATTTATAGTCTCAAAAGACTGTTTCAGCTGCTCTGTGGAGAAGACGGTTGAGGCAGAAGGAGAGGCAGGGAGACTGGTGAGGGGTCTTTTCTAGTGGGTTAGGAAAGTCAAATGAAGGAAGGGTGACATCCCGTGGTAGTGAAATGCAGAGCAGCTGTGTGGAGGTGGGGCTGCATTGGGAGCCAAACTTCCGGTCCTCTCTGTAGCTGGAGAATTTTTCTCCAGCTCCCACCACCAAGTCCCGCCAGTCCCAGAGCCCACTTATAAAATAAACACACAGACTCTTACATTATTTAAACTGCTTGGCCATTAGCTCAGGTCTATCATTGTCTAGCTCTCACTCTTATATTCAGCCCATTTCTATTAATCTTTACTTTGCCACGTGGCTCGTGGCTTACCAGTACTTTACATCATCCTTGTCTTGGCGGTGGCTCCAGCCGGACTCTCTTTCCTTCCTCTTTCCTCAATTCTCCTCTCTCCTTGTCCTGCCTGTACTTCCTGCCTGGTCATTGGCCAATCAGTGCTTTATTTATATAAAGTGATATCCACAGCACTTCCCCCCCCCCTTTTTTTTTTACATTATTTAGACTGTTTGGCCATTAGCTCAGGTCTATCATTGTCTAGCTCTTACTCTTATACCTCTCCACTGCAAGTGGCTTGACGTGTGGTTAGAAGGGGGTCCCAGTGACTCCAGTACCCTCATTTAACTAGCAGGATGCATAGGAGCCTGAGATCAGTGCGATCGGCCTGTAGGCTGGGGAGGAAACCTGGGTTTGGGAATGTCTATGCGAGTCTGAGATCTACAATAGCCTCTTGCACGGAGGAGATGTCTGGGAAGCCACTGGACATGTGAGCCTGGATTTTCAGGGAGAGAGAAGGCTGGAGGCATTGCTCAGGAGTTGCTGGTGTGTTGGAGTGGATCTAGGCTCCTAAGCAGTGAGTCTGGGTAAGGTCACCTTTAGGGGTCAGGAGAAAACTGCAGAAGAAGGAGGGGCCTTGGAGGGAAGTAGCGCAGATGGCCGGGGAGTCCAAGCCACCGCCCATTCTCAGTTTGGAAACCTTCCATCACCAGAAGGGGACCTAGCATCCATACATCCCTCTTCTGCGGCTTACCCTGTGACCATGGTGGAGAGCAACAAAGGCCAGCAAAACAGTGGAAGCACCTTCCAGGCCCTTCCAGGCCCTGCCAGCTCCACCCTCAATTCCTCACTCCTGTCTCAGTTCAGGGGACAATCCTCGATTCCCACCATCTGACAGCTCAGTCCCATGACCAAGCCGAACAGACAGCCCAGGATTTCTGTGTTCTCTTCTGACTTGAAACAGCGTTGAATCTGCTTTCTGGCATTTCTGTAATTAAATCGCAGCAGACTCCCTAAAGCACCCTGGCAACTGGGGCGATGGCCCGTGGCTATTCACTGCAGGGAGGACACTGCTTCCCAGGGGACATGCTCACGAAGTGAGTGCAAACTCCAGATACCACTGTGCCGTTAAGACTTATAGGGGAATGACATCAGAGCCAAATATCTCTCTGACCAACCCTCTCTCCACACTGATGGCTTCAGATCAAGAGAAAAATGGCTTTTGTTCAGAGAACACACGAGGAGTATTCCCAGATGGGGAGGCCCCGTAACTAGGCAAAGGATGGAGTCAATCTAAAAATCCTCTCACGTTTCCTCCCCCAGCCCCATTTCCTGAGCACCACTCCTGCCCCAGGTACCGGTTACTGGATTAGACTGCCGCAGTGAACAGTTAACAGAGTTGCTAGAGCTAATAAATGGAATACCTCAGGATCCAAGTAAATGAGCGGGGGGGGGGGGGGGGGGGGGTGAGGTGGACTGAAGAAGCCTGGTGAGGACAGCTGCTGTGATGACAGAGTTCACTGGCCACAACAAAACAACAGCAAAGTCTGCTGTTCCCCCTGCCCGGTTTGCCTGCAATGGGGGGCTCCTTAAGGAGAGGCATCCCTGACTCCTCATATCACCCTTCTACTGAGGCTATCTCTCATTACATCCAGACATTATGAGGAATGAATAGAGAACGTTGGCCCCAAATCAACATCCTACACTTGGTGTTGCTAATAATGGCTGGATTTCCTTAGGGACAGTGGATTTGGGTACTTCTTAGGGCCACTTCTGAGTGTAGATACTTTGGCTGGCACACTCTTTGTGATTGATCACTATTTACATCGATGTAAATAAGGTATGTAAAGAATGGGAGCCAGCTGGGCGGTGGTGGCACAGGCCTTTAACCCAGCACTCGGGAGGCAGAGGCGGGTGAATCTCTGAGTTTAAGGCCAGCCTGGTCTATAGAAGTGAGTTCCAGGACAGCCAGGGCTACACAGAAAAACCCTGGCTTGAAAAACAAAACAAAACAAAAAAGAATGGGAGCCAGCATATAGTCCCATTTTGAACTAATGGAGATTAAAACTTCATTTGTCAGTAGCCGGTTCTATCCAGTTTGACTCTTCCGGGGGCATCATTGTGGAACCAGATCAAAGCTCTGAAACAATGGTAGAAGCCAGATGAATTGAGATGGTCTACTGGTCAGAAGTAAAGGCTGGTGGCTGATCAACACAAGGCAAAATTACTGTCCAGGTTTTCCAAATATTTTTGTCGTAGTTGTCACAGCTATATGGATGACTTGTCTGCCCCTTATGAAGAGTAGAGTGGAGCCTCAGCCTTGTCATTTCTTAAGAATGGAGTTGTACACGGTTTTGAGTAGTTGAGATTAGGTCCATCTTAATGTTCCACACAAACAAAATAGCCGTGGATTAAACAAAATTAATGTGTATTTGGTAGACAAAGTCTGGAGGGGCCTGCACGGGTCATCAAGGAGCCACACTTCAGTGTTCCTCTTTCACCAACTAGTGGTTGACTTCCATCCCCAAGGTCACTTCCTTGTTCAAAATGGACACTGAAAGCATCACACTCCAGATTTAGAAAGGGAAGGAGGGAGAGAGGAGAGGAGGAAGAAAGAAGGAAAGGAAGGAAGGAAGGAAGGAAGGAAGGAAGGAAGAATAGACAGAGGGGAAAAAAGGAGGAAAAAGAGAGGAAAAGAAGGACAGAAAGGCAAAGGGTGTCCTCCCCAGGTCAGACCCCCTTTAAGTTCATTTCCCGAAAGCTCTATATTCTGCTTCTCATAGTGACAGACAGAATAATGGCTCTCAATTCAGTCCCTGGAATCACAAATGTGTCACTTTATACAGCAAAAAGGACTTGCAGGTGTGATTAAGGACCTCAAGAGGGAGTGATTATACAGGTCACCGAGTATAATCACAACAGTCCAGTCATTCTGACAGATGGAGAGGGAGGCAGGCAGCCGAGTCACAAAACCTCCAGACAGAGGCCCAGGTCTAGAGACACAGCCAGACTCTGCCCTCCAGAAATGTCAAATAAATCCCCATTGTCTTACGTTTGTGATGCTAAGACACAAATCTCTGGCCAGAACTTGGTCAGTAGATCACATCTAGCTACAAGGGACGTTGGGAAAATCTTTTAACCAAGGCAACAATGCCTTCAGCCAAACATGGGGCTTTTTTAGCATTCAGAAGGGAAGGAAAAATGGCTGCCGGGGCGGTTACATGAGCGGAAGCATCTATGCATTCAGGAAACAGAAAAGTATTCTTAAAACAGGACTGGCAACCTAAGCAGCTGGCACACACACAAAAACTTCTGAAAGTTTTTCAACAAGGGATTTAAAAAGATCCAAACAATTCCTTTGGCAGAACACGTCTAGGCTTTCAAATCACAGCCACAAGTCACTAATCAGCCGCAGATGCCAGTAGGGTTGGCTTAGCCCAGCTGTGATGTTCGGAGCCTACAACAGGGCTCTGAATTTGAAAGAACTTACTGTCTCTTTGACAAAGTAGAATCTGAGATCTAATAGGGGTTTACCCAGGGTTCATCAGGGAACACTGTCATCGTAGATGCTCAACAAAGGTTTATTTTTTATTTTATTTTTTATGAGGTGCTGAGGTCCGTACAGTTCTTGCCATATAAGCATGAAGACCTGAGTAGAAATCCAGGAATGGTAGCACATGCTTGTAATCCCAGCATTGGGAAGGTGGAGATGGGTGTCCCCAAGGCTCTCTGGGTGGTCCAGTTTACCCTACTGGGTGAATTTCAGGTTCTAATGAAGGACTTTGTCTCAAAAAACCCAAAGTGGATAGCTCCTGAGAAACACTCCATGCTGACCTCTGGCATAAACGTTGACCATATTTATGCACACACTCGTATACCCACATGAATACACATTCACACACAGGGCTTTTTTTGTGAATGAATGAAGTGATGAATGAGTGACTGGGTAGACATGTGAACTTAATGGATTCCAACAACGTTTTATCCATTCAGTCAACACAAGAGCATTCTGTGTTCTGTCACATATGTGTGCTTGCTGTACCCAGTGGGCTCACAACCAGGGAAAGACAGACATGCAAGTCAACCATGATCCTTGAGTATACTAGGTGCCACAGTGTGTGCATTTTGGGTGCTGTGGATATCGTTCTGTATAAATAAAACACTGATTGGCCAGTGGCCAGGCAGGAAGTATAGGCGGGACAAGGAGAGAGGAGAATTCTGGGAAGCAGAAGGCTGAGAGAGACACTGCCAGCCACCGCCACAACAAGCAGCATGTGAAGACACCGGTAAGCCACGAGCCACATGGCAAGGTATAGATTTATAGAAATGGATTAATTTAAGATATAAGAACAGTTAGCAAGAAGCCTGCCACGGCCATACAGTTTGTAAACAATATAAGTCTCTGTGCTTACTTGGTTGGGTCTGAGCAGCTGTAGGACTGGCGGGTGACAGAGATTTGTCCTGACTGTGGGCAAGGCAGGAAAACTCTAGCTACAAATGGCGCCCAACGTGTTGGCAAGAGTTTCCACCTAAAACCTGAGAAAAAAGATTCTAAAATGGAGGTAAAAACAGCTTCCTAGTTGTCTCTCTCAAGTTAGCAGAAGCCTGCCGGTTTGAGCTACTATGGCGGGTTCCTGACATGTGCGTTTGAACTGCAGTATGGCAGGAATGAGGCCTCTGCAAGTGACACATTAAGCTGCGTGGTGGATTTAGCCTTTGCTAGTACAAAACAAAAAGAGATTTCTGGGCTACACACTGCTTTGATAGAAGCATAGACCCACTATTTCTGAGAGTTGATGATTCCCAGAGCTGGCAGAAAACGTATCACCGCCATGTTGGGAAGCTGAAGTGGGCGGAGCCAGCAGCCACTGTGCCATTTCAGTCTTGGAATGCTGCAGTTTAAAGCAATAGGCTCAAGGTAATATAAAAAATAAGCCACGTAAAGATGGCTACCACACAGAGAATCTGGATTATGTTCTCTTTGATATTTGTAACTGAAGAAAAACATTTGATTGTAAAAGCTGTTGAGTTATGCCAAAATGTATATTTTAAAGGTACCTTGACTTCAAAATTTGGATGTAAGGATATGTTGCTTTGGAAAGGAGGCTCTGCTTTTGTTTCCACAGAAAGCCAGAGGCTATGGATTTGTTCCAGATTAAGATACATCAGGTTTGACCAGCCAAGACCCCCTGAAAGGTCTCCGATGACACCATGGCCCAGATGATCCAACATCCAGAACGGTTTGAAAGCAACTGGCTCAGACAATACAGCCTCATGGACTATTCCATTATCCTAAAATTTTCTTTGTGTCCCCATAAGATACAGCGCCCCCCTCCAGCAGGAAGTAGTAAGAGAAGCTATGCCCAAATTCCCAAATTATATGTAATTTTACTATGTTAAGGTTAAAACCTTCCTTTTTGAAAAAAAAAAAAAGAAAAGGGAAGTGCTGTGGATATCATTCTGTATAAATAAAACACTGATTGGCCAGTGGCCAGGCAGGAAGTATAGGTGGGACAAGGAGAGAGGAGAATTCTGGGAAGCAGAAGGCTGAGAGAGACACTGCCAGCCACCGCCACAACAAGCAGCATGTGAAGACACTGGTAAGCCACGAGCCACATGGCAAGGTATAGATTTATAGAAATGGATTAATTTAAGATATAAGAACAGTTAGCAAGAAGCCTGTCACGGCCATACAGTTTGTAAGCAATATAAGTCTCTGTGTTTACTTGGTTGGGTCTGAGCAGCTGTAGGACTGGCGGGTGACAGAGATTTGTCCTGACTGTGGGCAAGGCAGGAAAACTCTAGCTACATTTTGGGGATTCCTGGGACCATAGACCTGGCCCTCGAATCAGACTTGCAGCTGGGTCTTGCTTGAACTGAGTCCTGGAGAACCAGTTGGCATTAGCCAGGTATGGGAAGGTGCCATTCCAGGGTGAGAGGATGGTACCTTCAAAGCCACAAAATCCCCGAGACAGAGTGCCAGCAAACACACAGGGCTTAGTGTTTGCCAGGAACCATTCCAAATACTTCATATACAGTAACTCCCATGCATCGCCACCTGGAGAAACAAGCGCTGTTGTCACTCCCATCTGTGAAGATGAAGGAGGTGACAGAGAGAGAGAGAGATGTGGTCAGCTGCCTAAGGTCACATGATCTGAGGTGAATGGCAAAACTGGACTTGAAACCCGGGCCTCTGGGATCAGAGCCGGTACTCGGAGTGAGTCATTTTGTATGGCTCAGAGATAGCCTGGGCAATAGCAGAGGGTACCATGGAGTAAACAACCGAGGCTAGAAGGACTATGGGGACCACAAAAGGACTCTAGACATCCTACCGGAGTTGTCTTCTTCCTTGTCCAAGATCTTTCTAGTTGTCTTTTCTCTGTTTCCTGGACTATCCTTGCCCAGCTAAGAAGAAGAGTTGCAAGCCGCCCCCCAGGCCTAGAAGAGGGAGGCAGTGTCTGTTAGACCTACACGTTTCCAGGCAAGGCCTGGGGACAAACCATGCGGAAACCAACCAGGCAGAGTGGGAGACTTCCGAGCATCAAATAGGATAAGTGTGTCTCCCGGGAGAGCCTGGATCATGGGCTGCATCCCTGATGCACACAGAGCTGGCTGTGGTAGTGTCTGGTATCTCCAGCATCCATTGCTGGGAGTAGCCAGCCTGCGCCGGGCAAACATGGCTCTGGCAGGCCTTGCCCGTCTCCCCCAGTTCCCTCCGCCTTGCTAAAAACCGTTAGATTACATTCCTAAAGCTGGCCACCGAGGTCCAGTCCCTGATTTGGCCACTCCCTCCTCCTGAGGCTGACTACCAAGGTCCAGCTATGGAAGTATTGAAGTCCAGTAATCAAAAGCCCCCCGTTGGCTCAACTAATTGGCATGCTGCATTAAAATGAAACACCTCATCCTTGAGGCAAAACAGAACAGAAAATCTGAAGCTGGAGACAGAGGGACAAGGTTTGAGAGCCCGTGATCATACAGACAAGGGACACCGACAAGAGGAATGGAGATATAGGAGTCCAAGTGGAAGCGCTGGAGGTACACACCGGAAGTTTACAAGCACAGCAGACTCTCAGAGCCCACTCTTGGTTTGTGGTCTTTGTGTGTAGACTGTAGCATCCTTGCACACACGGCCTTTCCTTTTAATTCCTTCTTGTAGCCTGATAGCAATGTATAGCTCCAATGGTTACTACCTCTTTGCTGCACGCAGGACGCGACTCCTGCATATATATCATCATCGTTCAGGCTGTTCCCAGTGCTCCCAAACCTCCCCCTACCAACCAAGTGAAAGAGGGTAACCCACAGGGGAAGGAGGAGGCCCAGGAGAGACCTGAGGTAAGTAGAGCACAACAAAGGAATGAGTGGTTTCTTGGCTACATCCTAAGGGCCCTGCAGACCACAGACACTAGCTGCCACAGGGGATTACAGCTGTGGTTCCCACCCTTAAGAAGTAGGCTGCCGGGTAATCAGCACAAGAGACAAAGCAGAATACATGCTGTGGATCAGAAAAAGTAAGGCTACATATGATAGGCCTACTCCCTCCCTGATGAGGGGGAAAAAAAATCTGCAGGTGCTAGACACCCGCTGGGACTCTGGGAGGGAAGGGCTGAGTAACTGGAGGAGGTGTGATATTGCTGAATAAGACTCAGGGCATGTCTGCTGGAGACCTTGACTTGGGAGCAGGTAATAAGCTGTGCAGAAAGCAGAAGTGCGAGTGTGTGTGTTCATTTCCCATCTTCTCCTTCCCTTCCTAGGGGAGAGGACCCGGGTCTGACTCCTTCCTTCTCTTCTCCCCACCTCCACTCTGGAAGGAAGGTGGTCCTTGACAAGCTGCAGCGTCCTGGGGCTTAAGTGAAAGTGAATTTCCCAGTTGTCTGGGTCCAAAGGCAACCAGCTGCTTTAGGAGCCATCATTGGCGAGCGGCAGGGGTCACTTGGCCATTGACAGCTGGCTCTGCACTAAGTGTCGGCAGACCTAGTAATAGATCAATCTAGAGACGACTGAAGGTGTTCACAGAGCCCTGCCTTTACCATCCACTGCTTCCGATATGCAGGAGGGGCGTGGGAATGAACAGTCTGGCCAGGGTTCTCAGAGACACTATCACTCCCCGAGTAAGGCTGACTCTCTCAGAAATCCTCCCACTTTTCTATCTCTCCACCCGCCCCTCCTCTCTACCTACCCCCCTCACCTCTACATCTCTATCCGTTCATTGTTTTCCCAACTACCTCTCAAGTGTGTATCAGGCGATCTGTAATCTGTACATTAGAAATGATGCCCCTCATCATCCTTATCAGCAAGCCGTCTTATCCAAGCGCTTCAGGAGCCTCAACATTTCTGTCCCACTTTCACGTTGTTCTACGCTTCCTTCTCCTTTACCAATCTCCTCCCAACTTCTCACGCACACGCTTGCAACATTTGTCCTTTGGTGGAAAATATCCCACTAAGCACAGAAGAATCCTTCTCTCCTCTTCTTTTACTGACTTTCTCTGCTGGTTTTCCCGGTGATCTCTCTTTTTCTGCATTCCCCTTCTCTGCCTCTTAATTTGGAGACAGAAGAACAATTAGTGTCTTTCTTGTGCTCTGTTGCCCTTCATGATGTGATGTTTCTCCTTTCTCCTCTGTTAAAATGTCTGGTTATTGAATTCACAGGGAGAGGAAGAGATTTTGAACTTGGCAGTCGTGGAAGGAAGGACAGGGAATTAGAAGTTAACATACAGTTGAGTCAGTCCCCTTCATGGGGACTGACACCACCAAAGACAGTAGTTGAGTTGGAGTGACAGTCTGCCGTGAGTGAGAAAAATCAGAACCAGGGAGGTGGCAGACAGGACTCCCCCATTCTTGCCACCTAATTTGGGGTCAGGAGGGAAGATGAGTGGAGCAACCCCTCTCACATCAACAATCACTTCCCTGACTCAGAACCTGCAATCTGGACAGAGGTCAGTTGCTCAGTTCAGCGTCAGTGGATGGGGTAAGAAGATCTAGTTCCCAGAGACCCCAAGGCTGGCAAGTCAGCTCTTAATAATGGCTTGGGGCATAATGAAGCAAGAACTGGCTGAGGCGTCTTTCCTTACCCTCTAGTCCTTCCCCTGAGCTCCTTGGGCTTCCTTACAGCATGGACACTCTGAGCCCAAACATTTCGAGCGAGGAAGGCAGAGGCCCAAGCGTTTTCTGATTCATTCTCAGCAGCCTTGTGATCCTGCTTCAGCTATACTCAATGGGTGCCACCTTCTGGGGAGGGGGGAGTCACAATCCCAGAAGAGCACGTGGGACTGGAGACGTTATTCCGCATACCTTTGAGTGAGTAGAAGAATTCAGGTAACCCACACCCACTGTATGGAGAGAGCACTTATGAGGAACTCAATGGACATCATTCACAACTGAGACTCCAGGGGAACAAAGCAGAGGCTGTTAGTAAAGTTTAGAGTTTATCAGGCCAAGCTGAAGTAGACGGGGCAAGGGATTACAAGTGGGTTTAAATCCCAACTGTACCACTTGCTGTGTATGATCTTGAGAAGGACCATTTAACTTCCACGAACCTCAGCTCCTCTGTCTCCACCATGGGGACAATACACTGATCTTACTTAGCACTAGTAATTCAATAACTCATGCCTGGGCAAGTGCTCCTGAACCATGGGCAGTTGGCTCTGTCACCTCTGCAGGCCAGCAGTGACAAAATGAATGCTTTATTTTTACATTAAAAAATACAGTGTGTGTGTGTGTGTGTGTGTGTGTGTGTGTGAATGCATGTGAACCATAGTGCATGTGTGGAGGTCAGAGGAAACTTGTTGGAGTCATTTTTCTCCTTCTACCATGTGGGTCCTGAGGATCAGACTCAGGTCACCAAGTTTGGCAGCAAATGCTTTTACTCACTGAGCTATCTGTCTGGTCCTGGATTTTTGATATGAAGCAACGGATCCTGGGAAAAAGGGTATGGCTCCCTGGATTTTATAGCCAGTCCTGCCTTTTATTAGCTGTAGGACTCTGAACGAATCATTAAGCCTTTTCTGGAGTCTCAGCTTTGTTATGAAAGGGTAATGCCATTTGTTTAATTCTGAGAATTACAGTATGAACTTAGGTCAACTTTGAGAATTATTGACATAGTAATTATCTTCTTATTGTGACAAAATTGTAACCAAAGCAACTTAAGTAAGGAAGGGCTCACACTTTGAAGGTCCAGCATAGAGGGAAAGTCACAGAAGCCGGAGCCTGAGGCAGCTGGTCACCTTGCACAACGCTGGTGCTCAGCTGGCTTTCTGTTTTGTTAAGTCTAGGACCCCAGCCCATGCAATGGTGCCACTCATGTTTAAGATGGCTCTTCCCTCCCCAATTAGCTTAATCTAGAAACGCCTTATAGACATGCTCAGAGATGTATGTCCATAGCGATTCTAAATCCTGTCATGATGACAGTTGAGATTAATCATCGAAGGTGGTAAGGACTTAATTACATGACAAATAATTAATAGCAAATGGCAAATATGACTTGCATCATGAAATGTTGAGTACGTTACTTAAGTAGCCAGTGCTTTCTCTGCAAACCAAAGTATTTATTTATTTATTTATTTATTTATTTATTCATTTATTTTGTCCATGTGAAAGTTTATTTTAATGAAAAGTTTGGGAAAGTAGCTAAACCAAAGAAATAAAAGTCCCATGTAAATCACTCTCCCCGCTGCCCAGACTCTTTTCTCTTCCTTGTTTTTAATGCTAGAGTAGTAGATCATCTTCAATTCTGTCTCTGAAGTAGATTTCCACTTTGTTTTCAATGATACAGCAGTAAACAAGCTCAACTTTTCACATGCTCCGTGATTTCTTTAAGATAAATCTTGGGCAATGGAATTTCCCGGGTTGGTTTTAAAGCTTTGGCATAAACGGTCTGACTGGCCTCCAAAGCACAGTGAATCAGCCCTTCTTCCCTCTCCACGCACGTCCCTCTCCCCACATTCCAGCTAGCTCTGTGTGTCTGTATTCTTGCTTATTTTTGCTCTTCTGACTGGGGAAAAAATGATAGTCCATTCAGGAAAATAACTAAAGGTGACTACTGCCAATAGGACATGGGGTGTTCTTTTGAGGCTCTTGTATACTAAAGATTTGGTCACCAGCCTGTGATACTTCCGGGAAGCATTTGGGACCTGTAGGAGGCGGGGTCTAGCGGGAGGAAGTAGGTCATTGGCACTGTGCCCTAGCAGGGGATATTGAAACAGGAGCCGCCTTCTTCTCACTTCCTGGTAACTTTGAGGTGAGCATCCTCCTTCTATCCATGCTACCATCCTCATGAACCGTGTTGCCTCAGGCCCAAAGCGACAGGACCAAACAACCCATGGACCAAACTTGTAAAACCATGATTTGAAATGACTCTTCACTGCATTTAAATCAATGACCTTAGGTCTCCGTCACAGTCACAGCACCAGAAAGTCGGTCAGCACAGTGACTTTGGAGGGAGAGATTTAAAATACTGTGTGTTCAAGTCTGTCCATTCTTTCTTTGATGGATTCTGCCTTTGATGTTGCGCTCAAAATATTGTCAAGCATTTTTAATCAGGTTATTTGTATAGATCTTCATTGAATTTGTTTACTCAACAGATAGTTACCGAGGTGCACAAGCCACCTTTCCTGGGTAAGTGTAGTTACCACCCCCTCATCTAAGGAGTCTCTCTCTGTCTCTCTCTCTTTTGGTTTTTCGAGACAGGGTTTCTCTGTGTAGTTTTGGTGCCTGTTATGGATCTTGCTCTGTAGCCCAGGATGGCCTCGAACTCACAGAGATCCTCCACCTGGCTCTGCCTCTCGAGTGCTGGGATTCTTGAGTGCTGGGATTAAAGGCATGCGCCACCACCACCACCACCACCCAGCAAGAAGCCTCTCTTTACAGCAAATGGAGACCATCTCAGAAAGCCACAACCGGACACAGTGTAGAGATGATTGGATTGTGGGGAGCCCACCACGTGGGGTACATCTATATCACAGCTCCTGAATCTATGGCTCAGGGAACATGGCGGAAGAGGGGGCAGAAAAACTGTGTGAGTCTGAGTAGCAGGAAGTCTAATGTAAAACAGTCTCTCCTAGAAACAGTTGTACAAACAAGACCAGAACAGTGGCAATACCAATGGACATTCTAACATGGAGAGAGAAAAGATTTCACAGGGTCCCAGCCCTAGCCAAAGACCTCCAGGCAGCTAATGACTGCCGAGAGACATCAAATTAGCCTCCACAAGGAATGATTCCCTTTGTTGATTGTACAAGGTAGAATGGTCAGCCCTGAAACCATATGCATACAAGCAACCAATATGGACTTGGCAGGTGGAATTTATGCATTTTTGCATACATATACATATACATACATACATACATAAAAGAAAAAGAGGGTATCAACTTGGGAGCTGGGGGCCGGGGAGGCGAAGGGAGGGTTGGAGAGAGGGTACCTGAGAGAGGTTGTAGGAAAGGAAGGGAGGGAGGAAAGTGATGTGATTCTAAACCCTCCAAAACCTGACAGATACTTTTTGAATGCTTCCTACCCGGCAAGCACCAGAGAAACTTTCACCCAATGCACAGAGCTGAATGCAGAATGATAGCACATGTCACCGAAGAGTTTGCGGACCCAGATAAACACAGACCCCGAATATGCATTCCACTTGACTGAAAGAACAGTCTGCAGGGACAGCTTCAGTCCCAAAGAAAGACTGTGACAGTGCTACTCGGAACTCTGATTCTGGGTGACGTGCCATTTCACAGTGAGTGAAATCTGTATACATACGGAAACGAAACAGTAGTAACTCTACCGAATGTTACTGCCTGAGTGGGACAGCTGAACTGACGCTGAAGGAGCCACTATGACCAGTAGAAGAGGAACTGTCACCCACGCTAGAACCTCTCGTTTCATTAATAAATTAATGTAGACACACCGTCTGTCACCCCGATTTCGCAATCCCTCTGGATCAAGGAAGCTGGATGAGGAAGAAGCTCCCTCCCTTCAAAGACAGTCTGGAACTGGGCAAGTGGCAAGTTCGGACTGGCTCTTGGCTGGCCAGCTCTACAAGAGTCACAGCGGCATCTTCAGTTGGCTGACCCCAAAGGAACAACCCCGATTATCAATTTATTATATTTCTCTGTAGTTCACATTGCTTAGAAGTGAAACATAACTCATTTCCAAAAAACCCATCTGTAAAGTGTCCTATAAAAACTGTATAGACTCAAACCCAGGGGCTTGGGTATTTTAACACTGGACCTGCCCCACTGCTCTGGGAGAGGAGAAATGGGCTTTCCTAGGAACAAGCTGAGCTCTGCTCTACTGAGACCACTGCTTTCTACCTCTATTACTGGAACCAACTCTTGCCTGAAATGCCATGGTATGGTCTCATCCTCGGAGTTAATGTCCCAGGAGATTAGAAGGCACATGTGGAGCAGGGTCTGTTTTCATTCATCATGACCCAGCCTAGCACTGAGTACCTGGATTGGGGTGCATCTTTCAAGAAGTCTACAAACTCCATACTCAGGGGCCCTGGCTTATGACGTGTATGTGAAAAACGACTTTTGAGTGAACGAACTGAACCTTTCTGTCTTCAGAACTAGAGATAGGATGTTTATGTTTCGAGGAAAAGGTAGACATCCAGCATTCGCAGGGGAGGTCAGATATTACCCAAGAGAAAGACGGGCAGAAAAATGAAGGTCCTAGAAATGGCACAAATTCTGCCCCTTTTATAATTTTGTTTATGGAGCCTCCCGACACACATGCTCCCTAAAAGGAATCTTCCTCATCTATTAATACTCACCAGGTCAAAACACTGGGAAGCCTGCCTGCTCCAAGAAGCCCGTTCGAAACTACTCTAGCCACACTTAGTCACTGGACAGGCCCCACCCTCCCTGCTAACCAGCTACAAGCCAGCCTTCTGTCCTTTGGAGTCTTGACTTCGCTTGGTGGGTTCAAGCAGTGGAAATGTATCTCTCAGATCTGGATGCCACAGTTGCAAATCAAGCGCAGGCAGGTTGGCCCCTCTGAAGGTCCTGGGGAAGTCCTTTCTCAGCTCTCTCTCTCTCCTGGGGTCTGTGACTGTCTGCACTCCTCCAGGCTCCTCAGTCTCTAGGTGTGTGTCAGGCTAATCTTCCCCTATCACGACATGGCATCACCTTTTATAGTCTTAATTGACTCTTTGACAAATGTTCCTTTGATACCCTCTAGGTGTGGTCCAACTTACCCTCAGGAACACACACACACGCGCGCGCACACACACACACACACACACACACACACACACACACACACACACACACGGTGTGGGGCCCTGCTCCCTGTTTCCAAACAACAGCGAGGGCTGAGGTCACTCTACCAAGGGCATGGAGTGCTCTTCTATATCCAGGGCCGGCTCGTAGACCCAGAACTGAGTTTTTATTTATTTGTTTGTTTGTTTATCTGCTGAGAGGAAACAGGGCTTCGTTCTCCCACTGGCTTAACTCCAGCCCTTAAGGCCACGTGCCCAAAGCTTGGCTTCAGACTTCTCGTTGCTCTAGACTTGGTGTCCCGGGAATGCAGACACTATCAAGGAATTACTAGGTTATCCTGCTCCTCCATCATAATGTGTTACGCGATGACATCTTTGTTTTATCTCATGTGTTTATTTACATCACGGTATAACGCTCATGTAAATCTTTGCAATAATACAAGAATTTCATGCTTTAGAGGGTGATGTGAGTTCTCTAGGGAGCGTGAGTCCCACTTCTCGGACGAGGAACTGGAGTCCTTGCTCCCCCACAGCACACGGAGGGTGTGTAGAAGCACTAAGGGGGGCATCACTCTGAGAGAGCTCGATATCAGTAAGGGGTACCAGTGAGGACCACTTCTCCTCTTGAGCACCCCACTGTACTCAGTACTACCTTGCTGCTGTAACAAAGTAATCGATAGACCACTCTAGGAAGGAGATGTTTATGTTGGCTCACGGGTTTTGAGGGGTACATACAGTCCATCATGGCAGGAAAGTATGTCAGAGTAGGGAAAACATATGTCCTGGGCTCCTCACATCTTGGCAGACAACAGGATTCAGAAGTCTCAAATCAGAACCAGAGGTGGCTATAGCCCTCAGACTCACCCCCCTCCCACAGTGATCGTCTGCTCCCAGCCAGGGCCCACACCCCAAAGGTTCTACAACTTCCCAACACAGGGCCAGCAACTGGGGACCAAGTGTGCAAATCTGTGAATCTGGTTTGGGGGGTGGGGGCGAGGCAGGAGACGGGGGAGAATCTCATGCCCAAACCATAATGTAGCAAGAATCTTAACTGGTCTTATTCATAAGAACAAACCTGGAGCCAGGTGTTGGGGTGAACGCTGGAAGATCAGAGAAGCAGAACAAGTCACAGCCACTTCACCTTGCCAATTCCTCAGCTGATCCTGTTTCCTCAGACTGGAAGCCTCTGAGTTCTCATCTGAATGGATCTCAGTTGAACTGCTGCTCAAAAGCCTAAAAGCTTAACCAGCCAAAAGCTTCTAGTTTCTGGTCTTCACGCCTTAAATACCTTTCTGCTTTCTGCCCTCACTTCCTGGGATTAAAGGCTCACTTCTTGGAATTAAAGGTGTGAGTCACCATGCCTGGCTATTTCCAGTGTGGCCTTGAATTCACAGAGATCCATGCCTCCAGAAGGCTAGGATTAAAGGTGTGAGTGCCACCATTTTCTAGCCTCTGTATCTAGTGGCTGTCCTGTTCTCTGACCCCAGATAAGTTTATTAGGATGAACAATATTTTGGGGAACACAATACCACCACACCATAACATCTACTGATGCTGAGAAGTGGCACACAGTCTTGGGTCTCAAGTCCTGGGTGGGTCACCCTTTGAACCCCAGAGGCCAGGCAGATGTGACGGCCTCTGCAGGGACAGCATGCCTCCTGTAGCTGTCAGTCAGGAGAAAGGAACTGCTTCAACCCCAAGCCAGCGTCTTAAGTGCCCTCACAGCGGGAACCGGGATTTGTTTGCAGATTCTGCTCTGGGGTGGCACTTCTTGACGACTCTGTTTTGATAAAAGACTGCTCACTGTCACCCTTCATCCTGTGTGAAAATACAGACTGTCAGGGCTGGAGAGATGGATCAGTTAAATGCTTGCTGCACAAGCGTTGGGACCCGAGTTCGATTCCCAGCGCTCACATAAAAGACGGGCGGGTGAGCCGGGCGGTGGTGGCACACGCCTTTAATCCCAGCACTCGGGAGGCAGAGCCAGGCGGATCTCTGTGAGTTCGAGGCCAGCCTGGGCTACCAAGTGAGTTCCAGGAGAGGCGCAAAGCTACACAGAGAAACCCTGTCTCGAAAAACCAAAAAAAAAAAAAAAAAAAAAAAAAAAAAAAAAAAAAAAAAAAAGACGGGCGGGTGGTACACACCTGTAATCCCAGGGCTGTTCCTAGAGCTCACTGGCTGGCCAATCTAACTGCATCTTTGAGCTCTAGGTTTAGTGAAAGACTCTTGTTCACAAAGTAAAGTGGAGAGCAATCGAGGAAGCCATCTCATGTTGACCTATAGTGAACGTGTACACACTATGCAAACGATCACAATTTGTTTCCCAGGTGAATGTGACCCTGTGCCCGCTTCCGTCCTGGGCCTCCCGACCGCTGCACTCCTGCCCTTATCTCTGGGCTTGGCCCCTCCTCTCTTGTTCAGCGGCCCTTTCCTCTCTCCAGCCCCTGGCCTTCTAACTGGACAGTCTCCAGCCCTGGAAATTGTTTGAGTCCCCCATGCCGCCTGCGGTGGCTTCAGGGAGAAAAGAGATTATTCACAATTTCTAAAATCTTTTGGCATAGAAAAGAATCTCATTACATCCATCTTTTTGGCAAAAACAGCCTGTTGGCTTAATGCAGAAATGATTTAGGTTTGAGTGAGGTCTGCTTCTGGCCACGTTCTGTAATTTCCAATGGCTCTTGGTGTGCAGTGCACAAAAATCACCACACGGGGGCACTGTTGCCCTTGAAAGCCGCTTGGGTTTTTTTTGAGCCGCTGTCTTCAGTTAAGCAAACCGACTGGGGATCCGGGTTAGTGGTATTGATTTCTGTATTTCGTTTAAATTAATTATCATTGATGTTCTGAAGGCTGCTTAACTTCTTGGTTGGAAAGGTACAGATCTAAAGTCTGTTGGATGCCGTTTATAGTATTTTCCAGAAGCCAGCCATCCATGAAGGTCAAGGGGAAACTTTGGTTATAGTTACTTGAGAGGGTTTTTTTCCGAGGGGTTTGAAGGTGTTGTTCCTGGAACTTCTGTATCTGTGGGAAAATTATCACGTTAATTGTGGACCCCAAAGTTACGCAGGAAGAAATGGGGACAGGCAGGAAAAGTTTTAGACGGGGTAGATGACAGTGGAAGAGGAAGCAGGACCCACACCAAACTTAGGGCGACGGGCGTGAAGCTGACAATTCCCTGTGAAAGCCGCTATGTGGGTTTGAAAGAAAATGGCCCCAAAGGGCGTGGCACCATGAGGAGGCGTGGCTTTGTTGGAGTGGGTGTGGCCTCGTTGGAGGAAGTGTGTCACTGTCGGGGTGGGCCTTGAGGACTCTTTTGCTCAAGCTACACCCAGTGTCCCAGCTCATTTCCTATTGCCTCTGGATCGAGACGTAGAATTCTCTGCCTGTACACCCCCATACTCTCAGTCACCATGCTCCCGGCTATGATGACATGGACTAAACTTCTGAAACTGTAAGCTGCCACCTCAACGAAATGTTTTCCTTTATAAGAGTTGTCATGGTGTTGGGGTCTCTTCACAGCAACAGACACCCTAAGTCAGGGACTAAGTCAGCAGTTCATAGTGTGAGGAGACTGCCGAGCAGGACCTACCTTCCTCATGGCTGTGCAGATCCTGATCCCCTAGTCTTCAGCCTTTTCCCATATGAAGTAGTACTAATTCTTGCTGGTAGACAGGGTCAAGCTTGGGCTGTTACTAACTCCAAAACCACAACTGTAAATGCACAGATAGAGCTGGCTATACGAAGGTAGCCATCCTCGGGCATTCTGGAAACCTGTGGTCTGTCCACATGCTATGCAGGTGGGAAGGGAATCTGGGGCAACCTCCTTGGAGAAGTCTTCCTAGACCTCACAGCTGCAGAGTCCCCATCCCTCATGACTCCACAGTGCTTATCTTTACCGGAGCATCTGGCTCCAGCCCAGTGGCCAGCACCCAGCAGGAAGCAGACACTGGCTGATTGAATTAAGGACCACATGTGCGCGCACACACACACACACACACACACACACACACACACACACACACACACACAGGGCTTCCTGTGAGGCATCTGGTCTCAACTGAAATAGTGATACTCAGTTAACAGTACTTGGACTCTGGTGTACTCATGCTATCAGGCTCTTACAACTTAGACAGTCCTGCATAATGGTTATTGGTCCCCCTTCTCTGGAGCCAGAGAGCCTGAGTTCAAAGCCTGATTCTGTCATCACCTGATATGTGGGCCTGGCAAGTGTCTCAATTCTCTATCCCTCCATGCTCAGTATGCAGGAAGATAATGACACTAGCCACATTGTGTATGGCTTCTCTGGGAGGAGAAAAGCTAACCTTGGAAAAGTATGCAGTGTGTCACAAGCTCTCACTAAATGCTGGTTTCCAAGAGTATTTTCACTATTATTCATTAAAATCCAAACCTCTCGGGACTTCTCGCCAGGTATCAGGATCTTTCAAGGCCAGACAATGAAATTCCCCTGTGTCTCTGGCTAAGCCCATTCAGGCCTCTCTGGTTCAGCGGGTCCCTGCCGCAGAAGGCTGGGAAATGGAACTGGGCTAGCGCTCCCAGAATGGGCTCTGCCTCCGGGGTCTCAGACAGAACCATCAGTTGGCAGCGGCTTGTGAGTGCCTAGAAAACAGATTAACTCGCTATCATCTCAGCCTGCCACTGACCATTTGCTAAACTGCACGATTTGATACGGGGAGTGTCCTCTTGTCCCCCCCGTCGGCGCCAGCCAGCCCGGCTTCTTATCGGCACCGTGTGGCGGCTGCAAGTCACCCACCCACTCGTGACTCACATCTTCTCAGCAGATTCGCCCTTTGCTGAGACTCAAGGACACCCGAAGAGAGGAAAAGAATGAAAGCAGGTAAGGAGACCAAGGCAGAATAAAAAACGTTTGGAGGCGTCTTCCAGGTGGGGCACTGAGACCTTCTCTAGGTTCAAGCTCAGTGACAGATGTATGGTGTTGCCACCGGGTCTACCCAGCCGTACGGTGATTTCAGAGAATGTCCATTTTCCTTTCTTCATGACCTTGCTCTGATTTTCTTCCAGCCTTTCTCAGTTCTGTTTCCTGATAAAGAGGCTGTTGGACGTTCAACAGTGACAATGAACAACCATGCCATGTCTGCCCTGTAGGTGTCTCCCTGCTGCTGGATCTGGCAGGGATGGGATGAAGCAGCTAACGGCCCCATTCGTGAGTCTTTTAGCGTTTAAATAAACTTTGTTAAACTCATTTCACCTAAAGTCCTTTTTCTTTTTACCAGGGGAAAAGATTCATTTATATGTTTTGACTCTGAACTGGAAGGATGTCTCGCTGGAGTCTGTGTTACTATTTTAAAAGCAGGTGCTAGATCTTATAGAGTAGACTCAAGTGTACCCCAACATACGTGCAAAGCTGGGCCCCCAACAAAGCAGGGGTCACTTTATGTTTTATGTTCTTTCTACTACTGAACTATTCCAAGGTGGTATGTACCAAGAAGGACCCCAAAGACACCTGCTGGCAAGGGGAGCCTGGTCCAGATGTGACAGGGCAGGCACCCTGCAACAACCCAGTTCTCTAGGCATTTTAATCCTTTCAAATTACTGCAAACCTTCTGTTTGTTCAGCCTTCCATGACTTCACTCAGCAGCGAGGAGCCAGTTACCTAATGCACCCTTTTCTGTCCTTTGTCATTACGCTGTGAAACTTAAGACAGTGGTTGACTCTGATACTCCATGCCATTTCCCCAGTGCTGGCCTGATGCAATATCTACTTGGAGTAACTAAACTCTCAGTCTGCAAAAATGTCATCCAGCCATGAACTGCTGGTGGAAGATGAGAGGTTCTGTCTCGTGTTTGGTGACAGTCCAACCCAGCACAAGATGAGTATGAGCTGGATGCCGCCAATCAGAAGAACCATATATGCCTTGCCAATGTCTTCGGATAAATGCGGTCACTTTAGATGGTGTCTAGGTCACCCTCCGCTCAGAGAGAGCACACTGGAACCTCATGGCAGAACTCACTACGACATGATCATTTAGGTTATATGAACATATAACCATAAATATTGAAAAAGATCGCTATAAAAATAAAAAGATAAATTAGGGCCTGGAGAGATGGCTCGGGTGTTAAGAGCTCTTCCAGAGGACCCAAGTTCAATTCCCAGCATTCTCATGGTGTCTCTCAACTGTTTGTAACTCCAATTTCAGAGGTTCTGTCGCCCTCTTCTGGAGCCTGACGGTACTGCATTCACACGGGGCACAGACACATGGAGGCAAATCACTCAAACACATAAAATTAAAATAAATAATTTTTTTTAAAAAAATAAAAGCATTAAAAATACAAACTTGCAAAAAAAAATAGCAGAGGGCTGGTGAGATGGCTCATGGGTTAAAGCACTTGTCTAGCTAGGTGGCCTGAGTTTGATGCCTGGGTGCCACCTAGTGGAAGAAGAAAACAGATTCTAACCTATATAAACATGCACACACACACACACACACACACACACACACACACACACACACACACGAGAGTAAGTAAACAATGTAAGAATATTTTTTAATTAGCGGAATTTGCAAACTGTCAAGGGGTCTGAAAAGCACCAGGATCTGTAGGCCTTCGTCTACACAAACCCAATTTCCTCTACACTATGTCGGTTTGAAGCGCTCTTCAGGAGCTAGAGCTTGGCCAGCTCTGCTGAAATCACCACAAAGGACTCTTGAAACTCCATTCAAAGAGCAATTGCCATCTGAGCACCGTTTCTTTCGGGCTAGAGTGAAGACAGAGCAGGGAAGCCCGCCCTCCTGAGAGGTGGAGGGGGGGGAAGGCCTGGAAGCAGAAAGCGAAGTGGACCCGGGGGTTTGAGGTGGCCGCAGGCTTGCAGCTCCTTTTGTTGCTCTGTCTCCTGTGTGACAGGCTGTCTCTGATGCTACAACAGAGTGCAGCACCGTTCAGAGCCACCGTGATGATGGCGCGCTGGAGCTGCTGTGAGGTCAGAGACGAGGAGTGTGTGTGTGTGTGTGTGTGTGTGTGTGTGTGTGTGTGTGTGGAGCTGGTTCTCTCCTTCTACCTTGATGTGGGCCCCAGGGATCAGATTTTGGCCACTAGGCCTGTGCAGCCAGCCCCTGGGCCATCTGGCTGGACCGGATCATAGCCATTATGAGCAGATGTAGCAATTTTCCTACAGCCTGATTAGTATTACACGTAGATCTCTGACCACATTGAGTCACCTGGCCCTTGCGATCAAGGATGGATGTGCACCCATGGTTAGCATCAAAGCTGCGCTGTGCCTACCTTCTGTGTTCCTTCCCCAGCAGCCTTGATGGGCCGACTTCCCTGAGACTGCCACCTGCATCCAACAGGAAGTTCTATAGGGTGTCTGATGTGCGAGACTGGGTCCTAGTGTCTGGATAGATACACTTGCACTGCTGTACACCAGTTCCAAGCAAAAAAAAAAAAACAGGTATTATCAAAGAAAAGAGAAAACTGCAACTTACCAGGATAAACGGAGGGTTTTTGCTTATTTTGTTTTATCTTTAGGAGTAACTAGGTAGCTAAGGGCAGAATGAATGAACCTGCACCCATTCCATAGGCAAGTAATACCACTCAGGAAACACATACCTTTACACAGATTCTCTCGGGCTCACTGACAAACCCACACAACTACCTCTGCCTCAGTTTTCATAGCCATGGGCATCTGGACACGTACAACCCACTGTTCACACGATGTTTGGCTAAATGCCAGTCTCTCATATTCTTTTTGCAGCAAGGAGCCTTCCTTCCAGACAATTAGATAATCTGTAAATATCTGCTTTTGGTCCCATCTCATTTCTTGTTTATAGCAGTAACATGAAAATCCAAATCCAGGCATCCTCAGCCACCTTGGGGAGAAAAAGAGGGTCAGCCCTCTGAACAGTAACAGCCCCGGAAAGCCAATGTGAGGCTTTGCAATGCCTTGAAAAGAGGAAGTAGAAAGGATCAGCCACAGCGGGAAGGATGGCTCAGTGAGTTTCAAGAAACAATGGGATCCCATCACCCATGCAAGTCCCTGCCCGAGACCACTCCATCTAACAGGCTGGCAAGGAGACCCAACGCAAAAGAAAACGCTGAGTTCCAGGTTCCCCTAGCAGACATGTTCAACCCACAGCCCAGCTGCAGCCCAGGATAGCTATGAATGCAACACATTGGAAAATCATAAACTTAAACACGAGGGGCGTGTGTGTGTGTGTGTGTGTGTGTGTGTGTGTGTGTGTGTGTGTTATACACATGCAGAGACCAGAGGAGGACACTTGGTGTTTTCGTCCTCCATCAATTTCTGCCTCCTTCCTTGAAGATGAGGTGTGGTAGCTAATCTTTTTTTTAAGATTTATTTTGTTATTTTTAATTATGTGTAGGTGTGTATGTGTCTGCATGTGGGTATGTACATGTGAGTGCAGGTGCCCATGGAGGCCAGAGGCATTGGATCCCCTGGAGCAGGAGTTACAGATGGTTGGGAACTACCTAGTGTGGGTGCCTTGGAAGAACAGTAAGGGCTCTTAACCACTGAGTCATCGTCTGTCCTCGGGATGGTTACTTTTTTTTTTTTTTTTTTTTTTTGGTGTAGTTTGCAGATAGCCTACCAGGCTTTACATGTGATATACCATACTAACATATCTGCAACATTTTTCATGCAGTCAAGACGCAAGCGTGCGGTGGGGGTTTGGCAGACAGCTCAGCCGGTCAAAGCACTTGCTGCCAAGCCTGACCACTGAGTTCAAGTCTTGGGATCCTTTATCTTAATTCTCAACTTGACACAATGTAGAAATTCTGGGCAAGACAGTCTCAAAAAGACATTGTCTAGATTAGGTGGGGTGGCCAGTGGGCAAATCTGTGGCGGATTGTCCTAAATTAAAAAAAAAAATTGCATGGACCTTTTGCCTGCCTGCATATCCATGCAGCATGTCTTTACAGTGTCCACGGAGGCCATGAGAAGGTATTGGATTTCCTGGAGCTGGAGTTACATACTGTTGTGAGCTGCCATGTAGACACTGGGAATCAAACCTTGATCCTCTGGAAGAGCAGCCAGTGCTCATAACCACTGAGCCATCTCTCCAGCCCCATCTTGATCATGTTAAATGATATGGGAGGATCTGCCCATTGTGGGTGACTCCATTCCCTAGGTTTGGATCTTGGACTGTTTAAAAAAAAGGAGAAGGTGACTCTGGATGTATAATGACTAGTTGCTTCACATTCCTGCCATGACTCCCCTGCAATGATGGGCTGTAGCCTGGAATTGAGAGGGAGATAAACACTCTTTTCTCTTAGTTGCATTTGTCAGGGTATTTTATCACAGCAACAGAAGTGAGGCTAAAACACAGGGTCTCTCACTGAACCAAGCTCCCTGTTCTATCGAGGCTGGCTAGGCAGAGAGTTCCTGAGCTCCACCGGACTCCACCCCATTTTGCTAGTATTACAAGCAGATGAGAACACATCCAGCTTTTACAGGAGAGCTGGAGATGGAAACTCAGGTCCACATGCTTTGAGAGCAAGCCCTATGACCCACTGAGCCATCTCCTAGGCACCTATTAGGAGATTTGGAGTTTTTTGGTCATTTGCTTAGGCAGTTCTTAAGCACAAACCTTGTAAATCACAACACTGTTAATCACAACAGCGTCAAAAGGTTGGACATGGCTGTCAGTTAACTAGTTTAAATGAATTTAGGCTTAAGGCCACAAGGCTGCAAGAGTCAAAGATGGCCACTATTTATGCATACGCACATGAGCAATCGCTACATCTGCCATCCATCGTGTCTAAACTCTTAACAACAACCTGGTGAATAGATCTGCTTTGTGAAGACGTTAAGCTTATGTGACAGCCCGAGGTGACACTGTTAGTTGTCTTACGGTGAAAGCCCAGTTCTGAAAGTTAGTCAGTTATTCTTTGATTTGGAATATCCTTGCATGGGTATAAGTAGTTAAAGTTGAGAATGCTTATTATTATTATTTAGTGGTCAGTTTGCTTCCCTGTTATGAAGAGACTCTTTAGTCATTGCCAAGGAAATTTCCAAGAAAAAGAGACCATGAGAATACTGCTAGGAAGTCCTCTTCCCAAGCAGTTCCCTCCACACCATTTCTGGGAATGCAAATGGACTTGGAAGGCGGCAAAGGTTTGCAGGGATAAATTCTAGCTCTCCGAGTCCACTCTCTTTTTCCTTCTTACTCTAGTGATGTGGTCTCCTAGAGCCTGCTGCATCCACTTCCCGGCAGCCCTGGTTGCCAAAGCCTGTTTCTCCTGCGGCTGAGCCCAACACCAGTTTCCCTGCAGCCTCGTCTATTTGGTGTCACCCTCTCCAACCTGTTGGGAATCTCTTCCACAGTGTCTCTTCTCTGGGGCCCTTATTTGCTTTTGCTGTTTCTCATCCTGATAAAATGTCCAGGCTGGGGAGAAACAAATTGTCAATGCTCCTTTGTATTTGATGAGTCTGTGCACAGACAGACAGTATCTTATGTGTGCTGGCTATGTCAGAACACAGGACTGCCTTCCTTCAGCCTCAAGACTCTAATTCTACTCTTTGGGTTTTCACTTTGGCAAGTGATTAACACACAGAAGGCAAATTAGCTCCATAGAATTCCATTACATAATGTTTCCTCTAATTTGCTGTCAGCCCAGATTCTGTTTGTCCGCCTCCTTGTCTTGTCTGTCCTGTGGGGATCATACAGCGAGTCCTGAGGAATGTAGAAGCTGCTTGCATGGCCTCTTCAGTCAAACCAACCATGATTAGCTTATCATGGCTGGCAGCAGAGAGGCTGGCCACAGGGGTGACCCTGAAGGGTGATTCACAGAAGCTGGACTCTGAAGTCCAAGAGAGAAGGGACATCTGGGTCTGTCTCTCCAGAGCACATCAGAGAAACATCATCAAACATTTTCCTTCAGTCCCCTCCCCCTGAAATCCTCATAGCTAGTTCTAGCCATTGTTACACATGTGTTCAGAGAGCTGACTTGTGCTTTTGGGCCGTTTATTGGCTGGTGGTGGTGCAGAGCTTTGCTCCCTTAGATGGTTCGTGGTATGGCTGTTCCTAATGCCTTCTAAATGCACCCACAGTCATGTACCACTTGCCGACAGTGATAGGTCCTGAGAATTTCACCACTGGGTGTTCATGTTTTTATGCATACATCGCAGAATGGTTGAAACTAAGTGGCACACAGAGGCTAATTTCTTTCTCTCTCTCTCTCTCTCTCTCTCTCTCTCTCTCTCTCTCTCTCTCTCTCTCATACTCTCTCTCTCTCTCTCTCTCTCTCTCTGTGTGTGTGTGTGTGTGTGTGTGTGTGTGTGTGTGTGTGTGTGTGTGTATGTGTGTGTACATGTGTTAAAGTCTGCTACTCCTGAGATAATAATGAACACAAGATTACATGAGAGAGAGAGAGAGAGAGAGAGAGAGAGAGAGAGAGAGAGAGAGAGAGATGCAATCAAAAGATGTGGCAGAGTTGAGCTATCTCAGGCTACTTGTGGTGCAGCATGTGTTTTGATTTACGCCAAACCACCATTGTCCCCTTTGTAATAAGTGGAAACAGTAAACGCTCTAAAATGGTGGTTAGGTTCCAGTCCCACCTCTTGTCCATCCATAACTGTCTAGTCCATTTTCCCTTCTGAGGGAGACTCCCTCCCTTCCCCTAGACTCTTACCATATACCTAACCTCTGTGGTCATACAGATGGTAGCTTGCTTATCAATGACTTCATAGCTAATATCCACATATAAGTGAATACATACCATATTTGTGTTTCCAGGTCTGGGTTACCTCACTCAGAATGATTTTTTTTCCCTAGGACCATCCATTTCATGACTTCATTTTTTTTTTTTTTTTTGGTTTTTCGAGACAGGGTTTCTCTGTATAGCTTTGCGCCTTTCCTGGAACTCACTTGGTACCCCGGCTGGCCTCGAACTCACAGAGATCTGCCTGGCTCTGCCTCCCGAGTGCTGGGATTAAAGGCATGTGCCACCACCGCCCGACTATGATTTCATTTTTTAAAATGGCTGAGTAATATTCCACTGTGTAAGTGAAGGCACTGTGTGAGGGAAGGATTATGGGGAGGGACAGCTAAAACTCAGGGCCATTTGGAAACCTAATATAGTAGAAACTTCCTAAAGTAGAAAAATATATGAAGTTGATCTAAATGAAATCACAAAATAGCATGGGAGTCAGAGGCCCAACCAGACATCTCTTGTTACCAAATGCAACTTTCAGTATGGGGAGTGAGTTATATTGAATTGAGTTGTTGGCCAAATGTGTCCCATGGAAACCCCAGGCAGGCTATTGCCAGGGCTGTTGGTTGCTCCCCACACACTGATGGGGGCCCTTGCTACTGAAGACAACAACTGAGCATCTCATTGAACACAGAGCAGTTGAGCTGGTGCCTACACACAGCCTTCACCCCTATGGGCTTTTGAAGAAAATGGGAAGATCGTCCATGCTCATGGATCAGTAGGATTAATATAGTAATAACGGTCATCCTACCAAAAGCAATCTATAGATCCAATGCATTCCCCATCAAAATTCTGACACAATTCTTTCCAGAGCTTGAAAAGGATTATTTTCAGTTTTATATGGGAGTAAAAACAAACAAATAAATAACCGGGATAGCTAAAATGATCCTGGACAATAAAAGAACTGCTGGAGGTGTCACCATCCCCAATCTCAAATTGTGCGACAGAGCTATAACAAAAAAAGGCAGCATGGCATTAGCCCAAAAAATAAATTACAATTTGATCAATGGAATAGAAGACCCCAAAGTAAGTCCACACACCTATGGACACCTGATTTTTGATTAAAAAAAGAAAGAAAGAAAGAAAACACCTTTAACAAATGGTGCTGGTCAAACTGGATGGCTGCATGTAGAAAAATGCAAACAGATCCACACTTACCACCCTGCACAAAACTTAACTCCAAAGGATCAAAGACCTCAGCATAAGGTCAGGTATACTGAATCTGACAGAAGAGGAAGTAGAGAATTGTCTTGAACTCATTGGCACAGGAACAGGCTTTCTGAATGAAGCATCAATAGCACCGACACTAAGAACAACAATTGACTAATGAAGGCCTCATGGTGTGGTGATATTGTGTTCCCCAAAATATTATGCACCCTAAAAAACTTATCTGGGGTCAGAGAACAGAACAGCTACTAGGTACAGAGGCCAGAAAATGATGGCACACACACCTTTAATCCTAGCATTCTGAAGGCAGAGATCCATCTGGATCTCTGTTGAGTTCAAAGCCACACTGGAAACAGCCAGGCATGGTGACTCCTGCCTTTAATCCCAGGAAGTGATGGCAGAAAGCAGAAAGGTATATAAGGTGTGAAAAACAGGAACTAGAGTCTGGTTAAGCTTTTAGGCTTTTGAGCAGCACAGTTCAGCTGAGAGGCATCCAGTCTGAGGAACCAGAATCAGCTGAGGAATTGGCGAGGTAAGGTGGCTGGCTTGTTCTGCTTCTCTGATCTTCCAGCTTTAACCCCAATACCTGGCTCTGGGTTTGATTTTAATTAATAAGACCTTTTAAGATTCGTGCAACATCACGGAAATGAAAAGCTTCTGTATGGCAAAGGATGCCATCATCTGGACCAAGCAGCAGGCTACCGAATGGGAAATAATTCAAGCTATTCACAAAACCTTCAAAGAGAAGTGGTTCTCTCAACTCGTGCCATCTAGGGGTCACTGATGAGATTCACATGCAACTTCAGCCAGGTCACACCTAAGCCTACTGTGCAGCCTGCAGCTTCATTACCCATCAGGCTTTGAGAGGCACATCCAATGTCTTGAACCTAAGGTAGCAGGATGGTTAGAATCCTTCTAATCTTGGGAGCTTTACTATGGGTTCAATGATATGCTGCTTAGATTCCTCTTGGAAACTGAACATCCCCCCATCCCATACATACCTTAGATAAAATTCATAGACCCACAGACAATCTGGTGTAAAGCTTAAGGTTGGTTAACTATTCTGGCCATTTGGACTTTAGCCTTTAATGTTTAACTCTTTTCTTTCCAGTTAGATAATTATGTTGACTGGAAAGACAAATGTGAAGTCTTTACCAAATCCATGTTTCTTTATGTCAACTATTATTATAATCATAGCTCTTGTTCCCTTTTGGTCCATTTGTGAGAGATATCTTCTATGTTTTCCTACAGAATCACCATCTTCTTCCATCCTGGTCTGGCTCCTGTGAGGCTGTTTTGGATGGGCTGGACCACTGGATCTCTTCCCTGCTGGCTTCTGATTCAGCCAAGGAGAAGCAGAGCCAGGAGACATAGGACAGAATGACAGTGAGTCAGCTCCTTTTGTGTCTGAAACCATGGGGGACTGCCATTGTTTTTGTTGTGTGTTCCTTCTCCCCAAATTATTCTTACTGGGTTCCAGCTTGCCCATCTCTGGTTAGTTCGTCTACCTGCTACCCACACCTTTTAAAATAGTATGTTAATTAAAACATCCTCAAATATCTTCAGGGAGTCATCTCTTTCCTCCGAGACCTTCACGGGTCCGTCATTCTCCTTGCCACTCCAAACTGAATTGTTAGTTCTGGTGGTGACTGACCACAGGATGCTTCCCGAGACTCCAGACTGCCTCTTGGCCTGCTTTGGATGCTACTGTTTATTTTCCCTCATCCTCCTTGCTCTATGATATGCAGCCTTTTAAATCTTCAGCTGGGCTGAAAGCTTGCTTTGTAGTTTTCTAATGTATTTTGATAATGTTTCCTTTTCTTCCTCTTTAAAAATACTTGGAACGGCCACTGTCATTCATCTGGAAGAGACCTGAATAGTCACTTAGACTAACTCTTTGCATTCTACGCCCTCTCCCTTGGCCAACTTCTCCCAAGTATCAAGCATCCTCACAGCAGAAGCTGTGTTGCAGAAATGAGGTTTGTGAACTACTGACCTCACCCATCCACAGAGATTTTCCCACCTGCTTTGAAATATTTCAGTAGTACAAGCCAGGGTTGGGGATGCTGATGAGAGTGAATAGAAACTACCCTCTACTGAACTGATATGACATGAAGCAAAAGATTTTTTTTTTAAAGATGGCCTTGCTGTACAACCCAAGCTGACCTCAAACTTAATCTTTCTGCTTCAGTTTCTCAAGTCCTAGGATTCCAGGACCACACCCAGCTAAGCAAAGAAAGTTTAATGATGCCTGTGTCTATACCTCTCCAGGAAATGCATCATGGTTTGCTTTCACATCAGAGAATTGTGTTCATAACGGTATTTTAAAGAATTAGAGTCTGGGGTATGGGGTGTGGCAAGATGGCCCAGAGGGTAAAGGTGATTGCTGTGTAAGCCTGCTGACCCGAGTTCAATCCCTGGAACCCATGTTAAAAGGTGGAAGGAGAGCATTGACTCTTCTGACCTCCACTTGCACAGCATGGCACGCACTCCGCATGATGTGCACACACACACACACACACACACACACACACACACACACACACACTAATTACAATAAATACATTAAAAATCAGAATTGGTTAAAGATAAAAGACTAATCTTTACATCCTCCATCCTCTCAGCTTAATAGTCTTGATTGATAAAATGGATGATGATGGCATCAGAACAATGAAGCTAGTCAAAACTTTCCTCATTCACAACAAAACAAAGAAGGAGACATAACACCACGGGCTTCCAAAGCCAGCCATCCTGGGAAATTCTGCACAGAAGCAGCAGGGAGAGGCTGAACCTGGAGCTGTCTCTCCATTCCCGCCTGTTCCGCAGAGGCAGCCAGGAAGCAGGGTGACAGGAGCCTTCCCTGTGGCTCTGGAAAGGAGAGAGTGCCGCTTCCTCTAGAGAGGAGAACGCTGCCAGGGGAGTAACGAAGTAAGGAGGCTCAGGAAGGGTGGGCTGATTGTCAACGCAGGAGATGAATTTATAGCATCGAACCATTTCATAAGAGTGAGTTTGGTTACCGCTCGCCTGCCAGACTTCCCCTTTTCTATATGCATGGAAAGAATTCAAACACAGAAATAATATCGAGCAATTACGAGACTTATGGTTAGTGAGAAGAATTACCCAAATAGTCTCTTACCCAAACTCCTCCTGGCACTCTTCCAACCTGTAAACACCATCACGGGGGGCCACGTCATCTTGTCTGTCTGCATC
Source organism: Peromyscus californicus insignis (assembly GCF_007827085.1). Lineage (NCBI taxonomy): Eukaryota > Metazoa > Chordata > Mammalia > Rodentia > Cricetidae > Peromyscus > Peromyscus californicus. Next base: position 72,398,614 of record NW_026294447.1, read on the forward strand.
GTATGGCTACAGGCCCGGTCAGCCTTGAATGGGCCCTGCACAACACAGACCCTAAAAACCGCTGCCTGGGTGTGTAAAGGAGAGTGTGCTGAAAAACTGGGAACCGGGAGATGGAGTGTTATTTTCACAACAAGATGTCGATTGATATGCTATAAACTAGAACCACTGGCAAAATTAAATGATTGTTAGTTTAAAATTCTTAAATTGTTAGTTTAAAATGAGCATTTTGAAATGTAAAAAATGAAGACCTTAGTAAAAAGACTACATTTTTAATGGAAATTTTAAGGGAAGAGATAGCAAAAATAGGTCCTGGTACATTATTTTATTAACTACAGATAAAAAATTTCCAATAATTTGATTCTATTTTTTAAAATAAAAAATTTATAGTAGTTATAAGAACAGACTTGTCGGTTGAACACTACTTTGATTATTTACAAAGGTTTTTATAATCACTCATATTTTAAAAAATTAATTACATTTTAATATTGTGTGTGTGTGTGTGTGTGTGTGTGTGCTGTGTAGGGGTGTGTGTGTGTGTGCTGTGTAGGTGTGTGTGTGTGTGTGTGTGTGTGTGTGTGTGTGTGTAGGTCAGAGGACAACTTGTAGAAGTTGGTTCTTTCCTTCCACCAAGTAGGCCCCCGGATCCAGCTCAGATTGTCAGCTTTGGTGGCTGGAACCCTTGTCCGAGCCATCTAATCAGCCCTCACCTCTCCTCTTAAAGCACGCTGTCACACGCTGTCACAAAAGCTCTCAGAGCCAGTCTACTTTGACTGATCATGTGACTGTATTGCTGCTAAGATGGCCCAGTCTTAGGGGATGGATTATTGACTGTTAAGGCTCTTCCATGATGGACAGAATCATTCTGAAACATTCCGCTAAACAATACATTTCCTACTTTATCTGTTTTCCTTTCCTTTCTCTCACTATGAACATGGGGACCTGAGAGAGGAGTCCTAGAAAGCACTGCTGGCCAGCACACCCAATTTCTCTATGACTTAGAGCGTCCTTGAAAACCAGAGAATTAGAGAATAGATCAGCAATTCTAGACCCTGAATGCACATTAGAGTGGCATTTATCTCTTAGTGATGCTAAGCCACACCCCAAAGCCCCTGGGAATTTAGACATTGGACATGCTATGAAATTCTGCATGTGTTTCTGACCTGCAGCCAAGGTTAAGGGCCACTGAACTATTTGATCCCTCACAACCTTGATTATTCCCAAATTCCATTTTATATCTCAGAATCTCTCTCTGTGGGCTCAATTATGGCTTCCCAATACTCCGAGGGGAAGTGGAAGCCACAGTGTGCCAGATCTTCCTATGTGGGATAGTAGCTTAGAACTCTTAGGTAGGAGGGGAATGAGCAGGTGAGATGTAGTGTTTCCACAGTCTGTAAGGCAACATGATCTTTGAGGCTCATCATTCACTTTTTGGTTTGGCCAGTAGGAGTCTCTGACCTCCATGGCCTCTTGTGGTGGTGAAGGTCTGCACTGCTGCCAGTGCACTCCTAATTTGTCAGGTCTCAACCTTTGCCTATTGGCAGCTCATCTGGAAATTCTAAATGTTTCCCTGAGACCACAGGAGAGAGAGTGGAGAAGGTGTCTCTCATAATGCACAGGGGTTGCTAGAGTGGAAGGTGCAAGGTTTACGTGCCTGTTCTCCACACAGCATCTAGGCTCTTTAGGAGGTCATGAAGTGTCAACTAAGGCTAAGCTAAACCACCTTCTCCAGAGTGCCTTTCCTGAGTCTTTCCCCGTGGGTGGACCATGGGATGCATTGGTGTGTGGGGCTCAGAGAGCAGAAGGGAGGCTGCAGCCCTGCAGTTCACACACACGGTTTCTTATCTGCTGCTCACTTACTGGGTGGTGGCAGAAGTTGGGGTTGCAGCTACTCTGCTTTCCTGTCCCCAGCACAGCTCCTCTGATCCCTGGTCACGCATATGTTCACTATGTGGGTGATTTATTCCCTGATATTTTTCTCCCATTGGATCCTAAGCGTCTGGTGTTTAGAGAAGGCTGGCTGTTCTTGACTGTGTTTTCCCTATACCTGGGCCGTTAGCTTTTCTTCTTGGCATAAATATTAGCCGGGCGGTAGTGTCGCACGTCTTTAATCCCAGCATTTGGGAAGCAGAGGCAGGTGGATCTCTGTGAGTTCGAGGCCAGCCTGGTCTACAGAGTGAGTTCCAGGACAGGCTTCAAAGCTACACAGAGAAACCCTGTCTCGAAAAAAACAAAACCAAAAACAAACAGACCAAAAAGAAATATTAGTTCAATAAGTGAATAAAGATGCTAGACAGATGGAGGCCATGGTGGAGAAGGAACAGGGAACAGCAGGGCTGGAGGTTGGAGAGACGGAGAGTTAATATCTGGCCCCCTAATGCGGGGAGGCTCACCAGCCACTGTGGATGAGGCCACTCCTGACCACACCCAGTTGGCTTAATACCTTTCTTCATCAAAGTATGTCAGAAACTATTAGCTCATGTATATTGGATGCCTTCTGAGAGCAAGACCAACTCCCCTTTGCCTTGGCCAATTACTGCTAATGACTTCTCAAACATGACAGCTGTTATTCTTAACTACTGAAGCAATCACAAAACAATGTTCAAATTTTTTTTCTCAAAGTTTGGATTTCTTGAAAATTAGAGTAAAATTTGGAAATGTAGCAGCGTCTTCAGAATAAATTAGTGAGGATCTGTGGAAGAGAAAAACAATGAACACTTTTGTGAGTTATGGCAACGTTCCCTTCCAAGGGCAGTTTACCTAAGCAAATCGTTTTAGCTGATTTTAGTTGACGACCCATGCGTTTGCGTTTGCTAAGGTATGGTTCAAGGTCAGCCTCTGCTTCAAGCTTAGGAGCCCAGCTTCCTAAACCCTGGACACAATCCTGGAGAATGAAGCTCCATCCAAACTCTCAATGATAGATGCTTGTCTGTAGCCCCAGAAAGGAGCAACCAGTGATCTTAAAGGGCCAGGTTGCTACACTGTAGTCTTGGAATGAGAGCCAAATTCTTGACTTGAGCTCCAGCCTCACTAGGAGATAGCTTTGAGACCTTGGGTAGCTCAGATAGCTGTGGGAGTCTTTCGGAGCTCCGACCTGCTCCCAGCTTATCACAGGTTCTTGGGTGGAGAAGAGAGGAATGAGAAAATATCAGATTGAAAGATAGACCTCAACGATGAGGAGAAAGACAAAGAGAGACACAGGATAGCTTCGGGAGGGCCTGGATCAATACCCAACAGCCCAGAGGTTTATTCAAAAGGGCTTTTTATAATATGCCAAGGGGAGAGGCAAAAGACCTCCTCCTAGCAAGATCAAAGCACACTGTAGAGCCAAGTGTAGACCCTTCCAAATACCTGATAACCACTCCCGTGGCCAAATCATCTTTTTATGCAGCCCTGCTGGGTAAAGCAAGCTCAGATTCTCTGACCCTGAGTAAGATCTCACTAGGAAACCTCTGTGGGCTCCCACAGGTGACCAACTTGTGGAAATCCATATTCCTTATTGTCACGTGAATCACTCGATGAGATCACAGAGGACCTTGAGCCCCTAGTCTTATGGGGCTTTCCCATTCCTGCAGCCATCGTGTTGAGCTGTCTTGCTTAGACAAGCACGATGACTTTTGGGAAGCCAGTGTAGATGCTGCATTCAGGGAACTCCTACTTATCCCAGCCTCCCTCATTCCTCATCCCCTTCCCATTTTTCCCTCTAAATATGTTTTTTTTTTCCACACAAACATTCTAGATCTGACGGTACCGTTTCTTAGGTGTGTGACAGCATTGCATTACATTCTCTCAAGACAATATTTATGGTGAAACTTCATGGCCTTACACCCTGCCTTCTCGCCAGTAGACTGGCCAGCAAGTAGACACCACTGTGGCTCATGTGAAAAGCTGCTCCCCCTGAGAACTATGACTCTTTCTACCCTTCTGTTTTATTTAGTATTCTTCAATTTTAAGGACTAATTTGTTTTCTTAAAGACTTTTCCAGTTTCCTACACTCCACAGTGAGCTATGACTGAGTCTTACACTACACAAATGTGTGCTATCCTTGGGCTCCAGCTTTAAATACTGGCTTGACTTTTATGGTTAATTTTGGGACATGCAATGGAATTCAAAGAATGTATGAAAATTAATTCAACAAACTCATTAATTAACACAGCTCTAACTTTTTTTTTTTACCCATATGAGATAGCCTTTACCTTCATTAATGTAGAAAAAGCATCCCACTGGAATATGAGCTATCTGAATGGTTTGTTTGTGGTTTTCCCCCTAAGTCTTGATAAACATTTTGTGTCTAAATGACTGAAGAAACAAATAGCCAAGCATAATTATTGGCTCTTGAGAAGTGAACAATTATACCACTCAGTATGTTACTATTCATGACAATCAGTTTACAAATGTCCCCAGACTATGTGCTGGGACCCAGGACTTGGGTCATGGGAGACACAACTTTATCTTCTGATTTTGATGAATTGTAGGTGATTCTCACCCCACCCCTACCACACCCCACCTTCTACAACCAGCGTGACTCCAGCCCTCACTTGTGGGAGCAGCCAGGGCGCCCTGTACTTACACCTTGGAGGAGTGACCATTAACAGCAAAAGACTAGAAAGCAGCTCATGACCTTTGAGTCTCAGAAGGACTTTAGTCTCTGAGGGCTCCTGGCACAGCAGTGAGGTGAGCATCGTGACAAAAGAAAGAAGGAAAAGGAAGCTGATGGAGAAGGCACCCCGAGGGGACCTGCCACACCGTCTACAGAACAAAGGCTTGGACATCGAGAAAGGAGATGATTATTGCCTTCCTTCAGAGGAACGTACAGGGAGCTAGCTAAGTCACTCATCTCTGCTTCCCAGCCCCACAGCCATATTCCCAGTGTGGTGTAGGGACAGAATTAATGAGTTGAGCAGATGGCCTGAGACAACCAGCAGAATTTCTCACAGGAAAGAAGGGTAAGGTGAATACTTTATGTTAAAAAACACATAGTGAGCACACAACGTAACATACAAATCCCAGTGCATGTATTCATCAGCTTTCCTGTTGTTATGATAAAACATCCCGGCAAAAGAAAGTTAAGGGATGAAGGGTTGATTTTGGATCAGCTGGTCACACAGCATCCACGGTGAGGAGCAGGGAGGAGGGAAGGCCGGTGCTGCCTTGCTTTCTCCTTTATATCAGTCCAAGATCACTGCCCACAGTCAAGTGAGTCTCCCGATCTATTTCTCTTTACCTAATCTAGGCAATCTCTCACAGGCATGCCCCCAGCTGGCCTCCTAGGTCATTCTCGAGCCCGTGAAAGTGACAGTCATCATACTGAGCACCACATGAACTTATTTAATCTTCCAAACAACCATGTCAAGTGAGTCCTATTCTGACTAATGGCTCTGATGTAGAGATGAGGGAACTGAGGCACCAGGAGGGTCAGTGAAGTGGCCAAGGCAGACAGCAAGTGCTCACATATAGATGACACAGCAGTGACCTGGGTGACACCACCAGGCAGAAATAAGGCTGGCCCACGTGCAGAGGCCCACGTGCCTACCCTTCTTGCTTGAGATCACATAGACCTCCATGCCCATTCACGGCTCAAACGCATCCAGTTCAGAATAGGCTTTGGCTGTTTTGCTAGAGAAAGAAAGGTCAGCTCATCAAATGAACTGCCATCACACTTGTCCCATATTACATTGATGATCAAAGCCAAACCTAAAACCAAGGACAAGGAGAGGGGAGTTATCTCCGACAGGCGTTTAGAACCAACCCTGCTGGAGGGATGTCCTGACCCTATCACCCACCCTGTTTCTTCATCTTTACAACACAGCACTCAGGGTTTAACTTATCGCTTAAAGCTGGGACAGGACTGTGTCCAATCCCAAACTGGCATGAGACACATGACTGAGGATGCTGGGAGTTGCCCGCTGAACTTTTGGCTATCTAAGTAAGATATAGTCTTAGTAAGTAGAACTCTTAGGCCAAAATAACTTTGGAGGGAAGAATATTTGAACGCCACCATTGTTTAGAATCACGTGGCGACAACCTAAAGTTGGTGCGCTTTTATGCAATTCTGTTATCAGTATTTTTAATTCTCTAAAGATTACCCCTCCTGATGGGCGGTGGTGACACACACCTTTAATCCCAGCACTCAGGAGGCAGAGCCAGGTGGATCTTTGTGAGTTCAAGGCCAGCCTGGACTACAGAGTGAGTTCCAGGACAGGCACCAAAACTACACAGAGAAACCCTGTCTTGAAAAACAACAACAACAACAACAACTAAAAAAGATTACCCTTCCCTTTCCTTTCAATGCCTGCATGTGTGGTGTAGCCCCCGGCTCACCACAGCTCTGACTTTGTGTGCCCTCAGAGGATCAATCCTTGAGAAAGTAGGAACACTAGGTGAGCGAACTTGGTACTGATGATGGTCTCTGTCTTTTTCTTCCGTCTTGCTTGGGACTGGACTAATATTCTGCACTGTCTGTTTATGACTGTTAATAAATGGAGTGATGGCTAGTGATAAGTGGTTAATGACTACAGAACAATCAGATCGGTCATGTTACAGGTATGTCTCCAGAAGTGTAGCATGTGGGGGAAACACACAGTGCCCAGCCAGGCATGCTAATGTGAGATGACTATTCTTGGTTGTCAAGCTGATTACATCTGGAATTAACTAAAACCCAAATGACTGGGAACACCATGAGGAATTTTTCCTTCATTAAATTGTTTGAAGTGGGGAAGATCCACTTCTAATCAGGGTCTTTGAGGTGAGAAGATCCACCTTTAATACGGGCCACACATTCTGCTGGTACTGTATACAAAGAACATGGAAGAAGGAAGCTCTCTCGGTCTGCTTACTCTTTTTTTTTCTCATACCTTCCAATTTTATTTGTGTAAAAATCTAAGGAAAGCAGATCTAAAGAGACAGAAAGAGAGTGAGGTTTGCCTGTGGCTGGAGTGGAAATACAGAATTACTGCAGACATAAGGGATATTTCCTCTTGAGATGATTGAAATATTCCAAAATTAGATCGTGGCAACCACTGTCTGCCTGTTCTTCTGCCTGCTTGCCCTTGATCTCACTCTCGCTAGCAAGTCCATCCCTTCACTGGCATCGGAGCCTACCTACTTCTTTGTGACTCCAGCACATACTGAGTACCACCTGAGCATCCAGCCTAGTGGACTGAACAACTACTGGATTCTTGGACCTTCCATTGGTAGACAGCCATTATTGGACTAGCTGGACACAGTCTGTAAGTCATTCTAATAAAGCCCCCATATATATATATATTCATTCTATGTTCTTTTCCTTCAGAGAACCCTAATACACAATGCATCCCTATACTATCAGGACTGGAAGCTTGAGGCGGGAGTTTAAGGCCATCTTTGGCTATATAGATCATTCAAGGCCAACCTGGGCTACATGAGACCCTGACTCAAAAAAATCTAAAAACAACAACAACCCCCAAAGCAACAAAACAACACAACATAAAGTACAAGAACTAATATAGCCCATTTAAAAATACAGAAATTTGAATCTTTTTCAATGTTTCTTTGTCTACAAAAAACATCAAAGTTAATTTTATGAGTCAAGACAGACTTCAAATCATGGCAAAGTGAAAAATTCATCTTTCGAGAGTGAATATGTTTAGATCTACCTCGTGGTACAGGCTTCTTTTTTTTTTTTTTGGTTTTTCGAGACAGGGTTTCTCTGTGTAGCTTTGCGCCTTTCCTGGGACTCACTTGGTAGCCCAGGCTGGCCTCGAACTCACAGAGATCCGCCTGGCTCTGCCTCCCGAGTGCTGGGATTAAAGGCGTGCGCCACCACCGCCCGGCGGTACAGGCTTCTTTTACATTTCTTTAATGCCAGCCTTTCTTCATCTGTTTATATGTAGTCACACCTGTGTATAGCCAGCCACACCTGTGGACAGCCAGCCACACCTGTGGACAGTCAGCCACACCTGTGGACAGTCAGTCAGCCACACCTGTGGACAGCCAGCCACACCTGTGGACATGCAGCCATACCTGTGGACATCCAGCCACACCTGTGGATAGCCAGCCACACCTGTGGACAGTCAGTCACACCTGTGTACAGCCAGCCACACCTGTGGATAGCCAGCCACACCTGTGGACAGCCAGCCACACCTGTGTACAGCCAGCCACACCTGTGGACAGTCAGCCACATCTGTGGACAGTCAGCCACACCTGTGGACAGCCAGCCACACCTGTGGACAGTCAGCCACACCTGTGGACAGTCAGCCACACCTGTGGACAGCCAGCCACACCTGTGGACAGTCAGCCACACCTGTGGACATGCAGTCACACCTGTGGACATGCAGCCACACCTGTGGACATGCAGTCACACCTGTGTATAGTCAGCCACACCTGTGGACAGTCAGTCAGCCAAACCTGTGTACAGCCAGTCACACCTGTGGACATGCAGCCACACCTGTGGACAGTCAGTCAGCCACACCTGTGGACAGTCAGCCACACCTGTGGACAGTCAGTCAGCTACACCTGTGGACAGCCAGCCACACCTGTGGACACTCAGTCAGCCACACCTGTGGACATTCAGCCAGCCACACCTGTGTATAGCCAGCCACACCTGTGGACAGTCAGCCACACCTGTGTGCAGTTAGCCACACCTGGGTACAGTCAGCCACACATGTGGACAGTCAGTCACACCTGTGTACAATCAGCCACACCTGTGTAAAGTCAGCCACACCTGTGTATAGTCAGCCACACCTGTGTATAGTCAGCCACACCTGTGGACATGCAGCCATGCATATACAACTTTTACAAGTCTGTAGTTACTCAGCCATAGACTCCTGAAAGCCTATTTCATTGTAAAGTACATCATAAATGTATACAAAATGTGTAGGTACAGATACAGTTTAAAATTATAATAAAATGACCACCATGCTTGGATCACCCACAAAAATAAACAGTCTGAATACCTTTGAGATCTGGGTGCCTCTGCCTCTTAGTATTCATTGTTTCACTTCTCCCACAAGAGCTAGCCCTTCCATCCAAGCTTCATTTCTACTTCTTAACCAAATGCATAAGAATCCTTAAGTAACATGATGCTTAATTTTGTCTACTTTTGAATTTCAGACAAATGAGGTTGTGGCATGTTTGTATCTTTCTTATCACCCCCTATTGTGTTTTGAGTTGTGTCCCTGCTAAAGAGTATAGGGATTGACCTTCACAGCTGTGTACAGTTGTACTTTTTGACTATGTGTTACCCTTTTCGGCCCACAGTCAACAGCCATGCCCAGACCACTCCAGATGTTGCCGACACGAACAGTGGGTTAACCCACTGTCACTGAGCACTTGCTCAAAGGCTTCCCTGGGCCATAACATATCCCTAGGAGTGAAGACACCCACTCAAGAATATGTACGAGTTCAGCGTGAACAGACACCCTTACCACAGTGTTGTCCAATGAGGGCTGTCAATTCACACTCCCATCAACCCCAGATCAGCATTTCCTTCATACACTTGTGTAGACTTGGCACAGCCAAAGACTTTGAGTTTTTCCAATTTGGCAAGTTGAAATAGTGTTCTTCCATTGGTTCAGTTTGCATTTCTGAGACTATTGATGCCACTGAACTAGTTGGTACATGTTAATGGCCATTTACATTTCTTCTTCTTGTGATTTTGCTCATTTATTTTCCTGTGGTGCTGCATTTTCTCAGTGTATAGTAGTTTTTCATGTATTCCTGACCCTAATTTTTTGTCACACCATGTTACAAATGTCTTCTCCAAGTTTGTGACTTCTTTTTGACTTTTTTAAAAAAAGTGTTTTATGATGAATAGAAATTCTTAATGTTTTTCAAGTCTGAAAATTATTAAAATCTGGATTTTAATATTTGACTAATTTTAATTTAAAAAGACATATATAGATGGGCATTGGCCATCATCCTGGCCAGAGCCAGCCTAGAACTACTAAGTTGGGGTATGCTTGACTATCAGCTCCTCTCAATTTGTATGCCTTTACTTTCCAGTATTTCCGAAATACTTCTGTAGAAACCACATTGGTAAAGAAAGGTTAATAGTAAACTGTTTTTGTTTCTTGCATAATCATTTTGTTTTTGTTAAAAGACAGTTTCGTTACATATAGCAGTCTGAGTTGCTTTCTCTGAGCACTTTGAAGGGTTTCTTCCTCTGCAATATGACTTAGCTTCCATTTTTACACAGAAATCACCTGTGTGATTTTTTTTTTAAATGTAGGCAATCTGTCTTTTCTCTCTAGCTGTGTTGAAGATCTTTCGGTATTCCGTGTTCTACAAGTTGCCCTTACTCTAGCTCGATACGGATTTCTTTCCATTTCATCTTGTTTGGATTTGTCAGTTAACTCGAGAAAGGAAAAAGAGACAATGGAGAAGAACGGCCCTTCCAATTTGCTCTATTATTTCCTTTGCAGGAAAATCTGATTAGTTGTTACGATAGATCACTCCCCCCCCCCCCCCCACAGCCTTTAGCCTCTCCATGTTCTTTGTTTCTGTCTTTGCAGGTCACATTCTAAGCACATTCATCTGCTCTGTCTCAGAGTTTGCCAATTCTCTTTTAGTTATGTCAAAATATCACTTTTTAGCTATGGGGTGGTTATTTCTGTCCATTTCGTAATTTCAAATACTATACTCTTCATTTACAGATATTCCATTTGACTCAAAATATCACGTTTCTAGTTCTTTTGGAGAATATTTCATCTTTATCTATGGTCACACCAACCTGAATGTGCTTGGTCTGGTCTCAGAAGCTAAACAGGGTCAGCCTTGGCTAGTATGTGGATGGGGGACTATTCCAGCTTTTATCTTTCAAAAGACTCCCAACAACCTCTTATATCTTTCTGAGAATTAGATAAATACATACAATTATAGATGTTTTTAAAATCAGTTTTGACCTCTAAGGATAGTAATTTCCTGTGACATGATCTAATCATTCTTCTGTAATCTAAATATAATTCCAATTTAATATGCAAGCTTAAATTCTAACATAATTCCTAACCTTTACTCATGTTGGCTTTATTTTCATGTTTCCAAGATTTTTTTTTTATTCTTATGGAAACTTTCAAAATCTGTACTTAAAGTGTCTTCCTCTAGGGACCAGAGAGATGAATCAGTAGGTAAGGTATTAGCTATGCATCTTGACACCCAAGCTTCAACCTTTGAGCCCTTGGAAAGCTCCTGGTGCAGTGGCACACATCTGCGTTCTCAGCACTCCTACTGCATGATGGCAGGAAAAGACAGGAGCATCGCCTGGGAGCTCACACGGGGCCAGCGAGGCTAGAATGCTCCACACAGACAGCAGCAGAAAATGGGAAAGACCCTGCCTCAACAACATGGAGAGAGAATCGACTCCTGAAAGTTGTCCTCTAACCAACACACATACATGGCACATGTGCACTCTCTCTCAAAAACAAACAAAATAACCAAACCAAACAACCAACCAAACAACAACAACAACAAAACAAAGACATGTCTTCCTCCTCCTCCAGAATGAGATGTACTTGCTTCCACCGGGTACCTAAGGTTATACCAAGGAGTTTTGAAATGGTTTACTCGGAGTTGGGGGCCACAAGATGTTTAGTGAGATAAACTAGCAAGAGGAAACCAGAATTCAGGATTTGGAATAATCCAGGGAAAGGTTCCTACTCTTCCCCTTCCCATTCTGTTCCTAGCTGAAGCCAACACAGCTTCCCCTCTGTCTCCCAGGCACTTCCTGTCTCCCTCTCACAAAGGCTTCAGGCACCCCCCCCCCCCCTGCCAGATGTTTTCTGAGAAAAGGCTACTCCTGCGGCAGTTCACCTTCCTGGATTCTTGCTTCCCAGCTCATGGCCTCTAAAGATGTCCTTGTCATTGTAACCAGTTCAAAGAGCTGCACCAGGCAGTGTTACTGTGACATCTAGATGACTCTCTGACTAAACAGAGAAGTCCAAGTCCCCTGTTGTCACTAGACAGTGTGGATCTGGCTTCAACAGTATGAACTCAGACCCCACCGTGAAGTGCTTTTCCTTTTTCCTAATTATTTTCATAAACACTTTTTTTTTTTAAAATTAAAAAACCAAATCTCCTTTCCTACTGTTTAATGGCACCATGGGCCAAATACTTAGCTTTCTCTTTGTAACTAGTCCTGTTTACACTTTAATTTCTTTCTCTCCCACCAGCCCCACTTCACTCTGTCTCTTCTCCTCTAGTCTCCATGGAGATTCTTTCTGGTACCTCCAAGGGTCACAGGGATCCTGGTTTTCAATGTTCCACGTTTCTCCTCTCACATCATGTTACCCTGACTCACTGGTAAGTAGACTCCATAAGTTTTGGCTTCAAGAAGCAAACCCACAAACTCCAGATGTGCCTGACAGATGTTCCATGAACTTTCCATATCTATCCATCTATCTATCCATCCATCCATCCATCCATCCATCCATCCATCCATCTATCTATCTATCTATCTATCTATCTATCTATCTATCTATCTATCTATCTATCTATTTTGGCAGCAGAGTGAAGGAAAGGCTAAGGGTCCAATAGCTCAATTAGAATCCAGCCAGGAAAAAGGGTCAACATCCCCTTCCTGTACCTATGATCGTTACCAGTGTTCCCGCTGGAACTCTCCTCGCTTTGTTTAGTGGATCCTGGAAGTGATGTTTAGAAAAGCAATTACAGTAATTGCTGAGGTTTAAATATGTGTTTTGGGTTGTTTGTTGTTCTCCAACCCAAAGTCCTGCTGCAGAAACTTGCCCCCTTGCTGCAGTGGTGTTGTGAGGTGGGGCTTGGGTCATGAGGGAGAATCTGCAGGGACAGGTTCATGCCTCCCCATGGAATGGGTTATTTAGGGTGTGAGTTTGACTCCTTTTAATCTCTTCCTGATATATCTACTTACTTTTCCACTTTCCCCTCATGACCTGGAGCAATAGGAGACCCTCTCCAGAAGCTGCTCAGATGCCGGCACTATGCACCTGGACTTCCAGCCTCCATCCATCCATGATCCAGAATAACCTTTTTTTTTTCTTTACAACTTATCCAATCTCAGCTATCCAGTTTAGCAACAGAAAACAGACAGCGATTCTGAAGAAGGCCTTTTTCTCACTCCCAAACTCACCGTCCAACTCAGCAGTTCACTTACACATGTTAGTGTATAGATAGGAAGGTTTTAGGCAGTTTTAATAGTCAACAGACACTATCTGTGACAAGCTCAATATGTATTTCTGTTTATTATGAATTCTCAGGAAAAACAGCACTCCAAGGACATATATCTGAGGAATATATAGGGCATAATTCTGTAGAAGATATTGAGTGACAGATACTCTTGCATTAAGAAAATGATGTCTCAGGAACAGAGAAATAGGTTAAGGGTTGCACACCACCTTTTATATAAAAATAATTTTGTTATTTCTTCCTCCCTTCAACTCCCCCAGCTCTTATAGTGTCTAGAGAAGGCAGCTAGTTCAAGGAAGCAGGCAGCCATTGTTGCTCATTCATCCATCATTCAGGGACAAGGCGCAGTGCTCATTCAAGTGTCTCGGTCCTTTCTTTAAAACAGGCTCATTGTCTTGGAGTCAATGACAACATGTCTAGATTTCATTTTCATCTCAAATTTTATCTCACTCAAACATTTTTGGGGTAGAAATGTTTAAGAATAAACTTTAGAATACAATTAGATTATGTGATGTATTTTTACTTTTAATAAATGAACTGTCCTTCATTCAAATTAGCATTTCTTCTCACAGAAGAAAAAAATAAAGCAAGGAAAATTGTGGAGAGATGAATTAATGTGACATTTAGAGCAAGATTTTAATGACACAAAGGGCAAGAACATCAGAGCTTTGCTTTTTTTCCTTTTACAATTACAACTTGACATATTTGAGGATGTTGTTCCTAAAATGAACCTTTTAAGCAGAAAGTAAAAAATGAATACATGAAAAGAAAAGATGCAGCAGTAAAGTCACATTGGTCAGGGCAGTCAGAGCATAACCAAGACGGACTTAAACATCATCTTTCCTAGACTTGGTAGGAAGATGCTCAGTCCTTGCTTCAGTCCATATTGGTCTGTGGAGTCACGGAAGGTGAGCCTGAGAAGGACCTCAGACAACACTTAAACAGATGAGTATCCAGATGAGGCCCAAAGAGGTCAGCTAAGGTCACACAGGCAGCTTGCAGCCTTAAACTCTCTCCTAAACCACACTGCCAATAGGTGCAATGGAAATACTGTAAAGTGTTCACATCCACATCAAGCCTAGAGAAATGAACTTGTGGTCTGTGAAAGAGATAGAACCGCACATGGGAAAATCATGTTGAGATAAGTTAAAAAAAAATACATGCATATACCTGAAGTATTTTCTGCAAATTTTTTTTTGTACAATAAAAAGACATTCTAAAGGAGAACCAGGTGAGTGTGGTTTTAATGGAATCTATTCCTCTTTGATTAGGAGAGGGAGATAGAACTGAGGTGAATGACTTGTAGCAGCAGAGAGGCAAGGGATGTTCAATTCATTATAAGGAAGACGTTTTCAAAGGTCAAAGTTATCCAAAGATTGGATGAGAGATGAGAACATTCATCACTAAAGGTTATTAAAGCAGAAGCTGGGAGAACTTGGCAGGGCTTCTATGGCTTCCAAATGTAGAGAAGCTGTAGAGACAACCTGGGAAGATGCTGAAAACGGAGATTTCTGAGTCTGTGCCCAAGAGGGTGCCCTGGGACTGGTTTTTTAAGAAGCCACACCAGGGATTCTCCTGTTCAAGGAAACGCATCAGACACCTTTAAGGGAGTGTTGCACCTCAAGACTCTACAGTTCACAAGGCGATGGGGATGATTTGCCATGGTGGTAAGGAATCCGCCTTCCAGTTTGGGTCCTGCCCAAACTCGAATTGCATCATGTCATTGGGACTCAGATTTCCTGTCTGTAAAAACAAGTGAGGTTAGATGTCTCTTAGGGCTCCTATATGCTAGGAGTTGGGCTTCTGAGGGTAGCCTGGAGGAAATTCATCTCCAAAGTTCCTGGGAAATTCTTCAGGACATTCGGGGGACAGAGAATTATCTTGGAATGGTTGTCAGTGACAGCTGGGCAAAGCTGTGTGATATGGCTGCTTTCATGGAGTTGGCAGGCATTCTGGCCAGGATCTGTCTGTCTCCCACCCGTCAGGTCGGGAGGAGATGGGGTTGGAAACTGGGAACCCAGGAGTCTCGCCACTTGCTTTAATTATCTTTGTGACCCAGTTACTACTCAGGAAAGGAGGTCTTAGGAGGCTCATCTGCTGTCCAGAAAGGAGAGCGTTAGGATGACCATGAAGTGACCTTTCTGTGGACACCGTGCTCAGAATCCACACCTCTGGGTGGGGAACTGGTTTGGCATGGCTCTATGCTTCCTATGGATGAGCCTCAGTGATGATCTAATGTTGAGCTCTGCTTTATCCTTGACGTTGTTCTTCCCTATCCAATTTTCCGTCTATTTCCCCATGGGAACATTTATTCGCTAAGTCTCACCCTTGTAGCTCCTCATTCCTCACTGTTAAAAAATGGGCCAGTGTTTGAATGGTTTGCCTTTTATCTTCTCTTCCCAAATATATCTATCTCTTATTTCAGCACACATCCTTTGGGGCCTTCTCAGCCCCTACCTATCTAGACACAGATGGAGCACCAGGCATTTCTTTGTCGTCTTTACCCAAGGAATATCTAGGAGTTTACCCAGGCATTCCTAATGGGAGGAATGAAAACAATTTCCTTGGTATGTCAATAGGGAAGCTTCAACCCCCAAATCACAGGAGGTGTGGGTGAGCAGGCTATCCCCTGACTAGGTAGGGGGTGCCTTATAGGTGAACACATGGAAGCTGTAGTGTCCTGTCGAGTCCTTGGACATCATGACTCCTCCATCTATATTTTTTCTAGAAAATGTCTCTAGATCTTCAACCCTTTATTTCAAACTGTGTCCTTGAAAGGACCACCTGATGCCTTTTCCCACCTTAAATTTACGCCGGCCAACACTATTCCTGGATCTGCTTCCCCAAACTTACAACTTCCTCAAGTCTATATACCGGGCTAAAGGACCTCCTTTACCTAATGTAGGTTAGAATGATACAATATATCTTTATTTTTGTTACATGCATTTATTTTCTTGTAGTAAATACTTAATAATGATGTATCCAATGAAGCAGATGATGCATTTGAAGACCCAGATGAGAATCAAGAGGATACCATGGTGGAAGGGGGCTTTAGTTTCTACACATTTAATCCAAATAGGTGTTTCTGGTGCAAAGTCTGAATGGGTCCTGAAGGAATTTACCAGATAAATGTAATTTGTAAGATAGAAGGTCACAAAATACTTCCAGCTTCTAGGAAAGGATGTATTAGCAAGACTGTAAACAAATGGACCATAAGCCTGCTTATAGCAGGCCTTATCTGAAGGACCAAGCATCTATTCACATATGATTGTGAAAGTCAGTCAATGCTATGGATCCATTTGATGTCAGTAGTGAATTCTAGAAAGCTTTATTTATTTTTATTACCTGCCTTGTTCATGCATATGCCTCCTTTCCTATTCCTACCCTAATTCCTTTCTAATTTTTTTAAATCAATATTCCCAGGATGGCATTTTTATCTCTAAAGTATTTCAGTTTTGATGTAAAAACAACAGATGTTCTTTGATTTATATATTTATAAATATATACTTATTTGATAAAATAAGTAAGTACACTATTCATTGTAAGTTGAACGTATTGTTAAGTTCAAAGTATACTTAATATGCCCGGGCTGGTTGATTGTTGTCAGCTTGACTCAATCAACAGTCAAGAAAACACCTCAACTGAGAAAATGCCTCCATCAGACTGGTCTCTAGGGGGTACTTCCTTGATTGACTATTGCAGAGGGAGGGCTTAGCCCATTGTGTGTGGTACAACCCTGGGCAGGTGAGCCTGTGTTGCATTAAAAAGCAAGCTATGCAAGCCATGGAGAGCAAGCCTGTAAACGGGTTCTTCCAAGGCTTCTGCTTCAGCTCCTGCCTCCAGGTTCCTGCTTCAGTTCCTGTCCTGGCTTCCCTCAGTGATGAACTGCAACATGGAAGTTTAAGCCAAGTAAACCCTCCCCTTTCCAAGTTGCTTTTTGGTCATGGTGTTTATCACAGCAACAGAAAATCAAACTAAAACTTAGTGGATACCCAACTAAAAATGAAATGAACAAGTGGGCAAGCAAATTGGGTAAATAACAAAATGGAACTTTTATCTATAAAAAGTAATTAAAACTATACACTTGGCTAGATAGGAAGCAATTAGTTTTCAGAGAACAATTCAGTATCAACAGAAAGATGCATACCATAGTTTGTCTTAGGAGACTTGCATAAATTTGATGTCTAAATCTTCAACAAAGGTAAGAAAAACAACAGACAAAATAAATTTCTGTGGCTTATATGCCATTTTGTCTATGATATTTCATCATGGCAGCTGGGCTTTGGTGGTATTTGAGTTCAAATGGTGACTTTATGGGCAATGAGTTGAGGTACTCATAGTTATTGAGGGTTTACTTGCCTTTTTAGTTAACAAGGAGCTATAGCGACTCTTTGCGCATGCATACTGCTTATGAAGTTTGACCCACGCAGATTCATATTACTGGTCCCATAGTCGGGGTAGTATTTCTATCACCTTATAAAACCATCCCTAAGAACCTGGCAACTGTTAATTTCTTCCCATTTTGTGAATGTACATGGGATAAAACGTTGCAATCTTTGGGGTCTGGCCTTTTTTCACTCAAGGAAAACAAGGCTGAGACAAGTCCAGGATACTGTGTGTGGTACTGGTTCACTCTATTCTACTGTCGCATTTGCATAGACAAGACTTTGACTTTGTCCATCTATTTGCCCGATAAATGGCATTTGGATTGTTTCTAGGCTGTGGAGATTGTGAATAAAGCCACTACAAACCCTTGCATATGAATTTTTGTGAAGATGTGTTTTCACAGCTCGTGGGTAAATAGCTCGGATGGGTAAGTGATGCTGGCCTCTCTAAGAAACTGCCACATCTTTCTCAGGGCAGCTGCACCATTTTGCACTCCCATCAGCAACAAGAAAAAGTTCCAGCTCCACCATGTCATACCAGTCCTGGCACCACCAGTGTTTTTAGCCATTATGGCATTTGACAGATACTGAGTCCTGATGGCTCCTGAATTTTGGAAAGCAAATAGCCAAATTTTGGAAATGAAAGAAACACCAAAACTTTTGCTTGGATTCATTTACTTCTTTGATGGAAAGCAAGGAATACACATCTCTGTAAGAAAATTATGAAGAAAAATGACTTGTTCAATCAAAATAGAGAGTGAACAGGGAGAGGAATTCATTTATTAGTACTTAATAAGGAGACTCTAAGAGATTGGTGCTATTTACAAGGCAAGGTGCTCTGTGATTACTTTGTGATTATTTTTGGAACTATAGCCATGAGTCTAATAATTTCACAATCAAAAAATTTAAAAGGAGGGGCTGGAGAGATGGCTCAGAGGTTAAGAGCACTGGCTGCTCTTCCAAAGGTTCTGTGTTCAATTCCCAGCAACCACATGGTGGCTCACAGCCATCTATAATGAGATCTGGTGCCCTCTTCTGGACTGCAGGCATACATGCAGGCAGAACATTGTATACATAATAAATAAATAAATAAATCTTTAAAAAAAAAAAAATTTAAAAGGAGCCGGGCGGTGGTGGCGCACGCCTTTAATCCCAGCACTCGGGAGGCAGAGCCAGGCGGATCTCTGTGAGTTCGAGGCCAGCCTGGGCTACCAAGTGAGTTCCAGGAGAGGCGCAAAGCTACACAGAGAAACCCTGTCTCGAAAAACCAAAAAAAAAAAATTTAAAAGGGGGTTGGAAAGACAACTCACAGTTGCTTTTGTGGAGGACCTGAGTTTAATTCTCAGCATCCACACTGGGAGGCTCACAACCACATGCAGGGGACTTGACGGGTTCCTTTGGGGTCTAAGGAGACCTCCACCCAAGTGTGTATATGTGCGTGCATGCACACACACACACAGTTAAAATTTTTTTTAAAAAAATATTAATTTTTAAAGAAATAAGCTTGGCTGTATTGAACCACAAAACAGCAACAGAATGCAGAGCAATATTTTAAAATTCCTTTTAAAAAGGAGTTTGAGCACAGTAAATAAAAAGCTTAGTAAAAGCATTTTATAGAATTTGAACATGAGAATTTCTTAAAACAAAAACCTTTCCTGTAGGTATGCTTAAATGTAGCTAGGCATGGTGGTATATACCTGTTCTCCCAGTACTGGGAGGTTGAGGCAGGAAGACTGTAAGTTCAAGGCCAGCCTGAGTTACATAGTAAGATCACATCCCAAAAGAAACAAGCAAACAAACAACCCCAAACAAAATGAGACCTGCTTATAGCCCCAGGCCACACTGCTAATCTGTCAGCTCATGTACTCCCAGAGGCAGCAGCTACACACACTTGAAAGGCTCATCACACTAGGGTGGTTCTTAATGATGGACAAAGAGCACAGTTTCGATAAAAAACAAGAGTAGGATGGGCTTTGAGTCAAGCTCCTCACAGAGGTTTGACTCACCACTAGACACCTCCACATCAGCATCTAGACCACACAACTCTAATAGTCTGGTTGTCACTGACACCTTGTAAGGATGGGTTACCTGTGACGACACTGGGGATTTTGGAGAGAAAGCTCTTAACTGTTCTGATGGGCACACCCCCTGTCTTGTCATCTTGCATCTTGGTAATGATGTCCTCGATCTGAAAGAGGTTGAAGAAAAGAGGTGTTAGTTTTTTTCTTGCACAGTAATACTAATGCAAGCCTTTGTTAAATAATCCCAGTGTGTATAACCTGAGGGCTAACAAGAGGAATTAGTGAAAACCCCCACGCAGCGGTCAGAAAACAGTATCAGTGTTTGCTAGGTGTGAGTAGGTCAGAGCATGTTCCATAGGAACAACCCCTTAGTGCACCAAGGGAAGAAGGGAGAATTGCATTGGGGTTGGCGATAGGCTCTAACATGAACACCAATGTGTATGTTGTGAATAAAGCCACTACAAACTTTTGCATATTAATTTTTGTGAAGATGTGTTTTCACGGCTCATGGGTAAATACCTAGGATGGGTAAGTGATGTTGGCCTCTCTAAGAAACTGCCACGTCTTTCTCAGAGCAGCTGCACCATTTTGCACTCCCATCAGCAAAGATAAGATTTCTCCTCCTATACAAAGTAAGTTTTCATCATAGCAAACTGCCATAGTTGATTCCTCCATAATGGCCATTTCCTAAGGTTCACCCTAAAATGTTAACATAACCCAATCGTTGGGTTCGAGCAGGGCCTTTGGGAGGAAGACCACAGTGGGCAGCTGTCTTCGTGGAAACAGAACAGGGAAGAGATGGACTAAGGAGGACACACATTTGTAGGTGTGAGTTCACAAATGTAACTTCCTGGGCAGCAATGTTCAGAATAGGATCTAGGAACGTTTGTAACAAGGATGTGGACCTTTTTGTTTGGGGAGGTGGAACAAGCAGAGGAGGGGAGGGGCTAACAAGTAGGATCGACATAGTTTGGTTCTGTAACCAATAGAAATATCTTTGAACTGTTGGGATGGATCCTCTGAGTAAGACCTTGTCACATGATTTTAAAGACAGAAACTTAGCCGGGCAGTGATGGCGCACGCCTTTAATTCCAGCACTCGGGAGGCAGAGGCAGGTGGATCTCTGTGAGTCTGAGGCCAGCCTGGTCTACAGAGCGAGTTCCAGGACAGGCACCAAAACTACACAGAGAAACCCTGTCTTGAAAAACCAAAACAAAGAAACAAACAAACAAAAAGACAAAAACTTAAGCTATTACTTAATTTCCTCTAGTTTGACATATTATTATTACATTGCAGGGGTAACTGATCGTCTCAAAGACATGAGTCTAATAACTGATTTGGTAGCAACAGATATGTTGTTAGATACAAAGTTAGGACACACTATAAGATCATTACCACCATGAGGACCAGTGAAAATGCCCACCAGACATTCAACATACATTGTATTCAACATGCACAGAGTGCACTTGTTCAAGAGTCTTTAACTAGAACTAGATTGGAGACACCACCTAACCCAGGACCCAGGGAATTGTGTCTTCTGGTTGCCAGGAGAAGGAAACTGGACATCTGTAATCAACACCAATGGCCATGACAGATATTAAGAATTGTTACAGCCATCACCAGGTCCCACAGATGTCCAGCGGCAGAGCCAAGTTAGACTCCAGGGCTCAGGTTTTTAAACCCTGAGCTATTCCATTTTCCAATAGGATTCTCAGAAAGCCAGCCAAGTGTGGGAGCCACCCTCCCCTGGAGATGCCTTGTTTTTCCGGCAAAAGTACTGAGAAAGAGGGGCTAAGGATGTAGTTCTGAGGCAGAATATTTGTCTAGAATGTAAAATGTCTTTCATTCCATCCCAAGAACCACTAAATAAATAAATATGAGACTGTGAAAGAATCCCAAGGCCCTAGCCCCTCAGATGACAGCATCTCATAGTCAGGAGAGTCATTCCCTGCAGCCCGAGAATCTGTGTTCTGTTTAATTACAGTCTAAGAAGGAATTTAATCCATAGTCCCATCATCCACCTCAGCTACTGCTTGACTTCCTGATAAACTCAACCACATAATCACTCTGAGTATCACTCATCAATGGCCTAGAAAAAAATGATCACATTTAAAAAATAATTTATGCCCTTGATCTAGTGTGCTGTTTGAAACCAGAAGCATCAGTTATATTGATGGTTGCTATGGGAAAACCAGAAAATATCTTTGAGGATTGGCAGGAAGCCAATAATTCAATTCAGTTAGACCTCTGAGTGGGCATTAGATCGTAATACTACTCAGTCTCTGCTACTGTGGGCCAGAAGGGAAGGACTGGCTGTGCAGAGGAATTCTCCATGGCTCCTTTCTCCTCTGCCCTCTTGCTTCACCATGTGATGGAATCTCAGAAGGGCATATTTACTAAAGAGGAAGATATATATATATATATATATATATATATATATAATCACTATATATGTATGCATGTATGTATCATTATGTTGGTCTACAAGATATCAAGAAGTGTATTGCTCATCAGAGGTAATAGTCAGATCAAAAGGCCAGTCTTGCTGGGTGTGGCTGCATGCACCTGCCATCACAGCACTAAAGAAGTAGAGACAAGAGCATCTTGAGTTCAAGGCCAGCCAGGCTATAGAGTAAGATAATAAATAAATAAATAAATAAATAAATAAATAAATAAATAAATAAATAGATAAATAAATAAATATCAATAACAAAAAGGACTGCTGATTCCTCACTGGACTGTAAAGGGGATTACATTCGGAGAAGTTTACAGCATCAGAAATATGGAGAAAGAATATTCTGCAATGTCCCATGCCTGACTCTGCTGTGGTGTTGATACACACCGTAGTCCCTGTCCTGGCCTCATGGTGCATAGGGACTCTACTCACTAACCTTTGATCATGGGACTAACCTGGCTGCTGTCCCTGAATACATGTGACCACAGGCACATCATGCACCTGTGCTTACCAGCTTTGCTAGTGGCCTCATATAGTTGATGTCCCAAGAAAGATGTGAGACATCTTCAGTGAACAGGACCAAACCCATATCTTAGTCAGAACAACCCTGGCTTCCCTGTTCACCCAGAAGTAACAAACTAATGTTTCTATGCTACTGACTCAAGAATGTTTACTTTAAAGCAAAATAAAGTAAGGATCTGACAAAAGGCACTTTTCAAAAATTGCCAAAGCCACAACAGATATTTGGCAGGCAATCAGAATGGATGTAAGTTAGATTTAGGGTGCCTTTGGAACCAACCCCTTTTAAGAACACAGAAACTCAGTATACAGTATGCACCATCTACTTTAAAACTCTGACAGGCTATCCTGGTTGAGGTAGCTTATTCCACCGTTGTGTTAGTAGACAAGTGTTCGGGAGCTCTGCTTGATGCTGGGGCACCACCCACTTCAACATTCTCTCTGAAGTTCCTAGTCATGGGTTTTGGAGAATTCCCAAGAATTCCCAAGAAGGCCCCGGGAGCTTATATGAACACTGACAGGCATTTTCAAACATCTACTTCCTGGTTATCTGCCTTAGGTATCTTCAATAGATGTCAGATTGTTCCTCAGTTGTTAATGGACTAGACATTGTTAATGTATATAATGGAGTTTTTTGTCTGAATCTACTAAATTTTAATGGACTAGACATTGTTAATATACTTCTTGACTGTATATATTGTATATACTTTTTCTTATATTAGTTATAACTTTTTTATTTTAAACAAAAAAGGGAAAATGTGGTTGATATATTGTGCCTCCCAAGTGATTTGACAAATTCAGACAAAAAAATTCATTTTTTATCCTATTTAAAACAAGTAGTTCCTTTTAAAAAGTAGATTCAATAATCTACCTTTTTATCTTATCACTCAGCCTTCAAAGGTCTTTAGCAAAGATGTTAACTAACTCGGAGGCCCGGAAGGTCTCAGAGCTGGTAAGCAACAAATCTGGATTCCTATCCAAGTCTGCCTGAATCTAGTATGTCACCAGAATCAATAACATAGAAAGTTCAACATCCTTTCAGATCATCAGAAAACCTTAGTTATCACTCTTCTTCATTTCCCCGGGGATGGGAGACAGGAACAGACTTACTTATATTTTCTTGACTGTTAGGTTGTATCTCACTCTGACACCTTTTGTTCCCAGGGAATAACACGGTAAGTTCCCTGACATCCATTGATATGAAGACCCCTGTCTAAGGTAATGTGTTTGGACCTATCTGCCCCTGAACCAATCAGGGAGCAGGTGGCCCCTATCTGACAGCCAGGTGAAGCAGAGAAACCAGCTTGGCTGGTTCTGCCTGAGTAAGCCCCAATAATAAGGGTGTTCTTCTCCGAGGAGCTCAGCACCCAGCACAGATAAACAGGTACAAGATTTTTCCAAACATCAGAAGGACAGCAGCCATTGCACTAGCCAGTGGGCTTTCTTTTACAGAAGTGATAGACAATTCACTGAATTAGTCCTGAGTCGGAGGGAGAAAGAGTGACCTCTCTTTGGAAATGGAAGCCATGGTGGGACCACATCAATGGACTATGAGGTCTAGAGAGACCTGTGGCCTCACCAGAGTGCTCAACACCTCTGGACATCACTATCCTGTCTCTACAGTTATATGTGTGTTTACTAAGTGGATAATCTGGTTTGAAAATAGGAGAGGCTGCTCTGACCTGCCCAGTGCTAAACTGTGTCTAAGGGGTGACAGCATCACAGATTGGGGATGGGGCTGGGTAGTACTGGGGAGCCCTGATTTTTTTACAGACTACACCAGGCAGATGACATCAGAAACCAGACAAAGATGCAGCCCCAAGAGGCCCTGGCACTGGCCCTTCTTGGTCAGCCCAGACCTGCTCATCTCTGCCTTTCTGGATGACAATCCTGTCAGAAATGACAAAGGGCCCATATTAGCATTGTTTGCGCAATTTAATGATCCAATGAACTAATTTATTTATCTCATGCATTGTTTCCTCAGCAGAGGATTTTTTAAAGAATGTCAAGTGTGGGAAAATTGTAGTGCAATTATTGAAAAGAAAAATGCCTACAACTCCAGGGAAGGAAGTTATAAATATATAAATATATAAAAGTTATGAACATATAAATAGGCTGATGGCCTGTGCCTCTGGCATGGAGATCTTTTCATCCAAATGTTTCACTTTGACTTTGCAATCAGCTGCTTATTTCTACTTTGGCTCTTGCATTTAATTAAAGACCTAGTCTTTCCTTGTGTTTGTGAATGAATGAAATTGATCAGAGGCAGTAACCTGAACTGGCTGATGACAATCACAATTCACAATGTAAAATGTATCTGCTTCACTGAACATGATCTGTCCCATCTGGCTCCCAGAAGATGGGGACGTGTGTGTGTGTGTGTGTGTGTGTGTGTGTGTGTGTGTGTGTGTGTGTGTATACACATATGTGTGTGCATATATATGTGTGTGTGTATACATATATAACATATGTTATACACATGCATATATCTATATATATCTAAACAACTGTTAGTTATCCAACTCTTAAATGTATTCAGGTTCACTCAGTCACTTTCAATGCCAGGCCCTATATTAGTTTCGATAGTTAAAAAGGCATGTAGGTGGGCTGGGGAAATAGCTCAGTGGCAAAGTGTTTGCCGAACAAATCTGGCACCCAAGTTTGAACCCCCAGAACTTAACATAAAGCCGGGACAGCAGTGTGCATCTGTAACCCTAGTGGTCTCATAGTGAGATGGAAGACAAAGATAGAAGCATTCCCAGGTAGAAGGATGCTCATCTACACTTGCATCCATCTATACAGATCATATATATACACACATATGTTGTATACATAGCACACCAAAAATAGGCAGAAGAACTCATTCTTGGTCATAATGGATTAATACAGTTATTGAATCAGAGACCCAGGTTTGTGTTAAGGATGTGTTGGAGACAGCTGGGCCAAATAATGAAACACTAAAGGATCTACTTCAGGAGGCTCTTGGCATGGATTCCATCACCACTATTTTTTTTTTTTTTTTGCCATCCCAGTTCAAGGCTTGGAGGGCATCTTGGGATTCCATCTTCTACATCTTCTAGCTATTACACTGCTTGTTAAACAGTTTTGAGGGAAACTGACTGTTGTGTTGGTAATGGCAATATCAGCAGCCTGGAGGCTTTCTCCCCTAGAAGTGGCTTGTGGATGGCAGCTGACATTGCTAGCAATTGGTGGCTCATTTCTAGGAGAGGCCTCACATTTCTGTTAACAGGGGGACAAAACAGGCAGAGTCTGATTTGCTCCTCTAGTAAGGACAAGCACATTCCTTTCTAGAAGACCCCAGTGTTTTCTCAAGTCTCCAGCCAGAAGGGAGTCACATAGCCACTTTGAGCTCCAAATGAGGATGGGGGAAAAGGTGCTCGGCTTTTCCAGTCCCTGTACCACATGGAGGCAGGGGAGGAGGACAGAAATGGGGTTGGGCTAACCAACTAGCCCTCTATGCTTTGAAGACACCATGGTTACTGACACTCAGGAAGGATGGGCAGGCAGGCCCTGGTTCCTCTGTTTTCTACACGGTAACCTGCACAATATTCTTAAAAGGGGAAATGTATGCATTTAACAGCATTGCTTAAACATCTGTTTATAGTGTCCTAGAACATCTTGTTATAAGCTCTAGAAGACCCTATGTCTTTTCTTCATTTCAGTTATCATGTCAATTTGTATTTGTTTCCTGTTAGACTGTTTTGCTCACCACTGACTCCTCATTAGTATTAAGTTCAGGAAATATTTATTGAGTGGATACAACTATAAAAAGATGAATGAATGAAATTATATATATATACATATATATGTATATATATATATGTACACACACACACAATACCCCCACAGGGTTCTCTGTGTAACAGTCCTGGCTGTCCTGGAACTCACTTTGTAGACCAGGTTGGCTTCAGACTCACTGAGATCCTTCTACCTCTGCCTCCCAAGTACTGGGATTAAGGTGTGCACCACCACTCTCTGGCTATGAATGAGTGCTATATTCTTAAAGGAATTTTCCTCCAATGCCAGCACTGAATGATGCTCAACACATTACAAGAGCCTTGAGGGTACCATAATCTCATTCAACTTCAGTCTAAAGTAAATTTATTATTTACATTTAAGGACATCTTGCTTTGACATTGGTTCTATAAAAAGATTTCCTACATTTTAGTAACTACATTCAAGGAACACCTCCACAGGCACCCAAGTACCAGCTGAGACTGGAGCTGGATTTCCAAGGATCAGACCTGGCATGATTTTGGCTGTGCCAGGCACATGGATGAAAACCACCATAGCTTTGGGCTATGGTTTTAATATTACCACATGGAGTGTTTCATAAGTTACTGTCATGGGGACATTTTCTCCCATTTAATTGAAGAGAAACACAGGAAGAGTGGCATTCCAGGACAGGGACTGAATAGCTTCATGACACTTCAGAGAAAGCATCTTTGCCTTGAGCTTGGTAGGAAGGCTGGAGGCAGACTTGTCTTTTTTGTATAGGAATCTGTTGTTGCTCTGAAAAACAAGAGAGCTGATCCCTTGGGAGGGCTGTGGACTGCATGGACTGGAATGTCTGAGTGCAAAAGATCAGCTTTAATGGTTGGAGAGCAGAGGACACTGGCCAGAGAAACATACCAGCACCCCTGAAGACCTCATCTCTTCATTAGCATCTCTTCAAATGACTCCGATTTGTGTGTTGTCTGCTTCTTGACATCTTTTCTTTCCTGAATAACAGGCTATATTGGCGTGTGTGTGTGTGTGTGTGTGTGTGTGTGTGTGTGTGTGTGTGTGTGTCAGGGGTAAATAGCTTAAGGACCCATGAGACTCTCAAATAGTGAGATTGGAGCAGGAAAGTCGGTGCTCTTGCTCCATACCTGGCTGCCTGGACCTTCACCCCAGTGGATGAGGACATTATGGGAGGGACTGGGATTCACCTAAGTGTTTAGTTGAGTGGAAGGGGGTTAGAAAGTGGGCCCCATACCATGTGCATAATAGTTTAATATACAATATGAAAAATAGAAAAATGCCTTTCTCCAACCAATGAGCATGGCCTAACCCCTGGACCCCAAGAGTGTGTTACCTTTTATGGTACAGAGTCACATAAAAAAACATTGGCCTTAGAGGGGAGAGTGTCCTGTATTTTTATTCACAGTTCTTGACAGCATAGGACTTTTCTAGTAATAATTGGCTAGAGAGTGATGTGAAAGAAGGAAAGGGTCAAAGATACAGGATTTCCCACTTTCAAACATGGGGGAAGAAACTAGAATCCAAGGAATGCAGGCAGCCTTTGGAAGGACACAGATTCTCTCCCAGAACCCACACAAAGAAATAACGCCTTTGCTAGCACGTTGATTCTAGCCCGGAGAAACCTAGTTCAGCTGTCTGATCTTCAGGACTGAGAAGATGAATGTCATTATTCAATGAAGCCACTAAGTTCGACATTTATTACGATCACAATAGAAAACAAATACACACTGTGCCACCCACCAGACTAGTAAATGTTTGGAATTCTGCATTGTTTCCAAAATCAGGATAGTACACCTCCAGACAGGAAGTGGGAAGCCTCCTTACACTGCTGGACAAACCAATAGTCAGCCAGCACTTGAGGCAGCGGGAGGATGGGGGAGGATGGTGGGGAGGATGGCGGGGAGGATGGGGGAGGATGGTGGGGAGGATGGTGGGAAGGATGGCGGGGAGGATGGCGGGAAGGATGGCGGGAGGATGGCGGGAAGGATGGCGGGAGGATGGCGGGAAGGATGGCGGGAGGATGGCGGGAAGGATGGCGGGAGGATGGCGGGGAGGATGGCGGGAGGATGGCGGGGAGGATGGGGAAGGATGGCGGGAGGATGGCGGGGAGGATGGCGGGAGGATGGCGGGAGGATGGCAGGAATGCATCCATTTGTAACTTGGCACGATTGTCTCTATGGCCTTCTTGGTCTCCGTGGACCAGTCAGATCAGAGGGTATGCAGGTGCCGCGGCAACCCATTAGTTCCAGCATCCCATTCTACACAGGCAGAGACTAAGATCCTCTTCTAGTTCTCACTTGGGATTTTACATAGCTACATTTCCCAACCTATCACGCCAGAGGGAATTGAACATGAAGGCCAATACGGCAACACAACCCAAATTATTCAGCTGGCACCCTATAATGCTCCACATTTGAGCATGAGTGTCTTTATGTTGAGGTTTTACAGAAACATTGAAGTCTCGACATGTGTTTCGCCTCCCCCTTACAGCTGCCGAAAGTGCAATGGTCTTGTTTTCAAAGAAAAATGAGGCTATCCATCAACGCGGAATATTACGAAGAGTTCTCCCCCATGGGGAAAAGCAAGGAACATCAAACTGTGTCTTTGCTCTGACCTCAAGGACCCTCTGGACTCTGGAACAGCTCATCTTCTTGGCTCTTTCCCTCCCAGTCCATTTCTCAGCACCTTTCCCTACTCCGGACTCAACAACTGGACAGATGTGGCCAAAGGATGTTTAAGGGCTGGGGCAATTCATACAGGCCGTCTCCCGGAAAACTTGCCCTAGCTTCCCATAGCGACAGAGGCGATACCAAGCTTCTGCTGTGGAGTTCAAGGGCCTCTGTTATTTGGCATTAAACTGTTTTCCCAGCACCCCTCCAGCCTTTGTGCCCATGGGCACTCTCAGCTGCATAAACCCTGCTGCATTCTTTCTTCCTTGATCCTTGTACAACACATGCTTCCTTGCAGACTCATCCCGGGCTCTCTGAAGTAGCCTTATTATCAGCCGGCATGGTTTGGGTATGGTTTGACCATGAATAGCTAAAGCCCATGGGTTAGAAGCTCAGTCCCTGGTGTGTTATAGTTAGGAGATCGGGCTAGGGGATGTAATTAGGTCATTGAGAGCAAAAAGAAAGGGTTAACACAGTTCTTATGGGATCTCCATTATTTCCTGCAAGAGTGAGTGGATTGAAAAACAAGTAAGCCTCTCTGGGTCCTGTCTAACCATGTGACCCTCTCACAGGTCTCCCACTATCTGCCATGAAGGTCTCACCAGATGCTGGTATCATGCCCTTGAGCCCCCAAGACTATGAACTAAATCAAGCCATTTTTTTTTGTGTGTGTGTGTGTAGCCCAGCCTCAGGTATTTTGTTATAGTGAAAGAAAACAGACCGATACAATGCCTCATATTCCAGGTTCCACTACAGGGCAAGTGAATCAGAAGGGCTTTGGTGCTCCTAAGGAGTACCTTGCAAAAGGGAAGCTCATGCCTTCTGAGGGGAAGTATGCATTTATACAACCCCAGGAAATGATACTTTTAAAATTTAGATTAGATACTTTCAGATTTCTAGGTCCCTTTCCTTTTGCAATCATGGACCAAAAGAAAATCTTATTTTTTAATCTCCTACGAAAATGGGGTTTAGTAAACTATGTATCTATCTGATTTAATTCTAAAATTAATCTACGAAGGATCCTGAACAACCCTAAGATGTGTGTGATGGACTGTAAGCCTCACTCTCAGAATCAGCGGGATAAACACCATTATCTGATGATGGTGGCTCTGTGTGGCTCTTGGGAGAGTGGCAGGGTCATTTGCCAATCATTTCTGTTAATTACAAAGATTAAGTGGCTTTTACGGCCTGTCTCCCCGAGCTTTTCTGCAAGAGAAAGGCAAACAAGCATGAGGCAAGGCATGCAGACAGGCAGGCAGGGCCTTGGAGAACCCCTGGGTATCCAGGCTCCACCTGTGGGGTACATGGCTGGGAGCCAGGCTACCTTTCAGTTATTAAGTGTTGCCAGTCTCTGAAAATTTCATATTAGCAGGCATGTTGCTATCTATTCCCCCCCTCAGCCACCCAGCAGGTGAGGGAGAGAAATGTTACAAATAGAGAAATGTTACAAATACCGTCTCTGTATAGTGGGGTCTTCCTAGTCTCTTTCTTCATCTTGTAGGTTCTGGAGCTTAGGGAACCAAAAGGAGAGAAGGAGCAATGAAAATTCAACAGGCCACCAGATTGGGAACACTGGCCCCAACCGCTGTGGATATCGCTCTGTATAAATAAAACGCTGATTGGCCAGTAGCCAGTCAGGAAGTATAGGCGGGACAAGGAGAAAAGAGAATTCTGGAAAATAGAAGAGGCTGAGTGAGAGAAACACAGCCACCGCCATGACACGCGAGATGTAAGGTACCGGTAAGCCACGAGCCACGTGACAACTTATAGATTAATAGAAATGGGTTAATTTAAGATATAAAAACAGTTAACAAAAAGTCTGCCACGGCCATACAGTTTATAAGCAATATAAATCTCGGTGTGTTTACTCGGTTGGATCTGAGCAGCTGTGGGACTGGCGGGTGAGAGAGATTTGTCCTGACTGTGGGCCTGGTTTGGAAGGGGTAGGTTTTGCCTTCTTTCTCAAGATAAAGGCTTTTTGCAGAGTCTGGGGGATGGGTGTTGACTAGGGAAATGAGTGGTGTGGGCAAAATCCAATTCTAGAGCAGGACGACATTAAAATGGCCACATCTCATTTGTAACTTTCACAATGGTGGTTCAACCTGCTATCCAGGAACTTCCTGCTGAATTGACATTCTTATTATGATTATGTGAATCCCCATTGCTTTATGGGTTGGATTGTGTCTTTCCAAGTCCATGTACTGGAGTCCTAACTTCCAGTACTTTAGAATATGATAATATTTACAAAGAACGTCTCTACAGAGAAAACCATGTTTGACATGTTATTAGTGTGAACTCTTATACAATACAGCTGGCATTATTACATAAGGGGGAAACTTGCAGGAAAAGACAGGCATGAATATAGGAATAACGGTATGGAGACACAAGGAGAAAACAATCCAAGCAAAGGGGCTTGGGATATGCTGTGGTTTGGCTACCAACTGCTCCCTGAAGGCTCACCTGCTGAAGACTGTGTCTCCAACGCAATATTCAGAGACAGGGCTTTTGGATCACGATTGGGCTACGAGGGCTCTGACCTAATCAATAGAGTAAGCCTGTTTAGAGACAGTGGGTCACTGGGGCATGCCCTTGAAGGATATACCTTATCTTAAGTGCTGTCCTCTGCCTCTCTGCTTCCTGACCACAGCATTCCTCCGCCTTACTCTTTTAGCCACATGTTTCTACCCTGACGTTGTTTAAAATCAACGGAGACAGTTGAACACAGATGGAAAGCTCTGAAACAATAAGCCACCATAGATGTTGATCTTCAGCATTGTCACAGTGACAGAAGGCTGACTGACACCAGATAGAGCCAAACCCAAGAGGGAGGAGCTACCCTATCAAGACATGATGTGGGACTTTCCAGTCTCCAGAAATACCAGACAAGTTCCATTATTTAGGCTACCAGATCTTGTGACAGTTATGGAAGCCATGCAAATATACTCCTGAAATTATTTTATAGATCATAGGAATGAAATTTTCCAATTATTTTTTAATATATTCCCCCATCCCTTCTGTCCCTCCTCTCTCCCCCACCCCCATTGCCTCTTCCTGCACCACACACACACACACACACACACACACACACACACACACACACACACACACACACGTTTAATGTCTAATTATTTCTAAATTAGATCATGCTTCATGTGCTGTATTAACTAATTTGACTTCCTGCATATTGCCCATTTCCTAGGGAATCACACGGCATACTGCTTCAAGGCTCTGGCTTTTTGGAAGTTCATTCTGTGTCTAATGTCAGGGATGAGAGTGAGGACTGGATTCATTGGCCAAAGCAAACCAGGGGGTTAGACACTGAAGGGATCATCTCTACAACAACCCCACCCCACCCCGCCCCAACCCCCGGTAGTTTTATTACATGTGATTTGGAATAGGTCCCAAGAACATCACATCTTTGTGTGGGGGAAGTTCCCCAGTCTCCTCATGAAAAGATTTGATGAGCATTATGTAGAAACAAAATCTGTACAGTTTCATACAAACATCCCTCATTTCCCTGAAACCCAAGTGTCCCTGTGAGCTCTACTTGGGTTTCTGGGTGCTTCAATCCTGCTGCCAGCAAGGTGAGCGATGTTCCTGAGCGGAGAAGTGGGGAGGAGTTAGGGAGGAAGATACAGCGAGCTGTGACTTGCCTGTGAATTGGCCCTCACTGCTCACCTGTCCCACGAGCTCCCCTAGTGTAGGGTTCAATGAGGCATAGATGAAAGATGTGGAGCTCTGCAAACAGCTGTAGCTGGCTTCACTACAGGCACACCTACCCTTGGGGAGAAGTGGGGTGGGCATGAGTATCAGGGCCGATGTCCTGGCCTTATAGCATTTTTGGAGAAGGCTAGCACCATTAAAAATAGAGGTGAGCTTTCTTAAAAATGTACTTTGTGTCTCCCAGGACCCTCTTTTCAGATGCCAATAACATGTTGCTTTAGACTATCCCTGGAGCATGCAGAACTCTGGGGAGCAGGGAGGTAGAGGTTTTGGGAGGGGTGGTTATTGATGAGATGGAGAAGGACGTGAACAGTCTGTTCTGTTGGTGATGCATATACAACTGAGAGAGGGGCTTCTGCCATATGCTAACAAGTTCTGACAGCTAAAAGGCCTTTGACAACAGGTAGGTCATTTGGGGATGGGGAGATGTGATGAGAATGGAAATCTCTCTCTCTCTCTCTCTCTCTCTCTCTCTCTCTCTCTCCCTCTGTGTGTGTGTGTGTGTGTGTGTGTGTGTGTGTGTGTGTGTGTGTGTGTATGTGTACAGGCATGACCATTACTTTGCACGCCAGGGATGAAACTCAGTTGGTTGTCAGTTGGAGTGCGGTAGCTTCCCTGGTAGGGACAGAACAAGAGGCCTTGGGGAATGTGATGACGAGCGTGCCTGTCTCCCCAAGGGCATGGACATGATGGAGAGGGCCTTTCCACCTTTCCTAGCACAGCTGGGTGGCTGTGTTAGGGCCCAGAGCAAAACACTTCTATGCTTGTCCCTCAGCCTTGGCTGTAGAGCAGAAAGTGCCCAGCCCCAGGCTGGTGGTGGAGACGGGTTTGGACAGTGGGATGGGCCAGTGAGGAACAGACATTGGTGGAGGCTGTGTGCACAGGACAGAGGGAAGATGACCAAAGAGCTGAAGAGTTGTGACGAAGACTTCCATCGGATCTCAGGGACATGCCGGTCCAATCCAGTCACACTATGTTTGTCCCCAAGCTGCTGTCCTGCCTTGTGACTCAGACGGGAGCTGCTGCCTTTCCAACCCTCTTTTCAGAGTCTAAATTGTTCAGGTAATAAGTGCCAATCAGACAGTTTGATTTGACTTTATTCAGGTTGTAGTTTTTTATGAGTCGTCATTTACCACCAAGAACAGTCCAATTCTTGTTCATCCTTGAAGCAGGGTGGGACTGGTGAGATCTGACATAAGACCCACCTAGGGTGGAGCCCAGGGACCCGGAGGTCCTCTGGCCTCTCACAGTGAGATGAAGGGCGTGAAATGGCAATGTTGCCCCCTCAGAGGTATTCTTCGCACCTGGGTGTCGAGAAGGGGGACCATGGAGAATAGAAGGTGCCACACAGTTGTATAACTAGGGGCAAGTCCCAAAGGCTTCTGTGACTCAGCTTCTTCCTGCAACATAGAAGAGTACCGTGCCTTCTAAATTCCTTCTACCTCCTAAGTCTCCCTGATTCCCTCCTTCAACATATAGCCGGCCTTGTCCCCCTGGGAATACATGAGCTGGCCTTGTCGCCCCAGGAATACATGAGCCGGCCTTGTTCCCCTGGGAATACATGAGCTGCCACTGTCCCCAAAGAGGATGGGTTCCTGATGCTCATTGTCTCTTATCGCAGCCTCCATTCTTTCTCAGACTGGGATGCAAGAAGGTCACCTGCCAGGTTTGTATGGGCAAAGCAGGTATCTGGGAAACTGGGCCCTGGCTTTGTCCTTTAAGGAACAGGTACTTGCAGAAAGTCTCACTAACCCTTGTTTCCCAACATCCCTAGGGGAAAAGGAACCCAGGTCCTGCTCCACAATGAGGGAGACTGTGGTTGCTGGCAATGGGCCAGGAGGTTGCCTCCACTCGAGTTCCAAATGGCCACATGTGGCAGCACTGCTCCCTGTGTCCTCTGCTAGGATGTGGGTAACATAGGCGGCGTGTTGATCTGCGCTGGTCCCGCTTCTCTCCTTCTCTCTCATATCAGTTCCAAGTTCAGATGGGAACCGCAGGTATTATGAAATGGGCTTTCTAAAATCCAAGCGACAACCCCTGAGTTCACAGCATGAAGGCAAGCCCCGCACCTGGATTGAAATACGGCCAAGCCTGTCTCTTTTTTTTTTTGGCCAAGCTTACCAGGCTCCACAAAGTTCTTCCTGACGTGGCATGCCATCTGGAGCCTGTAGGAGCTTAGTTCAAGTTGTTCTCAAGGAGACCTGGTCCTGGCAGCAGCCTACAGTGTCTGTCAGATGGTTTCCTCAGCCAAGGAGGAGCTAAGGAGCTCCCAGCTGCCTCCCAAGTAGCTCAGGCTAAATTGTGTCTAGCCTGATGTAGAGCCAAGAGTCTCTTTGGTTAAATAATTCACTGCTGCCTCCGGGTGTGCAAACACAGCCCTGTCTAACACAGGCTGACAGGTGATTTCATGCATCATTTAACTCTTTGCAGTGCCCGGGAATGCAAGAGATTAGATAATCAGAATAATTTCACATTGGCAAACTGCTATTTTTTTCCTCTAAGGAATGAAATATTATCAAACTGAATTGAAAAAGAAGCTCTTGCCTGGTTAGTACCCATAGAGAATAAAGCCAAGCATTTATTACAACAGTGGATCGGCATGCCTCCTCTTCCTGCCCTCCATGCAAGGCAGGGCATCCTAAAGAGGCCCAAGGCCAGTGGGAGGATCCACATGAGCGCTTTAAAGGAAGAACCTGGATGTGGTGGAAGAAATGGAGGAAGAGAGTGAGTAAAAGGTAGAGAGAGAAAGAAAGAAAATGATGGCCCCGGAGCTGGGGAGATGGCTCAGCCAGTAAAGTACTCAGCATGCAAGCCCGAGGACCCGAGTTCAATCCCCATCATCCACTTGACAGCAAAGTGCTGGGAGTAAGACTGGAACCCCAGGGAGACAGAGACAGGAGGATCTCTGGGGCTTGCTGGCCAGCCAGTCTAGACAAATTGGTGAGCTCCAGGCTCAGTGAGGGACCCTGTCTCCAAAGTTAAGATGTAGAGTGGTGAATGAAAGTGAAGAGACACTCAGTAGCAACCTCCACATGAATGTACACACACACACACACACACACACACACACACACACACACACACACTGTCAGTGATGGATTAATTCATTGGAACAGAGGAGGCCCTGCTTCAGGGTACCACTCCCCCACTTGGCTCTGGAGAGCACACTGAGGGACCAAAAGTTTCATCTTTTGCTGGAACGTGAAGCACACCAAAACCTAAAAATAGCTCTCCCTCAGGAAAAACCCTTGCAGATATAGATAAGAACTCAAATGAAACCAAACACCCCCATCTGGCCAGGCACCTCTGGCTCTCACGAATGAAACCCAACACTCCCATCTGGCCAGGCACCTCTGGCTCTCACGTGGAACATGTATGAGAAGGTTTGTAGCCCCTCCAATGAGCATGCTATTATTGAGTGTAGACATGGGCCCTGTGGATCTGAAATTAAATACCCTGTCACTAACACAGATTTGAGAATCCCACTTAGCTAAGGTCCATGAAAAGTTAATGCCCTGCAGAGGAATCAAACCCAGAAAAATGCATAGCAAAGGCTTTCATTTTGCAACCTCCCTGCACAAAGTAGGGGGGAATGGGGCCACCTAAGGCTCCCCATTTCCCCATGCTGAGAGTTGTTACTGTTTGAATGTGTCCTCCAAATTCACATGCTGGAAACTAGGTCCCCAATGCCACAGTATTGGGAGGTGAGGCTTCCTAAAAAGAGATTGTGGAGTCATAAGGATGGAATGAAATTAATGAATAGATTAATTAATGAATTAATGGATGCCATTATTGTGGGAGCCAGTTACTATGAGAGTAGGTTCTTACTAAAACAGGTTGACCCCTTGTGTTTCTTCTTCCTTTTTTTTCCCTTGCATTCACTGGCTTGCTTTTTCACTTTCCCACCATAGTACAACATAGCATAAGGCTCTCACTGGATGCCAGTACCATTTCCATGCAGTTCCTAGCTTTCAGAACCATGAGATAAATTGAAAACCTTTGCTTTATAAATTTCCCTGTCTGAGGTATTCTGTGATAGCAATAGAAAATGGACCCTTAGGACAGTAGCATCCTTGTTTTGGCTCATGCTCTGTTTTGTTTTTTTTGTTTTGTTTTTTGAGACAGGGTTTCTCTGTGTAGCTTTGTGCCTTTCCTGGATCTTGCTCTGTAGACCAGGCTGGCCTCGAACTCACAAAGATCCATCTGCCTCTGCCTCCTGAGTGCTGGGATTAAAGGCGTGCGCCACCACCGCCTGGCTAGGTTCATGCTCTATTGCTATCACAGAATAACACAGACTGGGAAATACAGTAGAGCCTACTTTTTCAGGATTCCAGCATATACTGAAGACCAGCTGAGACATTCAGCCTCGTGGACTGAACAATTGTTGGATTCTTGGACCTTCTGTTGGTTTACAGTCATTGTTGGACTAGCTGGACCACAGCCTGTACGCCATTCTAGTAAATCTCCTTTCTCTCTCTCTATTCATTCTATAAGTTCATTTCTCTAGAGAACTCTAACTAATACAGTTGCTCTGGTCATGGTGTTTTATCATAGCAACAGAAAAGTAACTAACACAGTGTAAACATAGGGCTGTCGTAATTAGGGTTCTATTGATGTGAAGAGACACCACGACCATGGCAACTCTTATAAAATAAAACATTTAATTGGGGTTTGCTCACAGTTTCAGGGGTTTAGTCCATTATTGTCATGGTGGGAAGCATGGCAGCATGTAGGCAGACATGGTGCTGGAGAGGTAGCTGAGAGTTGGATCCGCAGGCAGCAGGAAGAGAGAAAGACACTGGGTCTGGCTTGAGCATCTGAAACCTCAAAGCTCACCACCCCCTAGTGGCGCACTTCCTCCAACAAGTCCACACCTCCTAATAGTGCCACTCCCTGGTGACCAAGCATTCAAATCTGTGAGCCTATGGGGGCCAGTCCTATTCAAACCACCACAAGGGTCAAGTATATTCGCATCCAAGCAGTGTCAGTCAAGCTGTGGTCCTGCCTACTGTTGGTCCATCATCATTTGGTCCCATCTTATAAGGTGGTCTGACAAGGTGTTAGCACTATGTAAAATCTCTTTCTAGGAGACAGGTGTGTCCTCTGCCTGGCACAAGTCTCCCAGCCTTTTCCTTCTCAGCATAAAATTCCTGGAGAAAGTTCCTTTGTTTCAACAGTCTGATAGACTGAGGGACTCTCTTTACAGAGTGTCTTCATTTCTGCCAGGCCAGTGACAGTATTTGTTGTCATTTCATCAGTAATGTCACTGAATGTTTACTATGTGCCTGGTCCTGGACTAGATACCTTTTGGTTCTCTATGAGACAGAGCTACTACCATTGGCCCCAACTATGTACCAGGGGCTGAGATTTGGCAAGGTTAATCAACTAGCCCAGGTTATGTAACAAGTATAGTTACCAGGGCTCAAACCCTGATCTGCACCTTGTACTTCAATTACTACAAATGATCACTTTAATGGCATCAACACTCTTATTTTAAAATCAACATTGACCTTACATATAGACATATTTCAATTCTAGATCAATGAAACAGTGTGCCTATTACTAACTACTGATGGCTTCTTAAGAAATGAGGGGTTTACTGATTTGGTTATATTCCTGGCTGTCAGAAAAGATCCCCAGGCTGGGGATATGGCTCGGTAGGTAAGAGTGAATGCTATGCAAGCACAAGGACCTGGTTTCTATCCCCACTACCCACATTAAAAAACCAGGCATGAGTGTATGTGTCTGCAACCCCAGCATTGGAGGGTAGAGACAGGCAGATCCTGAAAGCTGGCTGGCTAGTCAACTGGCCAAGCTGTAAAGATGAGCTTCAGTGAGAGACTCTGTCTCAAAGCAATATGATGGAGAGTGACAGAAAAAAAAAAACACCCAGTGTCCTCATCTGGCTTTTACATACACATGCATGCATGTGTGTGTAGCTACTCACTGCATGCACCTTCAGGCCCCCTCAAAGTTACAAAATGCCAGTAACTGACTCAACTATATTAAGTGATTTTTACTTTACTTATGGACAGGAAATCTAGCAGCAGGGAGTCTAAGGCCCCAGCAAATGTTAAAGGATGCCATCAGACACCCAGATTGCTTTCTTTTAGTGTTCCTCCAAACTTAACTACAGTAGTTCCTGCTGCCATGTGGTGGCTGCTTTGTGTGGTGAAACAAAGACACCCTTTTTCTAGGACCAGAGAAGAGGAATGGCAAAGGATAAAGGGTGAAGAGGCTTTCCCTGTCCCCAGGGAATCCTGCCTGCTTCATGGGACAGATGGGTGTCTCAGGGCCACACCCCAGCATGCCACTGGGAAGGCTGGGGATTTGAGGTCTCTGGCCTCTCAGCAGGAAGCAGACAAGGCAGAGGGTTTGTGCCAAGAGCTGAGCGAGCCAGTGTGCAGGGTCTCCCACGCTGCCCGAATGGCACACACATATGAACACATATGACCAAGCATGGATGGTCTTTCTTCCTTCCCAGCCATGTATCTGTGTGTCCCTAGTCTAATTATCTCACCTCCAAAGTCTTGGCTCTTCATCTTGGCAAGTGGAGCTAATTCAGGAGTACAGGGGTGGGCAAGAGTTTAGTGTTTTGGTACTTATCAAGTTATCTACCTGGCTCCTTATGGATAAACACTGTCATTATGTTCAGTAAACTCCCAATGTCAGAGCTCTTAATTACCTTGGGTATACCCAATGCTCTCACTAAAATGAAATGATTTCCCCCACCTACCCATGAAATGTAAGGGGATTTATTTTGTCAACACTGAATTACACTTCCCTCCAGGGTGGCTATTATTCAGTTCACCTACAGATTTCATGATTTATTCAATAGTTCAAGGCCTGACTAAACATTCAGCAGGTGTTTCACTTCCAATTTACTGCATGGAGCATTTAAGAGAAACACAACAAAAAAATCCCCAGTACAATATTACCTAGCTGAAGAGGAAGAGCTGGTGCGAACATTATCTCCAGTACCCACAGCAGGAACAAATTTACATTCCCAAATTCTGATATTTTTCTACCTTGGATTGAATTACAAGCTCAGCTTCCCTGCTGTGCTAGCCACATGGGGTGACTATGCTCCAGGGAAATTCCATTCTGGTTTTTGTTTCTAATCTCTTAAACTGATGTTTATAGATGTGCTTGCTTCTGGAAAGTGAATCTAATAAATTACTAAGGGCATCCAAATATGACCTTCATATGTAAATAGTTTTTACCAAAAAATAATGATGCTGTGCATTGCAGATCTGAAGGGGAAGCTTGAGGCCGTAAAGGCTCGGAGCCCAATGTGATGCCTTACTTAGTTTATGTTAGGTGTTTTCAAGAATACAACAATGCCTCCCATGACACTTCAAACACACATAATTGCTCATGGGAAGGAGATAACTCAGCTTTATCGAACTTGGAGGAAGGTTCCATCTGAGGAAACCTGAGGCAAAGCATGGAAAGTTGATTCTGTTTTCAAATTTTCCTAAGGTGGGGTGACTTCTGTCTGCCTGTCTAAATGGGAAATGGCAAACATGACAGGATTGTTACATTTAGGATGAAAAGGGCTGGGCCAGGCTCTGCCCCTGCTGGTTGCTGTGTCACCACGCGGGCCATCACTGGGGACTTTCTGACCTTCCTTCTCCTACCAGCAGAGTGCCTTGAAGATGTAGCTAGGAGTTTCCACAGTCTGGCCAAAGAGACGTAAGCAGAAGTCTGTGAGCTCAAGTGCAGAGGGAAAGGAAACACTGTTCCTTCCCACATTTCTTTTTCTCTTGAGCATGGTTGTGATGCATGGAGCCAAAGCAGCCATCTTGTGACCATGAAGGAACAGCCAGAACAGTTCATAGCTGGCAGAAAGTCAGGGAGCTGTCCGAGGCAGCCATCTGCCTCCGATCTTCTTATTAGAAGCATCCCATCCCACCCAAATACACACACTGCGAGTTAGACGTTTTGCTATTTTTGGACTGAAAAACACATTTGCCACAGATACAGTAATAGAGGGTTATTTTGAGGGAAAAATACACTTACTTAGTACACTCAGATTCAGATATTGGGACTTCTGACTAAAATGAGCAATAAATTCCTTTGTTAACTACAAAGCTCAGAGTCAATCCCACAGAAAACATTAGTTTTTTTTTTTTTTTTATGTAGTGGAAATGGCCCAAAGCCAGGGAAAGAAAAATTTGATAACTAATCTGTCTCAACTCTGCCTAGATCAGGGAGGAACTGCAGGCTTTTTTCTCCCTCTAACACTTTTATTTTCTTTTGTCCGGTTTTCTTTGCCTCAGTTTACTTTCTCTGTTCCTTCCCCTGTTCCCTGCCCCACAAGACACAACTCTAGAACCTTTTTTTTTTTTTTGGTTTTTCGAGACAGGGTTTCTCTGTGTAGCTTTGCGCCTCTCCTGGAACTCACTTGGTAGTCCAGGCTGGCCTCGAACTCACAGAGATCTGCCTGGCTCTGCCTCCCGAGTGCTGGGATTAAAAGCGTGCGACATCACTGCCCGGCTAGAACCTTTTTATACATTATGACATTTGCTATTTCTTTATTTTCTCGGGCTGCCTTTGAAAGAACTTGGGAAACAGAGGCATAGGGGAGGAAGGCCTGTGTGGTTAACCATTCCCTCAATCCCATTGCTTGGTTTCGGGGTGGTGGTGGTGAGGGGCTCAGGTAAGCAGAGGGAAGCATCCTGAGAGGCCTGGGAAAGGGCTGAAGCGGTGTGCAGGGAGAGCTAGCTTCCTGCAGGCCTTACAGCACTAAGGAGCGAGGAGAAAGAGAAAAGCAAGCAGTCTGCCTGTCTGCTGGTGACAGGCCACCACTGTCCAGGAATGGCGGCCTGATGGCTTTGGGAGCATGTGACCTGTGCTATTGACTCAGAGTGCTCACAAGACCCACACTGGCTTTAATGCTCTGCTGCCACCACCTTGATGTCCCTGACGAAGTATGGACAAGAACCTTTCTGTTTAATTCGCCCACAGCGCTTCATAATATAGGCAGTCTCTCTAGGATGCCATTTGTTGCCATTTCAACCATTAGCTCCCCCAGGAGGGAGATGACATGATGCTAACCCCAGACGAAGAAACTGAGGCACGGGTGTTGATGAAGGTTGCCCAGATGGATCCTACCTGGAATGCAGTTAGCAGAGCTACAGTCTGAGCTCAAGTCCACACCGTCCAAGGTCATTCCAACCGCAGGCATTCTTTCTCAATGTGAGCCAGTCTGCTTTAGATACAACCACTCTGCTCCATGTCTGGGAAGCAGCGACATCAGGTTCCTCAAAAGCATTCTTGAAGGTCAGAGGACATCAGCAGCACGGATGTTTCTTGGTGGAATGATGCGTGTGCTAGGGAAGCCACGTGAACATTGGCTCTAGAGCAGTGGTTCTCAGGCTCTGGGTCACAACCCCTTTGGGGGTCGAACAATCCATTCACAAAGATTGCATATCAGATATTCTACATATCAGATACAGTATGATTCATAATAGTAGCAAAATTACAGCTATGAAGTAGCAATGAAAATAACTTTACGGTTGGGGATCACTACAACATGAGGAACTATATTAAGGGTCGTAACACCAGGAAGATTGAGAACCACCGCTCTAGAACTTTAGTGGGGGCATTTATAGAAAAGCTCTGAAACAGTGTCTGTCAGGAAAATCAGGGCTGGAAATCAAAAACCAAACCAAACCAAAACACTTCCAAGTGAACAAACCAAAAAACTTATGAGCCAAGCAGAAACTCCGTATTTGTGTAGATGTTTTAAGTCAGAAACTCCGCAGGGAGCAGCTGTGCATAGTGTGGGCAGAGCCAACCCTGAGACTTCAGGTCAGCAGCACCCTTCTGTGGGCATCCATGTCACTCAGGAATAATTGCTGCTTTTTCAGCTGTTAGAACCCCTAGGCTGGAGTTCGGGGCTAGGGCTGCTTCCTTCCTTCCGACAGCTGCCTCAAGTATATGAGGAAATTGACTTTGACCTCTGTAATCTCTGGTTTAGCCAGGGAGCAGGAAGCAGAACTCTACAATTTCCTACTGCAGCACTAAAGGTCATCTCTTTCTTTTCTCCTCAGAAGTGACAACGTTTGTCACCACTCTCAAATCAAGCCTGACTTTTGTATGCAAATTAACTGTGTATCAGTAATTGTAACAAAGCCCAACAGTGGACCTATTTAAATGACAATGAATGGAGCACTTTGAAAACGTTCTGGATCTTGGAGATGCTTTTTGTCATCATCATAGGAAAACAAAAGGACAGACACAAGCCACAGGAAATGTCTATCCCGGGCTTGGCTGTCATACGTTTATGCTGGTTACATTTGATTGAGAAAAATAGAGTAGTGACAATAATGTTTTCTTCTCTGTCTTAAAAAAAGGGGACGAAGCCGGGCGGTGGTGGCGCACGCCTTTAATCCCAGCACTCGGGAGGCAGAGCCAGGCGGATCTCTGTGAGTTCGAGGCCAGCCTGGGCTACCAAGTGAGTCCCAGGAAAGGCGCAAAGCTGCACAGAGAAACCCTGTCTCGAGAAACCAAAAAAAAAAAAAAAAAAAAAAAAAAAAAAAGGGGACGAGGGCTCTCTTGACTGTGAGCGGCAGGATTTCCCCGCTTTGATGTTTGTGTATTAAACATTAGCAATCTGACCACGTTACTCTCTCAGGCCAAATCTTCTTAGCATTTACTTCTGACGCTGGTTCTTGCTGGTGAATTATTTTTAAAAATGTAAGCATCTGAGGTTGTGTGATAAAATCGCACAGTGGCATAATGGAGGTTATTACAAGCCTTTGAAGATTCGAAACAGACAGAACCAGTCATGCGAGGCTTTTCGCTTCTGTTTTACGTTCCTTAGAATATTTTTGTGGTGCAAAGGGCCGGTCCTTTTGTGATAGGGCTTTGCATGGGGCTCAGAAAACGTGAGGTGCACTGAGTTTCATGGGAGGCTAGCACTGAAAGGCTGGCCCATCTTTCCCTCTGCACAGTTCCCTTCTCCCTTACTCTCCAGGGAAGTGGTTCTCAGCCTGTGCGTTGTGACCTCTTGAGGGCCCCATAGCAGATATCCTGCCTATCATTTACATTACGATTCGTAACAGTAGCAAAATTACAGTTGTGAAGTAGCAACAAAATAGTTTTATGGTTGGGGGTGTCACCACCATGTAAGGAACTGTATTAAAGGGTCGCAGCATTAGGAAGGTTGAGAACCCCTGCTATGGGGGTAACTCTGAGAAGAAATTTGTGACATAGCAGGGGCTGTTTTCCAAAGGATACCTGTTGGAACTACAAGGAACCTAACGGAGGTGTCCGGTGATCTTTCTCCAACACTCTCCTGGGATCTGAGAATTCTAAATCCTCAAATGCAATTTCTGGCCTTCAGGGTGAGATCAGTTCCTAGAGGGGTCTGGACTTGTTACCCTTTCCT
The DNA here is from genome assembly GCF_007827085.1 of Peromyscus californicus insignis. Taxonomy (NCBI): domain Eukaryota; kingdom Metazoa; phylum Chordata; class Mammalia; order Rodentia; family Cricetidae; genus Peromyscus; species Peromyscus californicus. The sequence continues at coordinate 72,442,680 of NW_026294447.1, forward strand.
CCAGCAGAGGCTGTGTCTTTGAGGCTTATGCAAGGTGGGCTACAGATGGAGCTCCCTGTGTATAAATTATGTATATGAATGTGAAGGCAGCCAGCAGCAGCCTGCAGGGTGACTCCAGCCTGCCCTGCAGAATCTGAAGGTGGGGCCTGCCTCCAGAAAGGGCAGCCCATGCAAATCACTCAGCCCAGTGTATCTTGCCCAGATGTGGCTAAGTAAGAAGCAGGGGACTGAAGAGAGCCGGTTTCTTTCCCACTGCTTGTCCCCAGAACTAAGCTAAGGATGTACCCTATCATTCCTAATAGAAAATAAAGATCAGTCTAAGGAATGAGGAACTGATATGGGGAGAAAGAGACCAGAACCTGGGAATCCGTTCATTCCAGGACAGAAATCAGCATTGTATACCCAGGGGGTATCTTTAAAGGAAGAGGTTACACTTTTGTTTTCTAGAGCAGAGAAAGCAGACAAACTCTCTCTGCCATCTCCTCAGCCACTGCCGCTACTTCTGTTTCTCTGGTGCCAGGCATTCCCTTGGCCAGCCTGCCAGAAAATGCCTGGTAGCCTCGGAACAGCCATGCCTGACCTCCACTAGATGTACTTGGCTCGGCTCAGGAGTGGATAAGAGCTTGGGGGCAATGGAGCAAAGAAGGTGTGCAAGAATGCCTGAAGAGCAGAAAACGTGAGATGGAGAGGCAAGGGAGAGAAGCTGTCCTCCCAAAGAGTTGGACAGCTGCAGGGCACCCTAAAGATTCAAGTTCTAATGGTGCTGGGGCAGGGGAGTGACAGGAAGGAGTGTAGAAAGCGTCTTGGAAGGAGGGTTGGGAGGAACAAGCAGCCACACTCCTGAAAATACCTCTCCCATGACAGACATTTTCTGAGCTTAATTCTGCTAACACAGCTTCAAGTGACTGTGGAACGGCAGCACGGGTGGCCTGTTCATGTGGATTCTCACCACCATGGGTTTTGGCCAGAGATTTGAGAGGGCAGTCTGCTGCCATCTAGAAGAGTGCCTTTTTGTCTTGAGCATGAAAGAAATTACCTCCTGGAAAGAGCATATAGCTTAAAAGGCTTTGCTTGGGGCTTTCAACGCGTGTGTTCTTCGAGACACATGAATTAATAATAAAATCATATTTATCAAGTGAGCAGCCTAAAGTTCACAAGATCTCCTGAGGACTAGGCTGAGGGAGCTTTTCTAAGCCGAGCGTAAATATGCACACTACCAACCTTGGGCATGCGGAAGGATTAGAAGCGCCTGTGTGGAAGTCAGTTCATGAGTCATCTCCCGACAAGACAGAGTGTTCATTCACTTGCCATTCAGTCACTCGCACTATGGGGATACCAGGAGACAAATATATACCAACCACTGCGCTAACACTCGCATCAGGGGCTGTGTTGGAAACTGATTACAAACTGTGGTTCTCAGCCTGGAAAATGTTATTATTGTGTACAGCATAAGGAGGCTAGGCATCCATGTCTCCACCTCCACATGGCAGTGGCCCCTTTTCATTCATGCTTCTCAGGCATTGGTGGGGGTAGGTGGCAGCGGGTTCATGACAGGCTGCTCTGGAATAACCCTGTTCTTCTTTAGGCATTTTGTTATAGACTTTCAAGTGTGCGTGCATGCGTGCGTGCGTGCGTGCGTGCGTGTGTGTGTGTGTGTGTGTGTGTGTGTGTGTATGTGAACATACCCATGGAAGCCAGAAGAGGGCACCTGACCTCCTGGTTGGAGTTATAGGCAGTTGTGAGCCATCTGATGTGGGTGTTGGGAACTCTAGTCTCATGCAAGAGCAATAGGGCTCTTAACCACTAAGCCATCTTTTTGGTTCCTTCTACATTTCACATAGTTGTATAAATGTACACATGACATGAAGGAGAAGTGGAACTATATAGGGAACAAAGGAAACTAATGGGAAGGAGAAAGAATGAGAAAGAGGAAGTAGGGATATGGGGGGAACCGTAACAGATACTCATATGAAAATTCATTGTCAAGTACCATGGCAATGGAGATACACAGTGAATATTTCTTTTGTTTAAACTTTCTTTTCATTTATTCTTTGTGTCTTTTACATCATGCATCTCCATCCCACTCATCTCCCTGTCTCTTTGTATTAGTCCTCTGTCCTTGCAACCACCTCCCCCAAAATAAAATAAAATAAAAAATAAAGTTTAAGATGAAAAAAGAAAAAAAAGGAGAAGGAAAAATCAGTCTTGTCCTGGAAGCTGTAATGTGCCTCAGTGAGTCACCCTATAAACCCTTTATCCATATATCTCTACCTGCAAGTGCTCATTGCAAAGAGTCACTGGTCTGCGTCGAGGCCTCTGGTTTCTGCTACAGTATCAATGCTGAGCCCTCACTGGGACTCCTCTTGGATATCCTGTTGTTGCCCTGTGTCATGGAGATCCTGCAGCTTTGGGTCTGCAGGACTGGCCCCTTCACATGCTCCAGCACATCACAGATGGGGTGGATGTTGGGTTGGGCCAACACACAATCCTGGTTCTGGGCCTGGGTAGTTGCAGGTTTGGCCAACCTGCCAGCTCTCCCTTGTCCTCACCACCAGGGTGAGATGTCCTGCACTGCCCTAGCAAGCTCGCCCCTTGTACTGATGAGCAAGGGGCGGGGCCAGTTCTCCTGCTTTCATGTCCTCAGGGTCGGTTCTCTCAGCACACCTTCTGGGCCAGCTCTACTGTGTTACCCAAGGGAGGTTTGGGGGTCACTCTCCCGAGTGCTGCAGCTGATGAGGGGCAGGGACAGCTCTCCTGATCTTACAACCTCTCCCACCTGCCTTAGGCATTGATGGCCTTGGGGGGGGGGCCTCTCCTCTGCCCATGCTGTCACATGACAGATGAGTAATGGGGACAGCTCTCCCATGCTCACAACATTGGGGCTGACTCACCCACACCTCCACCAATAGGTTGATTCTATTGTGCTGCTCAGGTGGGGTGCAGGGCCTGCTTGCCAAGTATTACAGCTGGTGGCCGATAGGGGCAGCTCTCCTACTCTTACGGCTTCTGGGCCAACTCTCCTATCTGCTTCAGGCATTGATGGGCACAGGGAGAGGTGTATAGGGCATCTCTCCCCCACCCATGCCCCCACATGACAGATACTCATCTGTCCAATGAATATTTCTTAACAAACATGAATTAAAATCAAAAGCCCACACTAGACAAAACTAGTTTATATAATAAAGAGTCCAAACCCTGACACTAAGGTCACTTGCTGTTGTTGAGCAAGGCTTTTTAGAGAAAGAGATTCTGAAGATAAATCTAAAAGGCTTGAAATGAGTTAATTTCTTCCAGTCTATCTAAATTGAGAGACCTGAGGTGGGTATTCAGGTTCAAGTTCTTGGTGTAAGTGGTTTTCCCTTTCTTATTTCCTTGATAACAATTTCTAGGTAAATGTCACACTCCTTTTTAGCTAGTGCTGAACATATCAATATGTGGGCATGGAGATCTTATTCACTGGATTTATATTTATTATTTATGGCTAAGGGCTCTATATGAAAATGCATATCTTATTTGAGTAGATGCTTACATCCATAGTTTAGCTGAGTAGAAATGAATAGGCATTAACAATAATTAGTTAAACAGAACCATACAGAATGTTAGTTGTGGGCAAGGCAGAACAATCTGCCTTCTATGAGCTAGAGAACTTTAGAGGACTGTGGGAAACAAGTATAATATACAAGTAACTGTAAGACAGGGTAACAAGGAGGAAGTGACGGGGCAAGAAATTTTGAAGTTCAGAGGCAGCAAAACCAACTTCTAGGGCTGGAGATGTAGCTCAGAGGATCCCGAGCGCCACACAAAACCAGGCTTGGTGGTACACAACTACATTCTCGGCACTGAGGTGGCAGAGGCAGGACTTCAGGGTCATCCTCAGCTACACCATGGCTAAAGGCCAGGCTAGACCACGTGAGACCATGTCAAAACAGACAAACTGCTGTTTGAGAAGGACTCTGGAGGAAGGGAGATTTGAGCCGAGTCCTGAATGACAGAGGGGTTTGCTGTGTCCTGGTGTCTGGACATGGCAGACGCTTGTTTAGTACTTGATGTTGAGAAACCACGGAGGATAGGATAAAATCTCTTATCCTTTATGGAATGTCATTCTGAAGGCAAATCAGAACAAGCCACTGAAGGACCAGAGTGGTGTGTGTGTGTGTGTGTGTGTGTGTGTGTGTGTGTGTGTGTGTGTGAGATCAGATTAGGAGATAATATTATTGCATACCTGGAATGCTATAAGAATCATGAGATGTTCAATTTGTAGGCTAAGAAATGGGAAGCCTAAATATTTGTAAGCTGCAACTAGTTAAGAAATCTCACAGGGAGATGGGACCATTATATAAACTTGTGGGGATATCTATAGTGAGACACAGGTATGATCTTTGTAAACTAAACTTTAAAATGCCATTCAGGGTCATCAAAATCTTTAAAGGCATTGTTTAATTAGGAAGATTCAATTCTCTTCATGTATAGGTTTTCAGTTGTTTCCAAATTGCAACTTCACTTTTCCATGGAGAAAACAACTCTAAAGTTCATTTAGAAAAGAAATCAAATAAGAAATAGGATACAGAACACAAATGCAGATAATATCAAGTATTTGACACATTTTGCATGTATGATGATTAAAATGAATTCTTGTGTTAGTGCCAAAAAGACAGAACCACAACAGAATGCAGACCAGAAATTGTGTCTTTTAATAATTGATAAAGATGACATTGCACATTTGCAGGGAAAAGATGAATTATTCTCAAGAAGAAGATCAACTACAGATGCAAAGTTTCAGGTCTTTATTTCATACCTTATGTCAGCAAAAATGTCAGACGAGTTAACGATTTAAATGGAAACATTATACTATTAGAGACCATAGCACCAGGAGAATTTCTTTATACAGTTACAGAGAAGAAAACGTACCTCTCGCCTAACCCAAAAGCCAGAATCCATAATGAGAAGATACATTTGACAACATAAAATGAAATAAAAATCTGGGCAGCCAAACTTGCTATAAACAAAAGCTAAGCTTCCTTGAGTCAACCAGGAAAAGACCAGAAATACAAATGCCTCTGAAGCCTGTGGAGGGAGAAGACCTCTTACTGCCAAGAAGGATGGAAAACAAAACCACAGGATTTGACATTTTTCACCTGTCTGCTTGGCCAGGATCAGAAAGTTTGATGATTGTGGCTCGAGGAAGATGTGGGAACACAGTTTTCAAATTGCCTGTGGGACTCTGCACAGGAACAAAGTTTAAAGGCAGCAATTTGACAGTGTCCACAAACATTTAAACGTGCATAGCCTTGGATTCCTACTTCCAGTTTGTCAGAATTTAATCCCTCAGAGACTTCCCTAAAGCCTGGCTCATGGTTACAGAGCCAGAGCGGAGATGTGTCCACTCACAGCGAGCAAGATAAATGGGTATGTTTGTGTTTGTACTAAGAAATTCTGTGCAGCTTGTTAAAGACAACTGAAACCAGGCACTATCCTGGTTTCCTATTAGTTCTTGAAAGAGCTGGCTCTGTGGTCATGCTTCTCCAAATATTGGCTCTGCCAATTTTTCTGGTTATTCATGACAGCCATTCACTGATAGTAGCTTTATATGTAGTTCTACAGACACATTACAGCTCTGTCATATCAGTCAAGGTTAGACCAAATTCCAGATGCTTAACAAATAAACAAAAATTCACTGCCTTCCCTAAATCCATTTTATCTAACTGTGGTGCTGAGTACTCCAGCAAGTCTACAGGAGAGTGAACTGTCTTCCTTGGCCTTGCCTCTTCTCTGCAAGTGGAGTTGGCATAACTTTCAATTCTAGGTTTATTTCAGGCTCATAATTGACTTAACCCTCCTGGATCTCAGGTTTTGTTTACCTGTAAGTAGGATGAAGTATGTCCTCTTCAAGCTTTGTGGAAATAGAATGAAAGTTATGTTGATGTATTGTTTTAAAAATCATTTGCAGTGCTAGTAAAAGCAATCAGTAGGAACCCAGGAAAGTCTGGACACGCAATGAAGGTATCTGGCGCTCTTTCTACCTTTATGTGATTCTTAAGCAGGGTGCTCTTAGGCTACAAACAGTGAGTCTCCTGTGCTGAACATTCAGGTCATTGATTTAAATGGTCTGATGAGAAAATTAGCCTCAGAGTAAGTAGAAAACAGGAAATTATTTAAAAAAGAGTAATAACTGAAATAGAAAATTTATTAATAGAAAAATATCATTTAAACCCAGAGCTAGTACTTTTTAAATGATCCATAAAACTGAAGAATCTCTATTTTTTCCAATTAAGAGAAAAGAGACAGGGCACATCACTGATCTTAGGGATGCGGGAAGGGACATCACTATTGGTTCCATAGCCATTAAAAATGCAATATGGCTGAATGGCTATTTCTCTAAGAAGATGCATACAAGTGAGCAGTAAGCTCAATGTCATCCGAAAAATGAAAATCAAAACCACAACGAGATTCTGCTTCACAGCCAGAGAAACTGGAACCTTCCCATCCTTGCTATGGGAACGCCACCTGGTATAGCCATTTTGGAAAATGATCTGACCATTTCTCAAAAGCTTCAGCATGCTTCGACCTGATGAGCCAGCAATTCTGCTTCTACTTTCTGAGAGAAATGAAAAATTATGTTCATTATTTTAAAAACATCATGTGTGAGTGTTCACATCAACGTGTGAACTTTAAAACATCGTGCAAAGTAAAAGAAGCCAGTCACAAAGGCCTACGTGTTATATGGCCCCACCATGTAAAAAGTTCAGAATGGGTTAATCTACATAGAGGGAGGATGGAGGAGGGGTAGTGTGTGATTTGGGAAATGAAAAGGGGATGTGGATAATGGTGCAATGACTTCCTGTTTGAATGATATAAAATGTTTTGAAAGTGACTGTGGTGATGTTTGTGCAACTGAATACATTAAAAAGTGTAGCAAGCTTTCTGGTCAGACACCAGCCTGCAAATAATGACCCAGAGACTTATTATTAATTGTGAAAGCTTGGCCTTAGCTTAGGCTTTTTTCCAACTAGCTCTTATAACTTAAATTAACCTGCTTCTAATTAATCTACATTCTGCCACATGGCTCGGTTGCATCTGTTCTATACCATATGTCCAACTTCTTCAGAGTCTCTGGTGAAATCACGTGCCTAGATTCCTCTTCCCAGTTTCTCTCTCTCTGCCCTGAAGTCCCGCCTTTTCTTCCTGCTCTAGCTGTTGGCCTTTTAGCTCTTTATTATACCAATCACAGCACTACATCTTCCCACGTTTTACAAACACCCTGCAACAAAAAGCCATCAAACTATATTTATTAAATGATGACTACGTGACATGGAAAATGTAGTTACATGAAGATGTTGTTAAGGTATAGACTTGCCTCTACTGGATGTGCCTCCTCATGGGAGGCCTTGACTTCTTGTGTGTGGGGGGAGTTGAGGGTGATTTGGGAGGGGGAGGATAGGGGATGGGAGGAGGGAAGAGGGGGATCTTTGGTGTGTAAAATGAATGGAAAAATTTTCTTAATAAAAAATTATTAATTTAGGATATAGTCTTTAAAAGTCCTCAAAAAGGTTTTTTAAATGCACTCTATCAAAACTTGTATATTTTTGAGAACTCTGATTTATGATTACGTAATTTATAAGTTTTAGTAAACCTTGTGTTAACCTTGTATTAAGTATTTTCTTGGAGAACCTTTTACTAACATCTGGATATAATAGAAAAATAAAATAAAAGTAAAAGTATTATTTTAGATGAGAAAAAAGAAAGCTTAAGGTAGAAAAAAGGTAATATGCAAAGTTTATGAACTAATTTATCCAATAAATAAACAAATAAATAAATTTGAATTCTTTGAAAGATGCAAATCATCAAAATTACCTAAGATAAAAATAGAAAACCCAAACAGCCCCATTAGGAATGAAGTCATATCTATACATTTCCCATGAAGCATACTTTCAGACTAGGAAGGTTCGTTGACAAATTCTACTACAGTTTTAAGGAGAAAAATAGTAAAATTTTATATGAATTTTTCCATAAGAAGAGAAAGACATTTTCAGACTTATTGAGTGAGGTCAGTACCAAATGAAAACCAAAGTAAACACAACTACTACAAAGAGAGAATGTTAATTACAAGTAAACATAACATCATAGACATTAACACTGAAAGGACCAGGACATGCCTTAAAAATCAAACAGACCAATACATGGAAAGAAGAAGGTATCATGGCCAAGTGAGCCTTACCCCAAGGAGGCTGCTTATCATCCTGCAGTCAGCCAATGTTGCTGGAGATTTGAACAGATTAAAAGGCATAAGTATATTATCATTTAAGTAGATGCAGAAAAGAAATATACACAAAGAGGCATTCATATTCCAGACCCCGTAACTGTAAAAGAGAAAATCTTTTCTTTCTTTTTTTCTTCTTCTTTTTTTTTTCAGAGCTGAGGACCAAACCCAGGGCCTTGAGCTTGCTAGGCAAGTGCTCTACCACTGAGCTAAATCCCCAACCCCTAAAATCTTTTCATATAGTGCTACAGGCCATTCAAATTCTGTTCAGCTGAGTATGGTTTAGTTCTGTCTCATGGCAGCTACAAACAGTCTACAAGACAGACAGGAAAGGACTATATAAGCATTACAATGCATTTCACAGAGCTATGCAAAATAATAGTTAAAGATATAAACAATCCACAAACCCTACAGAGAAATAAAAGTCTATGAAGATAATTCTCAGAAATATTTGACAAATGTAACAACTAAAAGTACTATTTATGATAGCATTCAAGACATTAAATATTTAGCTAATTTTAATGCAGGATGTACATGCAGTACATTCAGAAAACTATAAAGTGTCACTGGAGAAATAACTAAGGTTCTGATAAATGAAGAGATATACTATGTTCAGCAACCAAGAGATTTGTTGCTGTTAGCCTGCTGGTTCTTCCCAGACTTAGAGATCAAACAGATACTAATGAATAATTTTGGTATCTGTTTTGTAGAAGTTAATAAGTTGATTCTACAATCCATACAGAAATTCAAAGAACTTGGCAGAGCCAAAACATTTCTGAAATAGAAAAAATGAAGTTGAAGAACTTATTCTGCCTGAGTTCAAGCTTAATCTACAGAACACCAGGACACAGTATTGATGAGAGGAAAGAGAAAGAGAATAAGGAGATAAAATAGGAAATTCTCACGTAGAGACACAGGTGCACATGGGAGCTCACACAAGTATCTGGAGAAGTCATTGTCAACCAAGATGCCTAACTGAAAAAAGAAAACCTCAATGGATGTGTGTGGGAATGACTAGTTATCCTGAAAAAAGAAAACCTCAATGGATGTGTGTGGGAATGACTGGTTATCTATATGTAAAACAAAGACAAATTTTAATCCCAACCCACTATATATATATATATATATATATATATATATATATATATATATATATATATATATATATATATATATATATATATATATACGCGTGTGTGAGCATGTGTGCATGCACACGTAATTCAAGGAAGATCATATATATATATATATATATATATGCTCAAATTATAAGTCTTCTAGAAGAAAATGTAAATGAATTCTTTTATGATTTAGTAGAAGGAAAGATTTCCCCAAATACAGAAAGCAGTAACCATAAAAGAAAAATGTCCACAAATTGACAACTGCTCATTAAAACACATTTTCAGTGAAACAGACTAAAAACTGGAAGACATATTTGCCAGATTTAGATTGAACAAAGCACTTGTATCTGGGATAAATGAGGAGCTCCCACGAGTTGGTAATACAAAGATCAGCGATGCAGTGTATAAAAGGGCTGAAAGTTAGGTATTTTGTAGAACACAGATGAATAGCTGACAAGAGTGTGAAAGGGCATTTGGTCTTACTACTCAGGGGAGATGTTCATTGAAGCCATGCTAAGAAACTGCAACCTCTCCACAAGTAAGAATGATGGAAATGTAAAGAGCCAAGGATATCAAGGACTGGGAATGAGATGGAGTAATCAGAGGGATCACCTACTATACAGGTGTGTAAAAAGAACACTCATTTTGGAAAAGTCTTTATATATATACACACACATATATATACATATATATACACATATACATACATACATACACACATATAATATGGACCTTTCTTTGATCACTCAAAAAATTGCACCTAGAGAACTGGAAATATACGTCCAAAAAGGCCCTAGATAAGAATTTTCCCAATAGCCTTTTCATACTAGCCAAATAACAGAAATAGCCCAGTTGCCACCATGAGAGAAGACAAACTGTGGCATGTTCATAGACACAAGAGAACACTACTTGAGCATAAGCAGGAACAAAGAATTGATATATGATGTCATATGGAAGAATTCTACTAAATGAAGAAACCAGATATAAATTATGGTGTGAATTCATTTATACAACATTCCAGAGTTAAAACTTAAGTATGGTGACAGACATCCCACTTTTAACTGCTTTATCTGAATGAATAATGAGAGAACTTTTTGGGACAAATAGAGACATATATTTTGATTGAGTTATTGGTTATGGGTTTGTCAGAACAGATCAAACCATTTATTTAACACCCATGTATGTAAATATACCTCAGTACCAACAAACAACTGAAGAATTACCCAAGTCTTTAACTGCACATCTGGTATGTTATTTTATTCACACGGGAACAAATGCGAACAGCAGTTTTCTTTGTGTATGTTTATTTACTCTTCCCACTGTCTGCTTAGATATGATGGAATGTCAAAAACAAATGCTACAATAAGCCTTATAGTCCTATATTATAATCTATAAGAATATCATATATACATATAATAAAAAGTTAATAGCAGGACAGCTGAAAAGTGTTCTTTATACCAACAAAAGCTGGTAGAAGATGTTATCATCCAACTTGTTTCATTTCTTTGGGCTTCAGCTGTCGCCTGCAGAGTGTTGAGCTCACTGCCTTTCCAGGTCTCTGGAGGAGTTGCAGCAGCCACCTCTGGAGAAGGCAGCACTCTGGGGAGGGAATGCTAACCACCAGTTTTGGTCTTTCTTTTCCCCAGTTGGACTAGGGCAGCTGGCTCTTTTTCATTGCATGCACTAGAGCTTTTCGTAAGATTGTATTTGAGAAGAGCATTCTGATGTTAAAACTGGAAAAATTGTGCCTGGTTCCTTCCCTCTTTGGATGTTTTGCCATTCTAAGTGGAGGGATGGTAGCTTAAATCACAATTTTTAGATAAGACAAGCTTTGGAGAGAGGCAATAGTTTTGAGGATAATCAGCAATGAGACCCCCTAACCAAGATCAGACATGGTAGTGTGTACCTGTAATCCTGCAGGAGGATCAGGAGTTCAAGACTACCCTGAACTGCACAGTACAATCCTGGCTAAGGAAAGAAAAAGATCGCTCTATCAGTCACTTTGTTATTGCTGAAATCACTCAACATGAATAACTCAAAGGCGAGGAAAGATTGACTTAGTCTCATGATTTCGGAGATCTCGGTCCCCAGCTGCTTGGCTCTGTGTACTTGGGCAGAATGGCATGGTGGTGGAGAGCAGGTGGTAGAGGAAACTCTTACCTCATCGTAGAGAGGAAGCAGAGAGGAGAGGCAGAACGGCCAGGGACAACACGTCCCTAAAGACCTGCCTCTCAGTGAGCTACTTCCTCCAGCTAGGTCCCACCCCATACACTTTTCAGAACCTTCCAAAGTAACTCTACCAGCCGATGTCCAAACCTTCAATCCTGAACACGTGAGTTCTTTTTAGTGGGTAGGGGGACACTTCCTATCCAAACTAAAACAATGTCTTATAGACTCCTAAACAATTAGACTTGCTGTTTGGGGGCTTCTCCTTCTGTGGAATAATTACCTGGTGGACATTCCTGTTGGATTGTTCCTACTTCCAGGGACAGGCACAGCTATGCCTGGGCCATGTGACTACTGCTTTCAATGACAGTCAGGAGGATCAAAGGTTGAACTTTACCAAGAAAATGAGCCCAGAAAATCAAGACATTTCCCCTCCCATTGCACAGGCCGTGTTTAAGCAGAACTCTATCAAATTGGTTTTGGCAGCCCCTTCATCGGCCTGAGAGAATGAATAGGTAGAGCGACTTCCTTAATTGTTTTATTAAAAAATAAAACTCCGGAGTTAAATATTAGGGAATAAATCTGAGAGATCTGTGAAGCGATGGAGAAATGATCACCTACTCTCTTTTTGCCCTTCCTGGATCAAAAGGCCCGCACATCTCCCTCACCCCTCCTTATTCCTCCTGTGTGTCCCTCTAGCTTCCTCTGAGTCAGCCAGAAAACTCTATGGTCCACTCCAACCAGCTTCTGTGGATTCTGCCCTCGGGATGAAGGTCCGACTCCATTGGCAGTCTCCGAGCAGCAACACCAACAAATCTCCCGCAACAAAGAGGTTTCCATTCATTGTGAGCAAATGGTCCCTACTGTGATGTGCTCTCATTCATGGTCTGTGCATCTTTGTGTCTGTGGAGTGGTGGCCTAACACTAACACAGACATAGAGCCTGCTTTTGAAAATAAGCCACAACTGTTAGTGCCAGACACCTGTTTGTGAACTCATTGTGAGAGTTCGGTTTATGTCAATGTCACTGGCCACAGGTGCCCAGCGGTTTGCTCAAACATTATTCTGGTACATCTGTGAGGCTGTTTCTGGAGCAGGTAAACATTTGAATGGGTAGACTGAGTCAGGAAAGATTGTCTTCCTTATTATATAGTGACTTTGGTCGCAACCACTAATGAGACCCAATCCATTAATAGCACCGAAGCTGATTATTCCAAAAGGAAGAGAGACTATTTCCTGCCTCCAGATGCAGATCAGCTCATCCTGTGTCCTGAGCATGCTGATATTTGCACTGGACTTGAAGCCTCAACTATCCTTCTTTTCCAGGCCTCGGATTCACACGGGAGCACCACTGCCAGTCTCGTATGTCTCGTAGATTGCAGACTCACATTGCAGACCTTGGAATCTGCCTGTCTCTCTAACTGTACAAGCTAATGCCTTCCAATAAGTCTGTTTATCTTCACGTGTGTGTGAATATATATGTGAATATATGATAAATATGACAGACACACATGTATACCATATATGACATGTGTATATAATATACAGAACAAGCTATACATCTATTAACATGAAGGGAGATAGGTTGTATACCTATCCTCACTAAAACAGTTCTCTCCCCTTTATCTGTAATAGTGATTTACATTGTTTCAGTTAATCTGTAATAAACCATGATCCAAAACTATTAAAAGAAAAGTTCATAAATTTTAAATTCCATGACATTTGAATAGTATGAAGAGATCTAGCACTTTTTGCTCCATCCTGCTTGGGTGTGAATTGTCTTTTTATCAAGAGTATGCATGGGTATACACTACCCACCCATTAGTCATGCAGTAACCTTCCTAATCACGAGCTTTGCTGTTGCTGTATAGCCCTGCTTGTGTTCAAGTAACTTATTCTTAAATAATGGTCCCACTGTGTATGAAAAATCACGCTGGTGATTCAGAAATGGCAAAGAAAAACAACCATGAAGTGCCTGCCTTTAAATTTAAAGGCAAAAGTTCCTTGTTGTAGAATATTATTTTAGGATATGTTACATTAGTTTATGCTGTGGAGCATTTGTTTAATGATGCAAATATATGTTGCATTCTTTTATATTGCATTTGTTTAACTCTGTGAAGCTGTGTTACTGTGCCTGTCTAAAACACCTGATGGTCTAATAAAGAGCTGCACAGCCAATAGTGAGTCAGGAGAAAGGATAGGAGGAGCTGGCAGATGGAGAGAATAAATAGAAGGAGAAAAAAGGAATGGGGAAGCAAGAGAGATCAAGGAGCTAGAAAAGACAGGGCCAGCCACCTAGTCACCCAGCCAGCCATGGAGTAAGAGTGTGGTAGATACCTCGTCATCCCACATCACAAGGCAAAGAGTACAATATGTGGAAGAGAGAGAGAGAAGAGGTCAAGTAACTTTTATTCTACCATGTTGTTATAATTATTGTTTCATTGTTTGTGTCTGTTAACTTTATATGTGCCTATAAATTAAACTTTATCAGAAGTATGTGTGAACTGGAAGATCATAGTGTATGCAGCCTTTGGTACTATGCATGGTTTCAGACATCCTCTGGGGTCTAGTAACATATCCCCAGGGGGCTGGAGGAGCCTTGGGCTACTATATAAGTGTGCATGTTATGATGCTGCCCTGTTAGTTATCTTTCTCTAGTCAACCCGAGTACATGAGTTAGGAAAGGCACTCATTCCACTGGAAGACAGCCTGAGAGCAGCCAGGACCTTTGGGCTATGATGAGTGCCTCTGTGGTAGGAGCAGTGGAGAAGCTAAGCGTGGGTTGGACTTCAGGTCCCTCTTGCCCAGTCAGGGTCACATGACCATGGTCTCTGCATATTCATCATGGCCATGCAATAGTTTACCCCTGGGGTTAGCAAATGAGGACCTGGGGGCCAAACCCAGCCTGTCAGGTAAAACCTCCAGGTAAGCTTACCAGAACATAGCCATGTCTATTTGCTTTCTGTTGTCTGAGGTGCTACCAGAGCAGAGGTGAGAAGTTGCAACCGAGACCACACAGCTCACAGAAGTGGGCACAATATGTATCTTTTATAGGAAAGGCAGATCTATTGGCCTCCTATTGGTCGGGTCTGCATTATATCAAGGTCCACATTTGAAAATAACGAAATGAGCCTATGTTGAGTATAGACTATACTAGTTAAGTGTGGGGACAGAAAGAGTATTATGAGCCACAGGCTGGTCAAGATTTGCTTATAAACAAAGCAGGGTGTGAGGTCTATCGACTCGGAATATGTGGGGTTCTGTGTTTGCGATGGGAGAAGGGGAACAGGCCGGCAGGCAGAGTGGGAGCAGAGGTGGGGAGGGACATAACAGCCCTTGGGGCCTCATTGTGACCTAGCCCAAGCCTGGCTGGAGGGACCCTATGTACCAAGGGACTTGTTCAGTCCCTTCACCACTTTTCTGCACTGTCTCAGTCCCCGCAACATACCCAGGGGTCCGGACTAATAATTAGGGATGGAAACACAACATTCTGGAACTTGTTACATGGTAGTGACTTAGTATAAACCACAGTATATGGGGAGGGGTTCTGATGGGATTGCAGTAAGAAAATATCCCTTGATGTAACTGTGTTCAGGTAAATTTACAAGTTGGTTGTGTTGAAGGCTGCAAATGCTGCAGTTTAAAAAATGGCCTGTAGAGGGCACTGTTAAAACGGTCTGATGGGACGAGAAGTCAGCTCAACCCAGAAGGGAAAGAGCCGCCTTAGCAGCAGAACCAACTATCTCTTTCTAGACTCTAGATGGGGTGATCTTCAGTATTTGAGATTTCTCCGCCACTCTCAATGCCATTGTTCCACTCGCCTGGATTTTGCCTTCTACTTTCCTATTCATCCCGTCTCCCCTTTCCTTAGCAGTGAGAGGTACAGCTGGCTGTCACCCCTCCCTTCTGTGTGTGGCCAGGGGAAGTGAGGGGTTGTTCAGCAACACTGTCTTTGGACAGATAACTCTGGGGTTGTGAGGTTACAAAGATGAACAAGATACAGACCAAGCCTGGGGAAACGTTACATTCAGTGATCAGGGAAATCTATCCCGACTACTTTTAATACAAAGTGGTTTGGAAAACGAAGGACAGTGTTACACTCCCTTACAGGGGGAGAAGGAAAGGACAGGGTATGCCAGGGACAAACAGCTGCCACTCTGGCTTGCCTGTTGGTGGAATAACAGGCCGTGGAGGCTGACACAGGGAGGTCATTTAACAAATCTGGGCCTGGCCTTCCCAACATGGGAAATGAGGGCTGGGATAGATTGGCTCAGCCCGCCTGAGGGGTTCGGAGCTGAGACAGAACTTGGGTGAACAGAAGAGAGGCTGAATCTGAGACCTTGTGGTCACCTAGTAAAGAGTAGAAGTTGGAGGACATTCACCCCAACAGCTTTCTCTGCTGTGTCTTTTTCCTTCGAGATGAAATCTCTTCAAATTCTGTAGGGCAGGCGGCAGAACTCTCCGCCTTTGAAATAGCCGAGATTCAAATCTTTTCTCCCCTTTCCACATATTTGGAAGCTACAAACAATCCCACCAGCCGTGAGGCTGTCTCTGGTGAGTGTAGTTGCTTCTAATTAACTCGTGTGAAACTCTGGTAAGGTAAGCACGAACTGAACACTTCCTGGAAGGTATCCTAATGAGGGCCAGTTTATAATTAAACAGAATTAAAGTTATTTTCTCCCACTGTATACCTCAACCCCCCTGGTTTCTATAGCAAATGAAACAATATTGGGAGTGATCCAAGGACCATTCTGATCTACCCTCGATGTCAACTAGAAGGGGGCTTAGGAGGCCATGAACTTCCTGAAGCTGAGCCTCAGTGAAGAGGTTTACCCAGCAAGGACCAGTCCAAAGCAGTCTTCAAACCACATTAAACCGAACAGAGAGGAAAGGAGCTGGGCCAGTAAGAATAAAGTGGAAAAAAAAATCACCACCTTCTAGGTTCCAATATAATAAGGCATAGAAAGTGTGGGAATGGAGGAAACTTGGTAAAGTGAGTGGTTGCATTCAGCACGGGACCAGGGAAATGGCAGGAATGATGTTTTTGTCCCAAGAATGAGCCCAAGCCCGTGAATGGGTTTTCTAAAGTCTATTGTATAGAATGTTCAAGATCTCACAACAGCCCAGGCCCGGCTTTTATGTGGCTATAGAATCCTTGGCAAGGAAAGCGCTTCTCCTCCCTCACTGGACTTTCTGAGACTGATCTGAGGATTTCGCAATTCCCTACTCTTCATTTGTGACTTCCCACACCAAAATGAACTTTACATTCATTCTTTTGAGTGAAGGGTTCTATTTGTCTTGATGGTGAAGAGTAAACACATTTTAAATGCCAATTCTCTTCATGCTTGATTTTTTTTTTTTTAAAATACAGCCTGAAGACTGACAGTAAAAGCTACAGTTCTGACATGAGCGACCAGTAACTTCCAGCAAACGCAGTCATTAGGGCCATGTTTACACTTCTTGTCATCAGGGAAACATCTGCCTAACTAGATTTTCTGACTATTTAAAGTCATAACCATCTGTCCCCATGAGATAACGTGTTCCATTTTAGTTTTATAAGGACGCAGAACTGGGAACTTGCGTTGTCTGTCCTAAGAGGGATATGAACATTGTGACTTCCATTTTATGTCAGAAGATGCCATTGGAGGTGCTGACCATGGACTGGGTCTCACCCTCCACACTGGTGGCAAAGAGGTCTTGGGTAAGTCACCTCTGCTCCAGTGTTTCTGAAAGAGAAGCAGGGAAATGGCAGATTGAAATATAATGTCCAGAGGACCTTTGCTAATGGGAAGGGTAAGAATACTCTCTAGCTGTACCCCCCACCCCGGGAAGCAGTCTTTAGACATTCTGTTGTTATATAGGAAAGGCATCAACAGACAGCATTATCAGCAAACCAACTCTCATCTTGATAAACCTTAGCATCACAGGAAGGAGTGGAGGGGTAGAATTACCCCAAAATGGAGAACACAGAAGCTGAAGGAAAGAGACAGGGAGAGAAGGTGAAGAGATCTAAGATGTGGCCATAATATTCACACATCCACAAGAAACTGAAATGAGTAAAGGGTGAGATCACTTCCTTGGTAGAAGATGTTTAAAGATCAATATCAGGAAATGATGAACTCTCTTTCCTAGTCTATTGGGTATAAAGTGGTTATAATCCTCACTTTAAAACATGTTGAGTCCTTCGCTATCATCAGTGGCACGCCTAGATTCCTTGAGATATTGCTGTTTATGTTAGGACAAATGGACCTTTCCCAATTCTTGGAATCTAGATTCAGGTAATTTAATGTTAGTAAAGCTGGGAAAATGGCTGAATTTTAAAAACATCTTAACAGGACATGTCTGTTGGGGTGAGAAAGAAATCTAAGACTATTCCGAGAGCATCTTCCAAGGCCACCCACTGTTTGGTACTCTTGAGAGTGCTTCCTGGAAATGGCAGCCTTCTAGTCAGCCTGCTGTTACCCCACAGCCTAACTCCCTATTTTACCCTCAAAGCATCCTGGGTCCAGTTAACAGTAAGCCATCACCATTAACCAGGGGTAAGTACAAGACCTCTCCCTGCCCTTCAGCACCCATTCTGACTGCCTTCTCTCCAGGCTTTCCTCATTGTGATGTGGGAGTCTCCAACAGACATCTAGGTTTAACAACACTCTGTGCCAACCAGAGGAATAAGATTCCTAGCCAGGTGATGGTGGTGCACACCCTTGATCCCAGCACACTCGGAAGGTAGAGGCAGGCAGATCTCTGAATTCAGGGGTAGCCTGGTCTACAGAGTGAGTTCCAGGACAGCCAGGGCTACATTTATGCAGAGAAACCGGGTCTTGAAAAAGAAAGAAACAAACAAACAGATTCCTGCTACCTCTGAGAACAGACCCCCTAGCCAATCTGTCCTAGTGGTGCAGACCATCATTAGTCTATTTCCTGGACCCCCCTTTACTCAATGGTCTGACCAAGTGAATTTTAGCATTATGGTATTATAGTTGGGAAGCACTCTACCACTGAGCTACATTCCCAGACTTCTTTTAATTTTTTTCTCTTTTACCTTTGAGACAGAGTCTCACAAAGATGTCCAGGCTGCCCTTATACTCACTCTGTAGCCTAGGCTGGCCTTGACTTTGTGGTTTTCCTGCCTCTGTCTTCTTAGTAGTTGTGAATGATGGGCTCAGAGGAACAATTCTTGACATATAAATTGCACCTGTCATATTTCTGTAATGTCCTCACCAGTGAATTGTACCAGACTTTTGGGGAAGAATCTAATGTCATTCATTCTCAAACACTTCCAAGAATCTGAAGAGCGGGAGCACTTCCAAACTCATTTTATAAGCCAGAATTGCCCCAGGACAGAGGCCCAACAAAGAAAACTATGCAGCAATAACATGGATGAAGATGGATATAAAAGCTCTGACAAAATACAGATGAGCTTAAAGATTATACATCATGACCATGGAGGATTTATCCTTAAGACACAATGATGGCTTGATGTATGCAAATTAACTAATATACTACACCACACTAAGAAAATAAAAAGCAAAACCACATGATTATCTAAAAAATGTAGAAAAAATATTTGACAAATTCAGTCCCTGTTTATGATTTTTAAAAATCTCTCAACCAAACTAGGCATAGAAGGGATTCATCTCCATATAAAAGATGACATATATGACTAGCCTACAGCCAACATCATAATCAATGGCCCCAAATTGAAGGCTTTTCCTCTGAATCTGAGAACAATCAAGGATGCCTACTCTGCCCATTTCTAGTGACATAATACTGGAAGGTCTAACCAGGGCAATCGGGCAAGGAAAAGAAAGAAGAAGCATTCACCTCAGAAAGGAAGAAGTAAATGATCTCTGCCCACAGATGACAGACTCTTATGTGGAGAGCATTGAATATTCAACAAAATGTAAATGATCTCCAGTGGAGCTGCCTCGTACTAAATCAAGACCCAAACTCCAGCTGCAGGTTTGTGCGCCGACAACAAGCCATCTACAAGGAAAGCTAAGAAAGCAGTCCCACTTCCACAGCAGAAAAAGAAGAAAACTTAGGACTGGATGTAACCCAGGCAGGGCAAGGCTGACACGCTGACAAATGACTGTGCAGAAAGAACTGCTGACAAGAAGTGTGAAGGAAGACACAGGGAAACAGAGACATCTGCGATTAGGGGACTGGAAGAGTCGATACTGTCAAAATGCCCACACGACCCAAAGCTGTTCCTAGATTAAATGCTGCCTCCAAAATCCTAGTGGCATTGGTCACAGAAGCAGAAAAACAAGCCTAGAATGCAAAACCACAAGAGAAACTCAGAAATCAATAAACCTTGAAAAAGAACAAGGCTGGAAATATCATGTTCATCATTTCCAAATACGTAACAAAGCTACGATAATTGAAATTGTGTAACACTGGCGTGAAGACAGATGGGCTGATGGGAAGGGACAGACAGCTGAGAAGTAGACGGAACCGAGAGTACACACTTGGGAAAGGACGTTCATTCCCACCAAACTAGATATCCACATGCAGTGGGATCATATTGAACCACTCTCATACCATACCCAAATTAGCTCAGAGAGGACTCTACTAACATGTAAATCAAGAACTGATAAAACTGCTAGAAGAAAACACAGTGGTAAAGAAGCTTCGGGACAGGTATTTTTGAACGTGAAACTGAAAATACAGTGTAAAGTAAAAATGAAGCACAAAGACATCAAACTGAAAAGCCTCTTCCCAGCAAAGGAGAGCCTTAAAATATGAAACCGTGATCTACAGAATGGGAGAGAACCTGTCCAGACCACATGTCTGCTAGCAGTTAATGTTAAACAGAGAGGACTCTGAAAATCCAGGAGCCACAAAACCCCACCAATTTGAAAATGGGCAAATGGCCTAAACAGAGAGGAAAGCAAGACATAGAAACAGGTAGTGGCCCAGCCAGGCAAAGCATTCAATGCCACTGATATAAAGGAGATGGGGTTGACATTACCATGAAGTTTTACCTTACACTGGTTAAAATAGCTGTGTGTGTGTGTTTTTTTTTTTTTTAAAGATAAGTGTTCCCAAAGAGGTAGAGGAATGGGAACTCTTGTCTACGGTTAGCAGGAGATGGTTCACCTGCTGTAGGAAACAGCACAGAATGCCTGTGTGACCCAGCAGCCCCACTGCTGAGCATGTGTCCAGAGTAACAGAAATCAGATTTGTACTCCTAAGTTCCCTAAAGCATCATTTACAACAGTCAAGCTATAGAAAGGAGATCTAGATGTCCACTGACATACGGATAAAGAAAGTGTGACCTATATGCCCTGTAGAATATTATCCAGCCTTAAAAAAGAAAGGAGATCTTGCCATACGATGTAACGGGATGAACTTTGAGGACAGTAGGGCGACAAATACTAATCCTTATACTTTTCTATGAGTATCTAGAGCAGTCAAAGCTGTAGAAACAGAAAGTAGTATGGTAGTTGGCAGGGACTGGGAGAAGGGAGAAATTAGGAATTATTATTTATCAGAGATAAAGCTTTACATTTTAAACATTTTCTTTCTTTTTTCTTTTCTCCTTCTTCCCTCTTCCCTCAAATTCTCCCTCCTACTCTTCTCCCTCTTCCCCTCCCCCCTCTTCCCCTTCCCTTCTCCTTCTTCTTCTTCCTCTTCTTCTTCCTCTTCCGCTTCCTCTCCTTCTTCTTTTCTTCTTTTTTGACAAGGTCTGATGTATTTATTTCAGCCTGGCCTAGAACTTGCCATGTAGCCAACGATGACCTTGTAATTTGATCCTCTAGCAACTAGCTCCTTGGTGCTGGTGTTACATGCAGGTGTCACTGTGCTTGGTTTATGCAGCTCTGGGGATCAAACCTAGGGTTTTGTGGGTGCTAACTCTAGCAACTGAGCTATGAGAACATACTTAAAACTATGTTCTTATAGGGGCTAGAGAGATGGTTCAGAGGTTATAAGCACTTGTTGCTCTTGCCAGAGGACCCAGGTTCCATTCCCAGCACCCACATGGTGGCTCACAACTATCTGTAACTCCAATACCCTCTTGTGGCCTCTGTGGGCACCAAGCACACCTGTGGTACACAGACACACATGCAGTCAAGCATTTACATACATAAAAGTAAATAAATCTTTAAAATTATGTTCTTATAACACAAACAAGTAGAAATAATAAAAGGATACAAGAAAGTGTTTGACAATGATTTGTAGATTTGTACTTTGATGGTGGCAATGGTACTACAGATGTTTGCCTGTGTCCAAACTCATCAAGCTGTGCCCATTAAATATGCATCATTTTTCCCGTTAACTCTACTTCAGCAAAGCTATTAGACTGTTTTTGAGATCCTACCAAAGCAAGAGACCTCTGAGTCTGTGGTTAAAACCAGGCCTGGACAAGGCAGACAAAAGGAGGTGGTTACCTCTGCCCATGTGGCTCCATCCTTTCTCCCAACTCCTCTCCTGGCTGCCACAGGGGATCCCAATCCTTAGTCAGATATTCAGTGCTTTCTGATAATTTAGGCAGAGCAATTTATTTCAGGAACTGAAAAGGGTTTCACATTAATTAGACATTCTAGAACTAACTGGTGCTAATCTACTGGTACCCTAGTCCCCAAGAAGCAGAAAGTTGCAAAAACATATGTTTTAGGGAGAGAAGGTACAAATGGGTGACCACAGAGCCATCACATAATCTCACGTGGCAGTCATTAACAGGGTCCAAAAGTCTACAAAGGTCTGCACCACAGCCAGTGTCTGACAAATTCCTTTACTCTTTCTCACAATCCAGAAGTTCATTTTCCTGCCTCATCTATTGCAAGCCTGGCATGCCTGAGTGATACACTGCACAATCATCTTCAACAATCACAGACAGCCTGGAAGGACTCTGTGAGTAATGCCACAGTGGCTTAAAAATATATATACAAATGAGCCGGGCAGTGGTGGTGGTGCACACCTTTAATCCCAGCACTTGGGAGGCAAAGCCAGGCGGATCTCTGTGAGTTCGAGGCCAGTCTGGTCTACAGAGCAAGATCCAGGACAGGCACCAAAACTACACAGAGAAATCCTGTCTCGAAAGCTCCCCCCCCTCCCCAAATGAGATGTCACCATTGCTTAAAATCCTCCAATGGCAACCCTTCGCTTTACATAAAATTTGCATTCCTCACAGTAGGCCTCAATGTCTTGCAGGGTTTGGTTCCTTCCTGCCTTTCCAGATCTCTGTTCTTGCCAGCACTTACCAATGTGGTTGGCATTCTGTTCCAGCACCAAGCTTATATCTGCCACTGGGCCTCTCGCCCTTCTTCCTTTTCCTGGAGCAGGCTTCCTCTAGGCCTGATGTCCCTGCCTCCTTTCTGTTCTTCAACAGTCTCCTCTTTCCAGAGGTGTGCTCTGATGGGCCATCCCAGCCACCCTCAGTCACATGGTCCCCCTCTTCCCTTTGCCTGCTTTATTGAATTTATCATGGGAGCGGCAGAAACCCACCATCACTTGTATCTGTGATGGGATAACACGGGCAGCTCTCCGATTTGGCTAGTTCCCAGTGTGTTCTCTTACCCTAAGGATCTTGCTGATTCCCCACTTTTCAGCGCACCCCCATGTCTGTCCTCTACATTAGCACACCGTCACTGTCTCCGTGTTAATGGAAATCATCTCCCTTTCGGGAAATGAGTTCGTTGGGACCATGTTTACGTTTCCTGTCTCCGACTGAGCATCTGCCTACGTAGATGTTTGTGAGCTCCGTGTCATCACCATCTGTCCCCGTGAGATGATGCGCTTGGTTTCATGCTGTTAGTCTGTGGACTGGGGACTTGTATTTTCTGCTGGAAGAGGGATTTGTGAATTCAGAAGACCCAGGCTGAGTGTCACCCTTGATACCTGATAGCAGAGTGGTCTCAGGTAAGGCCCTTCTGCCTCAGCATTTGTACCAGAGAAATGACAACTACCCAGAACAGAGTACATGTGAAATATAGCTCCTTTGATATTGGGCATTGAGAGATAAATGACACACTATTTGCTTTCTTTCTCTTCTCACACCACGATCACTCCCATGAGAACGAGGTCATTGGCTCTGTCTTCATTCTTATGTCCCTGGTACAGGGAATAATGCCTGACCTACAGCGGATGCCCACTCTATTAGTTGAGTGAGTCTATTAGTCAACAAGGTTTTTACAATTGTTCTGTGAGATAAAATCATTGTTGCCGCTTCCCAGGTATTCAGTGTGAAGTTGTGTATCTCAGCTATACAACCTGGTCCATATGAGACTTGACTCCCAGACATACAACCTTTGAACCATAACCTTGAGAGACTCAGGACCAGTCAACCCTGTGGTGGTATTGTGTTCCCCAAAATACTGTATACCCTAATAAATTTATCTGGGGTCAGAGACAGAACAGTCACTAGATACAAAGGCTAGAAAATGGTGGCACTCACACCTTTAATCCTAGCACTCCAGAGGCAGAAATCCCTCTGGATCTCTGTGAGTTCAAGGCCACATTGGAAACGGCCAGGCATGGTGACACACGCCTTTAATCCCAGAAAGTGAGCCTTTAATCCCAGGGAGTGGTGGTAGAAAGCAGAAAGATATATAAGGCGTGAGGACCAGAAACTAGAAGCATTTGGCTGGTTAAGCTTTCAGGCTTCTAGCAGCAGTTCAGCTGAGATTCATTCTGAATGAGGACTCAGAGGCTTCGAGTCTGAGGAAACAGGACCAGCTGAGAAGTTGGCCAGGTGAGGTTAGCTGTGGCTTGTTCTATCTCTCTGATCTTCCAGCATTCACCCCAATAACTGACCACAGGTTTGATTTTATTAATAAGAACTTTTAAGATTCATGCTACACAACCCCATATAGGATTTCATTCATGCTACCTCAGTTCTGAAATAAGTCTTGTTAGTAGCTTTTTTCCTCCAATCCCTGCTCTTTTGACAACCTACTCATTTACTATATGCTTCAATTTTTAGTCCAAATTTATCAGTTGCCTCCAGCAACATATGAAGGATAAGATCCATTACTTTTTTGGAGGAAAAAATATATTAATAATGAAAAATTATTAATGTTCAGTGGCTGGGCAGCTGGACTGGTGGGAAAAGAGCTTGCTGTCTAAGCGCGAGGACCTGAGGCTGACTCTGCAGCACCCTTGTAAAAGCTGGAAGTGGCAGCATGCATTGATAGCCCCAGTGCTGGACATAGTGGTGGAGATGGGTGGGTCTTGGGGACTTGCTAACCGGCTAGTCTACACCAAACAGAGAACTCTGTGTTCAGTGAGGGACCTTGTCTCAAAAAAGAAGTCAAAGGCTAGAGAGGCGGTTCAGTAGTTAGGAGCACTTGCTGCCCTTGCAGAGGACCCAGGTTTGATTCCCAGCACCCACATGATCGTTCGCAATAATATGTAACTCCAGCTGCAGGAGATCTGATATCGTCTTCTAGCCTCTGAAGACATCAGGCACTCTATTGGTGGCCAGACAAACATGTAGGCAAAACACCCATACATATAAAATAATTTAAAAAAGCAGAGAGGAGGTTGAGGAAGACCTCCCAATATCAACCTCTAGTCTCTTACTAATGCCCAAGAGAGCAAGCCACACACACACACACACACACACACACACACACACACACACACACACACATTTATGTATGCACATCCCTCCCCACCCCCGCCACACACACTCTAAAGAAAAAATACACAAATGTCTTTAGTGTTCAGTAGAGGGTAGGAGGGACAAGGCTGATTTCACACCCCTTCAAATAATGTAGAACAAAGCTCAACTTTTCAATCGCTTTTACTGGCAATGAACATGGCATCCTCTAATGATAGAAGCACCGAGTCTGAAACCGCCATGCCTGTGTTCCACGGTTGGTCTCTTGCCCTGGAATCTGATCTGACCTTTTACCTTCAGCCTCCTACACATGCCTTGCATCCCAGATGAATCCACTGACTCATGTCATCCCTTATTCCCCTCTTTCTCCTGTACAGATGCACTCCGTACACACTCAGAGGCATCACTCCCTCCTCCTTTCTCGTTCACATGGGACTCAACTCCCCATCACTCCACCTCTCTTCCATATCTACATCAGCATCTTTTCTCATCAACAATATTTGGCTCTTTACAGATCTGTTTCAAAGCCATGGACTGCTCATTCAAGTACAAGTAATGGCCCCCATCTCTCCCAATCTTAGACGTAACTCCGCTTTAGAGACTGGTGACTTATAAAATGTCAACTTGGGGTGAACTCAATTGCGTTGCCCTGAATTCCTTGCCATGTATGTTTCTGGCTAGAGTGGGTCGTGGGAGACCTTCACGGAGGAGAGCTGAGGGTGGAAGTGACACCGCAGATGTGGCTTACCTGCTGCTCACCAACTGTAGGTCAGTGCCAGGCCAGACCACAGCCCCTCCTCCTTCCCCCAGGCCCTTCTCTAGCTTCTTCAATTCCTAGGCCAGTTTAGGCTCCAGCTCGTTCCTGCCTCCCCATTTTATATCTGCTAAGGACTAAATGTCTGTGGCCCTTCAACATTCTTATGTTAGAACTAAGCACCCAGTAGGAGAGCTGTTGGAGACAGGGTCTTTAACAGGCTCCATGAGTGGAGCCCCAAGGCAGCAGAACTAACTAGTGCCTTTAGAACAGACAGCAGAGGTTTGTTCTCTTCACACTGTGCAGGAAGTTGGCTGCTGAGAAGTAAGAAAGGGAGCCTTCCCCCTCATTTGAACCCTGCTGGACCTTGTCCGTGTACTTTTTCAGCTTCCAGAAATGTGTGGAAAATAAAATCCTCATCTTTAAACCATCCAATGAGTGTCATTTTGCTATGGCATCCTGAGGAGACTGTTCACAGCTACCCTCCCTTCCTGACTGTCTGAACATCAGACTCCAGCACTAAACACAAACATAACAGCCCACAGAGACTGCACACGGCTGCCGCAATTGTGCAAGGTGAAATTCCTGTCACAGTGGCCTGAGCGGCGAGACCCTGTCTTAAAATATCTGAATGACACTCAAACATTTGAGGTGCATGTTTTTATGTTAAAATGAACACCATCATGGAGCCTGCATGAGCCTGCACTAGGTCGTCTGCATATATGTTACAGTTGTGTAGCTTGGTGTTCTTGTGGGACTCCTAACAGTGGGAGTGGGAGTGTCCCTGACTCGTTTGCCTGCTCTTGGGACCCCTTTCCTCCTCCTGGGTTGCCTCATCCAGCCTTGATATGAGGGTTTGCGCCTAGTCTTTTTTGTTTGTTTGTTTGTTTGTTATTTTTCGAGACAGGGTTTCTCTGTGTAGCTTTGGATCCTTTCCTAGAACTCGCTCTATAGACCAGGCTGGCCTTGAACTCACGGAGATCTGCCTGCCTGTTTCCTGGGTGCTGGGATTAAAGGCGTGTGCCACCATCGCCCGGCTCATGCCTTGTCTTATTGTAACTTGTTATGTGTGCTTGGTTGATAGCCCTGAGAGACCTCTTCTTTTCTGAAGAGAAATGCAGGAGGAGTAGACCAGGAGGTTCCAGGGGAGGGGTGGGGTGGGGTGGGGACTGGGAAGAGTGGAGAAAGGAGGAACTGCAGTCAGGACGTAATGCAAGAGAGAGGAGAAAACAATTCAGCACCCAATGACTTTTCAGCGCAGCCTCACCCTGCGGCCCATATTCTCGGCACCAGGAAGAGAAAGGCCTCAGCTGCCCTGTAAATTACTTCCGACCTGCTGGGAAGAGCGTGGATGTGGCACTGCTCTGACACCTCCCTGACTGTTACCTCGGGAGCACTCGGAGAAGTCACCCACCCACTTCAGCATCCGTGCATTAACAGAACACCTCTCAGGTCCCAGGACCACTCCAGGCACTTAGGTTACAGCAGAGCACAAAATAGACACTCATTTCCCTGATTTCATACAGTTTGTACTCTACTAGGGTTAAACAGGCAAAATCCAGTGAAAAGCAAATATTTAACTTTTATTCTAGGTCAGCATTTACCAATACTTTGCTTATTATTCCTCTCCCAATAAGGCTTTTGAGGTATCTTTTTGCCCCAACAACCTCCAAATAAAAACTGGATTAGATGCAAAATAAGATCTTTTTAAAAATCACTCTCACCCTGGAGCCAGTGTTTGCTCTTTGGAGGAACAGAGGACTTAGGAGTAAAAGGTGATTTCTGAGGACAGTCAATGACTAGCTCCCATGCTATGGTCTAGAACAGTGGTTCTCAACCTGTGGCTTGCAACCCTCAAAGACCAACAGGAAACACAGATATTTACGTTACAATTCACAACAGCAGCAAAATTACAGTTAGGAGGTAATGAAAATAATATCATGTTTGAGGATCACCACAACATCAGGAACTGGAATTAAAGGGTCGCAGCATCAGGAAGGTAGAGAACTACTGGTCTAAAATTTCACCACCGTGCTAGTCTCCGTGTAGCACCTCACAGGGCTACTCGAGGTGTCTGCAGATCTGGAGTTGCTGAGGAAAAACTCACTTCTTAGCTCATGTTGTCAGAATTAGGCTCCCTGTAGCTGTAGTGCTGAGGCTTGCTGGCTGCCTGTCGAAGCCAGGGTCATGCTGGCTGCCCATCTCCCTCGACAGACAGTCTCTCCCATCTTCAGATCCCCAGCAGTACATCAACCAGTCCTCACGCTTCCGACCTGATGGCCTCACTTGTTTTTAACCTGAGAACATGTTCTGCTTTTAAAAGGCCATATGACTAGGTCAGACCCATCCAAACAACATTCCTGGCATTAAACGAGTGCCACGTAGCATACCTAACCACAGAAACAAAGTTCATTATACCTGTGGAACCAGAGATCATGCATAGCATGTGCGTCCATGGAGCCACTACCCCGGAGTCCCTATAAAACTTCAGGTAATTGATTTCATTTAGATGGATATCTTCACTTTTCTTCTACCTTTATTTTGGGCAAAAATATCCATGTTCTCATTCACTATTAGATCACACAGTATGGCATTGCCACAATGCTAAATTTCTTTATTCTTTACACTTTTAATTGCTGTGTCATTTGGTTTCAAAATTAAGATGTTTTCCTTAAAAGGGATTTTTTTAAAAGAAAATATCAGAACAGTAAAATAGCAAGCTTATCTTTCAAAGATAACAATCACACAAGACAAGTGAGCATTTTTGTCAGTTATAATATGAAAGTAAATCCCATGGCTGAAGTGA
This sequence comes from Peromyscus californicus insignis, assembly GCF_007827085.1. Classification (NCBI taxonomy): domain Eukaryota; kingdom Metazoa; phylum Chordata; class Mammalia; order Rodentia; family Cricetidae; genus Peromyscus; species Peromyscus californicus. The sequence goes on from NW_026294447.1 coordinate 72,471,350, forward strand.
GTTGTTGGAACTGAGAATATCATGTTGCGTATTTTGGAGCCGGGGTGGTGGACCTTTCCTCTGATGCGTTAGGGTAAGTTTTCTGTAGTTGTTAACCTGCACCATGGTTAATCTCGAGGAAGAAAACAGGCTAAGCTGTGTGGGCTTCCCACTGCTGCCTGAACACGATCATGAACTTAATGACTTAAAGAAACACAAGTCTATTGTTTTGCTGGAGGTGCAAAGTCGGAGGGGCCGCAGAGGCCGAGTTCCCTCTGGAGTTCCTGGGACAGACTGATGGCTTTGCTTTTTGCAGCTCTCCAGGCTGCCTGTGATGCTCAGCTTCAGCCCCACCTCATTCCAACCACAGCTTTCCTCATTCCAGCTCCTTTGCTGGCTCTGGCTCCCCTCCCACTGCTTAGGGATTACTTTGGGTCAACTATAGCATAGTTTAGGATAATATTTATTTCTATGCAAGCTAACATACGTTGTCTTTTTTTTTTTTCTTTAAACACATAAAGTAACAAGCTCTGGACATTTGGTCCTGGTCATTGGGGGACGTTATGCCAACTATTGCATAAGCCTTGGAAAGCCTGAAGGGAAGAATATATTTTGCATTGTACTGTGGCCTGTGAGTTCACGCTCAAAGGAATGGGAGGGCCTGGAGTGGGGCCGGAGGGGATAGCTGTCACTTGCTCACCCAGGGCTGATGCTGGAGTCTCTCCTAATGCATTGTTGTGGGCCACTGCTGGTTTCCAGCGAGAAGACAAAAGCCTCATGCAGCCATGTCCAGGGGACGACACAGGAAGAAAAGGACCCTTCACTCAAATCTCTAGGGATGATCTAGACCAGAGGTTCTCAACCTTCCTAACGCTGTGAGCCTTTAATACAGCTCCTCACGTTTGTGGTGACCCCCCCCCCCCCCCCCCCCCGCCCCCCCCCCCCCCCCCCCCCCCCCCCCCCGCCAACCATGAAATTATTTCCATTGCTATCTCATCACTATAATTCTGCTACTGTTATGAACCGTATCATAAAGTCCTGATATGCAGAATATCTGATACGCAACCCCGGTGGGGGGTTGCAAACCACGGGTTGAGAACCGCTGGCGAGGCGGAGCCAATAGCATAAACTTGCCATGAGCAGTCATGAGCACTGTTTGGGTGGTAGGACGCCTGGCTGTTGAGCGCATATCCGAGCCATTCTACACAGCAGAGAGGGGAATGGCTGTCCCCTTGCACCTAGCAGAGGTCTGTGTGCCTTCCCATCTACTTCTACGAGGGCAGAGCAGGGCCAAGGACGTCTTTCTGCACCTGCCTTCGGCGACAGCCTTTGAAAACGGAGGCAGCCCTGTGTCGCTTACCATCATCAGTGGTTTCAGATCAGTTCATCGGACTCGAAGCTGTGACATTTCCTAGATGTCCTTTAGGCCCCCTCTGGGTGACAAAGGTTAACTTGGGAGATCACACCGGAGGTGTTAGAAGCCATTAAGTGAAACCAGTGCCGTCTTAAGGCAGGGGTGTTTATTGGCTGCTGGTGCCCATATTTCCTCTCATCTTTTATTACTTTCCAACTTAATAGGGCCCCTTGCACCATCCCACAGCCTCTGGCTGCAGGTAGCACAGTGGTGTTCATTTCCTGTGTAGACACACCACTCGCTGGGCCCGCTGTCTATGCTCATGCTGGGCTAGCTGTTGACACCAATTTAATGCCTGGCTGGAACTTTTTCTCTCTGTCGTGATTAAAGGGGCAGGAGGAAGGAAGAGAGAGGTGATTCAGTGATGTGAATATGTAAAATTCTTGGATGAAAGGAAGAAAGGGAGTGGCCGAGGAGGCAGTCTAATGATCCATGGACTTAGGATTTCATTTTAGGCTTCAGATTCTGATCCATGATGCAGTTGCAGTTGCTGGAAGCCTGGAGGCTCACGTTCAATTATTTGTGACCACATATATCTCGGAGTCAATTTTTCTTAAAGCTACATTTTACCTCCAGAACCATAGTTAAATGTCTTATTCAACCAATTTCCCTGACCCTACCTACTCTTTTGGAGCACTTACCAATTTGGGAGGCAAACAGACTAAGGGTAGACAATGTGTTTGCCATCACTGGGGGAAGAGAGAGGTGGGCTGGACCCGGGGAGAGAGCAAAAAGGGAAAGGATATAGACTGAGCTCTGTGTCATATTAGCATGTTACACATTATCCCAGCATTGGATGCAGGAACAACGGTACATGTTCACAGGGCAGCCTCTCTGGTGTTCAGTTTATTCCCTAGAGGTTATGACTGTAAAGGACTTGAAGATTGCCTTGTCTACCACTGTCATTTTAAGAAGGAGAAAATAGAGGCCCAGAGCTGCTCAACAACCCATCCAATCAACAGTTTGGCAAACACATCACAACACAATCACAAAATTGTTCACAGAAAAAAAAAGAATGAAAATCCATGTGTCTAGATGCCAGACAACTGGTCCTTCCATGTAGCACACTGTCCTGCTGGGCCATGTGATGGCAGCTAGAGCCCAAAATGGAGAATTCAGGTCATTCTTGGCTGAAGACAGGTAAGCTTAGTCTCTTTGGGGCCTAGAGGTGTTTCTCTCCAGCACTGATCAGATTTATTACCACTAGTGATTTTAAAGACTGGGTGTGAGAGTGTACAGTAGGATATGGTAGGAATGTTGTCTTCCTCCTCCCCTACCCCTGAACCAGCCAATGTGACACAGGGAGTTTACTCAGTTAGGTCACATGACAAGAGGAAAGTCGGGCTGCTAATGGCTGTCCTTACAAGATGGAGACTATCTGGGAGAATACTCAACTTGGCCCAAGGATATCATAGGAGTCTACAAACAGATGAAGAAAGTGTGTGTGTGCCAGGGGCAGGGGTTCAAATGTCAGAATGATACCACGTAAGGAGGACTCTGCTTCCTGGAGCTGGCTTTGAAGAGGGAAGGGACAAGAGGCCAAAGAAAGATGACAACTTCAAGAAGCTGGGAGAAGTGGAAAGCAGACTCTCCCTGGAGCCTTCAGAAGGGTGCACAGCCTATCAGCATCTTGATTTTAGCCCCGTGACACCTGTGTCCAATTTTCTACCCCCCCCCTCCCAGCTGAAAGAGAACAGAGTCGTACTGTAATAAATCACTACGATATCTCTCAGTGCTAAGGACAGAACCCTTGTGCATGCTAAGCCCCTGCTCTGTCACTGAGCCCCACCTCCCAGCCCAAAGTGTGGGCATTTGCCACAGAAACCAGAGAAGACTGAAGCAGAGGTTGCAATGCCTATATCAGGCCAACTGGCTGCAGTTGAAAACACATCTCCTACCTAGAAGCTATGGCCCCTTTCTTTCATTGGCTCATTTTCTTATTGACCAGGTTTGAACCTGGTCATATCTAGAGTATGTGCTGCATAGGGACAGCAATGTCTCACTGTCTCCTGCTCCCCCCATTTTAACATACTATTATACCATCACCAATGTCCCTCTAGCACCCCCAAAACCTAGAAGAAAAACATGGGCTTCCCAACCTCAGCCCAGTAATCAGCACAACACTCAGTGTTCATAGGTGACACGTAAGTCTCCAGAGAACTGACATGCATTGCTGAAGGGAGCACCCTGCCTCCTGTGCTTCCCACAAAAATATGTGCACAGAACACACACAAAAGGAAATCCAGTCTGCCAGGTGTGGTGGCAAAATCCTTTAATCTCAGGATTAGGGAGACCGAGACATGAGATCTCTGTGAGTTTGAGGCAAGCCTGGACCAGATGATGAGTTCCAGGTCAGCCAAAGCTGCATAGTGAGACCCTGTCTGGAAGGCAGGAAGAAAGAAGGAAGTAAAGAAAGAAGGAAAGAAGGATGGGAGGAAGGGAGGGAGGGAGGGAGGAGAAAGAGAAAGAAATCAATTCTTCCTAATCAGTTAATTAATTCAGTGGTTCTCAACCTTTCTAATGCTGCAATCCTTTAATACAGTTCCTCATGTTGTAGTGACCCCAACCATAAAATTATTTTGTTGCTGCTGCATAAGTATAATTTTGCTATTGTTTTAAATTGTAATGTAAACATCTGACATGCAGGATATTTGATATGTGACCCCTGCAGGGAGTCATGACCCACAGGTTGAGAGCTGCTGAATTAATTTGTACATGCATGGTGGGGGGGGGGAGAGAGACAGAGACAGAGACAGACAGACAGAGACAGAGAGAGAGACAAGTAGGGTGGTGCCTACCTGTAATCCAAGCACTTAGGGATATAGCTCAATGAAAAAGTGCTTGCCCAGTATACATAAGACTCTGGGTCTGACCCTTAGTGCCACACTAAATAAACAAATGAAGAAACAAGCAAATAAATATGAGATTTTTTTTTTTTGGTAGCAGGGTAGCTTGGGGTTAGGGTTAGCTACACAGAACACAGCGAATTGGGGACTTTGAGGCACGCTAACATTTCTAATGACTTTTCTCCAGCTGCCTAACAACAAATGAAGATGTATTCTAAGGCCTGGTTGACAGACAGCGTTGGAAATGCAAACTGTTATTGCTACAGTGGACCAGCTTGTCATAGCAGCATAATTTCTCTTTCTCGGAAAGCCTGGCTCAAGATCTGCCCCTCAAACTGCTTTTGTTTAAGACTCAACCATGGCCACCAAGCAAGCCAAAATGTGTAGTCACTGTGCGTGTCTGGCTGCATGTTAATTGTTGCGGTGTCCTCGGGTGACATTTCAAAAGCTGGACAGTTGACAATGAGCAGCGAAGCGGAGTCTCTGCCAGTTGTCCTGTCTCCCAGCCGCTTGCATCGGCAGTTCCTGGGACGATGCCATTTCATTTTCCCTCTTTATTTGTCCCTCTGCCCTGGAGGACTCCATTTGTCCTGGATGTCACCCAGCTTCACTCCTTTCTGTGGACCAATATCATGTGCAGGTGCCTCATTTTAGGTGATGGCTGAATACCAGGAATTTTGCACACAAGCTGAAACTTGGCAGACAGGAGCATTTGAAATGCAAAGATGAGCCATGGGCATGAGAGAGACCCTGATCTAAGTTGTCCCCATCTGTCAAGGTTCCCTCTCTGAGTCCCTCTCTGAGGAAACCCCTCTGGATTTCTGCCAGTGGGTCTCCTTGCACAGCACCTAACTTGAAACTTTTATAGACTATGTCACATGCTTTGTGGATTTCTAGCTTTTTGTTTTCCACCTTCTTAAAAAATAGAAGCTTTCAGGGGGCAGGGGACAATCACACACTCCTATGGCTTTTCATTCTCCAGTGTCCTACAGAATAGTTTAAGGGACGAGGCCTGTATTTGGATATTATATTGTATGTCACCAGGACAAAGTGTGTGTGGGGGAGTACATGTGTCTATGCATGTGTGTCTCTGTGTGTGTGAATATGTGTATATGTCTGTCTGTGTGTATGCATCTCCCCTAACCCTCTATGTGTGTACATGTGTGTCTGCGTGCCTGTGTATATATGTCTGTGTATTTGCATGTCGTTCTCTCTGTGTGTATACATCCGTGTGTGTGTGTGTGTGTGTGTGTGTGTGTGTGTGTGTGTGTGTGTGTGTGTGTGTGTATGTGAATGTAGGAAGAGAGAGACAGAGAAGGAAAAGTATTAGCTCTTATTTTCTCTATCAAATAATAATATGCACTAGGAAGAAAATATTCTATCATACTATAAAATCTTACTAAAACAATGTACATTTTACAAAGCTCTTATATTTAAAGGCAAATCAACCAATTATTACTAAAAGAGGTATCTACTTTTGAGACAGAGTCCCATGTACCCCAAACTGGCCTGAAAGCCAATATGTAGCTGAGGAAGACCTTGAACTCTTGACTCTCCTACTTCTACCTCCCCAGTAGATATATTCCAAACCACAACTGGTTTATACAGTGCACAGGACTGAACTCAGGGTTTCCTGTATGTTAGACAAGGGCTCTCCCAACTGAGCTACATTCCAACCCCCCAAATGTGATGATTAGTACATTAAACCAGATGGGATCGGAGTTTCCTTCCATTGAAAATGGTAAGAAGCAAGAAGAATGCTGTTGTTAAAGGTCGGTCCCTCAGGATAAAAAGCATTCTAAAATCAAAATAATTAAATGTGTTTCCACTTTCCCAATGCCTTACCCTATATGGGACTGTGGTTTTAGGACATGGAATGGAATTTTCTTTTCCAGTTCTCTTTCATTTCATGTGTATTTAACAATAGCTCTCTCTCAACATTTAATCAAGCCAAGTTGGTCCGAGCCTTAGGCATAAATCTTAATTTTGATCCCCTCACTTAAGATGCCTTTTGAACTTGGAACCTCACACCAATCCACAGAATGCTAAGACTTCCCACATAGCTCCATTATTTCCTGGTAGCCTGTAACACCGGCCTCTGTGTTTTAAACTTAGACAACAGAAGCATTTATTGATCAGAATGACAATAGTTAAAGTCAGCACACACAGCCAGGAGTGTAGGACCTTCTGATTTAGGCAATGTGACTATGCTCCTCCAACTACTCTACCAAACAACAGACTTCAGACTGAGGGAGACCTCCGACTTCAGTACACTTTATCTTTAGTTGGGCCGACAAAGGATATCGGCAACCAGCTGAGTTCAGTGCATTGGACCTTGGGCAATAGGGGAAGAAATCAAGAGACTGGAACTTTGTTCTGGTCTGCAGAGAGCTTAAGCCCTCGATAAACATTCAAAAGGAGGCGACACAAACTGAACAGCAGGTTGCTTTATTTAACTCATTGGACCAAATGATAGAGTTCCTCTCACGTGGAGAGAAAGCAATATTGTCTACCAGCTTCCATTTTTCAGAGGTAGAAAAGCTAAGGCTATGAGGGATGGCATCTGCAGCCCAGAGGTATAGATCTGGGAAACTCAACCTCTAGGATTTTGGATCATGGAATTAGTCTTGGTCATCATGAAATATCAATGCCTCAGTGGATTTCAGAAACCAGAAGCAACCCCCTCTCTTTGGAGATTTCCTATAATGAGCTAAACTTTCTATTTGTATAACTGTGAGAAAACTCACCAGAGGATCTGAGAAGAGAAGAGGGGCTTGGATGCCCAGCCTGAGACTGACTTCATGACTTCATGCACTCACCCATTAAAGTTTACTGGGCATTTGCTATGGGCTGGGTCCTGTGAGAGGCACCAGGGTACCTGGTAACACAGACAGCAGCCACAGCCCTCAGGGAGTTTACATTCTAATAGAGGAAGCACGTGATAAGCAAACAGGAAGACAATGAGCAGTCCTGTGGAGAAGAAAGAAAGCAGGGACAGAGATGAGGAGTGTCGGGTGGCTAGGACACTGCAAGTGGAATAGAATGGAAAGGCTGGTTTCCCTGGGAAGACTTGAAGGAGGTGAGGAAGCCAGTCATGCAGTTTCCCGGGACAAGAGTGTTCGAGCAGAGAAGACCCAGCGTGCAAAAGCGCTCCGGCTATAAAGAGACGTCCATGAAGCTGAAGAGGCCAAAACAAAGTGAATGGATGGTGGGGATTAAGGCTAGAGAGACACTTCAGGGGACAGACTGAAGCCCATTGTGGACTCCCACTAGTGTTCGGGGTGAAATCAGATCCCCAGTGGATAGATAGCTGGTCACGACTATGATCTAGCTTATCTTCTGGATCATGACTCAACTTCCAGAATGAAAGACCACAGGAGGGAGAACGGGAGGAAAGATATCACCAACAATCAGGGAGAGTGGTGACAGTGGCTTGGGACAGGGTGGGAATGGGAGAGGTGATAAATTCAGAGCATACTTTTAAAAAGAAGCCCACAGATTACTTACTGCAGGGTTAAAAGTAGGACTCAAGGGAAACATAAGTGAAACGGAGTCGTAACAATGTATGAGGCAGGAGCATGAGGGACCTGGCATTGCCGGTTACTGAAACGGAGGAGGATGAAGCAGGGTGTGGGACCAGGTCTAAGGACCATCTGTGCATCCATCCCCCTGCTAATCTACTTAGTAATGTTGTCTGGCTCTCTAGGCTCGTGGGACTCTTGTTAGACTGGCCGAGAGGATGTGTCAGGTGATCGATCCATTTCCTGGTGTCAAGTTACATAACACAAAAAATTAGAATAGGCTACTGCAGATTGATAATCTATATATATTTAAAAAATTATTTCTCCTCATTCTGGGGTCGAAAAAAATCCAATACCAAGGTGCTGGCATCTCATGAGAGCCTTCTAAGTGTGGCAGCCCCTGGCAGAAGACAGGAGTGTCAGTACCAGGGGGAGGGGAAGAGTCCCGATTATTCCCTTAAATAACACATTCCTGCAAGTACACCATTAACTTGCTTGCTCCACCCTCAGCCTGACCCCTCTTATTCAGCCCCACTGTCCGATACTGTACATGGGGGGTTGGGCTCCTAACACATGAGCATTGGGTGGGAGACACATGCAGTAGCTGTTACAATTCTCCCAGGGCAGCATTCTGCCCTGGCTGCTCCACGTTTCCACCCCTTCTCCTCACCACAGAATATGTCTAAGATGGGCTGGTGAAGTTCTGAAAAGTCCGTTGCCAGTGACTGGTGAATGAAATCCCATTTCAGGGGAGAATGACCAAGCGGCACCTTGGTAGACAGTTCTCAGCACACCCTGCAGCCTCTTTCTGGTGCTCGGTACTGGACAGTGGGCAGCTCATTCCCCTCAGGTGAAGGGAGACACCAGACAGGAGAGAAAGTTCATTGCTTATCAGACTGAGTGTTGAGCTTTTAAAAGTAACTGCTATGGAATTTAAAAGAAAAAAATTAAAGAATAATACAGAAGAGAAAAACAGGAGAGCAGAAACCTCTATATACCACACCATGGGGGACAGCTTACATGTGGGGACCAGATTATCATTTTTAAGACACGAGAGTTGGCAAAGTGACTCAGTGCCTAAGGGTACCTGCCACCAAGCCCGGCTACCCGAGTTTGGTCACCAGGGCCCACGTGATGGAAGGAAAGAACTGACTTCTGCAAGCTGTCCTCTGATGTCCACAGGGGCCATGGCACAACCGCCCCCCCCCAACAACGTAAATAAATAGATCAATTCCTGAGGGCACCAGTGATGCTCCAGGAAGAAGAACTTGCCTAGAACAAGAACTGGACCCAGGGTGGAAACTAGAGCTGGCACCAGAGCGGGCTACTTCGCATTGTATGGGATTCCAGACTCATGGACCGTAAGACAAAGCTGTCAGTGGGCAGAGGACTTAGAAGATGGTAGGGTGATTGTGGGCTGTGCAGGAGGGAGGGGAGATATGAAAGGTAAATCTGTTCCTTCCAATGTAATTTCTAAGGGAGTACATGTGTGTGCATGAGAGTGTGGGGACAAGGGATGCCTCATCAGTGTCCCTGGAACTACAAGGACAGAATATTCACGTGCTGTTTTGGGGGGTAGAAATTGATTGGGTATTGAGACAAAAATAGTTCTTAGTCTGCTATTTAAAGTCATTAAGATACAGTGAGCCGAAGGGAGGGAGTCAACTGCGAGGAAAACGCAAACAACTAAAATCTTCCATTCTTCTCCCAGTCCAATAATTGGTTTCTTCTCTGATTTTTTTTTTTTTTTGTAAGCCATATTCTCCATGGAGTTGAGCTGATGCCGTATTTACTGGTAATGCCTTTGATAGTTTTTACCTTTTCCTCGGTCACATTGGTACCTGTGTCATTCATCTCTATTACTATAACAAATACCTGAGATAATTAAGTTATAAAGAGAAAAGGTTTGTGGAAGCTCACAGTTTTAGATGAGCTATGATCAGGCAGACCCCTTGCTCTTAGGCGTCTGGTAGGTGTGCTAGATGGCAAGAGCAGTGAGTGTGTGGCGAACCGAAACTGCTCACCTTGTAGCTGAGCAGCTAAGAGTGAAAAGGAAGAACCTAAGATCCTACAATTCCCTTCGAAAGTACGTACCCAATGACCTAAAGACCTCGCACCAGAGTCTACTTCTTAATGTTTCCACTACCTCCCAGCAGTGCTAATCTGGGGACCAAGGTCTCAACATAATGGCCCTTGGGGGGACATTCTACACCCAAGCTATAGCAGCATCCAATCAGAAGCTCTGCTTTCTGTTTTCCTTGCTGGACCCTTGAACCTCAAGTCTAGCTTTGAAAAAATGCAACTGACCTTAGGGAGGCCCCATTAAAATAAACGTTAGTGGCGTGTCAAGAGTGAGATAGCAAACATTTTGGGCTTTTCAGGACATACTATCTCTGTCACTACCTCTTACCCTTGCCTTTGTGTCATAAAAATGGCCACAATAACATGTAAGCAACTGAACAAGGCTGTGTTCCAATCAGAGTTCATTTGTAGGAAGGGAAATTTGGATTTCGTGTGTGTGTGTGTGTGTGTGTGTGTGTGTGTGTGTGTGTGTGTGTGTGTGGGTGGGTGTTTCGGGAGACACTCTTCTTTTGATATTCTCTCACTTATTTTGAAATGTAGAAATCACATTCAGCTCAGGGCATAAACATGGGTGGTACTAAGATGTGCAGGTTATAGTGTTCTGGCCCTGAGATAAATGAACTTGCTTCTGCTTGCTAGAAACTGCTCTTGTCTTAGCCTTGACTCAGTTGACTCTTGGGCAGAAAGAGTAGCATCTCATGTTCCCTATGCCTTACCATAACCTGCCATGCCTTGGAATAAACCTCATACGCTGTTATCAACTTAGTTCTGAGTCCAAGGCTGTGATCATCGAGGGCTCTTCAAATTGCTCTCCAAAGCCATGATACCGCTTCAAGAAAGTGACCATTTTCCTTTTGATTTATGTTTCTTGATACCTGTCCCAAAGACCAAAGATATCTGAGGCAGTCCAGCTTTGGAGAATTGGAACACAAAACTAAGAATGCTACCCCATGTTTTCTGATGCTACAGTAGCGCACCTGACACTGGGTAATTTACAAATAACAGAGGTGATTCTTCATAGTTCTGGAGGCTGGCACATCCAGGAGCTTAGGTCCAGCATCTGGCACACTTTTCTCTTTACATCACATGGTGGGAAGCATCAAATAGCAAGGAAATGCCCACTGTTGGGGTCCACAGAGGTTTCCTGGTGGGATCTGAGCTTGCTTTACACAGCAGGGTTGCATAAGGGGATGGATTGACCACATGCATGGTTACCAGGTGTTTAGAAGGATCTGCATTTGACTGTGCTGGGGAGGTCTTTTGTTCCACCCCTTGGCATTTCTATAAATAGCCCTTTAGAAGAGACAGATGGGGCTGGTGGGTTTTGACCCAGGCCCTCCCGAGGCTATCCTATGTTTCTATCTGTCTCTCTCCTCTATATTTTTTTTATCTAAATATTTCTCACTTCTCCATGCTCAAGAGTACCCTGGGGAAAAAAAATGGGGGTGAGTTCCCCCACAGCCCACCCAAGTCAAAGAGTTCACTGTTCCAACGAGGTCATGCCCACCACACTGACTCTTGCAATAATGGTGTTGGCCCACTCACGAGGGCAGAGTCCTCAGGGCCAATCCAGTCTTAAAGGCCTCACTTCTTAACGCTGTCATGATGGCGACCTAATTTCAGTGGGAGTTTTTAGGGGACACTCCAACCTTAGCCAGAGACAAGTAAGGCAAGTGCTGGGTCAAAGGTGGCAGTGAACCCTGCTGTGAGGTAAACCCAAGGCTCTCTCCTCTTAAAACCAGGACTTCTTGGCAGACCGCAGAAGTGACACTGGGCCCACATCTGTGAGACCAGCACCTTCTACTTCCCTTCTCTGGAAATCCCCAGTCTCAGGGAAGCTGGCAGCGCAGAGAAGCCTGACCCCTCTGAGGCCACCATGTGTGAGCATTCCAGTGGACAGTCCTACTTGAGTATGCCTTTTGAACTCCCCACCCAAGTGCCAAGCACGTGATCCAGGACATCCTGAAGCCTCCAGCAGACCCAGCTGCCAACTGAAACCACTGCGTGGTCTCAACCGATGCCACAAGAGAAAAAAAACAAAAACAAAAAGACCCAGCTGAATCTCACAGGAATTCCTGGTCACAAAGCTGTAAGATATGATAAGCTAAAACATTTATTTTAAGTTACTAAGTTTTGTGGGTAGATTGTAGGTGCCATGTAATGCGGCACAGATAAACAGAATAGGAAATAGGAAAGAGAGCTGTTCCTCCTGTCCAGATGGTGTGGCTGAAGCTCAGAGAGGTATCAAAAGTGCCAGTCAGAAGTCGAATAGCTGTAAAAAGCTGAAAGGAAAGAGCCTGATGCTGGACAGAACCAGGAACCTGAGGCTGGATGGAACGCAAAGGCAAGCCTTGTCTAGACCAGCTAGAAGGACATGAAGTCGGCTAGGGATGGACCAGTCTAGGAAGGTGCTAGTGTGAGAGGCAAGGGTGGGCAAGGAGAAAAGGGGAAATGACTCCCAACAAGACAAACCACCGGAGTGATGCAGCACAGGCCTGTGGCTCTCAGTGAAGCTCTGTGTGGCTTCTGGTGGTCAGAGCAGGCTGCCATGGGGGTGCCCTGGGGAGAGGGTGGTCATAAGCCCTACCTGGAAACACTCTCCTAGTGGAATGAAATCAAATGCCCTGTCGTGTGGCAACACACACACACAGAGAACACTACAACCTGACTGTAGCTTCCCAAGGGATGTTCTCTGCCCTGGAGCACACTGAACAGCCCCTGGCTGAGGATTTCCCCAGGGCTAAGGCTGACCTAGGTGGCTGGATTCCCCAGGAAGTGGAAAGAAAGACAGATGTGGGTCTCAATAGACTTGGACAGGAAATGCCACCCTGCTGATGGCGTTTGCCTTGCAGGTTTACACACCTTATTCATGCAAGAGCAGGGAGTCCTGCACCAACATCCCTAACTAACCACATGCACTAAACAGTACTGAGTCAATCCTTACATGTTTTCCTCTGAAGACTTTTCGTATGTACTTAGCTGACCTGAAGTCTTCACACTGAGCATCTGCAAAGTAAATTCCCATAATTCTAACAACATGGTCCCATTCTCCCATACTCATAGCAGCTTACATGTGATCCTCTGGATAAACAGGATAATCGTTTAAGCCCCTCCTTCAGCACCCCCCAGCAGGCTTCAGGCAGAGGTACCTGTCATTCAACCTGGACAGTTGGCAAGCACCGGCATGTAGCATTAGCAAATTACTGAAAACATGATTTGTTGAAGTCCATCAAAGACTCTGCAGTTGACAGATGGGATAACTGACGTGGCTGTGATGGTTGACAGGAAATGGTTGACACAAGCTGGCAGGGATATTAGCAAAACAAGAATTGATTCTGCCCTCTGACTCTCCTTGGGAGAGACCAAGCACCGTAAATTTGAACGAATCTTCAACTGGAGGATTCCAAGTGGGAAATCAAGTCATTTTTGGATGTTAGAGTTATTTTCATGTCTGTAAGTGTATCCTCATTTTTGTGTAGAGAGAAGGCTTGGAAAATCCCTTTGTGGAAACCCCAGAGAGTTGCTAGAAACAGAGATTTAGACCTGAGTGACAGACTGAACCAATTTTAATAAACTCCCCCCCACCGTGTGTGTGTGTGTGTGTGTGTGTGTGTGTGTGTGTGTGTGTGTGTGTTTATGCGCACGCACGCTATATGTACATGTGTGTTCTATAGCTGTATGGGTATAGTATATGTGCAAGGCACGTACAAGGTCAACTTTTCATAGCTATTTACCATTGTGGACCTGTTTGCATTCTTAACACTGGAAAGTGCTGCTGAGTCCTTTAAGTTCAAATGTTTCTCAGGTTCTACATTTTGTGGAGAGCTGTCAGAGGCACCAACATTTCAACAGGCACATTCTTGAGCACTCATTATATACAAATAAACACACACTCAGTCCTTTTTATAATTTTGAAAAGCAGGGTCCTGGAAACAAGCCTTTCTCACAACTCATTTGTAGAAAACAAGAGCTGAAGGAATGTGAGCCTACCATGACCCTTCTTTATCTCACATAGTGTTAATACTCAAATGCTTCATGGCAGGATTGTTAATGAGATGGAGTCCTGGCTGTCACCCTAGACTCCTCAGGGACATCAGTATAAAACACATACTCAGTACAGTACAGCTTCTCTAAAATGGAAACTCAGTTCCAGGACATCCTTGAACCAAGACTTCCAGATGGAGGATCTGGTACCCACAACCACATGAGATAACTGTAACTAGGGGTCTGGTCCATTTGGGTTTGCTATAACGAGATGCTGGGGACTGGGGACAGCTGATCAACAATCGACTTTTATTTCATACAGTTCTGGTCAAGTTCAAGTGTAAGGCTAAGGTGCGTGTAGCCTGGAATCTGGCCCACTGTATTCTGTAGAGGGTCATTGTCTCTGTCCACACGTGATGGAAGGGTCTCTAAAGCCTGTCTAACAGGGTCCTGGACTGTTCTGCCGGCCAACCTCTGTGACTCAACCTCCTCCCACAGGCCCCAAGTAGCACTGTCTTAGAAGTTAGGATTTTGAGAGACATGGATGCTCAGACCCCAGCAGAGAAGCTTCAAGGCTGGAAGACTAGAGGAGTCTGAGGCCCAAAATGTCAGTCTCCAGGGGGTGGTGAGGTTGCTTATCTGAAGAGTCCACAGAGCAACCCTCACAGAAGCCAGTGTGACACCATTTGATTTTCACCAAGTTTTAGTGACATTTATAGAACCTCTGAGTAGTTAACAAAATGAATAAATCTAAACCTCTTCCTGGCAATTAAACAAATAACTAAGAACAAATACACAGACTCAGAAACCAAGAGGGAGAGATTACAGACAGACCACACCAATAGCTCTGCCTGGAAAGCCGGTCTCCCAGCACCTCGGGTTGCAACTCGTAACCCTTAGGGTAGGGCATGCATCCACGTAGCTGTTGATCCCCACTCCAGTCACGGCAATCAAAGCTGACTCAGGAGAGAGAAGGTTGTGAATGCTGACACCAGGTCAGACTGGAGCTGCTCCAGTTCAACACCACCACAGGAAGGGTTTATGGGGGTGACAGAGACCTGATGTCAGAGCTCCCTGGGCCCAGCTGTGGGACAAAAGCAATCTGCCCTTGTCTCCTACTGTATGGCCTGTAGTTGGGAGGGGACCCACGGCCTTTGCCTTTATGCCACATGTCTTCCATTCATGCTATCTCCAGGTGCTCTGGTTCCTCCAAAGGTCAACAGCAAAAATGGCATCCGTGGATGGGTGGCTGAATATCTTTTTATTCCAACTTGCAGTTCTCCCCTTGGATACCAAGGTTGTCTGTGCTAGCGAACTAGTGCCATACTTGAACCTCCATTGGGTACATTTTTAGGTTTGACTGGCTTTTGCGACCTCTACCCTACACACACACACACACACACACACACACACACACACACACACACACACCCCTTCTACATTAGCATACACTTCCCAGTCCTAATTGTCAGGTTCACTTCATCCCGAACAGCTATTTGTTTTTCTGGGCAGGGACCCAACAATAATTGCTCCAGATATGCCCTTCTTTATGTTCCACAGTCCAATGAGAATATGCACTTCCCTGCCAAATGGTGAAAGTTGAGTTGGCTGACTGCTGAACACCTTATTTGTCTCACTTTCCTGAATTCACTGAGCTACTTGGTATCCATGAAATTCTTTACATTGGGAGCAGGCACCTGGATCCACACCCACACACTCCCAACCCCCCTCTGTACTCATTTCCGATGGGCCTGGAGGCCACAGAGCAGGCATCCAACAGGATGGTGAGGTGCCGTTTCCTATTATTGCCATAACTCAAATCACTAGGTGAGAGTCCTTCATTCCCGATGCAGGGCGGCGGGGATCGGGAGAGCACCCTCCTTCTAATCCTCACAGTAGGGAGGAGAAATGTCCCATGATGCTAGAGGTGTCTGCTGAATCTTCAGTCATCTCCAGTGTGGGCTGGATCTGTGATGGAGTGTCAGTCACTAGACCACCTTTTACCCTTCCATTAAGTACTCATGTACTGTCCATGTCTAAACATTTTTTAAGGATTTATTTGTTTGTGTGTGTGTGTGTGTGTGTGTGTGTGTGTGTGTGTGTGTGTGTGTGTGTGTGTCTGGAGTTACAGGCAGTTCTGAGCTGCCTGATGTGGGTTCTGGGAACCCAACCTGGGCCTCTTTGAGAACAATAAGCACTCTTAACTTGGGAAGCATCTCTCCAGCCCCTAACGACACCGGGGAACTGGCAGCCATGTTTAGTTTGGGGGTCTCAATTTCTTTTTATAATTGGGAAAGCCCCAGTCAACATCCTCATTTCAAGTTGTATTTCTAGAAAATTAGCAGCTTGGTGTTAAAAACATCTCACTGCAGTGTAGAAGCCAGAAACAAACCTTGACAAAAATATCAACTGTAAGAAGCCTGGCATATAATTTTCATCCTTGGGAGGGTGAGGCAGGAGGATTGTGAGGTCAAGGTATGGGGCAATAAAGTGAGTAACAGGTTATCTTGGACTATATAGTGAGAACCTGTCTTAAAAAAAAAAGGCTAAAGTGAAATCAAACTCTCAATACCACAGATTCCACAAAATCAGTAACGATTCCAATTACACACTGTAACATGAAAATCATTCTGTATGCATTTAGTGAGATACATACGTCACATTTTTGCTATGGTATCATTTTTCTGATTAAAATATTCAGCTATGTGAAACCTTAAAGGAAATATTAAGATTTTTCACTTGACTAAAGAGAAGTTAGAATGGATACGCTGTGCAACCCCTTACTGGGGGACTGTTTGGGAAGATGTATAAGCATGCCTGCTAAGGCTGTTAACTACCTGACATTCCTGCTCAGTAAGCATTATTCCCAATGGTGACCCGATTTCACAGTACTATTAGCAGCAACCAAACTCTACACTTCTCGTACTAGGGTGTTGTACCTACCATATGTCAGCATGCTCCCACACGTTCTCCAAATCAACCCCCTTGGGGAATATCAGGCTTATAAAATGTTTGCTGAACCCGCCATAAGGGGTTTTAGCTAGGATTCATTATATCAGATGCCAAATTGCCTAGTGGGATAAACAGTGCAGGAAGTAAGGCAGTAGGGAATAGGGGGGACTGTGGCAAACCTGAAACCACATGCCACACTAGAAAGAACCCCCACAAATGGCTGCTCAATGCCAATGTTGACTATCTGCTTTTTAAAGGAGATTTAAGGATTCAGTTATTGTGAAATCTGATTTCTGAAATATATTTAATCAGAAATTTTTCGATATCAAGCCAAAACAAAATCAAACAAACCGCCCACATATGCTGGCATGTGTGGTTGCCAGTTTGCAATCTCGAGACACAGCAGGCATTGTTGGCTGCACTACACACAGTCTGGTCTCTGCAGACCTTGAGTCTTTCAGCCGAGGTACTAAGAGCAGAGCATTTCCCCATCTCCCCCTGTTCCTGGTTTGGAGTTGATCTCACCGACACAGTTTAAGGAGTCCATTCCTCTAGCAGCTAGGAAGTACAGAAGCAAAGCTGGGACCTGGCCACGCCCAGCAAACAGGCAGATCTACACAAAGGTGCGACCTCATGGTCTCACGCGATACTGCCACCCCCACCTTTGCCTGTCTCCTCTTAATGTATGTCACCATGATGTCGTTTATACAAACACATAGGTCTCCTTTAAGTCCCCCATGACACAAAGCTGAGGATAAATGGCTTTTTAGCCATCTCTGGGAAAGAGGCCTTCTCAGTGCTATTTGATGAATGAATAAATCAAGGCTTCACAAGGCTAACCTGATAGTTAATAAGTGTGAAGACTCAGCCTCTCTCTTCCGGTTTCAAATCAAGAGCTCCTTGGATATTAATAAAAAGAACATGGGAGCTGGATTTATAATCCCAGACCTAGAGAAGTGGACACAGGAAGATCTCTAGTGCTTTCTGATACGCAGAGAACTCTAGACCAATGAGAGACCCTGTCTAAAAACCCAAGGTGCATAGCTCCTAAGGAAGAAGACATGTGGCTGACCTCTGGCCTTTCACATCCACAAATGTACACCCACATGCATACACGTGTGCATACACACACACACAAACAAAACAAAGCAAAAATGCCATGTATGCATATAGAAGAAATTTGAAACTCAGTTACCCACTCACACTCCTCTAGACACTGACGGAGGTGTTTCTCAAAGCCCCTGAATTGTAAAGTGGCTTGGTTCCCTAGAACACAATATAATCACCCAGTAAGTGATACCCCTTAGAGAGTACAGAGTAGGACATCCCTTCTGAAGACCTTAAAGTCTGGCATTCTTCTAACAATGAATTAACTGCCTGGTCTTTGAATTGGCACCCCCAGCTTGAGAACTGGGCCAGGAATCTGATGGGATACACTATATGAGCCCTGATTTAATTGTGCCTGGTGAAGATGGCGTGGGATGTCTTTGAGCGTGTCTGAGGAGAGCTACCTCACTGTACCAGAGTCTCTCAAATCAGGCCTTAGGGTGGCTTTGTGAGGGAGACCGAGCACAAAGAAATTCTTTGAATTTTTCTGTAATCAAATCTCCGGAGAGCTCTAAAATGAATCAGCTGTGTACAAAGCCGCTGTTTGCCTCAAATTGAATTATGGTGCTGTTCCAACGTATTTGGATTAAATTATAACCGTATAAGAGCACAAGATGTTCCCAGGTCTTAAGGAATTTGTTGTTCTGACTCAGTAGTGTCCTTATTCTTCATTTCTTTCCCTATAAATAATGTTGAAGGTGCAGGGTTTCCAGCCGGCTTAAGTGGCAGAAGCTCCCTGCTTCCCAAGCTCTTCTCCTAGCTGCAGGGCCCTGTGCTGGGTGACACGGAGGGTGTGGGCTGGTTATGGGTCTGTTGGCCTTTGACCAGAGTCATGACGAAGGCCCTTCTCTCATCTCCCATGTTAAGGACTCAGCCTTCAAGGCTCCTCAGCTATTGCCTGATTCCTGAGCTATCAGTGGGATCCAAATGTGTAGGGGAAATGCTATGAAATAGTTTTGAAGAATCTAAGTGTCTTGTAGAACTCTGCTCAATGCTTGTCAGGACACACAGTCAATCTAGCAAATGTCTAGATGGTCATCTACTTGGGCCATCACAACTTCAGCAGAACAAAACAAAGACACAGTGCCAGCTAATTCTGCTTTCCAGAGCAACTTCGAACACTACTGAAGATGAAAGTGTTTTAAGAGAATTCTGAGCACTCCTCTGAGAGGTGCTGACCATCTGATGGCATGTTTGAGGGTGTGTACATACCCTTCAGAGGTCCCAGAGAGGCCTTGATCAAAGCCCCACACCATTAGGTTAACAATTGCCTGTAGTCACTAGTTACACAAATGAAATTCTAAAACTGAATGAAGTAAAGCGTTGTGCTGTTCACCAAGCACAGGGGTTACTTTGATCATTTAAAATGTAAAACTTTTAATATATACCAAAAGAACTTGAATGTTGCCAAAAATCATGATGGAATTATGGTAGCTATATGACTCCTGGAATTTTGGTATCTTATCTTAGCAATTGTGTGTGTGTGTGTGTGTGTGTGTGTGTGTGTGTGTGTGTGTGTGTGTGTGTGTGTATGCACATATAGGGGGTTGTTTTGACCGTAATTTCAGAAACCAATCAGGTTCTCTTCTTGAGTAATCAGCTAACTCTATACTCCCAACCCCTTTTCTTTAACCACTCTGGACCACTGTGTACCTACTGTGATTGCCCTATGGCCAGCCATCAGATAATCTGTTCAAGTTGGCTAGCTGTAAACCAGCCCAGTATCCTTTCCTTCTGATAAAGATGCTTGATCTTCTTCCCCTCTCCTCTCTCTCTCTCCCCCACCTCACCTTTCTCCCTCTCTACCCATGCCAGGTCTTCCCCTAGTGGCCTTGTATAGACAGCTATCTTCTCTCTAAGGAGCTTATGGCTTGGATAAGTATCTCCCAAAGGCCCTCTCATGACACTGCTGGGAGGAGGTAAAACCTAGTAGGAAGTCCTCAAGTCATTGTAGACATGAACTGGAAGGGGATACTAAAGACCCAGCTTTTCTTCTTGTCTGTCTGTCCAGGACATGGGGTGAAACAGTTTTACTACACACTGTCACAATGATGCATTGCTTTACCATAAGCCCCAAAGCATCATGGTCAACCAGTCATGAACTGTGGCCTCTGAAACTGTGAGCCAACAAAACCCTTTCCTTTTTCATAAGCCAATTATCTAAGGCATTTGTTACAGTATCAACAGGCTGACGTTATCTATAAACTCAAGTGTGTCTTGATCTGTATCCAGGCTCACCTATGCTGCTATGACTAAAATACTAGTATACAACATGATAAAGATATGATAAATCTTTATGATAAAGATCTCTATAAATGATGGTAGGAAGAAAACACAGGAAGCATGACCCACTGCTAAGGTGTGGATGAGCCTAGACCCTGTTGGCACTCAGAACATGATTCCTTCAGGATCCTTGATCTGCTGCTTGGAATCCAGCTATTTCATCTTCCCATCTCTTTCCCCTCTGGATCAACTTCCTTTCCTGCAGGCACAGGAGACCTCACCACCTTAAGACTTGGGTCCCACCAAATAGAATGTAATTACCTTTCCTCACTTCCCTGAAAACCAGTTATCTACAGAAGAAAGACCTAGGCATGTAGCCACACCTGGATGGACTCTTTTCACAGCATAATATCTGTCTCTTAGGCTCATTCAAATTCCAGTGAAGATAATTTCACAAGTTCATTTCTGTTTCCCAGGTCCATTCCTTATCCCTAATAATCATTTACAACCCCTCACAACTGCTTGTATTTTTCCATTCTATTTTGTCTTACAATGATGGGATTATAAGCATTTCCCCCTCAATGAGCTATTGATTAGTCACACCCCGAGACTCTTCCCTGGGCACATTTATAAAGTTGTGTATCTTGTCTTGTATCTTCTTTACCTGTCTGTTGTCAGTTCATCCCCTCAGATGGCACAGGGGAATTTTCCCTTAGTGCCTCTGACTCCCTGAGGTCCAGAGCTCCGCCCGCAGGGACTGGATGTTCTCTGAGGGAGTTTCTGCCTTTTGTCTTGGAGGTTCCTCAAGATTTAGTCTTGAGACGTGGAAGTATAGTCCTCCTCCTTCATGTGTCCTCTCTAGAGCATAGGAACTGAGGGAAGCTCAATCTGTACAATGATTTAAGGTTGCTGGCTAACATATTACACAGAGAAGCAACTGACCAGAACTGAGGGAAGGGACAGGGATTGTGGAAAAGGGGAACTCTGGTGCATGCAATGTTAAATTATGGATGGGCTATATGTGTGAAAGGAGACAAGACAAAGGGAGTCACAGGTCCAAGCTATCAAACAAAAGACCTAATCGGGCTTGATGACACACACCTGCAATAGCAGTATTTGTGAGGATAGATAACGACACCTTTTCTGCTCACATTTTATTGTCCAAAGTTATTTATAGCCAAGTTTTATCGTTTGAATATGAAATGACTGTTCTGGGCTTGGATGTTTGGTCCTCAGGTCATGGGAGGATTTTGGAAGGTGATAGAAACTCTTGGAGGTATGCCCAGATGGAGGAAGAAGTTCTCAGGTCTCCTCATGTCCTTCCTGTTGATGGGATAAAACCTTCTGACCAAAAGCAACTTAGGGGAGGAAAGGGTGTATTTCAGCCTCTAGGTCACAGATCATCTTGAAGAAAGTAGGGGCAGGGGCTTAAGCAGGAACTCAAATAGGCTCCCTTAGTCAAGATATTCTGCCCAAGTACAACTATGGCCTCAACCCTCTGAATCCATGACCAAGTCTTCCTTTTAAGTTGCTCTGTCAGGTGTCCTGTCACAGTGGAAAGCAAGCTCACTGATGTAGAAAAGATGACATGAATGAGACATGACAAGCAGCCACTTTCAGTCCCCTGACTGTTCAGAGACTATAATACTCTCAGGAAAAAAAGAAAAGGTATTTGGGAAGAAAACCACCACTGACCACACTTGTCCTACTGAGCCAGCTGTGTGGGCTGACCACACATATGCCTACATACAAGACCTTAAGAAATGATCCTAGCTGGAAGTCATGGCACACGCCTTTTAATTCCAGCACTCAGGAGGCAGAAGCAAACACATGAGACTAGCTTGGTCTACTGTTTCAAGATATTTGACCACACTATGAACTCCAAGGTTGTGTTAATTAAATAAAATCAACCCTGGGTCAGGAGGCAGAGCCAGGAACTAGTTGACAGAAAGTAATCATGGAGAGCAGAGGGAGTCTGGAAAACAGATAGAGAGATGCACATAGAGAGATGCACATAGAGAGATGCACAGGAAATTGTAAGGAGAGACTTTGAGTGTTGGAGTCTTTTTTGGTTTGGCAGCAGGATGATTTCTTTCTGAGACACTGGCAAAGAGTTGCTCTTCAACCTCTCTGAGCTAGCAGGTTTTCACCCCAGCCTCTGACTCCCAAGTCTTATTGACAAATAGAGCAATAGAGATTTAGTTAAAAACTACATTTAGTGGCAGTGGTAGGAGGCAGATGCAGGGGGACATAAAAGTCCTGCCTGGCTGCTGCCTGAGAAGCAGGCAAGTAACTTTGGAGCCACAATTACTGTCTGAAATAGCAGTAGACTCAGTGGCGGCTGCTATGCCAGAGGAAAACCAACAGTCTACATAGTGAGTTCTAGACAAGACAGGAATACAGGCATACCCTGTCTCAAAAAACCAAAATTAAATAAAAAAACCACCACCGCCCCCACCAAAACTAGACTGAAATTTAATAAAGCATAGATCCAGAAAAAGTCACTTTACCTCTCTGAATATTTTGTGGGGGCTTCCTCTATAAAATTAAATGAATATATTGCATCATGATTTTCCACCCTTTCATGCCAATGCGTTTTGATCCTTACCAACTTTCCGAGTCATGGCTATTGTGCTTGCTGGAGCAGCACTATACTGGGGATGTGCATCCAGCTAAAACGTCTTAATCATTATTGTAAGCAGACACTCTATCCGACAGTAACTCCTAGGAAAGTGTGAATGACGGCGCTTTTCTCCTGGGATTGCTAATTAACACTTGGACAGATCTGTACTGGCTCACAGAGGGATGGGGGCAGACATGCTAGCTTTACAGCATTGTTTCTAGAGTTATGGAATCCTGAGTGTATACCACCGACAGACATGAGACTGATACTAGCCTCACTAGTATCATAGATTATAACTACCTGTTTGTCTGTGCGTCTGTCTGACTTCGGGATGTCTTGCTAACTTCTGTAACACTGGGACTTAATCCATCATCCATTATTTCTAAAGTAACTGGTAGAAAGATTTGTTTATTTATTTAGGGTGATCCCAGGACCTTGCACATACTAGAAGTATATTGCTGAGCTATACTCAGCCATGTAATGCTTTTTAAAGCTCATTATTGTCTGTCAATCAAGCCTACACATACATTTGAAAATAAATGTTGGTTATACACATGAGCAGATCATATTACACGTTTAGCTAACAGATAATGTTTGATTTTGGATGCATTAGAATTCCTTGTGATTTTTTTTTTCTTAACCCTCCAGGGACTTCTACTTCTGTTCAGATCTGTGGACAGAAAAGATACAGGCAACTCCATCCTATAGTACAAGCACTAATACCATGTGTTGCTTTTAGTTCAGCTCTGTCTTCAATCCAACAATATTACTCACTCAGGAACTGGCTTTAGTTCCCTAGCAAATTTCCCATGAGGGGTGGTAATCATTAACATAAAATAATGTCGTAAAATATCCAACTGTTAAACAGGACTTAAATTCAGATCAGCAGATGGCTCAGTCCTGGGTTAAAGAAAACAGTTTAATTTTGAAAACCAGAATATGTTCCCCTCCTTTCCTAGATCCTGTAAGTTTCTTTTACATCACAAATATACCCAACTGCATTATTTCCTTGTCTCATTGCTGATAAAGGCAACTTAAAGAGAGGAGGGTTTATTTGGGCTTACAGTTCCAGGGGAGACAGTCTGTCATGGCAGGGAAGGTGTGGTGGCGTGAGTAGGAAGAGGTTGGGCATGTTGCGTCCATAGTCAGGAAGCAGAGTGATGAATGGTATTTTTTTTTTCAGCCTGAGTTCTTCTTTTCATGCAGCCCAGAGCTTAAGCCCACAGAATGGTGCCACCCACATTTGGGAAAGATTTTCTCACTTCACTTAATCTATCTAGGAATCCCCCCCCAGACTTGTCCCCCAGCTTGTCAGTGCTAGAGCACTTCAAGCTGATGGTTAGTGCTAACCATTATATCCACTGATTGGATTTTTCTTCTATGTACCCTGGACTAGCCTCAAACTCACAATCCTCCTGCTTTAGTTTTCGGAGTAGCTGGGACAATAGGAGTGCCCTGAGTCCCTCAGCTGCACTCTTCTGTTTTGAAAGCTCCTGTTAATGTTTCACATCTCTTGGGATTTTTGTTTACTTCAAATGCACATAAAAGCAAAGAGCACAAAAGAATCACTTTAAAGCATGTGTGTGTGTGTGTGTGTGTGTGTGTGTGTGTGTGTGTGTGTGTATAAAAATTCAATACAGAAGGATTCTAAAAGAATTCCCGTAAGGAGAACTCGTAGGAGACTTTGTAGACTATGATGATCGTGAAACAAAGGGGAATGCATGCTTTTTTTTAACAATTGTTTCATTTCTCTGTCCTCGATTGACTCCAAGTGTTGGCTTCATCACTCTTTTACTGCACAAATCTAAACTGAAAAACACAATTACAAATGGATCCCTCACTCTGTTCACATGGCAGTTTGGACAGGCCAGCCCTCTATCAGATTTCATCAAGACATTGCCTTAGTTCATTTTGTGTGGCGGTCACAGAATGTCGTAGACTGGGTAGTTTCCAAAGAAAAGACAGTGGGGCTTGTCTCATGATCATTGAAGTTAGTAATTTCCAAAGAAAAGACAGTGGGGCTTGTCTCATGATTATTGAAGTTGGTACACCTAAGATCAAGAGGCTGTAACTGGTGAGCACATTCTTGATGTGTCACACAAAGCTTGGTGAAGGCATCACCACCTCTCCTCATCATGTTGAGAGTCAGAACTCAATGGTACTGAACTTGCTTTACCACAATCCAATCTTGTGGATAACTGATACCCTTGTCCTCAATAACAAATCCATTCATGAGTCAAGGCCTCATGGCCCAATCTCTTTTATTAGGCATCACTTCCCAACACTGTTGCCTTGGGGATTAAGTTTACCATACATGAATTTGGAGAGACACATAGAGAGAATGTGGAAGTGATGGGCTTCAGGGTATGCAACCCCCAAATGTGCCACCTCAAATATGCTTGGTTTTTTAGCATAAGGCTTATTTTCATCTGGTTATTTTGAGCAAATACATCTAAAAGAGGAGCTCTGAAAATTTGTACTTTTAAAGGAATTATCCCCTTGTAAGACTGTGTCCCTCTCTGATTTGGAATAGGGTAACCTTTAGAGACTCCTCAGTGTAGAAGACCTGGGTTTAACTCTGCTTGATCCCAGGCTTCCCAGTCTCCCAACCAATCCAGCCCTCTGCCTTCAGTAGGCTTTCCTGACACCCTTCTTCTGCTTGTTCCACTAAACCGTAGTAATTAACTCTGAAATCTCAAGACAGCTTTTGAGCAACTTTTTTTTTTCTTGTTCATCTGTGCCTTGTTGTGGTGGATTGAAAGAAAAAGGTTCCCACAGGCTCACAGGGAATGGCATTATTAGGAAGTGTGGCCTTTCGGGAATCGGTATGGTTTTGTTGGAGGAAGTACGTCACTAGGGGTGGGCTTTGAGGTCTCAAATGCTCAGGCCAGGCTCATGGCTCATGGTTTCTTCCTGCTGCCTGTGGGTCCAGATGTAGAACTCTCAGCTCCTTCTCCAGTACCATGTGCTGCCATGCTTCCTGCCATGTTGATAATGGACTAAACCTCTGACCTTTAAGCCAGCCCCCAACTAAATATTTTCCTTATAAGAGTTACCATGGTCATGGTATCTCTTCACAGTAATAGAAACCCTAACTTAGACAGGAGTTGGTACCAGGACTGGGGTATTGCTGTGACAGACCCCCACCGTGCTTTCTCTTGGAGGAATATGGACTTTGGGACTTTGGATTTTAAAAAAGTAGTTGAATGCTTTAGGTGGGGCTTAATGGGCCATCCTAGTAGTAACATGGAAGACAGTGGTACTGAGGGTGATTTGAACTATGGGGAGGGGGCGCGGCTCAAGAGGTTTCAGAGGAGAAGATTATTTTTATGTGACCTAGAGACTATTTCTGTGATATTTTGGTGAAGAATGTGGCTGCTTTTCTGTTCTTGCTCACCTCCTCCCTATCCTTCAAATTTGCCTGAGGCTAAATTGAAGAGTTTTGGCTTAGTTGTATTTGCAGAGGAGATTTCAAAAGACCCTAGTATTAACTCTTGTGTGGTTATTAGTGTTCTGTTCGCTCTTATGAAGATCAATAACGAAAAGGAGTAAACTGAGCAAGGAGGAACACAAAAAGTACAGTTGAAGGGGAAAGGGGGCACCAGGAAATGGAATGGCGATGAATCCTGTGTTGAAGGAGATAAACAGATTAAAGAAAACCCCTTATATTATTATTATTTATTATTAAATGGGATAAAGGGAGTGGTGACCCCAGGCCAAGACCCCACCCAGCTAAGCTTCCAACTTGTGAAAATGAATTAAAGGAAAGCTTAGAGACTGGTGTGACAGTGCATATCTTTAATCTCAGCACTCATGAGACGGAGGCAGGTGGATCTATGTGTTTGAGGCCAGCCTGGTCTACAGATCGAGTTTTAGTACAGCCAAGCACAGTCAGTGAAGGAAACCATGGAAAACAGAAAGCGGGTGAAGACGTAATTGAGTAAGGGGATTGTGTTCTAGCCCCAGCAAGCAGGAGAACTTGGCAGCTTTGGCTTCTGGCTTTAGAGTCAAGGATGGAAGAAAGGGGTTATGGAATCTCCCTCCAAGACTAAGGAAAGCCCCAGAGGCCAGATGTATGGCAGGGGCATCCCTGCATGGAGGCCTAGAGAGGCCATTGTGTGAAGCTGTAAAGGTGAAGCTCGATTGCCTTGGAGACCTCAAAATGTTGGAGATGCCAGAGTCGTGGGATACCTAAAGAGGAAAGTTGCTAACAGGGAGTGGAACCAGTGCAACAGAAAGAAGTGTGTTGCAGTCAGCTAAGCTGAAAGGAGTTGGAGATCTGAAGAGCATTTTGACACCAGACATGGAGATGCAGAGTCTGGAGTTTGCCCAGGTGGTTTTTGGTCTTGCTTTGGTCCAATATTTCATCACTGTGTTCTCTTCCCTCCCTTTTGGAATGTGTTGCATGAATCCTAATTGGTCTTAATAATAAAAACTCAGAGCCAGATATTGGGGTAAATGCTGAAAGATCAGAGAGACAAAGGAACAAGTCACAGCCATTTCTTACCTTGCCAAACTCCTCAGCCATAAAGGGAAGATCCTGTCTCCATGAATCCTCAAACTGAATGTCCCTGGGTCCTTAGCCAAAAGGGCACCGAACTCCTGTTTCCTCCTGCCTTGTATTCTTTTCTCTGCCTAGCCATATCACTTCCTGTCTCAACCTTCCTAGTGCTGGAATGAAAGGTGTGTGACTCCCAAGTACTGGGATAAAAAGTGTGTGCCACCACTGCCTGGCTCTGTTTCTCTTTTAGACTGGATTAGTCTCATGTAATCCAGGGTGGTTTTGAACTCACAGAGATCCAGATGGATCTCTGCCTCCCAAGTGCTAGAATTAAAGGTATGTGCCACCACTGCCTGGCCCCGATGTTTAATCTAGTGTCTGGCTCTGTCCTCTGATCTTCAGGCAAATTTTATTTGTTAAAATACAAACAAAATATCACCACAGGAATGGAAATGTATATCCTGTGCCAATATATGCTGGAAGTATGTGATCAAGTTTTTTTTATCTTAATTTTATTGGAGATTGCATTTAAGATATTGCCCTAAGTTTCAGAAGAGACTTTGGACTTTTATGGACTATGGGGACTTTTAAAGTTGGACTTAATGCATTTCTACATTATGATATGGTTACAAGTCTATGGGGCCCAGGGAGTAGAATGTGGTGGTTTGAAAGAAAATGGCCCCCATAGACACTGTTAGAAGGTATGGCCTTGCTGGAATAGGTGTGGCTTTGTTGGAGGAAGTATGCTACTGGGGGTAGATTGCTCAGATGCTCAAGCCAGGCTAGTAGCTCACAGTCTCTTCCTGATGCTTGTGGATACAAATGTATTCTTAGGTCCCTTGAGAATACCTTATCGGCCTGTGTGCCATCATGTTTCCCACCATGATGATAATGGACTAAACCTCTGAGCTGTAAGCCAGTCCCGATTCAAGGTCTTCCTTTACAAGAGTAACAACTGTATAAGAGTGGTCCTGTATAAGTTTTCCTGTCTAAGAGTGGTCATGGTGTTTCTTCACAGCAATAGAAACCTGTAGCATGAATCTTAGAAGGTATTAGTAATAAAAACAAACTCAGAGCCAGATATTGGGGTGAATGCTGGAAGATCAGAGAAGCAGAACAAGCCACAACCACCTCACCTCACCAATTCCTCAGCTGATCCTGTTTCCTCAAGACACTCATTATAGAGAGTCTCAGCTCAGAACTAGGGGATGATGGGTGGAGAGAATGTCTTCCTGTCCCTTTAGAAGTTAGCTTTACCAAGATGAATTGCTGGGTTTTAGCTGATAATCTAGTGAGGAGAGAATCAATGGGAGATGGCAGGATCTGTGTGGCCAGCAGGAGTTCAGTGGAGATCTCGGCAAATCTGAGGCCAGAGAGATGGCTCTGTGGTTAAGAGCACTTGCTGCTCTCATAGAAGACCTGGGTTCACTTCCCAACACCCACACATAGCTCACAACCATCTATAGCTCCAGTTCAAGGGGTTCTTGCCCCATCTTCTGACCTCTGGGGGCGCCACACATACAAATGCAGGCAAAACACTCATATATATAAAATACATTTTTAATCTAAAAAGAAAAATAATTCTGTAAATTTCAGGAAACCAAAGTAAGTAAAACTAGAGCATTTAAAATACGAACTTCCAAATATCCTAAAACTTAACAGCAAACTCAATACACATTCATGGCAATATAACTATATAATTTTGTGAATTATAACTATTTTTCTAAATTAAAAAAAGTCATGAGGATCCTGGCACTGCTTTCTATCTTTTTTTTTTCAGATTTCTTTAGTGGTTGCCTTGATGGACCATAGTTGGGTTCTCATATCAGTTTCCACACTCCATCTACTATGATATTACATGTCATGGGATGCCTATCTGAACAATTTGACTACATGAGAGGGACTAGTGAAAAGGTGAATGTTATGAAAATCTCCAGAACCTCTGCAAAGGTCACAGTGACTCCTGGAAGCCCCTGGATCACTTTGAGGACTGCTGGCTTACAGGATACATACAAAGACAACTTCCGGTACTGATTCCATGGACCACCTAAGTATTGTGAAGCCAGGGTGTGTTTCAAACTAGAAATTTAATCACTGGAACTGATCTTAACATCTACCCTGTCACGTCTTTGGAGTATTTGAAGCCAGCTATATGGCCTTGAAGATCAGGGATTTGGTTACTCATGAGGGTTTCAGAAGAATATGATAATAGCGAGCAACTCCATACAGGTTATATGAACGCGGTAAGGTTTTGAGGAGTACAACTGATTTGGAAGGACTTTAGTTGGTTACTACAGAGCATGTGTCTTTAAAAGATACTTCCATGAGACATGTTTGAGGGGGCTCAGGAGGAAATAGACTTTCTGGGAGCTCATGTTATAGTTATTAGAAACCATGAGCTGACCTTACACCACATGCTGCATGTGTTAAGGGCATTCCCAGAAGAGAAGAGAGCTGAAATCATCAGGAGAAACATTCTGGGCTTTTACAGGGATTTAGGAATGTTGGTGTGGGGGGCAAAAGGAGGAGCAGGGAGGAAACACAGACTATCAAGCGGGCATCATGCCCTCTTCCAGTCCACAAACATCCCCGTTAGAGATCATGCATTAAGACAAACTTGGATAGAGCTAAGAGGCCGGCTTAGCAGGATAAAGTACTTGTCATCAGTTCTGAGGACCTGAGTTTGATCCCTGGGACCCACATGGTAAACTGAGGGCACTGACTCCTGCAAGTTATCCTCTGGCCTCCACACAGATGCTGTGGCCTGCATGTAAGTGTGTGCATGGGTGCATACACGTGCACGTGTACACACACACACACACACACACACACACACACACACACACACACACACACATCAATAATAAATTAATTAAAAATGAGTAGTAATAAAGACCAGTACAGGAGACTGAAAAATAGTACTTTATAAAATGATGTGCATATGGAAGCCAGTTACAAATCATTTCAGCACAAGATGGGAAAGAATAATGGATTGAAAATGATTTTATTGAAAAACTTTCCTATACAGTATATTCTGATCATGGTTTCTCCTCCCCCAACTCCTCCCAGAAGCTCCCCATGGAGTGATATATTTGAATTGTAGTGAAGACATTCTGTAAAGGAAGAAGGGTTGTATAAAAGAAATACTTCCATGCGGGAGAGATAGCGAAGCACCTAAGTAGGTTAAGAGCACATACTGCTCTTGCAGAGGACCCAACTTTGGTTCCCAACAACCATGTCAGCTGACTCACAACCACCTGTAACTCCAGCTCCAGGGGATCCCAACACCCTCTTCTGGTCTCCATGGGAATTTGTACTGACATGCACATATCCTCCTATATATAATTAAAATATGATAAATCTTTAAAAAATTAACACTTTGAAAATGCATTTAAAATTAAAGACTCACACAGACTATTGAAAAATCCTGCTTCTTCACCTTTGCAAATGTGTTTATTTTGAATCTGCCTTTTAAAATAGGACTCGGAGCAGTGGGTCTGCAAGATGGCCCCTAACATTTACAGAGTCTGCTGCTAATGCCTGACAACCTGAGTTCAATCCCTGGAAGCTATAGTAGAAGGACAGAGGCAACTCCCAAAAGCTGTCCTCTGACCTCCATGTATGTATCATGACACACTAGCTTTCTCACACACACAACAATAACAATAATACTAATAAGAAGAAATAGGAACTCTATGTCAGCAGAAAACTCAAATGTTTTCAACTCTCAAGAGCTTACATGCTACTGTGTACACACGCTGTCACATGTAGGGAGTCACTAGCTTTGACCAGGATTCTTTGAATTAATTTCTAAGCAGAATATAATGTGTCTTGAAGGATAAGTTATAAACGTGCTGCTTCAATCACTATTAAGACCCAATGACCATCACAATACTTGTTTAGAACTCAACAGCAAAAACATTTTCTGGGGAGGAGTCTAATGTCACTAATGGCAAGGCTCAGGGCACTATCTCAAATGTGTCACCTTGGCGTTTTAAATAGTTTAAATTAATGGAGTTTGAAGGACAGCATGTGTGGGAAGGATAGACTGGCCTTCCCTTACGGCAGGTCATAAGACCTTCATTTGAGAGGTGGCTTCCTGCCGACAGGAGGAGTAAGACCATTCTTACTCCAAAGACACAAGGACACAAAGAGGAAACAGAGCCCAGAGATAGGTTATGCTTACCTCCATATGGCAATCACACTATAAGCTACTTCTTGTAATGTACAAAACATACAAAATAGTGTCTCGAGGCTGCTTTTGCTTTAGGTGACGATTTAAGACTTTAAAAGACTGTATCGTATGTGAGTACAGTCAAATGCAGGTGATGGCACGTGTGTGGAGGACACCTGACAACTTTGAAGAGTCAGTTCTCTCATTCTGCTTTTATGTAGGACCCAGGGATGGAACTCCTGGCATCAGGCTTGCCATTGGCAAGCATCTTTATATGCTGAGGCATCACTTTGCTGGCCCATACTCTAATTCACAAGCAGCATTTGGCTCTCTTTTGAGTGCAAGTGCAGAGGGAGGCTGACTGTGCTCCTTGTACATGCATACACTATCACCTAATCTGCACCAAGCCAAGGACCATTAATGAATTCCCTGTTCCTAAGAATACAATGGTTCCACTTATGAGCTTATCAAAGCAGATCAGAAACATACGAGAACATGGGCATATTAAAGTCATATCAGAAAAATCAGGCCCAAGAGCTTACTGTACACTCAAGGCCAGGAAGGCTGAACATCCTCACCTGGACTCCATAAAGAGGAGAACATTTAATGTTATGATCACGATGGACCTACTGACCTGTCATTTGACCATAGTGTATGGTGTGTGTGTGTGTGTGTGTGTGTGTGTGTGTGTGTGTGTGTGTGTGTGTGTAGAGGGGTGGGCCAGGGTAATATGTAATGAGAGTTAATATGAGAATAAAAGAATCCGTATTTGTCAGTGGCCCATTGTTAAGGGAAGCAGGAATACCCGGCAAATTGAAGCCAATGAAACTGATGTAACTTGTGAATTTATTGTTATTCTGAGATTGTGGAAGGGCACAAGCATGCCCATGTGTTCCTGGCATGGCACATTTATACTCATGACACCCCAAGTTTCTACCTTTCCTCAAATTTTCTTCATCCCATCCCATTGGTCCGTTCCTCTCCATTCTTCGTGAAATCTAGAATTAAAACTCCCAGGTTTAACTCCTTATATTATGGTAGTCATAGGCCAGAGGTCAAACTCTGAGTGCCCTAATATGGCAGGTCTGGCCCTGTGCCCCAAAAAACCAAACAAAAGAAATGATAGAATGTTGTGGGATATTTGTACACTTTGTGAAAATGAATTACCGTGATTGGCTTAATAAAGAGCTAAATGGCCAAGAGCCAATGGCTAACAGGAAGTATGGCGGGACTTCTGGGCATAGAGAAAGGAAATAGGAGATGAATCTAGGTGTGCACCAGATACCAAGGAGACACAGAGGAGTTGGACATACAGAATGAAAGAAAGGTAAAAAGTCATGAGGCAAAAATATAGATTAATATAAATGAGTTAATTTAAGTTATAAGAGCTAGGCTAAGCTAAGGCCAAGCTTTCATAATTAATAAGTTTCCATGTCATTATCTGGGAGCTGTCTGGCAGGATGGAGAAAGACTCTTTACAATGGAAAGGATTTCCATACATGGCCATTTGGGGGAGAACAGGGGAGTTTAAACATCCCAGGCTATCTTCAGAGGTACTGACATGAACTCCTGATTACAGGAGGGTAGGAGGATAGGGACTGCAAAGTCTTGGTCAAATTGTGGTCTAGTGGATTATTATCACTGGATTGGTCATCTCAGGATATAGTCATTGCTGCCGGGGGAGAGACTGTAGATTCTGTTCCATCCTAAGATATTTATCTAGGGCTGGAGAGATAGCTTCATGGTTAAGATTACTTAATTCCCTACTAGAGGACTGGAGTTTGTGTTCCTGGAGAGATAGCTCCATGGTTAAGAGTATTTAATTCCCCGATTAAAGGATCAGAGTTTGTGTAATTTTGTGTAGCTCATAGTGCCTGTAACTCCAGTTCTAACAGATCTGATGCACATACACACACAGAGATGTATAACTAAAATAAAACATAATCTTTTTAAAGGATAATTATCCATGAAGTGTTGTTTCTGGAGTCTGGGGTGAGTGCAGAAGAGAAGGAGCCAGCTAAGAAGCCTGATGCTAAATAAAAGTAGAGACACCACGTTCTGATTCTGACCTGATGGGCACTGGCAGGCCCAAA
Source organism: Peromyscus californicus insignis (assembly GCF_007827085.1). Lineage (NCBI taxonomy): Eukaryota > Metazoa > Chordata > Mammalia > Rodentia > Cricetidae > Peromyscus > Peromyscus californicus. Next base: position 72,504,849 of record NW_026294447.1, read on the forward strand.
TGATGGGCACTGCTTTTAGCAGATACTGCCTCTGTCCTTGCTTCAATGCGCAGTCTTTTCCTTATGAAGGTTCTATGTCACATAAATGTGTGTGCAATAAATCGGTGTGCTTTTTCTCTCCTTTGGTTTTCTGTTACAGGGACCCAGCTAATGAGCCTAAGGAAGTCAGAAGGAAAAGACACTGCCTCTTATCTATGCTCATACCCTCTAGAACTGCTGGAATGAGGTGATAATACAAAGCAGACAGCCTCTGAGACTGCTTTATTTTTCTTTTAAAACTTTGTACAGTGTGCCCTTACTTCCTGCACCAGTGGAAGCTAGGATGATCCTTCAAAGGATGAAGCCAGGGCACCAGCACTCAGAGCACCACTACTCCACCTCCTTTTGTTCCCCAGACAGTCTGAGACTATCAGGCTCCTGGCGTGGGGGAGGAACCAGTGGTGGTGGTAGGAGGACTGTTGTCCTTAGAGCCATTTCATGGTCTCCACTAGCAAGTAAAATGGTTGTCATTAAGAGCTCAGGTGCAGCCAATACCATTCACCTTGGGAGGCAGAAAGAGTGGAAACACCCACCCAGAAAGACAGAGCAGGAGAGAACACACCTCAGCCCCGTGGAGATATAAAAAGTACAGCTCCTTTGCTCAGGGTGGGTAGAACGGTCAGCTGAGAAGGTTAGTCTGAAAGAAAATATTTCTAAATTAAGAAAAAGAAACAAAGGAAGAAAGGCGTGGGACACACACTGGAGGTCACGTGGGCGGCTTTTGCTGTCATGTTCCAGGTTCCAGTTCTGCCTGTTCCCTGGGCTTTGGAGCTCCAGTGTCAATATCACTCACAGAATAAAGAGTCTTCAGGGGCTCTGCATGGCTCCATATGCTTAGCTGTTCCTGGGGTAGACTGTGGGGACTTTTCCAACTTGCTAAATACAGCTGCTGTTCTGTCTCCTCTATATAATTAGATTCACTGATCCAAGCCAACAAAATATTGAGGATTGAAATTCAAAGTAAGCCTCCAGGAAACCTTTGGAGAGCAACATTTCTCATTTCTGGCCCTGAGCTCCCAGACTCCTCTCTCTCTCTCTCTCTCTCTCTCTCTCTCTCTCTCTCTCTCTCTCTCCCTCTCCCCCTCCCTCCCTCCCTCCCTCCCTCCCTCCCTCCCTCCCTCCCTCCCTCCCTCCCCATCCCCTCTCTGATAGACTGAATATATTCCCTTTATAGCTTTCTCACAATGCTGGAGCTTGCAAGTCACTTTGTCCTAGACTGAACAGCTGAATCCACACTAGGCACCAGGGTTATGAAGGCAGACACAAAGGTGCTTTTCCTAGGACACGTTTAAGTGGCCCTTCCTTGAATAAATGGAAAGGAAGCAGGTGGGTCACTGAGAAGAATGCATTCAACCTTCAGGCTAAATGTGAGTGAGGGGAAGAGAGTTTATCTGGTTGGAAATTCCTTTTCACCTAAGTGACTTACTCATTTATGACTAGCAAAAGGCAAGAGTCAGAACGCAGTGCATGGAGGCAGGAAGGTTTGCAGCTGAGAGTTCCATGAGCGGCATCGTCCTAAACAATGGACCTTCCTTTAGAGATGTTAACCCATTCTCTCCCATCATGATTTTCCATTGCAGCTTTCCTGCTCTATTAACCACAGAGCTCCTGGGGGATGCCTGAAGCAAGGGTGGCTGTGCAGGTCAAGACCCAAGGATCTGACATTTGCTTCAGTGACAACGATTTCCTGGGTGAATACCCAAGGAGGAGTTAGGTTCGCGTTTCATCCCTCATGTTCTTTAACTACGGATCCCTAGTCATGTGACTCAGACTCTTGAGCTGTCTCCCACTTGACTTCAGCTTGGAATAAATGAACTTGGTGTTGGGGACTATGCAATAAATCCTTTGAAAGCTGCCAGCCCTGTTCACTCCTCAGTACGGCTATGCCTACATCTGCCTAGCTTGTCTTCTTAAGTCATGGTCATTCCAAATGAGAAAGGCTGTAGTTAGTCAGGAAGTCAGAGACCAGGAGCCATGGCCAACTTTCTCATTATACTATCCCCTCCCTCTTTTACATAGGAGGCAAACTGCCCTTCCCCCTTGCCAGCCAAAGGAATGGAGGAGTACTAGATCTTCAAAATAGTTGCCAGCTGCGCAAGACCAGGGGATGAGCAGTCCCCAAGTTCCTACCAGATGATGCATGTAAGACCTTCCACTGATGGTGGGTGTCCTTACGACTGGTAAGGACAGATTTAGGGAAATTTTGGCTGTACTGAGCAGGTCCCACAGCTTCAAGTCATTAACATGCATGTATCCTGGGCATTGTTATATAACTCAGCATGTAACTTAATTATCATAAAGGGTGGAGCTGGTCAAATGATCCCTCACCAATATTACCTGAGTTCACAAGAAACTATCTACAGTGGGGTCCTCAGGAAGTCTCCCAGGCTGCTGCCTATACATATGCATCCAGTTTCTCAAGCATTCTCTCTTCTAAATAACTTTTTGCTGATTGGCCACTTGTGGTCATATATGAATTTTTTTTTATTGATGAGAACAAGCACCTGGATCCAAAGGGTCAGCCCCACCCTCTTTGAAATGAGCAAATATATTGATATTGAAACCAGAGGTTTAGGCAAAAGCTTGGCCTCTGACAGCACAAACAAGATAGGCTTGGAGACTTGTCCTAGTATTCAACCACAGAGAAAAGCAATGTTGAAAGCTGAGATTTATTCAATGTGGCCACATTGGAAAGAAGAACAAAATAAGTGTTCAGTGATCACCCCCTCACCCCAGTTCATCTTTGGGTTACTGATTTAGGTCAAATAAATAGAGAAATAACTGGAGCAAGGGGCAGGAAGCATGTGTGATTAAGCAGTCCTGGTCAAGGTAAGCTCTTGCTCTGCAAAATGGCCAGAAGATGTCATATAACTGGCGATGCTTCTGATCTGGTTGGTTACTGAAACGATGGGTTTGCTGTAATTTTGGCCTTGCTGTGGTTTGAGTGTGGACCTTGTTCATGTAGTGGAAGCTTGTTTTCCTATGTGGTAGCAGTTAGAGGAGGTGCCTAGTGAGAGGTAATTTGTGGAGCTGCCTTTAGGGGGAGTGCTGCTGGCCTTCTGTAGTGGGTCAGCTCTTGTACAAGGAGCTGTTACAAAGTGAGGCCAGCCCACCCACTTGGCTTGGCCCTTCCCGCATACAGCATGTTCCCTCTCTGTTCTTTCACCATGTTGTGACATGGCCAAGGAGGCCATCACCAAAGCCTATCTCCATGGGAGCCAGTGTCAAACGAACGTCCAGTCTCCAAACTGTGAGCTAAATAAATCTCGTTTATTTATAATGTTCCTAGCTTCAGGTATTTGGTCATAAATTTAAAAAATGAGTCATATAGGCCCACTCTTGCTCTCTCTCTGTCCCGTGACTGCTGCTTGCCCTTCCACTGGGCTCCCACACAGCATGTCTTCCCTTGTCAAAAGCTGGAGCCACGCTCTGAGCCATCCGAGATTCCAGAACCTGAGCAACACAAATTGTTTATAAATTATCCAGTGTTTGGGCAGTATTCTGCTGAAAAAGAAAAAGAAAGGGAAGGGGGTAGATTTAGACAACCACTAAGGGAGTGTCCTGTAAATTTAGCAGCCATGGTGACATATTATACATTTCACTAGCACAGCAAAGCCCAACAGAGCCAGCCAGCACTGTATGAAGGCTGCTTCTCATCGAGGACTGGGTCTGTAGCCCCCTCCAACTTTTTTGCCTCTAGCCCTTTACCGAGCTTACTACTATGAGCAGCTAGACCCGTGTCAATCAACTCCCTTCCTCCTGTCAATCTGCCTACGGTCAGTTAATTTATAGCACACATCCCCATCCCAAGTTGGGAATAGAAAAATGTTTTTCCTTCCATAAAAGCAAAACAAAACTTTGAAATGAAACAGGACATAATTTGTCATTATGGCGTATCTCACCCATCAGATTCCAGCATTTAAAACCATGTTATGTTAGCATCTGAACATCATCATCTGGCTCAAAACATTCAGTGGAGTTGCTGCAATGAGACAGGCCCTGGGAAATGCTTTTAATGGACCTCCAATTGGCACCGTTTTCTGGAAGGCAATTTTCATGTCTTTACATCTAGATATTATAGGAGAGAATCAGAGAGGCTCTCAAATATTTATTTGGAAAACTACCCAACACATTACTTACTATTCACCAGAACAATTACAAATAATTTATAAGTCTGATAATAAAGATCAGTTAAATTAAATGTCATGGGGCAAAAATCAAGCCATACAATTGTGATCTAAATGGTCTGACCACACATACTTGGAAAGGTATCTAGAAGGGAATATCTTGAAGTGTAGGCATTTTATTTTCTATAATCTAGAAGATTACAGGTGAGCTTTTTTCCACTTTAGAATAAAAACAAAACAAAACAAAAATATCAGAAAAGAAAAAGACCGAGCCACAGACAACAGAATAAAAATGTGTCCTTGTTAGCAAGGACCCAGTGACAAACACTGGAGAGGGGGCTCAGAGTCCAAAGAGGGTTAAACATATTTTCAGAATAAAGCACAGGGGCCTGGGGTACACCTTGTATAATCTGCACGTGACTGAATGGCACCCCTATTTGACCAACATTATTCAGATTCCCATTGCCCACACAATCCCACCTCAAGCCTTTCTTTGCCTTTTGTGCTCTTTTGCTGTTTGGTTTGCTTTGCATTTTGTCTTGAGAATGGGTCTCAGGAATCCCAGGCTGGCCTCAAACTCACTTTGTAGCAGAGGATGACCTTGAACTTCTGATCCTCCTGCCTCCACATCTCCAGTATTGGAGATTATGGGCATATACCACTATGCCCACTTTATAGGGTACTGCATCTAGGGCTTCTTCCATGCTTGGTAAGCCCTCTACCAACTGAGCTGCATCTCTAGCCCCAAAGGCATCCTTTCAACAGCTAGGCTTAACCACTAACTTCTCATGTTGTCAGAGCAGGAAAGCACCTGATCCAAAGGACAGACCCTCTGGAACCCTTACATTCCGGGTGGCCTGGCCCCTCATTTTGTCTAGGGGACCACTCCTTAAGAAGGTGGGCTCACCTGAGACATGCTAAAGAGATGGGCAGACTAGTTAGTTTGTTCATGAGATACTGTACTTTTCCTTCCCAGAACTCCCTCACCTAGTGCAGGAGCTTAAGGGCTGCAGGCATGTAGGCCTGCAAACTGTCTGCTTTTCCGGATTATTAAAAACACACCTGTAACTTTTCCTTTACTTTTATCTCTTTTCTACAAGTGCTTTCTCAACACTTTGAGCTTCCCGCCCCCCCCAGGATTTTGGGTTTCCTTACTCTTTCTCTAGAGTAGTGGTTCTCAACCTTCCTAATGCTGTGACCCTTAAATACAGTTCCTTAAATACAGCTGTGGTGACCCCCAGCCATAAAATTGTTTTGTTTTTACTTAACTATAATTTTGCTACTGTTATATGAATTGTAATGTAAATATCTGATATAAAGGGTATGTGATTCCCCCCAAGTGGTCAAGACTCATAGGTTGAGAACCACTGCTCCAAAGAGTCCCACCTACCATGTGCCTGTTCGTCCGACATGTATCTGATCCATATTGGTTTCAGTGGCAGGACTTGTCCCTTTCCTCCACTCACCTCCTCCAGGCAACGCTGAGGTCTTACAGCTTACCTGCCCTGAAGTTGGTTGTTGTTGTTTTTCCCGTAAACTCCTATAAAAATATTGCTGTGCTTCCAGCTGAGTCTGTTCTTAAATGCTTTTATTAACTTGACCAAGAACTCCAAAGAGGAACCCCGGTTAGATTGGTTAAACTTTTAAATACTCAGCCACACAGTAAATGTATTATAGAATGTTCTGCTGCAAACCACATTTTAATAAAGAAAGGAAGTACAATTAAAAGGCTGTCTCAAAATAGGATATACTCTTACAATGTGTGGATATAAAAACATCAAACTCTTAACATAATGATATGGAAGCTTAAATATTTGTTATTTCTCATTTTAATATACAATGTGAACACTCCCTGAGGATGGGCTAGCTAAGTGGCAGGTAAGGGTACTTGCCACATAAGCCTGATGACGAGGATTCAGTCCCTGGAGCCCACAAAAAAGGTATAGGAAGAACACTGACTCTTTAATGTTGTCTTCTGACCTTCACATGTACCTGCTCACATACATCTTGTACACACACACACACACACACACACACACAAACACATACACACAATGATAATAATAATAAACAGAATAAAGTTCTTAAAAGCTTCTGAGAAATCTACCATACTACATTCGTATCAACAAAATTAATCAAAGCAGGAGAGCAAGGCACCAACGAGGTTATCAATTTAATTAACAGCAATAACTACTAACTGGGTGCTATTCCCACAGCCTGAAGAATCATAAAAGACTGTGCAGGATCTGAGCTTTTCACCCTGGGTGAGATGGATCGCTCCTGAGAGACAAAGACCATATTGGAGGCACACGTCAGCATTAGGGGTTCATTTGGAGTCCCCAGGTAAATCCTTCTCTGCTTGACTTGGCAATTCACAGCTTTGCCATCACTGAGGGTGAGTGGCAATGGGCGCCAACAAAGTTAAGGAGGCTGAGCAATCATACTTACTCAAAAGATTCCCTGAATTGGAAAACTCAAGATTGCCACAGAAATGTTAGGCACCTGGGAGGAGACTGGGGAATACATGGACACAATCTGTTTGACATCAGACACTCCAGAGTCAGTGAGCTTTATGTATGTATGTATTCATGTCAAGACACCCAGAGAACATGTGTAGTGATGGCTTCCTGGAAGCTTCTACTATCTAAATCTGCACTGGAAAGTTTGTTTACTCATACAAAGGGGGAATTGTGCCATGTGAGATGTGAGAGGGTGGTGTGTAGATTGGAGAGAAGCCCCAAAGTTTGCACTGAAAAAGATGTCAGGCTTGATTAATCTAAAAAGCTGATATTTTCAAAGGGCTGAGGTAGAGAACTTCATTGACTCTTGAGTCCACTTGTCAGACCACTAGGCAGCTCTCTGATGCTGCTCGTGGATCACTGTGTGAAGAGAGGTGCTTCCAGACTGGGGCTTCCTTGGGTCTATGAGACAGGCTGCATGGGTGAATCTCCTTGTTAATAATATACCATTTCTAAGTATTATAGGATCAGTCCCAAGCCTGGTTTATATCATCACAGGCAGATGGTGGTTGGGAAAGAGACATTTAGGGACCCCACACCTGAGACTGCTCACTAGCAAGAACTGAGCCACCGATAAGAAGCACCAGATTGGCTCAGGCCATTTCTCAACTCCTGTCCCTCCTTGGATGTCTGCCTCCCCCTGCCCCCACCCACTCTCATAGTGAAGAGTTAACAGGAAGCAAATAAGGTGGTATGGAAGAGAAACATTCTCAAGTTACTGTGACCAGAGTTGAAATCCCAATAACTGATAGTATTCTGGTTCGTCAAAACACAAACAAGAGCTCTTGAAGACAATGGCCTCAGTGCAGAACCCACGCAGGGAGGAAGGTCAGAGACAAAACAACTGTCGTCTGACTCTAGGGAGCAGGGAGAGAGAATTGAGATGAGGAGTCCAGAAAACGAGCTTCTAGCTTAGCTTCCACAGCCAACTGCCCAGTTCCTTAACTTCTCGGCTCTTGCTCATGGATAGAAGTGACTGGAACACTGTAAAACCCAGCATGTCATGGAGGTTGCATGCTATGGCAATAAATATTAACTGAGCACCTACTATGCATAGACCCCAGAGTAGGCTACATACTTCAAAGTGTTTACAAGTGGGACTCGTGTGTACAAGAATGCACATAGCACCCTTTTTTTCATGGTAACTGCAAATGGGAAACAACCCAGGTAACCAATGATGAGTGAACTATATGCCTATCCATATAGCAGATCTACTTGGTAGGATTTACTTACATAAGTAGACTTACTTAACATAAGATGAGTGCAAATTATGGACATAGACACATACATACAAGAGATGGATTTCAAAAGTATGCTGAGTAAAAAAAAAATAGCCTATGTTGCATGTACTTTCTCCAAAAGATACATACTGCATGATTCTAGAACTGTATGCATTTCTAGAACAGGCTAAAATAATTCATGCCAAGAAACCCAAAACATTGGCTGCCTCTCTATACAGGTAGGGTGGGAATTGCCTGGGAAAAGTCATTAGCATAAACATTAGCATCTGGGCAAAAACAGAGTCTGTAATTCCATAAGGACCCATGTCACACATTTGTATGTGCTTGTCAAAATTCACTGAATGGAAAGCTTAGGATCCGTGTATGTCACTCCATGTAAATCTTACCTTAAATATATTAAACACTACTGATATACATGTTGAAATGTTGAGTGGCAAAGTGTACTGATTTGTGCAGTTAAATTCATAATACACAAAGAGGATGGATACATGGACAGCAAAATGAATTGCAAAATGTAGGTAGTAAGTGCATAGGTACTCACAGTATGACCACCTTCGATTCTTCTGTTTGTTTGAAAATGATCTTAATGATATGTTGGGATGGCCCCTCACCATTCTCCTGATGAGCCATTTTAAGATAGAAAATAAAAATGTGTTGCTGAGTGAACATGTGTTTCAATGTGTCATGGAAATCTTGTTTGTACCCTTCAACTACTGAAGAAGTTCTGGAACTCTTTGTAGTAAATATCTGCATTTTATTTGGATCAAGATATTACTTTAAGGATCCAGAGAGATGGCTCAGAGGTTAAGAGCACCGGTTGCTCTTCCAGAGGTCCTGAGTTCAATTCCCAGCAACCACATGGTAGCTCACAACCACCTGTAATTAGATCTGGTGCCCTCTTCTAGAATGCAGGCAGAATACTATATATGATATATGATATATGATATATGATTGATATCTATCTATATAGATATAGATATAGATATAGATATAGATGATATAGATATAGATATAGATATAGATGATATAGATATAGATATAGATATAGATATAGATATAGATATAGATATAGATATAGATATAGATATGTTTTTCAAGACAGAGTTTCTCCGTGTAGTTTTGGTGCCTGTCCTGGATCTTACTCTATAGACCAGGCTGGCCTCAAACTCAGAGATCTACCTGGCTCTGCCTCCTGAGTGCTGGGATATTACTTTAAGGTCCTTTAGGAAAATTTGTAGGAAAAAAAAGTTATTTTTCTAATACAGTACATTCAATACCTCCTGTAAAGGAAGATCAGATAGGTACTGAGTTAAGATTTTGTGGGTTACTCACAGAATAAAATATATAAAATCCATTTGCATCTCCACTGTATTAGTTACTTTGATTAGTTATCACTGTGATACACTATCCAAGAGCAACTTAAGGAAGGAAGGGCTTATTTTGGCTTCCAGTTAGAGTCCATCATGGCAGGGAAGGCAAGATAAGCACAGTGGGTCTGGCTGTGGCTGCAGGAGGATTAGGCGGCTGGTCACATTGCATCTGTGGTCAGGAAGCAGAGAGATGCATGCTGGGACTCCACCTACATTCTCCTTTTCATTGACTCCAGCACCCCAAACTGAAGAATGGTACCATGCACATCCAGGGTGGGTCTTCCCTCTTTAGTTAAAACTTTCCGGAAATGCCCTTACAGACAAGCTCAGGGGTGTGTCTCCTAGGTGATTCCAAATGCAGTCAAATGACAACTAACTATCACATCCAGCAAAGAGCTATCAACTAGCAAAGCAATAGATTCTTGTGGAGTCCTTTAGTCAGATTCTGGGTTCAGGGCTGTAAAAGAGCAACTTAATTTCTCTTAGACATCAAAACTTGAACTGTGGGTGGCTGCGGCCAGAAAATGGCATCTTTGAGTGCGACATTATAGATAGAAACGCATGCAGAGAAAAATAAAGAAGGGGGAACTTGATAAAGGAAGTAGAAATTGCATGACTCATCTGGCTTCAGATATCATCTTCAAAGATATAAAAATGGGACAAATTACTCATCAAGATTAATTTCAATAACACCAGAGAAAGGTCTTCAGCATCCTTGCTTCCATATATCACCAGCTCCAGTCTCCCCAGGCCAGTTTTTTTTTTTTTTTTTTTTTTTTTTTTTTTTTTTTTTTTTTTTGTGTGTGTGTGTGTGTGTGTCTATATGTGTGTGGGTACATGTGTGCCTGTAGAGGCTGGGTCAACTTTGGGTCTTGTTCTTCAAGATCCCTCAACATTGATTTTTGAAACAGATTCTCACTAGGGCCTGGAACCTGATAATTAGGTTAGTCTTACTGAGAGATCCAGGGATCCTCCTGCCTCTTGCCTCCCTTGTGTGGGTTTAATGGGTGCTGTGGACTGAACTCAGGTCCTCATCTCATGCTTGCATGGCAAGCATTTTACCAAATGAGGCATCTCATCAGGCTGGCTATTTAAGAAGTAACATATACAAGAGCTCTGTTAGACACTTCCTAAATTTCACTTGCTATCATTTTAGCTCAGATCATCTCTGATTTCCCTCCCTTTCTCTGCTTCATCAAGCTGAGGGTGGGGTGAGATATGGTCTCTAAGGCCAGACAGACCTTGAATGGAACACTTGCTGGACTGGTCTTTGTACAGCAGACATTCATCCTCTTGCCTCACCTCCCTTGTACCTTATGTGACTCCAGGTGCTGGTAACAAAGCAGTGAATAAAACAAAGACCTGTTCTCACAAGTGGACATTCTAATGGAGGCTTAGACTACACGAACAACTAAGAGAATTCCACAAGAAATTACAATGGGACTGGGAGAGTATAACAGGCCAAAGTAATTTAGCCAAGTTTACTTAACTGTAGAATGCAGAGTAACATCATGTCTCAGGGGAAAGATGGTAAATGACGTATTACCTCCCTCTCTAATTTTTTTAACCTTCCCCACACATTGATAGATGGAACTGCAACATTATCTTACCATCCCAATCCAAATGCAGTAGACAGACAGAATGGTACATAGAGACATCACAACACTGACTCGTCATAGCAACAGAAAAGTAACTAAGACACCCAACCTGGGGGGGGGGGGTCCAATGAACACCAGCAATCTAGGGACTATGAAGAGTGTGATATTTTTCCCCTCTAGAGTCAAGATTCACCTGATCAGGGCTTGATTCTTGAGAGCCATTCACGTGTGTGCAGGAAAATGACTTGTGGGGGATTGGGTGAGTAAAGGGAAGTGGCCATTTAGAACTTGGCATGAAAGCATACAGATGTTTTAAGTCAAAATTATTCACAGATTATAACATTTTAGAAGACTCATTTTTACAAGATGCTACGACTGGGGAGAAGGGGGTCAGGTATAGTAAATGCACTTTGACTCATGATGTTTTCAGCATATGGTGGTTTTAATTGGAGGCAGTCCCATCATAAAGGGAGGAAAATGAGTAGTTTGTCTAATGACTGGTGTGGGGAAAGAGTACCAAAGCCTTTAAGACTACCATCATACTAGAAAAGAATGAGAAAGATTACCACCAAACATGATCATGAAGTCAAAGGATCTTTCCCTTCCAAATGAATCCTAGTTACTTAGAGAGAGGCATGGATGGGGATTATGAAATTATTTGTTTAGTCTGATTTATTTGTGTCCTGGGACACAGTGCTTCTCAAAGTGTCAAGTGTCTAAGAATCACCTGGGGACCTTTTTAAAGACTCTGATTCAGAGGCATGATGGGGGGTGGTGGTGGAGGAGGAGGCATGGTTCTACTTATCAAGATGCAGTCCACTGAGGCCTCTGGTCCACTGACCACATGTGCACACCTGAGAATTTGCAGGGTTTACAGGATGTACACGTGAAAACACGGCTCTCAGGTCTCCAACTGTGGCATTCGATCATAGCTAATAGGAAAGTTTCTTCTTTCTCTCAAAGCTCCATCCATCCAGGCACACCTAGCCATGCGCTGTAGTTTAGCAAGCTTGAAGGAATCAGGAACTATGTTCTTAATCTGCCCCACTTTGGAATGACATCTATTTCACAGCTGCTAAAATACACTAAATAAGAACAAACCAATTAGAACTGGAGAGATGGCTCAGTGGTTAAGAGCTCACATTTCTCTTGAGTTTGATTCCCAGCACCCACATCAGACATCTCACAACCCCCTGTAACTCCAGTTCCAGGGGATATGACACACTCTTATGGCCTCCATGGGCACCATACCCATGCACATACACCTTTCCTCCACATATATGTAGTTAAATAAAATAAAAATAAATCTTGAAAAAAAATTAAAGAATACACCAATTAAAAATACAATTTTAGGAATGGCCAAGTGCCTAATTAGAATTATTTCAGTGGTATTTTCAGTTTTTTTCCCCTTTGAAATTCTGGCACTGAGGACAATTATCCTTGGGGGAAGGGGTGGGCATTTGCTACAGAAATGTTTACTCATTCTTAGTTTTTAAGACTAAAATGGAAAGTCAAAATTACATCTAAGCACCCTTAGCTCCAAAGAATTTGCTTTTAAGCGAGAAAACTCTATTCTCCAAAGTACCCATTTCTTCAGAGACTTCAAGACCAGACTTCACAGTATCAAAAAGCGTAGATGGTAATGATCATAAGTGCAGAAATATATACTTTTAAATCTCATTATAGAATAAACCAGTGTTCATTAATGAGCACTTTTGCAAATATAATAGATGTAACTTATTAAAATATATACTTAAGTATATTAGGTGAAAACAGATTTGAGTACATGGCAGTATTTTATTTTTTAATAAATATAGGATGTTTGTTACAACCTCACATTAGTTGTCTTTAGACCTATAGGTTATTATAATTTTTTTTCCAAAGTAAATCATTTTAAAGGTATGATCCACCTAGGCCCAAATCAAACTTGGGGCAACTTACCTGTATCTCTAAATTAACTGAAATGGCAACCCCACCACCACCACCCACACATGCACACACACACACACACACACACACACACACACACACACACACACGAACACCAACCTCATTCACTAAAACAGAATACATACAGAAAGGCTCAGGCTGACCCGAAGCCCGTGGAATCCCGTTAATTCATTACAAATGCCTTCAACTAGAGTTTTGCTAAACATGGCTCTAAGTTTCAGTGAATGAATAGAGGGAAGTTGCCACCCAGTACAGGTAACCAGTAATATTTTTATGTCATCAGGAAGCGAACATCTTGGTGGCATTTCTGACAGGTTTAAAGGCTTGAGTCAGACAGTGAGAACTGCTGAATTTCTGGGCACTGTGTTCACCCGAGTCATCCACTCCCAGGCTCCTTCTCTCCTTGCTAGGAAGGACCATGTGAGTGTACAGAGCAGAGGACTGACTAATTTTAGCTCAGGCCAAAGGCTCTTACATTAGAGTCCATGCCCAGGGGTCTGTAAATCCTTAGAAATGAGGTGTGAAACTCTGCATATTGATGCACACACATCTATGGGAATCAAGACTCATGCCTTTCATAATTTTCAAAGTGTAAGATGCCTGGAAAAAAATGTTGAATTCCTAATGCACGATTTTCAAAAGTAGAAGAACTACATCTGTGCACATCCATAATTTGTAGATGTAGAATATGTAAAAGGGATTCATACAGCCAGCTCAGATAGAGAAATATCACACAGAGCAAAAAAAAAACAAAAACAAAAAAAAACCCAAACCCTTTGAAGTGCACACACAATTCTTTTATCACTAGTTGCAAATTTGACCTTCCCACCCCATTAGCTTATCCAGCTGGTGGGAGCAAAAATCCCAACACCACATAAAGATGAGATGTTTCTCTGTGCTCCATGACAAATGCTCTGTTGTCTTCCCACACCTAGCCTGTTTCTCTGCCCCTTCTTGAAGGTGTCTCTCGATGTGGCTCTCAAGCCCGAGTGAGCCTGGGAGGAACCTGAGGTGCTCATTAACCCTGCAGATCTTGGGTAACCCCTCCCCCAACTCCAGGTCTGAAACACAATCTATAGGCTTCCTTTTCTATTTTTCTTCACTTTTGGGGAACAAACCTAGTACAATCTAGTCAAGCATTCTACCACTGTGCTACCTCCCCAGCCCTCAATTTTTTGAGGCAGGGTCTCTGTAGCCCAAGTTGGTCTTAAAGCTGTGGTTACCTCTGCTGGCTTCCTGAGTGCTGGGAATAAAGGTGTGTGTCACCATGTTCAGCAAGGCTTCTTCTTCTTCTTCTTTTTTTTTTTTAAAAAAAACTTTCTTTTTATTTATTCGTTGTGCCTTTCACATCATGCCTCCCAACCCCTCCCATCTCCACTCCCCCCTCTCAAATAAAACAAAATAAAATTTAAGAGAAAAAAGCGGGGGAGAAGGAAGAAAGGGAAAACCTTGTCATGGAAGCTGCAGTGTGACACAGTGAGTCACACAGTAAACGCCCTTATCCGTACATTTTTACATGCAGGAATTCATTGCAAGGAATCACTGGTCTGGTTCAAGGCCCCTGGTCTCTGCTACATCACCAGCGCTGGGCCCTCACTGGGACTCTTCCTGGATATCTCATTGGTGCCCTGAGTCATGGAGATCCTGCAGCCGTGGGTCAGCAGGACCTCTCCCCCTTGTGTCCTGTTCCCCTCCCCCTCCCCCCACCCGTACCCCATGCTCCAGCAGATCACAGATAGGGTGGATGTTGGGGTGGGCCAATACATAACTCTGGTTCTGGGCCTGGGTAGTTGCAGGGTTGGTCAGCCTGCCAGCCCTCCCCTGTCTTCACCACCAGGGTGAGCTCTCCTGCATTGCCCTGGTTAGTTCAGGCCTTGCAGCGATGAGCAAGGGGCAGCTCTCCTGCGTTCACATCCTCTGGGTTGGTTCTCCCACTGCTACACCTTCGGGGCCAGCTCTAAGGTGTTGCCCAGGTGGGGCCAGCTCTAAGGTGTTGCCCAGGTGAAGTGCAACACTCTCCTGAGTGCTGCCGCTGATGAGGGGCAGGGACGGCTCTCCTGTTCTTAGGACCTCAGTGCCAGCCATTCTACCTGCCTCAGGCACTAAGACAGGGCAGGCGGGGAGGGGGCACCTATCCCCCACCCACGCCACCACATGACAGATGAGTAGTGGGAACAGCTCTCCCACGCTCACAACGTCAGGGCTGGTTCACCCACACCTCTGCCAACAGGGTCAGCTCTACTGTGCTGCCTAGGTGAGGTCCACTTTCCCGAGTGCTGCAGCTGGTAAGGAGGAGGGTCAGCTCCCTTGCCCACCACAGGTGGCAGGGTCAAAGGGGAGCATCTTTCCCTTGCCCTCACCACCACATGGCTGAAGAAGGGGGTGTAGCCAGCTATCCCACTCTCACACCCTCACGGCTATCTCACCCGACCTCTGCAACAGGGTCAGCTCTATTGTGCTGCTTAGGTGAGGAGCAGGGCATGTTCCCGAGTGCTGCAGCTGGTAAGGAGAAGGGTCAGCTCGTTCTTCTGTCATGGGCTGTAAGGGGCGAGGGGTAGGGGGCAAAGGTTTCCA
This sequence comes from Peromyscus californicus insignis, assembly GCF_007827085.1. Classification (NCBI taxonomy): domain Eukaryota; kingdom Metazoa; phylum Chordata; class Mammalia; order Rodentia; family Cricetidae; genus Peromyscus; species Peromyscus californicus. The sequence goes on from NW_026294447.1 coordinate 72,520,267, forward strand.
TTTTAATAAGCTTCCTAAAGTGTCGTGATGCAGGTGATTACCCTCCTATACCATTTGTGGGGCAAGCTAGGCTACTGTAAACCCTCTTTCTGGATCCACTGAAGCAATGACCTCTCTCCTTCAGAATAAGTCACCTCCCTTCCTTCCCGTCACTGGAGTGAGACCTATCTGCCATCTAAATGCCCCCTGTTTATTACTTGACTGGGTGGTATCACCCTGCCTTGTTTATTTCAGTCAAATTTTCCAGACTACATCCTCATGAAAGGCTTTTAAATGGGTCACACTCCCTTGAAACACAACCAATATGTGTTCCAAACAGAGATGCCACTTAACGCAGTAATTAGAAGTGGAACACAAGCAGATTTCTTCACAACCTCATCAGTGACAAGGACTAATGACTGTAATGAATGAAGACTTTAATACCTTCTATTAGAGGTGATGACCAGAGGTGTGATCAAGTACTAGCAATGAATCTAATCATTGAACGTCAACGCTGCATTACCCATTGGTCTGAAACCATCACACGGATCTCTTTAAGAGAGTGAAGTTAGCTGTAAGATAACATCAAGGCCAGGATCATTAGACTGCTCCATCAGTGACTTCCGCAGGGGGAAAAAATTACAGAAACTGTCAAGAATAGCAAGGGGTTTTCCTCGTAGGGCCGATAGGCCAATCATTTGTTTGCCGAGTTCATTGTGAAGTCTAATGAGAAAATTTCATCAACAAATCTGTACTCTTGAGGAGGAGCTCTTTACAGAATTCTAAGGACTTTTAATTAGCATGCAGCTCTGCCTCATTAATTGGGATTCTACAAACAGAAAATTTATAATTTGTTCGGAAACCACAATAAAGGAGAACTTTGTGCTATAAAGAACAGCCCTTTAAAGTAAATTAATGAGATAAATAAAACTGTTCAGGACATATTTAGCTTTAATGAGCACTAAGTTTTGGTGCTGAAGATCATTCAGTTGAGATGATCTGTTTGTGGCTACGGCCTCAGTAAACAATTCAGCCCTTCGGGCTCTTGTCTTCTGGTCCAGAACTTTCTTCACCCCATTGATCATCACTCTGATGAGCTCTCTGTGAGTCAGAAGTGCATCTTGCAGTACTCGGTATAAATGAATGAGGTAGCTGAAGCCCAGATGTTCTGCAAGCGTGCTTGGTGACACAGAGTTCACACAGCTGCTCTGCCCTTTTGCTTTGCAAACTTACCTATGCTTCAATGGCTGCTATGGTTGCAGTCACATCTGCCACTGCCCCCTGAACCAGACCCACAGCATCTTAAAGTGGACCCAGGTTTTAATGATGAGGGTTCTGTTATCTTCCCCCCCCCCCCCCCGCTTTTTTTAAGTGCTAAGAATCGAACCTAAGGCCTCATATATGCTAGGTAAGCACTCTATCACTGAGCTACATCCCTAGCCTGCACTGTGCTGGCTCTCTGGGGACAGGAGGAGCTGGATCTCGTCCATCATGCATTATATCTTGGGGACTCCTAGATTGGGCAAATATCACTCCAGAAATAATACATAAAGAGAATGCAACATTCATAGCATCTTTGAGAGTTGGGAGTGTTCAAGTAGATGTTAAGAAGTAAATCCAAGGGAGTTCTCTACAAGGCTAGTGGGATGGATGCCAGGATGGTTCATAAGGCACCATTTATGGTGATATTTTATTTGTATTAAAATATTATTTGTATGTTAATAAATAAAGTTGCCCGGGGGTCAGAGCTATTAGCAAGCCATAGGAAAGCAGGGCAGTGGTAGCGTACGCTTGTAATTCCAGCACTTGGTAGGCAGAGCTGGGTAAGTCTCTGTGTGTTCAGGGATACAGCCATTATTGGATACACATGCTTTTAATCTTAATACCAATCATGGAAAACCTGGAGGCCTGTACAGACAGGCTATGAGGAGGCGGTCATGTGGTTGGGTTTACAACCAATGAGAAGGCAGGACAGGAACTCTATATAAAGACTTTAACACAGGGGTAGCTCTGGTTCGGAGAGGTAGGACCACCGCAGGAGGAAGGGTAAGGTTTTAGCTCTTAGCTCTGACCTCTTGGCTTTCTTCTTTGCATTGGTTCTGTGTTTATTATTTAATAAGAAGGTTGGATACATCTACAACCATTTGCCTAGAGAATCCCTTGGCCTGGGGTATGACCCTCTCCCTAAAAAACTCACTATCTGGCTTGTTGCTGTAGACAGGGCAGATAAGTTTCTGGGAGACGAGAGTAGAGGATTCACATTAATCAAAGATGAACTAAAGATGCTCATTCATGAAATCTGACATATAAATGCAGTGACTGTCACACTACGGGCTTCCTGTCAGTAGATTAGTTCCCAATGCTCTGACATAAATTACATAGAAAGTCAAATCCAACCAGCATGCTGCTCAGTCACCATGAAAGCCGAGCAAAAGTGATAACTAATGAATTCTGATATCACATCTACATCAGGAATGCCATACACTGAGCACTTGTGTGCTTCCTACCTTTGATGGTTAGGGTTAATTGTAAACTTGAATCTAGAATCACCTGGGAAATGGGTATCTAGGCATGTCTGCAGAAGACAATCTTGATTACATAAGTTGAGGTGGGAAAGCCTGTCCACTATGGGTGGTGTCATTCCCTGGCTTGGGTCCTGTGTAAGTGGAAAGAGGGAGCTGAGCACTGTGCCTGCAAACGCGATGTGACCACAGCGGCTTTGATCATTCTACCACCTGGATTTGTCTGCGTGGTGCTTTTCAGAAGCATCTTAATTGACTTGAGATGTACCTGCCATGCAGACATCCATTCTGACAGTCTTGGAGCTTGGATATTCTTTTCCCTGCAATGGTGTCAGAAGACACTACATATCATGGCCTCCAGGGTTTCCATCCTGTTCCATAGGCTGCCCAGTCTCAAACTTTAATTATCATCAGAACAAACTAGGGTTGTTCATCTGGAAGAAGGCGAACATAGAACTCACCTGATGCCATACACAGAAAACAATCTAGACCTTGTTGGAAATATACATCAATCAAATTTTCAGGATAGAAGTAGAAATTTCATATAATTCTGGAAGTACGAGATGGGAGGCTTTACATCACAAAAGGGCAGCAGACATTTGATTATTAAAAATGGTTCATCAAAATGAGAGAAACAATGCATTGAAATGAAAAATACTTGCATAACCAATAGCAAAGATTATGCAACATGCTAATTAATGAAAATTCCACAAATGGGTGAGAAAAAGCCACTTTATGGGATAAAGGGGGAAATATATGGACAGAGCAGTTTGCATTGAAATGCACAATGAGCAAGAAAACATGCTCAAGCTCACTAGCATAATCAAGACAGGAATATTCTTCACACACACACACACACACACACACACACACACACACACACACACAATCACAAAATGTAAAACGTGATAGCACTGAATGCAGACAAAGGATAATGGAGAGACAGGTGCCGTAGGTGGAAACATGCAGTCAACCCTTATTCTTTGTGGATTCTATATTTATCAATTTGCCAACTCACTCAACTTTATTTACAAACCCCGAATCAATTCTTGCAGCACTTTCGTGGTCATCTGAGTCACTCACAGACATGCTCAGAGTGTCAAAACTATGAGTCACTCAATAGCTGTGTCCCCAGCTGACGTGGGAAAAGGTGACACTCTGGCTGGTTTCAGTCCCCATACTATAAATAAGTGTCCTTTGTGTTGCCAGCTTTGTCCTCCCATTTCCTTCATTGGCGTGTCAATGTTTTTAAATGACTGACACCCCCAAGCCTGGTGCCGCCAGGCTGTCTGGTGTTCCTAAGTACAAGAAGGCTAGGCAACACGTTATGAAGATACTACATGTGCCAGAGGAGCTGTAATCATGTGTGGGCTCTATTAGTGGATCAACAGTGTGCAATGAGTTTGATCCCTAATGTAAGGTATGGCCAGAGGCTTGCAGGAACTTCATCTGTATCTCCTTTAGGTCTAATCATTGATATACTAATTCTATGTATTTTATACTAATATAATGGTCTCATGTTTGGGTTCTTTAATATTCAAGGTAGTTTTATAAAATGTAACTAAGCAGAATGATGATCGCTGACTGAAATTTGCCATGGGCTTTTAGAAAAATAATACTGCCATGTGAATAAAATGGAAACTCTGCCTTTTAATCCCAGAAATATTTATCATCTCTGCTACCTTATCTCCCCTTATAAAGGCATTATTTGTAATAGCAATGAAATGGAGTACAAATGACACGAGGAAATACTCTGGTGTTTGTCTGTGGGGCAATGCATCGGTATTTTAATATCTACAAACTTCGGAAAATTACATGGCAAGTAAAAAATACATGTGCATAATTCCTCAAAATGCTTTTTAACTTTCTATTATGCCACTTGTTAATTATCATGCTAATATTTAGTCTTAGATGGAGTTTATCTTCCATGTTGGACTACATTTCTAGCAACCTGAAACAGGTGTGTGTTGTTTGTGTTTGTGTATATGGATGTTTGTGTGTATGCATGTGCAATGATTTTAAAATCTTAATGATTTTTCTTTATGATTTGAGAAAAGTAAAATTTTAAAATGTTATACATATTATGACCCAGGATATATATATATATATATATATATATATATATATATATATATATATATATATATATATATATATACACACATATATATATCTTTATCTCTATTTCTGTCTATCTATCTATCTATCTATCTATCTATCTATCTATCTATGTATATATAACAGAAGGAAGAAGTTAAAACAAAATAACCATAAGAATAAACCCTACATAACTATACACTACACAAAGTTCTTCCTCTTGGACCAGCAGGCACCTGGTGGGTATCCAGAAGCAGGATAGAGCTGTACATGTGTGCTTTTATTTTATCACTCTGTCTCCTTCACCATCATAAGTCTCTGGGTCAAATTCTTACTCAACTCTGTACATAGACATAGTCATCGTTTAAGGGGTGACCACCTAGAACTGATAGCCTTCCCCTCCAAGGCTGAAGACAGCAAGGTAAGACTTGGGTGTTTTTCAGGACTGAATAGTCAACAGATTGTAGCCACCAGCTTTCATAGTGTCCTATTTGGGCCACAGAAACAGCCTAGGTTTCCCTGCCATTGCCTGGCAGAAGGAGCCACCGCCTTTTCACTTTCTAGCAGAGTCATTTTCTGCTGCAGCCACTTGGATCCCAGGATCAGCCACCTTTGTAGATAGGTCATCCCATGATGAGACTGCCCCCTGTAAGTGGCAGCAATTACTCCATGAATGGAACTGGGGGTATTCCCCCTTAGCAGAAGCAGCCACTCGTGTGCTATGGAACAATCACTTTGAACACTATGAATATGTCATTTGCTAATAAAAAACTGACTGGCAGAGAGGTGAGCCGGAAGTGATTCAGCATGAGAGCCAGACTAGGAGAAAGAGGAAGGATGGAGTCAGAGAGTCGCCAGCAAATGCAGAGAAACAAGATGAGAGTGCTATACTGAGAAAAGGTATCAAGTCATGTGGCTAAGCATAGATAAGAATTATGGGTTAATTTAAGTGTAAGAGGTTGTTAGTAATAAGCCTGAGCTATCGGCCTAGCATTTATAATTAATATTAAAACTCCGTGTGATAATTTGGAAGCAGCTGCCAGGATGGGGAGTGGGCAGTTGGGGCAGGAAACCTCTGATTACACTCATGATGGGAACCAAATTGCCCACTTCAAATAATAATGACTTCTCCAGGCCCTGGCAGAACCAGACCTCAGATAATGCTCAACCAACCCTGGCTGATCAACGTACCAGCCAGCACAACTCTCACCTGTGAGCCTGAAACCCATGACAGCTCCCTGACAGACAGATAACAATGCCTGGTCCCCCTGTCTTCCCAGTAGGGTGACAGTGACTAGAATCCCTTTCATGTTTCCCACATTACTAACTGCCATCTAATTTTGGGGGGCCAAGTGGTTGGACCTGGCACAGCTCCCCGAAGTTGGGCTTCCTATGCCCTAGGAGTCCAGCAAAATCGTATTTATGCTTATGTGATTGTGGGGAATGAGATGACAAGACCTCATCAGACAGCTAGTCCCATTACTCCAGCAGAAGCACCAAGTCCAGTAACATTTACTTCTCCTGTGATCTCACATTCCTGCATTCTGAGTTGTGTCTAGAGATTAGGCTGTGTCCTACTCAAAGTTACTCCACAGTACACAAGACAGGTTTTCAGGCTGTGTCTTGCCTCAGAAGAACATTTCACATGCAGAATTTAAGTCCACTTTGAGCACAAATGCAGACCCAGGATGACTCTACACCTTGTTGTGCACACCAACACCAGTACCTGCCCAGCACCGCCCAGGAGGCCACAGGCTGATGACTTACCCTAAAAGTATAAAGGGTGCCACTCTGTCCTACACATTGAGCAAAGTCAATTGGGACCCTATGAGCACATGCATATCAAAGTCCTCTCAGGAGAACCGGGCCCATGAATTATCAAACACACCAGACCAATGAAGAGTGCAACCCCCTCCCCTGGGTTCCCTACAAAGGAGGACATCTAACACCTCAGTGGGTGTGGCTCCACCAACCTGTCATCTGGCCGCTGACAGGCAGAAAATTCCCGACTGTACCAGGCACTTTGTCTTGCTTAGCTCCCCACGGCTAGCATGGCCTACTCAAATGGCTGACCATTTGTCCATCTAGTAATGATCCTTCTCTTTATGGTTTCAGATTATGCCTTGAAAACTTAACTCAACCCTGAGGCTAGGCTCAGTTTTGACCCAGTGGCTTGAATGGCTGGGTCTCCAGCAGCCACTCCCTGAGAGAGTTCTTTATCTAGCCCAGGTTCTTTAGAGAATCTGCACATCTCCTGGGCCATGGCAACTCTCATAAAGGAAAACATTTAGTTAGGACTGGCTTACAGTTCAGAGGTTTAGTCTGTTATCAGCATGGTGGCACACAGGCAGACATGGCGATGGAGAGGCAGCTGAGAGTTCTACATCTTGATCCACAGATAACAGAAAATGAACTGTGTCCCACACTGGGTGTAGATTGATCATATAAGACCTCAGAGCCCACCTCCACAGTGACACACTTCCTCCAACAAGGCAACACCTCCTAACAGTGCCACTTCCTATGGTCCAAGCATTCAAACAAAACACATGAGTTTATGGGAGCCATACCTATTCAAACCACCTCTCTCTCTCTCTCTAACACATGTATGTATGTATGTATAATGTGTACTATGTGGTGTGAGAGTTAATATTTATTAGCAGTTAAGACTGGAATAAAAGAACTATGTTTTCCATAGTCAGCTATCAAGAGATCTGGCAAGTTGTAGCCAATGAAACTTGTGAATTCATCCATGTTCAGTGAATTCTGACACTGTGGAAGGGTACAAAGTATCTATGTGTCTGACAATGTGCTTATGACAGTGTTTATCTTCAGTCACAATACATCCATTTTGAAATAACCAAGGAGAAACTATAAAAACAGAAATTCCATGGAATAGGGACACAATGCAGGTTCTTTGGAACCATTCCAATCATTTTCAGGGTTCATGTACTGGAGAACTGCATCCTACAGGCCTTTTTAGGGAACCTTCTATGGGTCATCTTCTCTGCACACTGTGGGAAGCTCTGGACCAGCATCCCCTTGTCTCCAGGCATGCTGCCTATGGAGACACAATTGATGAGACTGTTCCAGCTGATTGCAGCTGTCATCCCATCCTATCCTATCTCCCTGAGCCAGCTCCCTATCACCTCGACTGCTGTTTGGGGTGGTCTCAAACTTTTTAAACCAAACATTGACTAATAATCTGCTAAAGTCACCCATTGTCTGTAGGTTTTACTTATTTGGTCCTTAGCAGTCACCTTGATTTTCCTTATAGAAGAGGTTAGAGGAAGGAGTCTACTGACAGACAACTTTACAACATTCTTCACAAAGGCTCTTAAGAGGACAGGAGAGGCCACCACTGTCAAGTGAAACTCATACCCTTTGAGGGCCTTTTCTGTCCACTGCTGAAGGATCTGTTTATCTACACCATGAGGTCAAAGCCTGTTTTAAAAACATACATTTATTGGTTAGAGACATGGCTCAGCAGGCAAAGCGTGAGTCATGAAAGTGTGAGGAACACATCCCGGCATCCGTGAGAATGCCAGGAGGGTGTGGCAGACTACCAGCAATCCAGTGCATAGGAGGCAGAGACCAGGATGCCAGGAGTAGGCCAGCTAGCCAGCCTAGCTATGTCAGTGAGTTCTGGATTCAGTGAGAGATCCAGTCTCAAAAGATAAGGTGGGGACTGAGGAAAACACTCAACATCAACCTCTGGCCTACACACAATACATACCCAACACACATATACGCCCACACACATACATACACACCATACACACATACACAGGCAAAAGAAAAGAAATCTCACTTCTGAAACTCAAAGAGAAATCTGTTGCTCGAAGTAAAAATGATTTGTCTTACCAGAGGTAAGCAGACACAAAAAGGGAAGCACATATCCGAACATACAGCGAGAGGAGTAAAGCCCTTCAGTTTTTCAGGGTTAATTAACTCTTTATATTATTTCTGCAGGTCCATTACTTCACCAGAACTGTTTTCAGCCAGAGTATCATTTTGGAGTTAGGGTAATTACTGTTTCCTTAGATCTCCCACTTGTAAGACCTGCAATTTAGTGTGCACACATTCGCATTCTCCTCTACCTGCGAGTAAAATGATCTTTAAATATCTTGTTGCATTTCACACTTAAAGGGCCTGGAAAGAAATTTGCCTTATATGGTAGGATCCTTCTCTTTATGAGCCTGATAATTTATTGTATCGGGGCTAGGCATTACATTTGTTTTGTGGTTACCACAGTAACTAATAGGTGTTAAAATCAGTGTCACAGTCTCCAGGAACACATCTCTGATCCTATAAGACATCTGCATTTAGAGAAAGTATAGTTCACACTGCAAGCCCCAGAAAGGTGAGCTGGACCAAAGGTGTCTTCCTTTGGGAGAAGCACATGTCTTCCCCAGGGAGGGTTTGAGCACACCCTTCAAGGTGTCTGGAATGGAAAGATGACCTCTGGACATGTTACATTTCAGTCCACATAGTTCTCAAGAGAATTGGAGACCAGTATATAAAATATACCTTTTTTTAATGAACTTCTAGGAGATGCCTTGAGACAACAGAATTGTATACCATTTTAGTATTTGGGATTCCTTCCATCTTTGATTACCTTGAGAAGATCTTCAGCAGATCTGAGAGATACTCAGGTACTCAGAAACAGACCTGGTCTCAGAGGGAGAAAGGATGCATGAAGACCATGGCTCTCTGATCGACTGACCCATCCAGAGTCAGGAAGGAGTGAGTACATGGATGCTTCAGTCTGAACGCCGACTGGAATAGGAGGATGCGCTTGGAAGGGAGGCAACTGGAGATAGATTGGATCCAAACACGTTACACGGATGCATGCTAGTAAATAAAATAGTTAACTACAAAAGAAAAGGGCGGTGTGTGGCCAGCAGCTCCTGGTGCTGAAAATAGCCTCGGAAGCAACACACTGCTGAGGTCCGACAGCAAAGCCGGTAACACAAACAAGTCGCCACTGGCCTTTGGTTTTGACTTTATGGAAGTCCCTAGAAGGAAGGCTTTCTAGTGAAGTGGGGAGAGGCCCAGAAAATGGAATAGCTGATCCCTAATCACAACTACTGAGTTTGTGAATTTGCGCAAATCAGGATTTTTCCCAGACGTTCTGTTTCTCACTGGCCAGTGGGCCTCCATTCTAAGAGCGCTACACCGGAAAGGCTCACACCTGCGTGGCTTTCTTCTACGGTCCCCAGCTTCCTTCCTTCCCCATTCCTGACAACAGAACTGTTTCTGCGTGTTCTTCTGGATGATGTACACACCATCAAGCAAGCTTACCACCAGTTCCTGTTTGGAAGATTTGTTTTTCTTTTTCTTCCTTTCCTTGTTTTTTTTGTTTTTCTTTTTTCCTGCTAATATTTGAGTATACCACAGGGAAAAAGACAAGATGGTCAGAGCCCACATCACACCTTAATAGCTTTTCAGATAATCAGTTCATATTATCTGTTTGGGGGAGTTAATTTGTAAATAGGAGAGTGTACAATGTATGTACATACAGGTGCTAGATAGGAAATAAGGATTCTAGGACTCTCTTTTTTTTTTTTTTTTTTTTTTTTTTGGTTTGTCCCTTTGCAATGAAGACTCATATATGTTCCAGACTGGCATTAAACTTATAATCCTCCTGCTTCTGCCTCCTAGTACTTAGATTTTAGGAGTGTGCCATCATACCTGGCTAGGATTAATTATTTTGTTTGTTATTTGAGACAGAGTCTCTTGTGGTCTGTACTAACCTTACACTCACTATGCAGCTAAGGCTGGCCTTAAACTCTTCATTTTCCTGCCTTCACACCCTCAGTGCTAGGACTACAGGTGTGGGCCGATATACTCAGTTAGGATTGATTTCTAAACAATGCTGTTTAAAAACTTTTCTGGCCAATGAAAGGTTTCCAATAGACTCTATCCCCTGAGCTCAATACAACTCAAAAATTGCATGAAAAACAAATGGGTAATACTTCCCAGAAAGAAATTGGTTCCCATGATAGTATCAAGCTAGCCAACCTCCTACCCAGGGCTTCAACATTGATAAGCATGTTCTGATAACACACTGGCTCAGGGACACACTTAGGCTATCACGAAAAAGGTTGTGTTCAGTTTTAAGTCATAACATCGAAAAAGGGGTGTCAAATGAAAACAAATCCACACATTTAGGTGCGGAGAGGCTTTATTTTTAAAGTATCTTTTCAAGGGGAACAGTATCTTCTATTCAATGTGAATAGTGTCCTTATCCTAAATCACTGGGTGCCCAGATCAGACAGAAATAGATTCTTTTTTAATAGGGAGGAGGAACAAGGCTAGGAGGTGGCCAATATGGGGGATGCTGCAGTTTGGAGTTGATGTGTTAAAGGTTTGGTTCCCAGGGTGGGGATCTTTAAGAGGTGGGACCTTGTGGGAGGTCTTTAAATCATTGGGGGGGGGGGCTGTAGCATGAATCTTAAAAAGTCTTATTAATAAAAACAAACCTGGAGCCAGGTATTGGGGTGAATGCTGGAAGATCAGATTAGCAGAACAAGCCACAGCCACCTCACCTTGCTAATTCCTCAGCTGATCCTGTTTCCTCAGACCGGAAGCTTCTGAGTCCTCATCCAAATGGATCTCAGCTGAACTGCTTCTCGAAAGCTTGAATCTTAACCAGCTCTAGTTCCTGGTTTTCACGTCTTGTATACCTTTCTGCTTTCTGCCCTCACTTCCTGGGATTAAAGGCTCATTTCCTGGGATTAAAGGCGTGAATCACCATGCCTGGCTATTTCTAGTGTGGCCTTGAACTCACAGAGATCCAGGTGGATCTCTGCCTCTGGAATGTTAGGATTAAAGGCGTGTGTGCCACCATTTTCTGGCCTCTATATCTAGTGGCTGTTCTGTTCTCTGACCCCAGATAAGTTTATTAGGGTGCACAATATTTGGAGGAACATAATATCACCACAGTGCCCTTGAGGGGGGTTATGAGGTCCTGGCCTCTTCTTCATTTATTTTTCTTCCTGGACTTAAAGAGGAAGGTTATGTTCCAGTTGTGATCATTTCTCTCACCACAGGCCCATGCTGTGGGGCAGTCACTCAGAGATGGGGATTTCGGAGTTGTGAGCCAAAACAAACCCACTCTCTTTGCAGCTTTAACATCTCATGCGTTTGTCATCACTACAGAAAGGTCAGAACACAGAGAACTGGCAAGTGGTCAGTCCTGGCGGTGGGGCGGGAAAGGTGTTTCCTCTGCCATCTGTGGAGGTGCTCTGGGAGACTGACTCCCCAGGGGAGACCTTGCCTTGGAGGAGGTGGGATTAGGGGGGTGGATTAGGGAGGGGAGGGCTGGGGAGTGGGAGGAGGGAGGACGGGGGAATCCATGGCTGATATGTGAAATTATAAAATAAAAATATTAAAAAAAAAAAAAGAATGGGATGCACTAGCAACAAACTGCAGTCTGAATGCTCATGTCTATATAAGCGCCACTCTAATCCTTAACCAGAGAAGCTCCTCCTTGCAGTGAATACAGATGCTTAGAATGAATGACAGGTGAGTGCTCAACCACAAACAGGACATTTATACCACTTCCTGCAAGGCTCGGGGAAACAGTGCCGGAGAGAGCACAGAAGAGGAAGCAGAGAGAATGGAAGAGCTGAGATAAGGAGAGGGACTTCCAAGCGGTATCTTCAGGGCATGACACAGCCATTGCAAGCTTGATCCTGCAGCGGCTATGACTGATTGCCTACACTGGACCGGCACATGACTGGACATGTCAGCTGCCAATCAGGGATTAGGGAGGACCCATGGGGCCCCACTTCTTCTTGCCGAGCAACTGATGACTGGTGGATTCTGGGGGAAGGATGGTCACTGTTTTCAGTTGTGTGCCAAATGATGATCCCACCAGACAACAAGGGACAGTTCTAAACCCTTGGTTACACTGATGGCCCTGGTTAAAACTCAGTGGGTCCACAAAATAAAAAAGGTGTAAAGGAGGGGGAGGGGCAGGAGTGGGAAGAAGAAAACAGGCAGTGAGGAGTGAAAGTAAGCAGAATGGGATGTCGGCGGCAAACTTAACCAATTAAAACTAAAAAGAAAGAAAGGGATGCCCACACCCAGTCCTGGCTTAGCCTCAGGGATGGACCAAGTTCAGGGGACCTTGGAAGGGGAGAGCAGCTTCACAACAGTTTGGTTAAGTCTAGTGTCAACTAGGAAATAAAGAATGAGAATCTGGAGGTTCTGTGTTTGGCCTTACAGGTCAGCAAGAGGCTGTTCTGCAGGTGTGATACACAGCATATGGGGATGGAGATTCTTGGCCAATGGGGATGGAGATTCTTTGCCTATGGGGATGGAGATTCTTTGCAGCAAGTTGTTTTTCCAGAACACAAAACTGTTTTCCTAGAAGCAGAAGACCCAGGTATAGTTAACTCAGTTAGGGGTGAAGGTAGATTTCTGCACAAGCCCAAACTGCTGATGCTGGTGACTGAACCTCACTATGGAGGACCGTGGTGTTTTATCTCACCCAGGGAACTGTGGCAGCCGCTGCTTGCCTGGCAGGGCTCTGATAGAAATCTGAGACTCTACCCTTCTACACTGACTCTCAAGATGTGGTTGAAGAAACATGGTGAGGCGAATGTCTTCAAGAAGGTTGTGTTTTTCTCTCAGATACTACTGTTGTGCAGGGCCAATTCATAGGACCCCCTTGCCAGCTTGAATGGATGGCAAAATAGAGTGCACTTAGAGATAAAAAGAAGTATGTAACTTAGCTAAAGATACAAGGAAGTCTGTGGTAGTTTGAATGTATTGGTTTCCATAATCTCATAGGGAGTAGCACTATTAGGAGGTGTGGCTTTGTTGGAGTAGGTGTGGCCTTGTTGGAGGAAGTGTGTCACTGTGGGGGCGGGCTTTGAGGTTTCATATACTCAGGCTACTGCTAGTGTGTCAGTCGATTTCCTGTTGCCTGCAGATGTAGCAGTCTCAGCTCCAGCATCACCTCTGCCTGCACACTGCCATGCTCCCTGCCATGAAGATAATTGACTGAACCTCTGAAAGTGTAAGGGAACCCCTTCAATTAAATGTTTTCTTTATAAGAGTTGCCATCGTCATGGTGTCTCTTCACAGCAATAAAAACCCAAACTAAGACAAGGTCCCAGAACATCTCTTCCCTCTTGTTAGAAGCTCCCAAGAGTAACATCCAAGAAGCATTCACAGAAAGTCTTAAGAGGCAAATCTGCCTGCTTGATGCTTCCAATGTAGAATATAATGAAGTCTTGTGAAGAATCAGGACAGCAGCCTAAAGAAATACAGCTAACTGCAGAGAGCCCATAGGTAAGGACTAACATGGGAAAATATAAAATAGTCCTGCACATTTCAGAAAAACATCCTAGTGTATGAGAACTGACCCCCAAATGTAGAAGTACCAAAAGATGGAATAAAGAGAAGACAAACCCAGGATTGTTTGAGGCACAATCTATGAGAGGCTTACGGATGAAGTGTGTCTATGGGACCATCAAGATAGAATGGCCCCTGAATCCTAAGAAAGGAAGAAAAGGTTTTATTCACAGCCAGTCAGAAAGTACTGGGTTCATTTCTCAAAATATGATGACCGTCAATAAAGAAACAACCTAAGCAAAAATGGCCATCAGGAAATGCTTGACTAACTATCTTGACTTTTTTTTTTTTTTTTTTTTGCTTAGTTTGGGCTGCATGCCAGGGTTACCTGGTAGCCAGATGGAAGCTATGACCAAGATGGCTGTAGTCACAGCAAGCTAGGTCCCTACACAGGGAATGCTGGTCCTCATGGCATTCATCTCCTCTCCACTCCTCCCCACTTTCCCCACTTTACTTGGCAATGGGATATAGTTAGTTCACTGGGGCCTATACAGGTGAGACACATGTATATGGTCCTAGTTTTGTGTATTTGCTTCACTCTGAAGTGACATGAAAAGGTCAAGACAATGTACCTGCCTCAATGTACAGGATACACACTGACAACCCTTAGAACTGGGTTTATTCCGCATCTATGTAAACAGCAAAAACCTACAGAGGAGCATCTTCTTTTTTTCCATCAAAAAGACTAGAAGATCACCCCCTAGACATCAGGTACTAGGTCGGGGCTTTTCTTGAACCTTTCAACATTAAGAAGAGTGATAAACAGAGAACTAGGAAACAAATGTTGATTGAGCTTAGAGGGAAGAGATGCCATAGAGAGCAGGAACACAGAATTGTAAAAATTTACTCAATTGCTGATGTTTCATTGGACAATTTCCAGATGCAACATGCTTGCCAAAATTTTAGAAATCTCAACTATGTTCAGGTACCTGCAACATCTATCCACAGCTCCTGCTGACAAAAACATTGCTGCTTGGCTCCATAAATCAAACACAATCTGCCTCCAATTTTCCCATTACCCTCCTCTCTGATGAAACTGCTGGTGGCTGGCTAATAGGCAATTCAGAGAGGTCGACTGGGCTGAAGGATCTTTGATTAGATTCCATTATCAATGTAAGTACAAGGCTACACAGCCAACCATGAGCCTTTAGCTTCATTAGCCATGCTGTGTCCCCCAGGGCATTGCCTAAGGATGCATGCTTCAGAAATCCTGGTGCAGAGCCCTCCAAATGGGTGCAAAGGAGGGGTCTGTAACTGAGGTAAGTGAAATCATTGGTCTTTGTGACCCTGGCTGTTCTTAGTCACTCCAAGATCTGGGGCTGGGGGATTTCTTCCCTAGGGAATGTATTGGCTCTGTTTTATTTTCTTTGACAACAGTTTTAAAATTTCTGTTAGATTCTGCCATGCCTCTCTCCAATAAGCTAGGATTCACCTGTCATGAATTTATCAGCTTTGTCTAGTTGGTTTGAAAAATTAAAAAAAAAAACTGTGACAGAACAAAACATGAATAGACGTGGGGAGGGTCTATTTATTTATTTATATGGATTCATCTATTATTTTACATCCTGGCTACAGACCCAGTATGAGGAGCAGGGTCCCAAATGCCTGTAAAAGAGTTGGAGACAGCCCCTGTTCCCACTGTTAGGAGTCCCACAGGAGGATCAAGCTACACAACTGTAACACATATGCAGAGTGCCTAGGTCAGTCCTATGCAGGCTCCCTGGTTGTTGGTCCAGTCTCTGGGATCCACTAGGAGCCCAGGTTAGTTGACTCTGTGAATTTTCTTTGGTATCCCTTGAACCCTCTGGCTCCTACAATCCTTTCTTCCCTTCTTCTGCAGGATTTCCTGAACTCTGCCTAATGTGTGGTTGTGGCTCTGCATCTGTTTCCATCAGTTTCTGGATGAAGCCTCTCTGATGACAATTGGGCTCGGGACCAATCTTGTAATAGGAGGTGGCCAGTTCAAGCTATATACCTGCTACTGCTAGGAGACTTAGCTGGGTTCAACCTTGTAGATTCCTGGGAGATTTGCTTGCACCAGGTTTTTAACTGACCCCGAAATGTCGCCCCCATTCCAGTAGCCCCCCATTTCAGTACTATCCCCCTTCATCCTCCCCACCCCCACCTGATCACTCATGTTCCCATCTCCACTTGCCCTTGGTCCATTTATGAAATATCTTCTATTTCTCCTTCCCAGGGAGATCTGGCATCCTCCAATGAAACCTCCTTGTTACCTAGTCTCTCTGGGCCTGTGGATTATAACATAGTTATCCTTTGTTTTACAGCTAATACCCACTTAATACCATGTTTGTCTTTCTGGTCTGGGTTACCTCACTCAGGATGATCTTTTCTAGTTCCACCCATTTGCTTTAAAATTTCCTGGTGTCCTTGTTTTTAACAGCTGAGTAATACTCCACTGTATAAATGTACCACATTTTCTTTATACATTCCTCTGTTGAGGGACATCTAGGTTTTTTCCAGGTTCTGGCTATTACAATTAAAGCTGCTATGAACATAGTTGAGCAAGTGTCCTTGTGGTATGATTGAGCATCCTTTGGGTATATGCCCAAGAGTGGTATAGCTGGATCTTGTGGTAGTTTGATTTCCAGTTTTCTGAGAAACCTCAACACTGACTTCCAAAGTGGCTCCACAAGTTTTCACTCCCACCTACAATGGAGGAGTGTTCCCCTTACTCCACATCCTCTCCAGCATGAGCTGTCACTTGTGTTTTTTGATCTTAGTCATTCTGATAGGTGTAAGATGGAATCTCAAAGTCATTTTGATTTGCATTTCCCTGATGGCTAAGAATGTTGAACATCTTCTGAAGTGTTTCTTTGCCATTTGATATTCTTCTGTTGAGAATTCTCTATTTAGATCTGTATTGCATGTTTTAATTGGATTATTTGGTTTGTTGACATCTAGTTTCTTGAGTTCTTTATATATTTTGGAAATTAGCCCTCTGTCGGATGTGGCATTGGGTGAAGGTCTTTTCCCATTCTATAGGCTGCCATTTTAGATCCATATCTATCACCCTGCACAAAACTCAGGTCCAGATGGATCAAAGACCTCAACATAAATCTAGATACACCAAACCTGATAGAAGAGAAATTGGGAACTAATCTCAAGTGCATTGGTACAAAAGCCAACTTCCTGAACAGAACACCAATAGCACAGGCACTAAGATCAACAATTAATAAATGGGCTCTCATGAAATTGAAGTTTCTGTAAGGCAACAGACACCGCCAATGAAGAGACTTTTAAATAATCATTATTTTTCTAAACAATACAGTGTAGTGTAACAACAACTACATCATTTAGATTTTGTTAGCTATTATAAGTAATGTGGAGCGTATTTAAAGTATGTTGGAGTATGTGCATAGTTTTGGTGCAAACACTCTAACATTTTATGTATAAGGGACTTGAGGATCCACAGATGCTATGGTAAATTCCTGGGACCAGCCTCCATGTACACCAAAGACAGACCACACTCATATCTGCTGTGTTAGAGTCATTGCATAAGAAGGACAGTTTTCCAAAAGCTCCAAAAAGCTAGCCTAGAGCAACATGATTTGCTCATGGATGGAGATGGTGTCTTGACTTCAATCACCTTGCTAGTATCTGGCTTCTGAGCACAGTGGGTCAAGGCACAAACAGAGAGAACCTTCTGGGATACCAGCTATTGAGTGTTTCTATCCCCAAACAAAACGTGACTGGTGTGGAGGATTCGCTTGCAGTGTGGAGAGGGGGAAGGCCTTCTGTTGGCCCACCTTTACACAATTTTATCACTTAGCTCAGACCACTCAGTAACTGGGTTCAAACATATTAATTGATGGAATTTTAAGGGAACTGCCAATATAAATATTTTACTATGAAAATGGCATGTTTTAAGAAGTCACACATTTCAGTTTATAAAGCAACGAAGTCTGAAGGTCGGAAGTGCAAATGCTCCACCAGTGTCTTGTTCTTCCTTGATGTTTCACTGGGAAGGTCTGGAACTGGACAGCGGGACAAAAGGAGGAATGGGGTTTCTGGTTCAGTGACTTCCTGTACCACAATTACCTAGCTCTGGGCAGGCACCCCATAATATTAATTCCTTCCCCACTCCTGTTTTATCTTCCAGACTGTACCAGTAGGTTTAGCCCTGGCTTAGCCAGCACCAATGGATAACTCATGTTGACAGTCAAGGTGTCTTTTTCACTCAGTAGAAACTCAGTATCTAATGCAGTCACATGCACTGCTGGGAACTGGAGATGCAAAGGTGACTATTACCCAGGTCCTGTCTGCATGGAACTTAAGATCCAGTAGGGAGGCAGATCAATAAAAGACCACCACACAAAAGCATCATGGCAGTTAGACATAAGGTACATCTCTTGGAAATCTAGGTTGCACGGGTGATAACCTCATTTCAAGTGGTCTAATCTAAAGGGAGCATTTTGGATAACCATGGTTAAAGAGTCTATGGAGAAGTGGTCAGAAGTGGGTTCATAAGAACAGATTGTTCAACCAAGACATATGATACCCTCCCCCTAGCCCTTCCTCTGCCTTGTTTAGTTCTGTGTTGGCTTGGTGCTCCTAGAATCCAAGACCACACCTCTTGTCTGGAACAGAGGTCAAGCCTATGAGTAAAACACTCTCTCCCTCAAAACTGGAAGTCTTCAATGACTCTCATTGTTCAAATTTGGTTCCTTCTCCTGAACCAAGGACAGAATCTGGAAGAATATTAGCCAGTTACTTTAGCTGTGAATGGAACCAATCTCCACAAAGCCAGACAGACTGAGTGAAAAGCAGGCTATTCCCTGGGGCAGCAGGCACTCATGAGCCATTTAGATGCGTTTATGCCCTTTCTCAACAATCTTCAGGGCAGGTACGACCAGTACACAACTAATAGAACTTCACCATAGGCTTCACCCAGTGCCGGGTCTTTTCAGGAAAGGGGAAACCTTCATTGCTTCTAATTCCTAGTTTCCAGCAAGCTTGTGCTTAAAAATTATGTAACCACTCAGAATACAATCAATGAATATCTAATAACACATACATGTGTTTATTGTCTAGCTCTTTAGGAAATAATCACACTGATTACTTATTGTGAAATAAAAGAAGCCCCTTATTAAATAACCCATGCAGCAGAATTCAATTTTAAAAATGTATATGTTCGAAAAAGATAGAAAGATTAATGGTAATGGTATTTTGGAAGAGAGTTTATTACAGGATTTTTCTTTTCCTTTCTTTGCTTAAAAATAAACATATACTAGTTCTGTAATAAATTTATGAGCAATTTAAAATTGTTTCATAAGAGTTACAAAAGCAATAATAACAAGAAGAAATTCAAAGTACATGCAATAAAATAGAAAGCCATCTTGCCACACTCTAGAATATTCTATTCTTTCTCCAACAGAAAAAGCAACTTCTACCAATGAATTAGTGTGTGCCTGTCCAAAAATATCTATGTTGGTGTATACATATAAATTTTTACACATATATACTGATACAATATCATATAAAGCCATATATATGCATATATGTACATATATAGGTACATGCAAAAATAACTTCTCTAGGACTTACTTCTTCTAAGTAACAAAATGCTATACCCCTATTTCTTGTAAGTTCATAAAGATCTGCCTCATTAGTGCTCCTCCAGGGTAGAGACACGCTATAATTGATTCATCTGGACTATTGTAGATGGATATTTGTTTGAACACTATCCTGCAAGCATCACAACAATCATCCTCATCAAAGCAGATGTGGCTGCTTGCAAGAGACCCTCAAAATCAGACCCGCTAATTGTTGATGGTCCCTCCTTAAGGAGAGGGTGGGGAGGGCCACTGGACCCTCATCTGAAATTTTAGACACTCAATTTTGGCCAATTGTATATAATTCTGCCTTAGCTGTACATAGCCCTGTGGTCTCAAGAGAGGCTGGAGTATAAAGCTATGGAAGATGATTCCATCTATACAGATACAGATAAGTCATCATCTGTGCCAGGGCAAGACCTTTCAGTGGTGCGACATCTTTGGGGTTACTCACATTCCTGTAATGCTCACCCTTGCTCTGTAAGTAATCTCTATAAACTCATTGGCTTCCCAGGTTGGACTTTGGTGGCATCATACTTTGGTTTGTTATTGGTGCCTTATAAGGAGGAGTAGACATTTGTCTATGCTTCCCCAAGGACAGAGTTCCCATGACGATCTTTGTTTCCAGTTGTTTATTGAAACCAGCACTATAATGAAGACAAACAGATAGGATTATACACTTTTGTGCAAAGGTAATTTAAAATTAATGATTGTGAATTACTAGAACTGCTGGGTGGGAGAGTATATTTTGACAACTATGATAAATACTGTCAACATGCCTCCCATGTTGACAAGCCCAGTTTCTAGTCTAGCAGCAAGCAGTCTATGCTTGCTTCACCACATTCTCATTATCCCTAGAGACTGGCAGCTTAATTTTGATTAGTCGGTAGTATATTTTATTTCCCTGGGTAAACTTAGGAAAATGCTATTTAGTGGTTATTTTGGGTTTGTTGAGCATTATAAACTTTTTAAAATTTCAAATACATTTTAATAGTATTTCCATCCAAAATATTCATCACTGGACACCTTTATACAGATAGAGTGTCAATTTATATCTTTGGCTTAAAGGTACAGTCATCTGAACTAATTTTCAGCTGGTTAATTAAGGATCAGAATTAGTAGCATCCTATAGGTTTTTAAAAAATAGGTACAAAGATACAAATAGACTAGACAGTGACTCAAAGTACACCCATGAGCTGGTGTTTGGAATGAAGCCTTGCCTCACCGAGGGCTGATGGATGAAGAGAGAGAAGAATGGGATAATATATGGCGAGTTTGGGGGATTTTTAAGAATAGCTGTTAAAGCGCCCCTCTTGCTCATATATAACCCCATGCAAGAGCTCCAGGGGAGCTGTTTCTTATTCACTGCACAGGGCAGCTCAGCAGGAAAGAGGGAGATAGGAATTTTCACCGAAGGAAGAGAATCAATCACAGAGCAAACGAGAATAGCATCTTGGTGGTGAATGTGAGCAAATGAGAAAGGATGGATCCATCCTTGGAAGTGGCTCAAGGAGGGCCTATGGGCCAAATACACCCAGGGCAGCCTTGCTCTTCATTAGAGGGCTGCTCTGCTCCACATGAAGGATAGCCACGTAGATTAAGGGATCATATTCAGATCTCCACAGTGCTGTCCATGTCTGTCTTCTCTCTGCTTATGTTGTCAAGGGTCTAAAGATGTGAGGCTACTGAGCATCATGAGGGAATCTAAGGGACCATTCACGAAGACACTGTGGCTATCTTCATTGCTTGCCGTGGTCAGGCTGATGAGCAGAGGCCTAGGCAGAGGGGCCTTTCATGGATGTTGAATATAGCTCTATGAGATAGGTATTATCAACCTCTCATGGTCTGAGTGTGTATGCGCCCCCCAAATTCATATGTTAAAATCCTAGCCCCAAAGTGCTACTAATTGGGAGTAGGGTCTTGGGGGAAGTGATTAAACCTTGGGGACAGTGCCATTTGCAACAAGATTGATACCTTTAAAGGGAGGCCTGAGAGAGATCCCTTTCATTTCCAACCGTACAAAGGCACAACAAAAAATAACTGTCCGTGAGGGATAAGCCCTCACCAGACACAGACAGACTTCATCTAGCAATTCCCAGCCTCAAAACTTTGAGAAATAAAATTCTCAAAGTGGTTTAGAAGCCACTGGGAGTGTGACATTTTGTTATAGCAGCCCAAACAGATTAATACGCAACATCCTTCACGGAGATTAAATCTGAGACTTAGAGGGATTTCTAAGATGCCTAAGGTCACACAGTGTTCGTTGTGGATAGCTTCTAGCATGACCATCAAGGACGCCAATCTCCTGGTGTCCTTGGCCTGTACGATGCCCTTCCCATGCATGTGGACTAGAGTTGGTGACTTGCTTCCAAGGGAAAGAACATAGCAGAATGGCGGCATATCACTTCTAAGGTTAGGTGAGATGGACACAGTAGCTTCCAGTTTGTACTTAGGGAGAGAAGAAATGGTGGTAATAGCGGCAGAACATTGTATGCCTAAAGTCATTGAAATATATATATATATATATATTTCGCTGTGAATGCTCATTGTAGCTGACTGGTCCTTCAGAGAGTAAGCAATACCAGATAAGGAGGCTCTGGTATCATTATATTGGATACTCCCAACATCATTTAGTTTTTACCTACTCACTATCTTCTGGTAAAGTCCATTTGTCAGTGAACATCTCCTTTTGGCTCCTGTTTCTGAATCACATTTTGCCTTGTACTGCTCTCTGCCCAGTTTTTAGGCTGCCTTAAATCCTCTCCAAGTGAGAGCTCCAAAGAGCATCTTCATCTCCCTACCCACCCAACTTCATGTTCTCTCTCCCTCTGTTAAAAACAAAATAAAAAATGAAAATACAAGCCGGGCGGTGGTGGCGCACGCCTTTAATCCCAGCACTCGGGAGGCAGAGCCAGGTGGATCTCTGTGAGTTCGAGGCCAGCCTGGACAACCAAGTGAGTCCCAGGAAAGGCGCAAAGCTACACAGAGAAACCCTGTCTCGAAAAACCAAAAAAAAAAAAAAAAAAAAAAAAAAAATGAAAATACAAAACCATAAAATTGCTAAGACAAAAATACCAAACTAAAACAAAAACCCTCTCCACAAAAAAAGAGGTCTGTTTTGTGTTGGCCATCCACTCCTGGGCCCGGGGTTGCTCTGGAGTGTGGTTGATATATCCAGTCACACTCCATTGGAGAAAACCGGTTTTCCTTTTCCTGGCAGGTGTCAATTTCAAATAGCTTCTTGGTTAGGGATGGAATTTTATGTCCACTTCTTCTTCTCAGTGCTGAGATTTCATTTGTTTTGAACCTATCTAGGTCTTGGGCATGTGGCCACAGTCTCTGTGAGTTCATATATATACCAGTCCTGCTGTATATGTAAGACCCTGTTTTCTTAGAGTCCTCTATCACCTTTAACTCCTTCTGCCTCCTTTTTCCACATAGATCTCTGAGCCTTGAAGATGGGGTTTGATAAAGATGTTCCATTTAGGATGAGTGCCCCAAAGCCTCTCACTTTTTGCACATTGTCTGGTTGTGGGTCTCTATGTTAATTCCCATCTACAGCAAGAAGAGCTACTTCTCTGGTGAAGGTTGAACAATGAACTGATCTATGAGTTTACCAATATTATTGGTGAAATTATTAAGGCCACTCCACATAGTTAAAAGGGAGGTTTATTTTGTGGGGTAACTTACAAGTGAAGGGATAGGTAACAGGGTCTGGGAAAGGTGTAGCACAGTCTGGCGGTGTTCTCTGGAGAACTCTGCTCAGTCTACCTTCAGCGTCCTGGGTCCAGGAACCAAGAGAGCCAGCCTATCTGGATCTCAGGTCTTCAGGGTCCTCTCTCGGCCCCGCCTTGTAGGCGTGACAGTTACTGAAGCCTCAATGGGGGTTGGAACTTCCAGATCAAAGCTGGAATGGCTACCCACTACACAATATGTCTTTAGGAGTTATTTCACTATGTTCTGTTTGCAGAATGATAGTAGTAGGTCTTTCTCCAGGGCTCATGACTTATCTACTCAGTTTCTAGGCCACTTTAGCAGTGTCAGGTATGGGCTCCATCTCATGGATTGGGCCTTAAATCCAATCAGAACGTGGCTGGTTACTTCCATAACATTTGCACCACTATTGCACCAGTGTGTCTTGCAAGCAGGTCACTGTTGTAGACAGCAGAGTTTATAACTGGGTAATATTGATGGTTGCCTTTCTCTTCCAGTATCGTGAAGAATACCTTCCAACACCATGCAGTTCACCAGTAGGGGTGAAATTCGTAGTTGGGTGCCACCTCAATTTCTCCTCGTTTGATAATGTAAGTAGTGTCTTCCATCAATAGAGTCTTACTATAAAGTTATGGAGTGTAACCAACAGCCTTGGCAACAGCCTGTGATGTTTGGAGTGGTCTATGGGACCCCTTTGGCCAACGATTCAATAATATGTAACCTCTTCCTGGCATTGGAGGTTCCACTTGGTGGCATAAGATGTCTAGTTGGGGCACTGTCTCCCCCACTACATGGTCACTCCATTTAAACTCTTTTCATGTATGTATACATACTGGAAAGCTTCTACAGTAGTAGGTTTCCATATGGCTTTTCTCTCCCCATATTCCCCCCTTTACTCTGTCTTCCTATTCCCTTCTCCATTTATCCCTTGTATTCTAGTTTTTCCTTTATCTCTTTATAATACTAAATTCTATTTCCCCTTCCTGAGAGAGCCCCTCTTCCATCCTGGTCCTTTACTAGCTGACTAACCTCTATAGTTATTTAAACTGGACATTCTGAACAGGACACCCTATTGGGTATCAGATATTCAGACCAACACTTAATAAATGGAACCTCGTGAAACAAAAAAAAAAACCTTCTGGATAGTAAAGGAAACTATCATTTGAGCAAGGGAGCAGCCTATGGAATAGACAAAAATCTTTTTCATTTATATAGGGGTTGGTATCTAGAATAAAGAACCAAAACAAACAAGCAAATAAAAAGAACTGAACATCAAGAAAACAAACAACTCAATTAAAATTGGAGTGAATAACTACAGAAAGTTTTCGAAAGATGAAACACAAATGGTTGAGAAACACTTTTAAAATGTGCAACATCCTTAGCCAGCATGGGGAAACGCAAATTAAAACTACTTTGATTTTTTCTAGTTCCATCTATTTGCCTGCAAACCTCATGATGCCATTTTTTCTCTGCTGAGTAGTACTCCATTGTGTATATGTAGCACATTTTATTTATCCATTCTTCAGCTGAAGGGCATCTAGGTTGTTTCCAGGTTCTGGCTATTAGAAATAATGCTGCTATGAACATAGTTGCGTATGTGTCCTTGTGGTATGATTGAGCATTCCTTGGGTATATGCCCAAGAGTGGTATAGCTGGGTCTTGAGGGAGGTTGATTCCCAATTTTCTAAGAAAATGCCATACTGATTTCCAAAGTGGCTGTACAAGTTTGCATTCCCACCAACAGTGGACGAGTGTTCCTCTTGTTCTACATCCTCTGCAACATAAGCTGTCTTCAGTGTTTTTTGATCTTAGCCATTCTGACGGGTGTAAGATGGTATCTCAGAGTCGAAAAAGTCATTCTGAGTGAGGTAACCCAGACTCAGAAAGACAAACATGGTATGTACTCACTCATAAATGGATACTAGATGTAGAGCAAAGGATAACCAGAATGCAACTCACAACTCCAGGGAGGCTACCTAGTAAAGAGGACCCTAAGAAAGAAGCAGGGATTGCCCAATGACAGAGAAATAGATGAGATCTACATGAGCAAACTGGGGGTAGGGGGGTAATGGAGGGCAAGGGTCAGGGGAAAGAGAGCTTAGGGGAGCGGGAGGTCCCAGCTGGATCAGGAACAGAGTGGGAGAACAAGGAAAGAGATACCATGATAAATGAAGACCCCAGGGGAATAGGAAGAAGCAGAGTGCTATAGAGGTCCCCAGAAATCCACAAAGATACCTCCACTATAGACTACTGGCAATGGTTGAGAGAGTGCCTGAGCTGACCTACTCTGGTGATCGGATGGCCAAACACCCTGGCTGTCATGATAGAACTCTCATCCAGTGTCTGATGGAAGTGGATGCAGAGATCTACGGCAGAGCCCAGGTGGAGCTCCCGGAACCCAATCAGCGAAAGAGAGGAGGGATTGTCTGAGCGAGAGATATTGAGACCCGTGATCGGAAAAAGCACAGGAACAAATAGCCAAACTAGCGGAAACGCATGAACTGTGAACCAATGGCTGAGGAGCCCCCATGGAACTGGACCAGGCCCTCTGGATAAGTGAGACAGTTGATTAGCTTGAACTGTTTGGGAGGCCCCCAGGCAGTGGGACTGGGACCTGTCCTTGGTGCATGGACTGGCTTTCTGGAGCCTAGGGCCTATGCTGAGACACTTTGCTCAGCCTTGGTGTAGGGAGAAGGGAACTACACCTGCCTCAACTGAATTTACCAGGCTGGGCTGACTCCCCAGGGGAGACCTTGCCTTGGAGTAGGTAGGATTGGGGGGTGGATTTGGGGGAAGGGCTGGAGTGTAGGAGGAGGGAGGATTCGGGGAATCCGTGGCTGATATGTGAAATTAAGTTAATTATAAAATAAAAATATTTAATAAAAAAAAACTATTTTGAAATTTCATCTTACCCCAGTCAGAATGGCCAAGATCAAGAAAACAAATGACAACACATGCTGGTGAGGATGTGGAGAAAGCATTTATTCACTGCTGGTGGGATTGCAAATACTACAGTCACTACAGAAATCAGTGTGAAGGTTCCACGAATCTGAAAATCAATCTACCTCAAGATCCTTCTTTCCTCTTCTTGGGAATGTACACAAAGACTATATTTTATCACAGAGATACTTGCTCATCCATGTGCATTGCAGCTCTTAACAGCCAGAAATTGGAAACAGCCTAGACGGCCATCACCTGATGAATAGACAATGAAAATGTGGTACACTTACATAATGGAATATTATTCAGCTGTTAAGAAAAATGAAATGATGAAATTCGGGGGTAAGTGCATATATCTAGAAACAGTCATCCAGAAACAACCCAGACCCCCAAAGACAAATAGTTCATGTTCTCTCTTATATGTGGACATTAGCTTTTAAGCTTTCAATATGTGTATTTCAAATCACTTTAAATAGATAAAAAGCTGAGCTATCATAGCCTTGGTTGATGAGGCTATGAGAGAAAGTAGAAAGATAGATATTCATGAATGAGAGGATCGATAGGAGGGGCTATTGATGAAAACACAAGCATCTAACCCATGGTCCAGCCTAAAGCCAGATGCGGCAGGCAGACAGCTTGAACAGAACAACAGCTTGACAGTCTCCATATCTCAACTATTTTAAGAAAGTAGTGACTGATGTTTAGAATGACTGAATTTCCTCATTAAAGAAATCAACACATCTTCCATAAAGCAATAGCCATGTAGAATTTTTCAATTATTCAAACAGGGCAGGCTACTTAAGTCACTTTTGAGAATCAAAACAAATTAAATGCATGTAAGCCCAAAACAGTGTGGTGACAATCACATGTAGACTGTGCGACAGCACCCATCCAGATGGTAGAGAGTTTAGGCTTTGTGGGTCATTGGCCTCAGTCGAACAAATGGCTACACTCCAGTAAGTTTATTTACAAGAAAACAGAATGAGCCAGATTTGGCCGGTGTGCTGACCTCTGGCTTATGTCAATCATGTTAAGTGGAAATTCTACCTGTCCCCAACCTCAGGCCTATGCATCATAATGTCTTACCAAAATTTAGTTCTCAAGGCAGCAAACAACAGAATTCCACCCCCGCCCCCTTAGGCTTCAGAACTGCCCGTGGGAATAGCCACCTACTGCAGGAAAAGCATAGTGAGGCTCCCACACTGAGTGCCTCCTAAGTGACTCTCTTGCTGACAGCGAGAACTCACATTGCTGAAATCCTCCCCCATGCCAGCAGTTTCTTATAACTGTGATTCACAGGCTATAGAAGTCAGTGTTTACAACAACCCTGAATAATGCATGGGCTCCTTTTAAACCATCTTTCTTTAAGTCCCTTGGACCTTCAGCATTGTCTTAGATTAGGCAGGAATATATGACAACAGTGCTTGCACACACACTCACTCACTCACTCTCATATGTGTGTGTATACACATCTATATACATATATAGATAGATATAGATATATGATGCAATACACACATACACATTCACTGACCATATTATTCACTGAAATAATGCAATGTATGAGAGTACTTTGCTTTCAATGTAAAAACGTAATGGTCACTGCCCCAAATGATAGCAGAGCATCCTATCACACCATCACCGGCCCTTCACTTGCTGTGCACACTCATTTATAAATCAGTACCCTCTCTTCCTCCCCTTCATTGGCTAGGACACTGTCACATTCACTCACAGATTCAAACAGCAGCCAGGACAGTACACAGAGACACCTATTTGCAAAGGGGATGTGGAATCCCAAGGGTGCACGACAGCACCCCAGTTTGGGAATCACTACTATAGGTACTAGGTTTCTTAATCCTCATTATATTTCTGCAGTGACTTCTGATCTCCCCCAAGGTCCTGCAGCGTGTGTTGTTTGCACTGCTTAGTACTTCCAGTCCCTTTGAATATGCTTCTTTCCCATTGCATTCATCACAGGCTCTTTGATGCCAGAGAAGGCGGCAGAGGACTCTTCACTGGAGGCTCAGATCCAAACCTGAGTTGTAACTGTCATAGTCACTCATCTTCCCCGAGCCTCAGTTTATCTGTTTGCAAGCTACAGAGAGATTCAACTCCAATGTCTTATCTGCCTATGTCTCTATTACTGTGAGCTAAGAGGGAAATAAACCAAAGCAAGGCATTCATACTCAGGTTTATGTAGAGGCAAATACCCTGTCTTACACCAATAAGAGCCCCACGAATCTGCAAATTTAATGAGAGATACCAGAGCAATGGAATATTACAACTAACATGGATCTCAGAGGTCACTAGGTCTATTGGCCTTAGTTTTGCTTGTCAGTTTATCTGGATATCTTCACAAGGGCTGCATCTTACTCTTATGGCGATAAGATTATAGTGGAGGAAACTGGGATACTTCAACAAAAATGTAAGATAATGAAAAATATATATTTACTATATGATCTATGTTACTTTGGTGAATCTGTGGGAATCCAACTCAGACCCGGGGAACCAGGGTGACCTCTAAGAGGATGTCACCCACCAGTGAGTCCTGAAAGATCTCACAGCTGTATAGATAGTGAGGTGTGGTGCAGAATGTAACCCTCTAGGGAGATGCAGCATCACCCCACGGGCTGGACCTTCCTCTCTGCACAAACCCGCGGGGAGTAAGCTGAGCACCAACATTCACTTCTCTGCTCCCTGACAATAGACTCAACATGACAAATGTTCCATGCTCCTATAGCCACAGCTCTTCTTGATCCTCCACCATGAACATGCTTGGAACTGGGATGTGAAAAGGGATACCCTGATCATTTCTCCAAAATCCACAATTCCTCACTGCTTCAACAAGAGTCCAGAATGTACCTCATACATTAAAGCAACTTAGGTCTTTGGGGGGACTTAATAAGTTTCAAGAATATCTGACAGACGCATGGACAATGAATGCCATGTATCTAAACAAGGTTGCCATGGCATCTCTGCAAAAGCCACTCTCAAGAATCGTCACCCCACACTACACACAGCTCCCTTTTTCTCTGACTAAGCAAGAACCCTAAAGAACTATAGAGAAAGAAAAACCTGACATTGAGGATAGCTCTTCCGAGCTGTGTGACTGGGACAAGTGGGTGCCACCACTGCATAGACTCTAAGTGGCCCCTCCAAGATGAAACTCAGCAGCTCAGGATGGCTGAGCTCCTCTCCTCCCACCCCCTGGGGGGCAGGAAAGAGCATTAATCAGCCAGTGACTAATTACCAGCTAACTAATTATTGAGGAGGGGAGCTCCCAGGTCCCCGCTGATTCCCAATAATTAATACATAAACTTGTTAATATGACAGCCCTTCTCCATCTCTCAACAAAACTCCACAGTGAACTCTATCCCCCAGTCATAAGATAGAGGCCCCAAGGATGTCTTCAATCCTTCCTCTCAGCAACCCTTTCCACACGCACTGACCGCGTGTTGCCATGTCTATTGCCCAGTGTCTCTCAGGTCCATCTTCCTGATAGAATTTGGCCCTTGAACGTCCCCTGCAGGGCCATATGTGAAAGGCTTGGTTCCCAAGGTGGAGCTGTTGGGAGGTGGCTGAACCTTTGGGAAGTAAAGCCTTGGAGAAGGTCTTTGGGTTATTTAGGGTATGCCTCTGAAGGATATTTGAGGATGCTGGCCTACCTAATCTTCCTCTTCCATTTGAGAAGCCTGTAAAAAATTTGCCTCTTGCCCATGAGGGGAATAGTTTAAGTTTATCAAATATGCTTTCCACTTGTGATGTGTAGGGCCTCAAAGCAGAAGGCTGCCCACCTGTGAGACAAATACAGCTCTTCTCTCAATGAGTTGATTGTCTCAAGTATTTTGTTACAGTAACCGAGAGCTGACAGGTGCTTCTCCCTTTTGTGTCTGTCTCTCCTGTAGTTCAGGTGCTCTCCAGAGTAGGCTGTCACTACTGACGTGGGCTTCCTCCCTGGAATCTGCCTTGTTACCTCTCCTTCTTTCAACCCATCCTCCTCTCTGTTCCCCAAGATACCTATTTTAAAAAGATTTAACCCTTCGGCCTTTAAGATAGAATTGAAAGTCTTGGATGTGGTCTTCAGGGCCACCCTGCTTGGTATTTATCCGGAAGTCAACCACGGAAGTAGCATCAAACACCAAGTTGGGCCCCCAGTGAGAAGGCACCTTTCTGGGGTCCTAAACACCGCAGTGAAGAGGTTAACAAGAAGATAACTTCATTGCCTATCATTTGAGCAGCCTGTAAAAAATATTCCTTAGTTAGCCTCCTACATACACACACACACATTCTCTTACTTGCCATGTTGATGATCTCTCTCCCCACCCCCACTGTTTCCTCTACCTCTTCCTTGTTGCCTCACTTCCCCTCACTGTTCCTTCCGGGACTCCCTCCATTCTTCTTTATCTCCCCTTGGAGGATGACGGCCTGTGGTCCTTTTTCTTCTTTCTCCGCCCATGTCCTTGGAGATCTAATCTAGTCCGATTTCAAAGACCTCCTGGGTGCAGAAGGCATAGCAATTTGTATCTATAGCACTGCCCTGTCCCTACGTCTCAGGCATGAATACCCAATCACCTGATCTTCACTCACAGACACCTCAAGTCCAGCAAAGGCAGCAGCCCCCTGTTTACTCTTACCCACCAACCCCCCCAACCTGCTCCTCTTTCCAGCTGTACTCATTTATTATTGACAGATATATCAATAAATAGGATCGTCATCCATAGAGCTAATAAAACACCCAACCTAGATAACCTCTTCTAGGTCCGTGACCACCCTAGTTAAAACTACAATTCTTCCCTTCTCCATATCCCTCCTTTGATATATTTTTGTTTTTATCTCCATTATATCCTATTTCATTTTTAGGAAGCAGATACAGATAGCCCTCATGAATGAAATTGTAATTAAAATATTTTAAGGTTTATTTATTATACTTAATGTGTATGTGTGCATATCTGCATATGCTTATATGTACTATGTGTGTTCAGGAGCCTATGGAGACCAGAAGAGGACATTGAATCCTTTGGGACAGGAGTTATGGGTGATTGTGAAATGCTTTGTGAGTGCTGCGAACTGAACCTGGGTCCTCTGTAAGAATAAGTAATCGCTCTTTCCCAGGTGCCCATAATTTAAAATGACTTAGAAAAAATCACCCACAATCAGTTTCTGATTAGCCAACTACTCCTCAAAGAACATGTTGCTGTTCTTCAAAAAAGTGTAGGATCAATCGATCTAGTTCTCTCTTAGGTGAGTGGGAGAACTGAGTCTCCAAGAGGCAACAGGATCTCCCACATCAGTGCAAATGCCATGGAGGGTATTGAGGATTTGAGTCCAAAACTTTTAACTTAAGAGCTTAGATCCAGAGATGTTTCCTTCACTAGCCAGCCTCATCCTCTCACACACCAAAGCAGACATCACTTTCTGATTCTTTTGGGAAGCAGATGGAGCCCAAGAAACTTCACAACATAAACAAAACCATCTCCCCTCCTGAGCCATGCTGTAGGTGTGTTGCTAGGATATACATGCACTTCATCATGCAGGTGAGGTATAGCCACAGTGTTCAGAACTGTCCTGTGGTATGTCACCAAGGCCCCTAGCATTCATCTGGAAAGCGCTTTCAGTAAAAAGGAGGTGGATCTAGCATGGAAGGCTTGGATGAGTTGAGCTTGTCTTGGAATTTGGGTCTGGGAGGGGAATGAGCCTCTGCTGGGTACCCACACCTTTTATTTCTCACCACACAACAACTTCAGTCTAATTGGCCAACTTTGAGTGAGCTGGGGTGACCTATTTTTGTCTGGACAAACAAACACATTCCAGATGACTGACATCTTTTATTGGGGACACTTTGACCTGATTTGCACCCCTTTGCTCTGCCTGCCAAGGGAAAGGGTCACTGCAGGCCTTAGTGCCAACCTGTTTTTATTTTGTCTAAATTGTTTTTCTATTTTCTTGCAAAAATAGCGAGCTTCCCCAAGTGCCTAGCTACTATGGCAATAAGTGTGATTTAAATAGATGCTAAACACGTGTGTCCCAGCTCCCATGAGTCAGTGGAAGCATTTGGGGGATCTGATTGCATAAATACATAGGAACCATGCCTGTCTCTGGGACAGCAGAGCTTTAAAGCCCTTGAGAGGGCTGTGTTCAGACACAGAGAGGCTGACGTGATGAGCACACACATACAGGCATGAGGTCACTTTTTCTCCGCATGGAATGTGTCCAAAAAAAAATACCCCAGGAAATAGAGAATGAACAAGAAAGCTATTAAAAGATCTAAAGGGCTTGGCTGTCACTAAAGTACTCCTGGGTAATGTTTCAAGAGATAAGCAGGACTGTGTTTCAATAAAACTTTATTTACACTTAAGGTACAATAGCAAACAGTGTGTCTGGATGCTGAAGTGGGCAGGATGTTTATGATTTTGTTATTCAACTGGACTTCTAGTATGCCACAGTGACATCAGCAAGAGCAGCAAAGCAGGACTTTCCATGAAATGTGAAGTTTCTCGTCTAGAGGGGCATGAGATCATATGCAGATGAGGGCATGAGGTCATATGCAGATGACAGTACAAGTGAATATATAACTGCATGTGTTGGCAAATGCCTGAGAGGAAGAGAGCAGCTAGCAACAAGAATAGGTGGGATTTGGTTAGTGAGTTTAGGAAAGCCACCATACTTTGAGGCTGTGACCTGCAGCTCACTGGAACAGTGGGACCTTAGGCACCATGAAATACATGGTTTTTATAAACAGAACTGAAGGATGCATATGTCCATCAGTAAGCAGATGCCCAATCTGAATAGATTCACACTCATTATTTGGCCATTAACCAGCTGAAAGTCTTTTACTTGAACTTAAAGTCTTACAGCCGATCCCTGACCTTAACATCCATGGCTTTCCAGAAGTATTGGGGTGAAAGGCTGAAGCATGGACACAAAACGTGAGTATCAGAAACAGCCAATATTCAAGATAAACTCTTTAATGAGCCTCTTAGTCCATTTTCTGTTGCTATAACAAAATGCCTGAGGATTGGTACTTTATAAAGAAATGAGGTTTATTTAGCTCACAGTTTAGAGACCTAAGATCATGAAATGGACATTTGCTTGGGTCTGATAAGGTGATTCTTACTATATCACAGCATAGCCAGAAAGGGCATCATTGTTTGAATGTATGAGGGGAGGGGGTAAGTCAATAAATTATATAAGATGAAACGTAAGAGAAATAGAGCTGAGACAGCTGAACTTGCTTTACTATAGCTCATTCTGCTAAGAACTAGTGGAATCCCAAAAGACCTTTGCCAATCTCTTCATGGGGTACTATCATCATGACCCACCTCCACTAAGCCATCTCTAAAGGTCTCATCATCTCCAAGCAGACTTCCAGGAGATGGAGCTCTAAGGGACATACACCAGCCATATTGAAACCTTAGCAATTTAGTTGGTAAATTATACAGAACTTTAGGGAATTGAACCTGGGTCTTTTGGAAGAGCAGCCAGTGCTCTTAACTGCTGAGCCATCTCTCCAGCCCTGCAGAACGTCACATCTGTAAATGAGCCCTTTACTAACATGGTTCATATGACTAAGGGCCACCACAGTGGAGCCAGGCCTCTGCACCCTCTCCAGTCTCATTCTTACTTCCTTGGCTTCCCTATTCAGTGCTCTCCACACTGGCCTCTCTGGTCACTTTCCTGTCTGGAACATAAAATCCTCCCCAGGTCCTTACATGGGTCATTCCCTCTCTGTGTCCTTTCCCTGTGCTGTCCCCACTCACTCTGCAGAACGTGCTCACATGGCCTTCTCCATGTGATATTTTCCATAAGGGTCCACCAGGGCCAGACTTCTCTGCTGTATATCCCTACAGAGCTGAGTGTTGGGCCTAGCAGACATGCAGGCAGGCTGTTTGCTCATTGGCGTATAAGTCCTATAGTCAGTTATAAGTTCCAGGAGACAGGGATTCATGTGCTAGCTCCTCCCGGCATAGGGGCTGGCACATGGTGATTACCGAACAATGAGTGGACATTGGTCAAGTGTGATTCAGGCATAGTTCTTTGGTGTTGGATCAGGAGACTAAAATGACCATTTCCCTGGGGACGGATGTAACACCGCCACCTTGTTCACTGTTTATGGGGTCCCTTTCTTTTTTACAAACTGGCAAGTCAATTAAATTGTGCCATCATCCCTCCTGATGTCTGTCTCAAAGGGAAATACATGGTAACAATGACAAATGAAGCCGTTGGTCACAGATGAAAAACTGAGTTGTGAGGAGATTAACTGACATGCCCAGGAAATTTTTAACTCAGAGAGAAAGTAGACCCAACTTCTAGACCTCTGACCTTCTCATTTACCACTCCCCCGAAGCTTGCCCTATCAGGAGAGTTCACTCTGACTTTCCAGAGTGTGGATGGGGTGTTTTAGAAACTTTTAGCATTCATCCTTGCCAACTGCTGGATTCCTTCTCCTCTTAAAACATGCCATCTGTGCCCCTACGCAGCTTTGTTTAAGCTCCTCAACAAATAAGGCAAGACAACAACTGAATGGAAGGCAGTCAGAGGCATCTCTGGTAGAATATACACATGTTTCATCCCTTGCCCATTCTCTCTCCTCTTTGCTAGGTGGGACTTAATTGAGACGAGCTCTCTTATGAAGTCCCATGATCAACTGGCACCATAGAGGGGCTGTCTCCTCTCAGGCACATTTATCAGAGCTTCTTGGAGCTTTCACCAGTCCGTGGACACCAAACACGGGCAGAATGCCTTCTTGCAGCCATGGCAGATGCCCTTGACTACTACTGTTCATCTCTAGCCTGGCCCCGAAGTGGTAAAGGCCAGATGTGGCTGATGTTGTTTGCAACCATTAGTCCCTCTGAGTGTGGTGCATCCTAGATAGAGCAGGCACTAGTGAGGTCTGAGTGCTACTGTAGGAACGAAAGGACCTCCATCTATTCATTCAACACACATTTACTGGGCACTACTGTGTGCTAAGCCCTTTTGAACAAGGGGATGGAAGGTGAACAGTTCAAGGCTCCTTGCCCACCTGGAGCTGAATACATAATTCAATCCATTTTACTTCTTAGCACTAAATTGCATGGAGAAAATAAATGAGAAAGATCGTGACAGTGATAAAAGGCAGACTGGGTGATAAAAAATGGGATTGCCTTAACAGAAGCCCAGTGTGAACTCCCAAGGGGAAAGTTTGTCCCACAAGGTACAGAGCCGGACAGATTCACCAGCAAAGCAAAAGGCCGCTGAAGTTGGAAATCATGGAATTGTAGAGAAAAGAAAGGGCAGGTGAGATATGGGCAGGAGCCAAAGCAAGAGGGATGCTCTAAAGACCTTGGTCTGTTGTGAAAAGACACTGGAGAGGTCTGTATAGAGCAGGGAATGGTACTACTGTCTATGTTTTTAAGGCTACGCTTAAAACATAATGAGAGTGGGCTTAGTGGAGGCGAGACGAGAATGGGTTAGGAAGGAAGACAGGTGGAGTGGGTGGTACTGGGATGAGCTGAGGGAAACAAGAATGATCAGGACAGGGGATCCGAGGCAGCAACTGTGATCATCATAGGTCCTGGGTGTGTTCTGAAGGTGGGGTTCATGAACAGCTGCTGGCCTGTGTGGGCTGGAAAGGGAAGTGTCTCATCAGTTCTTCAGATACTGTGAACAGGGGACAGTCATTGCTCCAGCTGCTCATACACACCAGTGAGCAAAACAGTCAAAAACTCTGACCCATGTAGAAGGAACAAGAAACCATAAAATGTAAAATAAACAACTGCAAAGCACAGTAAGCAAATTACAGCGCATAATCTAGCTTGAATGACTTTTATCACATACCAATTAACCAGAACAGCGCATACAGCCTTCATGTACAGTATTGCCATTTCATAGTCTTATAATATGGACTCAAATTTGTTATTCAAAGGACCTGGGCATAATCATTGTTGTTATCATGCTTTTTGTTTGTTTGCTTTGAGATCATGTCTCACTGTATAGTTGAGGCTGGCTTTGAACTCAAGAGCCTCCTGGCTCCACTTTCTTGGTTCTGGGATTTGGGGTGTACCCTCACTCTTTCACATTTTGGATCTTCTTTGCAATATCCTCTTTACCCTTGTTGTATTCCCCCTGTTTCCAGACTTAGTGAATCATTCACATTCTATCAACCACACTTACCCTCACTGTATTATAAATTGACAGGCCATTTATGTTCCAAATAAGAACTGAGCATCCAACCTTGGGGTTGGAAATTAATAATTGTTCTCCATGAAGGAATGATTAAAAAAAACTACACACCACAGAGCCAGACAGATATAAAAACCTACCTGCAATTTTGCCTGTGTGATTATGATAATTTATATGCCTACACTATAAGTATCAGGCCAGACCTGAGTCTATTAATCACAGAAATTACACAAGAGGATCTGCTTGTTCTGAGAGTTACATGTAGGAGAGATGTATGAACACGGTGAATACAAATGATCGAAGGAGCTTGGCATGGACAGAAGCAATTTAGCCAGGTTGGAGTGTTACAATACAAGACAATTTCTTCTGCCGGGCTTTCTTTGTGTGGAGTCCTTCATCTCTTGCGCTTTATCTTGACCTTGTTTTAAGGTGATATAAAGCAATGCTGTCCTATCATACCAGAAGATTGCCAAACATGCTATTTTTTTTGTTTAACCTGACTTTATTTATTTTTAAATTTCAATTAACATTTTTTCCTTTATTTTACATACCGACCACAGTTTCCTCCCTCCTTTCCTCCCGTCTCCCACCCAACTCCCATCTATCCCCCTCCCCATCCACCCACTCCTCCTCTGTCTCCATTCAGAAAGGGGCAGGCCTCCCAAACGTGTTATAATCTCTGAGGGCCAGTTTGAATGAAGTGTTAAAAAATAAAAAATAAAAGCACCCAGCTCCGTGAAACATAAATGTTTGGCCTGTGTCATCCCTGTCAACTGTATTGGGGAACTTGATGGAGTTAAAGGAAGTCCAGGCTTAAGTGGACTGACGCTACTTCACTCTTGATTTCACTTACATATGGCATGAATAGGGAGGGAAAGGTGGGTTTCACTGGGGATAAGTCTAAATGTTTTTCCAAAGTTCATCAGGATATATGTTATAAAGTTTTGTAAACTCTTGAAAATTTTGTTCAGCAACAGAGGGGTGGACTTTTAAAAAAAATATGCAGTGGGAATTTTTAAGCCCCAAAGAAGAAGGAAGTATGAGCTTGGGATGAAGCTCAGTTGGTAGAGTGTTTACCCAGCATGCTCAGGGCCCTAAATCCAATCTCCTGCACCATATACACTAGCCATGGGAACGCATGTCTGTAGCCATACCAACTATGGAGATGGAGGTAAGAGCATCAAACGTTCAAAGTCATTCTTGGCTACATGATAAGTTCAAGGGCAGCCTGGGCTACATAAGACCCTATCTCAATGAATGAATGCATGCATGAATGAATGGGTCATGTCACTGCAGAAAAATGGATGCAACTGGAGATAATAATAAGCAAGTTAAGCCAGTCTCTGAAAGACTAAACTGCATATTTCCTCTCATTTCTGATCCCTAGATCTTATAAAGATGCATAAAATCATGTTTGTACATGACTGGAAAGTAGAGGTGAGATTGGAAAACCAAGAGGAATCACGGGAAGGGGAAGAAAGGGAGGGAGGGGGCATGGGAAGAATATACCCAGTGTAGAATACATAAAAATTTAAAAATAAATAAATACAATCTCAATCCTCCCCCCCAAAAAAACCCAAAACCTAAAACCACTTTTTAACGCAAAATAGTCATTGCCATGATTCCCCAGACTTTCTATATATCTTTCAACAGTTTTATAGAATATGCCGCCCCTCCCCATCCCAGTTTCCAGAAAATTAAATAACCACAGTACTATTGGGCCATGCACCTGGCACTAACCTGGCATTGCAAAATCCATTTTGCTGGACTTAACAAAAAAGTAAACTGTATGTTTTCTGAAGGAAACAATGTGAACCAAATTCTTAAAGCCTGCTTTCACTATGGAGAGAATAATCATTTCTGAATTATGAAAATCCAAACTGACCAAATGGTCAAGCACAGAGTAGAAATCTATGTCATTTCTCACCATGCCCCCTTTGGGGGCAAATCAGTGACTTGGTGATCTTGTGTGTACACACATTCATTACAGATGATTTATTTTATTAGCACTATTGTGTACTTGTGTAAAGGACAAACTGTTACCCATTCTAATTAACTGCAACCCCAGTCACCCTGATCCTCTGTTTTAGGCATGCAGAAAGCGTGCAAATGTTGGTGGGAGAGAGTGACAACATGCAACAAAATTTTGCACTATTGCTACGATTGCCAAAGACAAGTTTGCTAGATAGCATTCAAGGTTATAAAGAACTGAGGATTTCCCCCCTATCATCAAGGTTCAAGAACGCACTACCAGCCAAATCTCACTGAAGATGTCTCCACCCATACAGTATAGCAGTATGCAGCTCAGACACTGCAGGACTCGGCTTAGTCAGCCTTGCTATGCCACCTTCCATAGCATGTAGGTTCCCCAAATCCCCACACCCAGGGATTCAAATCACAGCAGTGCCCATCTAGCTCATTCTTCAAAGGTAGATACATTAAAGAAACAAGTAATTTGCTCTCTTGTAGAGTTCAGAACGTTAAAAAAATCAGTATCCTGTCTGTAGCATAGAGCCATGTCCCACACTAAACTAGTCCAAAAGTCCCATCAAAAGTTTTGAAAAATACACAATTCCAAATGTGAATCAAAATCTCAGTTAGTGGGGTCCCACTTTTTCCTTTAACATAAGAAGTCACATAGCAAAGAAAATGTTTCTTCTCTATTGGTGGAAGTATTAAGGCAACTCCACGTAGTTAAAAGGGAGGTTTATTTTGTGGGGTAACTTACAAGTAAAGGGATAGGTTACAGGGTCCAGGAGAGGTGAAGTGCAGTCCAGCAGTGTTCTCTGGAGAACACTGCTCGGTCTACCTCCAGCATTCAGGATCCAGGAACCAAGAGAGCCGGCATATCTGGATCTCAGGTCTTAAGGGCTCCTGTCTCGGCCCTGCCTTGTAGGTGTGACAGTTACCAGAAGCCTCAATGGGGGTACTACTTCTAGGTCAAAGCTGGAACAGCTACCCACTACACTTCTCTGCTTACCTAGTCATAGAAGTCAAGAGTGGGAAGTTCTATCTTCCACATCAACTGAGCACAGTCCTCTAAATGGCTTTTTATGATACAAATTATAGTGACTGGGACAAATCAAGGAAAATACTTCAACTAAAGCCACATTAAAAAGGTATTATGAACCCATTTCCAGGTTTTCCTCCCAGATTTTCCAGATTTTGGAGAGTATATGAATACAAACAGAATTATAACACAGTCACATTGATGCTGTACAGGACAGATGAGGTGGGTTTTTAGTTTTTGAAATGGATAGTGAACAGAAATAAAACTCAAGCAAGCAGAGTTAAGGGCATTTTTGGGAAAGACTTTCCCATGAGAGCCAGTTGAATGATCAGTAGAAACTGGATATTCTGTAATGCAGGAAGAAAGGTTATAGATCAAACAGGCAAAGATCAAGTTGCCTTTATTATTCTTTCCATAAAGGTTGGAAGGAGCCATCTATTTCCCATTGTATTCAATTAAATAAACATGTTGTAGCTTTCATGTTTGCTGCAAACAACACCTGTTCCATAGAGAAGTGCCTTCGTCTAGTCCAACTCACGGTTTCTCAATGCTAATATTTCATTGGCTGGGGCCATACTTGCTGCTTTAAGTGGTCTACCCAAATGGGTTGCATTGCATTAGTCTTTGTCACCACACAAATTGATGGAAATGAAATACACTGGGTCTTGGCTTGGATCTTAAAGGTTCCTGCAAAGGCCTAGGTGTTAAAGGCTTAGTTCCCAGGGTACTGCCATCAGGAGATGTTGAGACTTTTGGGAGATGGGTCTCCATAAGAGGTTCTTAGGTTATCTAGGGTGTGCCTCTGAAGGAGTTCATGAGAGTCTGGGCCCTTCATCTTTCTCTTGTATTTTCTGACTATCTAGAGCCCAATAGATTTTTTTTTCTGATCATGTACCAAAGTTTCTAAAATCCTGAACAAAAAAAATCCTTTCTAAGTCAACTGTCTTTTGTTACAATGAAGGACTTCTGACTAATACATATGACTCAGGATTCTCCAGCAAGCAAACATCCCGACTTCCTGCTCAAACCCCCAGTGGTTTTCTAGCTCTAATCCAAAAATCCAAATGAGTATCAGCAGAGATGATCTTCAGGACAAACACTGCAACCCACCCCAGGGAGGTCTCCTTACCTAGCCTCAGAGGCATCTTGAGAGTTTCTTAAAACACTAACTGCTTCCCCTACCCTGAGGTTGTGATCCAGCAGCTGTGGGGAGGGACTCAAGAATGTATAGCTCCAACTTATTCCCAGTTAATCTCGATGGGATTTTAAAATCACCATGAAAGCAATTCTATGTGCATACCTGTGGTGGTTTGTTAAAAATGGCCCACCATAGGCTCATAGATTTGAACATTTGGTCAACAGGGAGTGGCACTATTTGAAGGGATTAGGCAGTATGGCCTTGTTGGAGAAAGTGTGCCACTGGGGGTGGGCTTTGAGGTTTCAAAAAGCCCATGCCAAGCCCGGAGTCAGTCTCTCTCTCTCTCTCTCTCTCTCTCTCTCTCTCTCTCTCTCTCTCTCTCTCTCTCTCTCTCTCTCTTGCCTATGAATCAGGATGTAGTTCTCAGTTACTGCTCCAGGACCATGCATGTTGCCACGTTTCTTGCCATGATGATAATGGATGAACAAAACCTCTGAACCTATAAGCATGACCCAATTAAATGTTTTGTTTGTTTTTATGAGTTGCTGTGGTCATAGTATTTCTTCATAGCAATAGAACACTGACCAAGACAGAGGTTGGTACCAGGAGTGAAATATTGCTGTAACAGGCCATAGTATGCTGCTTGTTGGCAGAATGTGGACTTTTGGACTTTGAATTAGAAAAGCAGTTGGACTCATTAAGGGGGGCTTAATGTGCCATCCTAATTAGGAGCATGGAAGATAGTTCTACAGGCAATTTGAACTGCAGAGGCTCAGCTAAAGAAGTTTCAGAGGGGAAGAATGTTAGTAAGTGGTCTAGAGACTATTGTCTTGGCAAAGAATATAACTACTTTTCACCCTTGTCCAAAAAAATCTACCTAAGGCTAAATTGAAGAGTTTTGGATTAATGGCATTGGCAGAAGAGATTTCAAGACAGTCTAGTGTTGACTGTGTTCCATGGTTATTTGTGGCCAATTTTATGCAGATTTATGATGAAAAGGACATGCTGAGCAAGAAAAAATACAAAATGCACAGTTTGAGGAGAAAAGGAGCACCAGGAAGTGTAAAGGAATTAAGTTCTGTGCTTGAGGAGATAAAAAGTTTAAAGAAAAGCCTGATGCTAAATGGAATAAAGGGAGTGGAGACCTCAGGGCAAGATCCCACCCAGCTAACTCATGAAAAGGAATTTTTTTAAAAAAGCTTAAGCAGTGAAGAAAAACCATGGGCAACAGAAAGCTGATTCAGATGTAATTAAATGAAGGGGTCATGTTCCAGCCTCAGCAAGCTGAAGAACTAGACAGCTTTGGCCACATGGTTTTGGCTTTAAAGTCAAGGATACAAGAAAGGGGTTGTGAAATCTCCTTCCTCTGCAGCTAAGGAAAGCTACTGAGGCCAGATGTATGTCAGGGGTGCCCCTGCATGGAGGCCCAGAGAGACCACTGCATGAAGCTGTGAATTTGAAGCCTGGATTGCCTTGGAGACCCTAAGATGTTAGAGATGCCAGAATTGTGGGATACCTGTCAAGGAAAGCTGCTAACAGGGGGGAGTGAAACCAGCCCAAGAGAGAGAAGTGTGTTACAGTCAACAAAGCTGGAAGGAGTTAGAGAGCTAAAGAGCTCTTGACATCAGATACAGAGGTATAGAATTTGAAGTTTGCGCAGATGTTTTTGGACTTGCTTTGGTCTAGTATTTTCCCACTATGCTGCTTTCTTCTCTTTTGGAATGATAATGTATATCCTGTGCCATTGTATGTTGGAAGTATGTGATCTGCTTTTTTATTTTTATTTTACAAGAGATTGCCATGAGTTTTAGAAGAGATTTTGGACTTTAGACTTTTAAATGGTGTTCAGACAGTGATAGACTATGGGGACTTTTGAAGTTGAATGGAATGCATTTTTTGCATTAAGATATGGCTACAAGCCTATGAGGACCAGGGAGTAAAATACATTTTCTTAATGCCTATGAAAGATTTTCCACATTAGACTAATTGAAATGGTAAGACTCACCCTAAATACAG